>NC_133578.1:47852057-48518226 GCF_964106895.1 Numenius arquata
GGGCTCGCCGGGGCCCCTCGGGGCAGCGGGCCCTGCCCTGGCTGTGGCTGGAGGGCCCTGGCACAGCCTCCTCTGCCTCCTCCCGGGCCTCTTCTTCCTCCCGGCGGGTGGGAACGGGGGCGCAGGGGGCGCGTCCAGGACCCCCACAAAGGGCTGGGCTGGGGGCACGAGACCCTCCTCGGGAGGCAGCGGGGACAGGGGCAGCCGCGGGACCGTCCTCCCGCCCCCCGGCAGCACGGGTGGCCCCCAGGCCCATGCCACGGGGGACCACCCCGCTGCATCGGCGCACGACGGCCTCCGTCAGCCGCTCGACAAAGGCCCCTCGTGCGCCCGCCCAGGGAGGCCTGCAGCCGCTGGGTCAGAGCCTCCTCATCCAGCCCAAGGTGTCGCAGGCTGGACGTGATGAGGCTCTGCGCTGCTGCTGCCTCCTGGGCGTCCTCGAAGAGCTGCCCTAGCTCCTGCTGCAGCCAGGGCAGCAGGGGGCTGGAGGGCAGCGGGGTAGAGGCGAAAGAGGAGGGCATGGAAGCCCCCCTCTGGAGCCCAGGGCAGCGCAGCCGCAGGCCGGGCTGCTGGCGGCTGGCGGAGGCGGTGGGCGGCTGCCTGCCCGGGCGCTCCTCCTCTCTGGCGGACGACGACGGATGGTGCCGCAGGTGCTGAGATGACACGCTCCTGGAAGTCGTTGTCCGCCCCGCACCGAGTGCAAGATGGAGCTCACCCTCCTCTTGCAGAGGGGGCACTCGGGCTTGCTCTCAGCCCACCGCAGGATGCAGGTGTAACAGAACTGGTGGAGGCACGGCAGCACGTAGCTGGGCTCCTCCCCGCTGCCCAGGCAGATGGGACAGCGGTCCTCCAGCTGGCTGGCCATGCTCTCCACGCTCTGCGGTGGGCTGCGGGGAGCTGGAGATGTTAAGTTGCTCCCTCTCAACGGCGCTGCAGCAGGCGCTGTCAAGCTAGAAAAGGAAGAGAGGCCACGGTCACTTGATGGCTCTGGGGAGAGCTGGAAGAAATGCCCAGGTCCCTCCAGAAGGAAGCCCTCCCAGCTGCCCAGGGGGAGCTTTCCCCTCCCAGCTCACCTCCGCTGCTGCGAGCGCGCCTCCTGGGGGCCCCGGCTGCCTGAACCTGGCAGGGCCGGGGAAAATCCTTCTGTAGTGGCTCTGGGGTCAGCTATGGAGAGTTGCAACGAGCAACTCCCCACGCACACCACCAGCACCAAGGCTTTCCTCAGCACTCCAGCCTCGCCAACTTGCTCAGCTGGAGCACAAGCCGGCTGGCTGGGACTCGGTGTCCGCATATAACCAGCGAGGGCCACCTGCTCACAATCCCTCCCTGGCTGACATCACAGCCCGTCTCTCGGTGACGTCAGAACCCGTCACTCGGGGACCTCGCGGCGGGCCAGTCTCCACCATGGTGCTCAGCCCAGCGGCCACAGCCCCGCTGGCCACAGCAAAGGCCTCTGGGGCTACCACAGCGCCACCGCCCGCTCCAGCCGGCCAGCCAGCCAGCCATCGCCCCAGCTCTTGTCTTGTGCTCAGCATCGGTGTTTCACGCCAGTCACCGAGCCCTTGGCCGTGGCTTCCCAGGGCCCCGACATGTCGCTCTCTCCATACAGTCATCTCCAGGCACGTGCGGCAAGAGGCTGCCTTGGATAACCCCTCGTGCCTCCCTGGCAGGCTGCAGGACAAAGTCCCACAAGCTCTCCCCACACCCCAGCACTGCTGGCCAGCCCTCGGCGCACCCCTCATTCCTCTCATGGCGGGGCACAGGCAGCAGCACACGGCTCACTCTCATAGACTCATAGAATCATAGAATGGTTTGGGTTGGAAGGCACCTCAAAGATCACCTCGTGAGAATCATAGCATCATACAATTGTCTAGGTTGGAAGGGACCTTTAGGATCGTCTAGTCCAACCGTCAACCTAACTCTGATAAAAAAAAAACAAAAACCAAACAGCACTAAACCATGTCACTAAGCACTACGTCAACCCGTCTTTTGAGTACCTCCAGGGACGGTGCCTCAACCACTTCCCTGGGCAGCCCATTCCAATGCTTAATAACCCTTCCCGTGTAAAAGGTTTTCCTAATATCCAATCCCAACCTCCCCTGGCTCAACTTGAGGCCACTTCCTCTTGTCCTGTCGCCTGTGACTTGGGAGAAGAGACTCATCCCCGCCTCTCTACACCCTCCTTTCAGGTAGCTGTAGAGAGAGATAAGGTCTCCCCTTCAAGCCTCCTTTTCTCGGCGCTGAACAAGCCCAGCTCCCTCAGCCGCTCCTCGTAAGACTTATTCTCCAGACCCCTCACCAGCTTCGTTGCCCTTCTCTGAACCCGCTCCAGCACCTCAATGCCTTTTTTGTGGCAAGGGGCCCAAAACTGGAATCGAGGTGGGGCCTCATCAGAGCCAAGTACAGGGGGACCATGAGCTCCCTGGTCCACTCACCACCCTGTTCCTGATAGAGGCCAGGATGCTCTTGGCCTTCTTGGCCACCCGGGCACACTGCTGGCTCATGTGCAGCCGGCAGTCGACCAACACCCCCAGGTCCTTTTCTGCCGGGCAGTTCTCCAGCGACTCTTCCCCAAGCCTGTAGCGCTGCATGGGGAAAGCCCCACATTCCAGCCCCCCTGCCGTGGGCAGGGACAGCTCCCACCAGACCAGCCTCTCGTGGCTTTTCTCCTGTCTTTCTCCCCTAGCCAGAGCACGCAAGGGTGGTTCCCTCTGCTCAGACCCCAGCAGGCCTTATACGGGCGCTACGTCCCGTTGGGGGTCCTGGGCAGGAGGGAGGCCCATAAAGCAGAGGGGCTCAGGGGAGGCAAGGAGGGTCCGTGGGGCTGGTTCAGCATGGAGCAGAGAAGGCTTCGGGGCACCTCCCGGCACGTCCCAGTGCCTACGGGGCACTCCCAGCACTGCCTGGTGGGAGGCTGAGAGGTGGGGCTGGATGCGGGTGGGCAGCGAGGTGAGCAGGGGCCAGGCCTGCGCTCAGGCAGCAGCGAGGTCCCGGGCTGGTGTGCGCAGGGCACGGCACGGGGTGCCGGGGCAGTGTGGGGTGATCCTCTCTGCTCAGCAGCCATCAGGCCCCCCTGGGACCCCACCTCCCCCTTGGGACCCCATGCAGGAGGCGCAAACCAGAGGGGCTCAGCCAGCAGGACAGCGGGGCTACTAAGTACGAGCAGAGCAGAATTGTAGCACTGTCCTTTCTTTACTCACTTGCTATAACCAAAAGGAAGCGAGGAGCATACATTCTGTACACAACTCAAATGCTTCCACAGAACCACAGAAAGGCTGCGGTTGGAAGGCGCCTCTGGGTGTCATCTTGTCAAGGCCGCCTGCTCCAGCAGAGACAGCTGCAGCCATTGACCCAGGATGATGTCCAGAGTGCTCTTCAGTATCCCTTCTCCTCTCACTGGGCACCACCGGCAAGAGCCTGGCTCCGTCTTCTTTGCAGCCTCCCTTCAGGCCTTCTGATGCACTGACGATCAGATCTCCTCTGAGCCTTCTCTTCACCAGGCTAAAAAGTCCCAGCTCGCTCCGCCTTTGCTCAGAGGAGAGAAGCTCCAGCACCGCAAGTCAGTTTCATGGCCCTTTGCTGGACTCGCTCCACTAGCTGCATCTCTCTCTTGTTCTGGAGAGCCCAGAACCGGACACAGTGCTCCAGGTGTGACATCACCAGTGCCACATTGGATCACCTTCCTCGACCGGCTGGCAAAACTCCTCCCAATGCAGCCCAGGATGCCGTCAGTGTTGCCTGTGGCATGGCTACATTGTTGGCTCAGGATCAGCTTGGTGCCCACCAGGACCTCCTGGGCTTTTTCTGCACAGCTGCTTTTTAGCCGGGCAGCCCGACCCACGTGCTGGGGCCTGGCGCTGTCCCTCCCCAGGCGCAGGACTGGGCGCTTCCTCTTGTTGAACTTCTCGCGGCTCCTGCCTTGGCAGGGTACGACCCCGTGTGGCGGCGTGCTCTCCCTGTTTTTCCCCCTCCTCTCCCCCCGACAGCTCCTGCTCGGGCCATGGCCACCATGGCCATCACAACAGCAGTTGCGATAAGTTGCACCCGGACTTTGGGGCATGGCTCACATGCCCATAACACTCTCATAACACTCTCTGGAGTGGGGGCCTAGATATTTTGTTCCCATGAGAATATGGCTATAGGTGAATCATCTCACTCTATAGGTAGTGGACGGCCCAGGAGCCCTTGGAGCTCTCCTATATGGCAGCGGGCTGCACGCCAGGATCTCCCCTTTTGTGAGGACACTCGCTTAAGGTTCTACTCCTCGAGGTTGAGAGGTTCCTTGCCGCAACGGATTCTCGGCAAGCGACTAGTAGCATGCTAAACTTTGAAATCTTAGCTAAGTAATAGAAAGGGTTGATTGTGCATCTCTAATCCTTTAGCCATAAAGCGTTGGCCAAGTCTGGGACTAGGACTGGATCCAGCCGCACCCAGACTCCTCTCTGAGAAGGAGTTTAGAAAGCAAGGGGGTCCTTTCTGAACCTCGTGACTCAACGGGAAGGTCTCCCTGACAGCTTGTCTGACCCTCTCCTCTATGCAGTAAATAACAGAGTGTACCTTGCCATCGAATCTCGTCAAACACTGTCCTGTCGCATTTATGACTGATTTTATTAAATCACTCTTTCACCTTCTCAAAAACTTCACTACTTCTCTCTTACGAGTGAAGTTAGTCACTCCGTCCGAGAGAGGCACGGAGTGGTGACTGCGCGCAGGAGGGGGATGTGGGCACCCCGTAGCGAGGCTGCTCCGGGCAGTGCCGGCTGGTAGGCGAGCGGAGCCCCGGCTGGTGGGGTGACGTGCGAAGAGGCGTGGGCTGGCCCCGCAGAGCCCCCGGCTGGTCACATCTGTAAACATCTGCCCGGGGACCATCTGCAGAGACGCAGAGGCCTGGAGCTGGGCAGCACTCGTCTTCGGGCGCTTGCCTTCTGGGCAGCACCTGCCTTCTGAGTGACTTGCGGGCCGGCACGTCCCCCAGCTGCTGGCCCGGCCCTGGTTTGGCTGGCCCCTGAGGCACCCTCCCAGGTTCACCGACGGCGGGGTGGCTTCCTGGGGGGCTGGGAAGGGTCCTCAGGGCTGCCGGCCCTCCTCTTCGGGGCTCGCCGGGGCCCCTCGGGGCAGCGGGCCCTGCCCTGGCTGTGGCTGGAGGGCCCTGGCACAGCCTCCTCTGCCTCCTCCCGGGCCTCTTCTTCCTCCCGGCGGGTGGGAACGGGGGCGCAGGGGGCGCGTCCAGGACCCCCACAAAGGGCTGGGCTGGGGGCACGAGACCCTCCTCGGGAGGCAGCGGGGACAGGGGCAGCCGCGGGACCGTCCTCCCGCCCCCCGGCAGCACGGGTGGCCCCCAGGCCCATGCCACGGGGGACCACCCCGCTGCATCGGCGCACGACGGCCTCCGTCAGCCGCTCGACAAAGGCCCTCGTGCGCCCGCCCAGGGAGGCCTGCAGCCGCTGGGTCAGAGCCTCCTCATCCAGCCCAAGGTGTCGCAGGCTGGACGTGATGAGGCTCTGCGCTGCTGCTGCCTCCTGGGCGTCCTCGAAGAGCTGCCCTAGCTCCTGCTGCAGCCAGGGCAGCAGGGGCTGGAGGGCAGCGGGGTAGAGGCGAAAGAGGAGGGCATGGAAGCCCCCCTCTGGAGCCCAGGGCAGCGCAGCCGCAGGCCGGGCTGCTGGCGGCTGGCGGAGGCGGTGGGCGGCTGCCTGCCCGGGCGCTCCTCCTCTCTGGCGGACGACGACGGATGGTGCCGCAGGTGCTGAGATGACACGCTCCTGGAAGTCGTCGTCCGCCCGCACCGAGTGCAAGATGGAGCTCACCCTCCTCTTGCAGAGGGGGCACTCGGGCTTGCTCTCAGCCCACCGCAGGATGCAGGTGTAACAGAACTGGTGGAGGCACGGCAGCACGTAGCTGGGCTCCTCCCCGCTGCCCAGGCAGATGGGACAGCGGTCCTCCAGCTGGCTGGCCATGCTCTCCACGCTCTGCGGTGGGCTGCGGGGAGCTGGAGATGTTAAGTTGCTCCCTCTCAACGGCGCTGCAGCAGGCGCTGTCAAGCTAGAAAAGGAAGAGAGGCCACGGTCACTTGATGGCTCTGGGGAGAGCTGGAAGAAATGCCCAGGTCCCTCCAGAAGGAAGCCCTCCCAGCTGCCCAGGGGGAGCTTTCCCCTCCCAGCTCACCTCCGCTGCTGCGAGCGCGCCTCCTGGGGGCCCCGGCTGCCTGAACCTGGCAGGGCCGGGGAAAATCCTTCTGTAGTGGCTCTGGGGTCAGCTATGGAGAGTTGCAACGAGCAACTCCCCACGCACACCACCAGCACCAAGGCTTTCCTCAGCACTCCAGCCTCGCCAACTTGCTCAGCTGGAGCACAAGCCGGCTGGCTGGGACTCGGTGTCCGCATATAACCAGCGAGGGCCACCTGCTCACAATCCCTCCCTGGCTGACATCACAGCCCGTCTCTCGGTGACGTCAGAACCCGTCACTCGGGGACCTCGCGGCGGGCCAGTCTCCACCATGGTGCTCAGCCCAGCGGCCACAGCCCCGCTGGCCACAGCAAAGGCCTCTGGGGCTACCACAGCGCCACCGCCCGCTCCAGCCGGCCAGCCAGCCAGCCATCGCCCCAGCTCTTGTCTTGTGCTCAGCATCGGTGTTTCACGCCAGTCACCGAGCCCTTGGCCGTGGCTTCCCAGGGCCCCGACATGTCGCTCTCTCCATACAGTCATCTCCAGGCACGTGCGGCAAGAGGCTGCCTTGGATAACCCCTCGTGCCTCCCTGGCAGGCTGCAGGACAAAGTCCCACAAGCTCTCCCCACACCCCAGCACTGCTGGCCAGCCCTCGGCGCACCCCTCATTCCTCTCATGGCGGGGCACAGGCAGCAGCACACGGCTCACTCTCATAGACTCATAGAATCATAGAATGGTTTGGGTTGGAAGGCACCTCAAAGATCACCTCGTGAGAATCATAGCATCATACAATTGTCTAGGTTGGAAGGGACCTTTAGGATCGTCTAGTCCAACCGTCAACCTAACTCTGATAAAAAAAAAACAAAAACCAAACAGCACTAAACCATGTCACTAAGCACTACGTCAACCCGTCTTTTGAGTACCTCCAGGGACGGTGCCTCAACCACTTCCCTGGGCAGCCCATTCCAATGCTTAATAACCCTTCCCGTGTAAAAGGTTTTCCTAATATCCAATCCCAACCTCCCCTGGCTCAACTTGAGGCCACTTCCTCTTGTCCTGTCGCCTGTGACTTGGGAGAAGAGACTCATCCCCGCCTCTCTACACCCTCCTTTCAGGTAGCTGTAGAGAGAGATAAGGTCTCCCCTTCAAGCCTCCTTTTCTCGGCGCTGAACAAGCCCAGCTCCCTCAGCCGCTCCTCGTAAGACTTATTCTCCAGACCCCTCACCAGCTTCGTTGCCCTTCTCTGAACCCGCTCCAGCACCTCAATGCCTTTTTTGTGGCAAGGGGCCCAAAACTGGAATCGAGGTGGGGCCTCATCAGAGCCAAGTACAGGGGGACCATGAGCTCCCTGGTCCACTCACCACCCTGTTCCTGATAGAGGCCAGGATGCTCTTGGCCTTCTTGGCCACCCGGGCACACTGCTGGCTCATGTGCAGCCGGCAGTCGACCAACACCCCCAGGTCCTTTTCTGCCGGGCAGTTCTCCAGCGACTCTTCCCCAAGCCTGTAGCGCTGCATGGGGAAAGCCCCACATTCCAGCCCCCCTGCCGTGGGCAGGGACAGCTCCCACCAGACCAGCCTCTCGTGGCTTTTCTCCTGTCTTTCTCCCCTAGCCAGAGCACGCAAGGGTGGTTCCCTCTGCTCAGACCCCAGCAGGCCTTATACGGACGCTACGTCCCGTTGGGGGTCCTGGGCAGGAGGGAGGCCCATAAAGCAGAGGGGCTCAGGGGAGGCAAGGAGGGTCCGTGGGGCTGGTTCAGCATGGAGCAGAGAAGGCTTCGGGGCACCTCCCGGCACGTCCCAGTGCCTACGGGGCACTCCCAGCACTGCCTGGTGGGAGGCTGAGAGGTGGGGCTGGATGCGGGTGGGCAGCGAGGTGAGCAGGGGCCAGGCCTGCGCTCAGGCAGCAGCGAGGTCCCGGGCTGGTGTGCGCAGGGCACGGCACGGGGTGCCGGGGCAGTGTGGGGTGATCCTCTCTGCTCAGCAGCCATCAGGCCCCCCTGGGACCCCACCTCCCCCTTGGGACCCCATGCAGGAGGCGCAAACCAGAGGGGCTCAGCCAGCAGGACAGCGGGGCTACTAAGTACGAGCAGAGCAGAATTGTAGCACTGTCCTTTCTTTACTCACTTGCTATAACCAAAAGGAAGCGAGGAGCATACATTCTGTACACAACTCAAATGCTTCCACAGAACCACAGAAAGGCTGCGGTTGGAAGGCGCCTCTGGGTGTCATCTTGTCAAGGCCGCCTGCTCCAGCAGAGACAGCTGCAGCCATTGACCCAGGATGATGTCCAGAGTGCTCTTCAGTATCCCTTCTCCTCTCACTGGGCACCACCGGCAAGAGCCTGGCTCCGTCTTCTTTGCAGCCTCCCTTCAGGCCTTCTGATGCACTGACGATCAGATCTCCTCTGAGCCTTCTCTTCACCAGGCTAAAAAGTCCCAGCTCGCTCCGCCTTTGCTCAGAGGAGAGAAGCTCCAGCACCGCAAGTCAGTTTCATGGCCCTTTGCTGGACTCGCTCCACTAGCTGCATCTCTCTCTTGTTCTGGAGAGCCCAGAACTGGACACAGTGCTCCAGGTGTGACATCACCAGTGCCACGTTGGATCACCTTCCTCGACCGGCTGGCAAAACTCCTCCCAATGCAGCCCAGGATGCCGTCAGTGTTGCCTGTGGCATGGCTACATTGTTGGCTCAGGATCAGCTTGGTGCCCACCAGGACCTCCTGGGCTTTTTCTGCACAGCTGCTTTTTAGCCAGGCAGCCCGACCCACGTGCTGGGGCCTGGCGCTGTCCCTCCCCAGGCGCAGGACTGGGCGCTTCCTCTTGTTGAACTTCTCGCGGCTCCTGCCTTGGCAGGGTACGACCCCGTGTGGCGGCGTGCTCTCCCTGTTTTTCCCCCTCCTCTCCCCCCGACAGCTCCTGCTCGGGCCATGGCCACCATGGCCATCACAACAGCAGTTGCGATAAGTTGCACCCGGACTTTGGGGCATGGCTGGCAACACAGCCATAACACTCTCTGGAGTGGGGGCCTAGATATTTTGTTCCCATGAGAATATGGCTATAGGTGAATCATCTCACTCTATAGGTAGTGGACGGCCCAGGAGCCCTTGGAGCTCTCCTATATGGCAGCGGGCTGCACGCCAGGATCTCCCCTTTTGTGAGGACACTCGCTTAAGGTTCTACTCCTCGAGGTTGAGAGGTTCCTTGCCGCAACGGATTCTCGGCAAGCGACTAGTAGCATGCTAAACTTTGAAATCTTAGCTAAGTAATAGAAAGGGTTGATTGTGCATCTCTAATCCTTTAGCCATAAAGCGTTGGCCAAGTCTGGGACTAGGACTGGATCCAGCCGCACCCAGACTCCTCTCTGAGAAGGAGTTTAGAAAGCAAGGGGGTCCTTTCTGAACCTCGTGACTCAACGGGAGGGTCTCCCTGACAGCTTGTCTGACCCTCTCCTCTATGCAGTAAATAACAGAGTGTACCTTGCCATCGAATCTCGTCAAACACTGTCCTGTCGCATTTATGACTGATTTTATTAAATCACTCTTTCACCTTCTCAAAAACTTCACTACTTCTCTCTTACGAGTGAAGTTAGTCACTCCGTCCGAGAGAGGCACGGAGTGGTGACTGCGCGCAGGAGGGGGATGTGGGCACCCCGTAGCGAGGCTGCTCCGGGCAGTGCCGGCTGGTAGGCGAGCGGAGCCCCGGCTGGTGGGGTGACGTGCGAAGAGGCGTGGGCTGGCCCCGCAGAGCCCCCGGCTGGTCACATCTGTAAACATCTGCCCGGGGACCATCTGCAGAGACGCAGAGGCCTGGAGCTGGGCAGCACTCGTCTTCGGGCGCTTGCCTTCTGGGCAGCACCTGCCTTCTGAGTGACTTGCGGGCCGGCACGTCCCCCAGCTGCTGGCCCGGCCCTGGTTTGGCTGGCCCCTGAGGCACCCTCCCAGGTTCACCGACGGCGGGGTGGCTTCCTGGGGGGCTGGGAAGGGTCCTCAGGGCTGCCGGCCCTCCTCTTCGGGGCTCGCCGGGGCCCCTCGGGGCAGCGGGCCCTGCCCTGGCTGTGGCTGGAGGGCCCTGGCACAGCCTCCTCTGCCTCCTCCCGGGCCTCTTCTTCCTCCCGGCGGGTGGGAACGGGGGCGCAGGGGGCGCGTCCAGGACCCCCACAAAGGGCTGGGCTGGGGGCACGAGACCCTCCTCGGGAGGCAGCGGGGACAGGGGCAGCCGCGGGACCGTCCTCCCGCCCCCCGGCAGCACGGGTGGCCCCCAGGCCCATGCCACGGGGGACCACCCCGCTGCATCGGCGCACGACGGCCTCCGTCAGCCGCTCGACAAAGGCCCTCGTGCGCCCGCCCAGGGAGGCCTGCAGCCGCTGGGTCAGAGCCTCCTCATCCAGCCCAAGGTGTCGCAGGCTGGACGTGATGAGGCTCTGCGCTGCTGCTGCCTCCTGGGCGTCCTCGAAGAGCTGCCCTAGCTCCTGCTGCAGCCAGGGCAGCAGGGGCTGGAGGGCAGCGGGGTAGAGGCGAAAGAGGAGGGCATGGAAGCCCCCCTCTGGAGCCCAGGGCAGCGCAGCCGCAGGCCGGGCTGCTGGCGGCTGGCGGAGGCGGTGGGCGGCTGCCTGCCCGGGCGCTCCTCCTCTCTGGCGGACGACGACGGATGGTGCCGCAGGTGCTGAGATGACACGCTCCTGGAAGTCGTCGTCCGCCCGCACCGAGTGCAAGATGGAGCTCACCCTCCTCTTGCAGAGGGGGCACTCGGGCTTGCTCTCAGCCCACCGCAGGATGCAGGTGTAACAGAACTGGTGGAGGCACGGCAGCACGTAGCTGGGCTCCTCCCCGCTGCCCAGGCAGATGGGACAGCGGTCCTCCAGCTGGCTGGCCATGCTCTCCACGCTCTGCGGTGGGCTGCGGGGAGCTGGAGATGTTAAGTTGCTCCCTCTCAACGGCGCTGCAGCAGGCGCTGTCAAGCTAGAAAAGGAAGAGAGGCCACGGTCACTTGATGGCTCTGGGGAGAGCTGGAAGAAATGCCCAGGTCCCTCCAGAAGGAAGCCCTCCCAGCTGCCCAGGGGGAGCTTTCCCCTCCCAGCTCACCTCCGCTGCTGCGAGCGCGCCTCCTGGGGGCCCCGGCTGCCTGAACCTGGCAGGGCCGGGGAAAATCCTTCTGTAGTGGCTCTGGGGTCAGCTATGGAGAGTTGCAACGAGCAACTCCCCACGCACACCACCAGCACCAAGGCTTTCCTCAGCACTCCAGCCTCGCCAACTTGCTCAGCTGGAGCACAAGCCGGCTGGCTGGGACTCGGTGTCCGCATATAACCAGCGAGGGCCACCTGCTCACAATCCCTCCCTGGCTGACATCACAGCCCGTCTCTCGGTGACGTCAGAACCCGTCACTCGGGGACCTCGCGGCGGGCCAGTCTCCACCATGGTGCTCAGCCCAGCGGCCACAGCCCCGCTGGCCACAGCAAAGGCCTCTGGGGCTACCACAGCGCCACCGCCCGCTCCAGCCGGCCAGCCAGCCAGCCATCGCCCCAGCTCTTGTCTTGTGCTCAGCATCGGTGTTTCACGCCAGTCACCGAGCCCTTGGCCGTGGCTTCCCAGGGCCCCGACATGTCGCTCTCTCCATACAGTCATCTCCAGGCACGTGCGGCAAGAGGGATAACCCCTCGTGCCTCCCTGGCAGGCTGCAGGACAAAGTCCCACAAGCTCTCCCCACACCCCAGCACTGCTGGCCAGCCCTCGGCGCACCCCTCATTCCTCTCATGGCGGGGCACAGGCAGCAGCACACGGCTCACTCTCATAGACTCATAGAATCATAGAATGGTTTGGGTTGGAAGGCACCTCAAAGATCACCTCGTGAGAATCATAGCATCATACAATTGTCTAGGTTGGAAGGGACCTTTAGGATCGTCTAGTCCAACCGTCAACCTAACTCTGATAAAAAAAAAACAAAAACCAAACAGCACTAAACCATGTCACTAAGCACTACGTCAACCCGTCTTTTGAGTACCTCCAGGGACGGTGCCTCAACCACTTCCCTGGGCAGCCCATTCCAATGCTTAATAACCCTTCCCGTGTAAAAGGTTTTCCTAATATCCAATCCCAACCTCCCCTGGCTCAACTTGAGGCCACTTCCTCTTGTCCTGTCGCCTGTGACTTGGGAGAAGAGACTCATCCCCGCCTCTCTACACCCTCCTTTCAGGTAGCTGTAGAGAGAGATAAGGTCTCCCCTTCAAGCCTCCTTTTCTCGGCGCTGAACAAGCCCAGCTCCCTCAGCCGCTCCTCGTAAGACTTATTCTCCAGACCCCTCACCAGCTTCGTTGCCCTTCTCTGAACCCGCTCCAGCACCTCAATGCCTTTTTTGTGGCAAGGGGCCCAAAACTGGAATCGAGGTGGGGCCTCATCAGAGCCAAGTACAGGGGGACCATGAGCTCCCTGGTCCACTCACCACCCTGTTCCTGATAGAGGCCAGGATGCTCTTGGCCTTCTTGGCCACCCGGGCACACTGCTGGCTCATGTGCAGCCGGCAGTCGACCAACACCCCCAGGTCCTTTTCTGCCGGGCAGTTCTCCAGCGACTCTTCCCCAAGCCTGTAGCGCTGCATGGGGAAAGCCCCACATTCCAGCCCCCCTGCCGTGGGCAGGGACAGCTCCCACCAGACCAGCCTCTCGTGGCTTTTCTCCTGTCTTTCTCCCCTAGCCAGAGCACGCAAGGGTGGTTCCCTCTGCTCAGACCCCAGCAGGCCTTATACGGGCGCTACGTCCCGTTGGGGGTCCTGGGCAGGAGGGAGGCCCATAAAGCAGAGGGGCTCAGGGGAGGCAAGGAGGGTCCGTGGGGCTGGTTCAGCATGGAGCAGAGAAGGCTTCGGGGCACCTCCCGGCACGTCCCAGTGCCTACGGGGCACTCCCAGCACTGCCTGGTGGGAGGCTGAGAGGTGGGGCTGGATGCGGGTGGGCAGCGAGGTGAGCAGGGGCCAGGCCTGCGCTCAGGCAGCAGCGAGGTCCCGGGCTGGTGTGCGCAGGGCACGGCACGGGGTGCCGGGGCAGTGTGGGGTGATCCTCTCTGCTCAGCAGCCATCAGGCCCCCCTGGGACCCCACCTCCCCCTTGGGACCCCATGCAGGAGGCGCAAACCAGAGGGGCTCAGCCAGCAGGACAGCGGGGCTACTAAGTACGAGCAGAGCAGAATTGTAGCACTGTCCTTTCTTTACTCACTTGCTATAACCAAAAGGAAGCGAGGAGCATACATTCTGTACACAACTCAAATGCTTCCACAGAACCACAGAAAGGCTGCGGTTGGAAGGCGCCTCTGGGTGTCATCTTGTCAAGGCCGCCTGCTCCAGCAGAGACAGCTGCAGCCATTGACCCAGGATGATGTCCAGAGTGCTCTTCAGTATCCCTTCTCCTCTCACTGGGCACCACCGGCAAGAGCCTGGCTCCGTCTTCTTTGCAGCCTCCCTTCAGGCCTTCTGATGCACTGACGATCAGATCTCCTCTGAGCCTTCTCTTCACCAGGCTAAAAAGTCCCAGCTCGCTCCGCCTTTGCTCAGAGGAGAGAAGCTCCAGCACCGCAAGTCAGTTTCATGGCCCTTTGCTGGACTCGCTCCACTAGCTGCATCTCTCTCTTGTTCTGGAGAGCCCAGAACTGGACACAGTGCTCCAGGTGTGACATCACCAGTGCCACGTTGGATCACCTTCCTCGACCGGCTGGCAAAACTCCTCCCAATGCAGCCCAGGATGCCGTCAGTGTTGCCTGTGGCATGGCTACATTGTTGGCTCAGGATCAGCTTGGTGCCCACCAGGACCTCCTGGGCTTTTTCTGCACAGCTGCTTTTTAGCCGGGCAGCCCGACCCACGTGCTGGGGCCTGGCGCTGTCCCTCCCCAGGCGCAGGACTGGGCGCTTCCTCTTGTTGAACTTCTCGCGGCTCCTGCCTTGGCAGGGTACGACCCCGTGTGGCGGCGTGCTCTCCCTGTTTTTCCCCCTCCTCTCCCCCCGACAGCTCCTGCTCGGGCCATGGCCACCATGGCCATCACAACAGCAGTTGCGATAAGTTGCACCCGGACTTTGGGGCATGGCTGGCAACACAGCCATAACACTCTCTGGAGTGGGGGCCTAGATATTTTGTTCCCATGAGAATATGGCTATAGGTGAATCATCTCACTCTATAGGTAGTGGACGGCCCAGGAGCCCTTGGAGCTCTCCTATATGGCAGCGGGCTGCACGCCAGGATCTCCCCTTTTGTGAGGACACTCGCTTAAGGTTCTACTCCTCGAGGTTGAGAGGTTCCTTGCCGCAACGGATTCTCGGCAAGCGACTAGTAGCATGCTAAACTTTGAAATCTTAGCTAAGTAATAGAAAGGGTTGATTGTGCATCTCTAATCCTTTAGCCATAAAGCGTTGGCCAAGTCTGGGACTAGGACTGGATCCAGCCGCACCCAGACTCCTCTCTGAGAAGGAGTTTAGAAAGCAAGGGGGTCCTTTCTGAACCTCGTGACTCAACGGGAGGGTCTCCCTGACAGCTTGTCTGACCCTCTCCTCTATGCAGTAAATAACAGAGTGTACCTTGCCATCGAATCTCGTCAAACACTGTCCTGTCGCATTTATGACTGATTTTATTAAATCACTCTTTCACCTTCTCAAAAACTTCACTACTTCTCTCTTACGAGTGAAGTTAGTCACTCCGTCCGAGAGAGGCACGGAGTGGTGACTGCGCGCAGGAGGGGGATGTGGGCACCCCGTAGCGAGGCTGCTCCGGGCAGTGCCGGCTGGTAGGCGAGCGGAGCCCCGGCTGGTGGGGTGACGTGCGAAGAGGCGTGGGCTGGCCCCGCAGAGCCCCCGGCTGGTCACATCTGTAAACATCTGCCCGGGGACCATCTGCAGAGACGCAGAGGCCTGGAGCTGGGCAGCACTCGTCTTCGGGCGCTTGCCTTCTGGGCAGCACCTGCCTTCTGAGTGACTTGCGGGCCGGCACGTCCCCCAGCTGCTGGCCCGGCCCTGGTTTGGCTGGCCCCTGAGGCACCCTCCCAGGTTCACCGACGGCGGGGTGGCTTCCTGGGGGGCTGGGAAGGGTCCTCAGGGCTGCCGGCCCTCCTCTTCGGGGCTCGCCGGGGCCCCTCGGGGCAGCGGGCCCTGCCCTGGCTGTGGCTGGAGGGCCCTGGCACAGCCTCCTCTGCCTCCTCCCGGGCCTCTTCTTCCTCCCGGCGGGTGGGAACGGGGGCGCAGGGGGCGCGTCCAGGACCCCCACAAAGGGCTGGGCTGGGGGCACGAGACCCTCCTCGGGAGGCAGCGGGGACAGGGGCAGCCGCGGGACCGTCCTCCCGCCCCCCGGCAGCACGGGTGGCCCCCAGGCCCATGCCACGGGGGACCACCCCGCTGCATCGGCGCACGACGGCCTCCGTCAGCCGCTCGACAAAGGCCCTCGTGCGCCCGCCCAGGGAGGCCTGCAGCCGCTGGGTCAGAGCCTCCTCATCCAGCCCAAGGTGTCGCAGGCTGGACGTGATGAGGCTCTGCGCTGCTGCTGCCTCCTGGGCGTCCTCGAAGAGCTGCCCTAGCTCCTGCTGCAGCCAGGGCAGCAGGGGCTGGAGGGCAGCGGGGTAGAGGCGAAAGAGGAGGGCATGGAAGCCCCCCTCTGGAGCCCAGGGCAGCGCAGCCGCAGGCCGGGCTGCTGGCGGCTGGCGGAGGCGGTGGGCGGCTGCCTGCCCGGGCGCTCCTCCTCTCTGGCGGACGACGACGGATGGTGCCGCAGGTGCTGAGATGACACGCTCCTGGAAGTCGTCGTCCGCCCGCACCGAGTGCAAGATGGAGCTCACCCTCCTCTTGCAGAGGGGGCACTCGGGCTTGCTCTCAGCCCACCGCAGGATGCAGGTGTAACAGAACTGGTGGAGGCACGGCAGCACGTAGCTGGGCTCCTCCCCGCTGCCCAGGCAGATGGGACAGCGGTCCTCCAGCTGGCTGGCCATGCTCTCCACGCTCTGCGGTGGGCTGCGGGGAGCTGGAGATGTTAAGTTGCTCCCTCTCAACGGCGCTGCAGCAGGCGCTGTCAAGCTAGAAAAGGAAGAGAGGCCACGGTCACTTGATGGCTCTGGGGAGAGCTGGAAGAAATGCCCAGGTCCCTCCAGAAGGAAGCCCTCCCAGCTGCCCAGGGGGAGCTTTCCCCTCCCAGCTCACCTCCGCTGCTGCGAGCGCGCCTCCTGGGGGCCCCAGCTGCCTGAACCTGGCAGGGCCGGGGAAAATCCTTCTGTAGTGGCTCTGGGGTCAGCTATGGAGAGTTGCAACGAGCAACTCCCCACGCACACCACCAGCACCAAGGCTTTCCTCAGCACTCCAGCCTCGCCAACTTGCTCAGCTGGAGCACAAGCCCGCTGGCTGGGACTCGGTGTCCGCATATAACCAGCGAGGGCCACCTGCTCACAATCCCTCCCTGGCTGACATCACAGCCCGTCTCTCGGTGACGTCAGAACCCGTCACTCGGGGACCTCGCGGCGGGCCAGTCTCCACCATGGTGCTCAGCCCAGCGGCCACAGCCCCGCTGGCCACAGCAAAGGCCTCTGGGGCTACCACAGCGCCACCGCCCGCTCCAGCCGGCCAGCCAGCCAGCCATCGCCCCAGCTCTTGTCTTGTGCTCAGCATCGGTGTTTCACGCCAGTCACCGAGCCCTTGGCCGTGGCTTCCCAGGGCCCCGACATGTCGCTCTCTCCATACAGTCATCTCCAGGCACGTGCGGCAAGAGGCTGCCTTGGATAACCCCTCGTGCCTCCCTGGCAGGCTGCAGGACAAAGTCCCACAAGCTCTCCCCACACCCCAGCACTGCTGGCCAGCCCTCGGCGCACCCCTCATTCCTCTCATGGCGGGGCACAGGCAGCAGCACACGGCTCACTCTCATAGACTCATAGAATCATAGAATGGTTTGGGTTGGAAGGCACCTCAAAGATCACCTCGTGAGAATCATAGCATCATACAATTGTCTAGGTTGGAAGGGACCTTTAGGATCGTCTAGTCCAACCGTCAACCTAACTCTGATAAAAAAAAAACAAAAACCAAACAGCACTAAACCATGTCACTAAGCACTACGTCAACCCGTCTTTTGAGTACCTCCAGGGACGGTGCCTCAACCACTTCCCTGGGCAGCCCATTCCAATGCTTAATAACCCTTCCCGTGTAAAAGGTTTTCCTAATATCCAATCCCAACCTCCCCTGGCTCAACTTGAGGCCACTTCCTCTTGTCCTGTCGCCTGTGACTTGGGAGAAGAGACTCATCCCCGCCTCTCTACACCCTCCTTTCAGGTAGCTGTAGAGAGAGATAAGGTCTCCCCTTCAAGCCTCCTTTTCTCGGCGCTGAACAAGCCCAGCTCCCTCAGCCGCTCCTCGTAAGACTTATTCTCCAGACCCCTCACCAGCTTCGTTGCCCTTCTCTGAACCCGCTCCAGCACCTCAATGCCTTTTTTGTGGCAAGGGGCCCAAAACTGGAATCGAGGTGGGGCCTCATCAGAGCCAAGTACAGGGGGACCATGAGCTCCCTGGTCCACTCACCACCCTGTTCCTGATAGAGGCCAGGATGCTCTTGGCCTTCTTGGCCACCCGGGCACACTGCTGGCTCATGTGCAGCCGGCAGTCGACCAACACCCCCAGGTCCTTTTCTGCCGGGCAGTTCTCCAGCGACTCTTCCCCAAGCCTGTAGCGCTGCATGGGGAAAGCCCCACATTCCAGCCCCCCTGCCGTGGGCAGGGACAGCTCCCACCAGACCAGCCTCTCGTGGCTTTTCTCCTGTCTTTCTCCCCTAGCCAGAGCACGCAAGGGTGGTTCCCTCTGCTCAGACCCCAGCAGGCCTTATACGGGCGCTACGTCCCGTTGGGGGTCCTGGGCAGGAGGGAGGCCCATAAAGCAGAGGGGCTCAGGGGAGGCAAGGAGGGTCCGTGGGGCTGGTTCAGCATGGAGCAGAGAAGGCTTCGGGGCACCTCCCGGCACGTCCCAGTGCCTACGGGGCACTCCCAGCACTGCCTGGTGGGAGGCTGAGAGGTGGGGCTGGATGCGGGTGGGCAGCGAGGTGAGCAGGGGCCAGGCCTGCGCTCAGGCAGCAGCGAGGTCCCGGGCTGGTGTGCGCAGGGCACGGCACGGGGTGCCGGGGCAGTGTGGGGTGATCCTCTCTGCTCAGCAGCCATCAGGCCCCCCTGGGACCCCACCTCCCCCTTGGGACCCCATGCAGGAGGCGCAAACCAGAGGGGCTCAGCCAGCAGGACAGCGGGGCTACTAAGTACGAGCAGAGCAGAATTGTAGCACTGTCCTTTCTTTACTCACTTGCTATAACCAAAAGGAAGCGAGGAGCATACATTCTGTACACAACTCAAATGCTTCCACAGAACCACAGAAAGGCTGCGGTTGGAAGGCGCCTCTGGGTGTCATCTTGTCAAGGCCGCCTGCTCCAGCAGAGACAGCTGCAGCCATTGACCCAGGATGATGTCCAGAGTGCTCTTCAGTATCCCTTCTCCTCTCACTGGGCACCACCGGCAAGAGCCTGGCTCCGTCTTCTTTGCAGCCTCCCTTCAGGCCTTCTGATGCACTGACGATCAGATCTCCTCTGAGCCTTCTCTTCACCAGGCTAAAAAGTCCCAGCTCGCTCCGCCTTTGCTCAGAGGAGAGAAGCTCCAGCACCGCAAGTCAGTTTCATGGCCCTTTGCTGGACTCGCTCCACTAGCTGCATCTCTCTCTTGTTCTGGAGAGCCCAGAACTGGACACAGTGCTCCAGGTGTGACATCACCAGTGCCACGTTGGATCACCTTCCTCGACCGGCTGGCAAAACTCCTCCCAATGCAGCCCAGGATGCCGTCAGTGTTGCCTGTGGCATGGCTACATTGTTGGCTCAGGATCAGCTTGGTGCCCACCAGGACCTCCTGGGCTTTTTCTGCACAGCTGCTTTTTAGCCAGGCAGCCCGACCCACGTGCTGGGGCCTGGCGCTGTCCCTCCCCAGGCGCAGGACTGGGCGCTTCCTCTTGTTGAACTTCTCGCGGCTCCTGCCTTGGCAGGGTACGACCCCGTGTGGCGGCGTGCTCTCCCTGTTTTTCCCCCTCCTCTCCCCCCGACAGCTCCTGCTCGGGCCATGGCCACCATGGCCATCACAACAGCAGTTGCGATAAGTTGCACCCGGACTTTGGGGCATGGCTGGCAACACAGCCATAACACTCTCTGGAGTGGGGGCCTAGATATTTTGTTCCCATGAGAATATGGCTATAGGTGAATCATCTCACTCTATAGGTAGTGGACGGCCCAGGAGCCCTTGGAGCTCTCCTATATGGCAGCGGGCTGCACGCCAGGATCTCCCCTTTTGTGAGGACACTCGCTTAAGGTTCTACTCCTCGAGGTTGAGAGGTTCCTTGCCGCAACGGATTCTCGGCAAGCGACTAGTAGCATGCTAAACTTTGAAATCTTAGCTAAGTAATAGAAAGGGTTGATTGTGCATCTCTAATCCTTTAGCCATAAAGCGTTGGCCAAGTCTGGGACTAGGACTGGATCCAGCCGCACCCAGACTCCTCTCTGAGAAGGAGTTTAGAAAGCAAGGGGGTCCTTTCTGAACCTCGTGACTCAACGGGAGGGTCTCCCTGACAGCTTGTCTGACCCTCTCCTCTATGCAGTAAATAACAGAGTGTACCTTGCCATCGAATCTCGTCAAACACTGTCCTGTCGCATTTATGACTGATTTTATTAAATCACTCTTTCACCTTCTCAAAAACTTCACTACTTCTCTCTTACGAGTGAAGTTAGTCACTCCGTCCGAGAGAGGCACGGAGTGGTGACTGCGCGCAGGAGGGGGATGTGGGCACCCCGTAGCGAGGCTGCTCCGGGCAGTGCCGGCTGGTAGGCGAGCGGAGCCCCGGCTGGTGGGGTGACGTGCGAAGAGGCGTGGGCTGGCCCCGCAGAGCCCCCGGCTGGTCACATCTGTAAACATCTGCCCGGGGACCATCTGCAGAGACGCAGAGGCCTGGAGCTGGGCAGCACTCGTCTTCGGGCGCTTGCCTTCTGGGCAGCACCTGCCTTCTGAGTGACTTGCGGGCCGGCACGTCCCCCAGCTGCTGGCCCGGCCCTGGTTTGGCTGGCCCCTGAGGCACCCTCCCAGGTTCACCGACGGCGGGGTGGCTTCCTGGGGGGCTGGGAAGGGTCCTCAGGGCTGCCGGCCCTCCTCTTCGGGGCTCGCCGGGGCCCCTCGGGGCAGCGGGCCCTGCCCTGGCTGTGGCTGGAGGGCCCTGGCACAGCCTCCTCTGCCTCCTCCCGGGCCTCTTCTTCCTCCCGGCGGGTGGGAACGGGGGCGCAGGGGGCGCGTCCAGGACCCCCACAAAGGGCTGGGCTGGGGGCACGAGACCCTCCTCGGGAGGCAGCGGGGACAGGGGCAGCCGCGGGACCGTCCTCCCGCCCCCCGGCAGCACGGGTGGCCCCCAGGCCCATGCCACGGGGGACCACCCCGCTGCATCGGCGCACGACGGCCTCCGTCAGCCGCTCGACAAAGGCCCTCGTGCGCCTGCCCAGGGAGGCCTGCAGCCGCTGGGTCAGAGCCTCCTCATCCAGCCCAAGGTGTCGCAGGCTGGACGTGATGAGGCTCTGCGCTGCTGCTGCCTCCTGGGCGTCCTCGAAGAGCTGCCCTAGCTCCTGCTGCAGCCAGGGCAGCAGGGGCTGGAGGGCAGCGGGGTAGAGGCGAAAGAGGAGGGCATGGAAGCCCCCCTCTGGAGCCCAGGGCAGCGCAGCCGCAGGCCGGGCTGCTGGCGGCTGGCGGAGGCGGTGGGCGGCTGCCTGCCCGGGCGCTCCTCCTCTCTGGCGGACGACGACGGATGGTGCCGCAGGTGCTGAGATGACACGCTCCTGGAAGTCGTCGTCCGCCCGCACCGAGTGCAAGATGGAGCTCACCCTCCTCTTGCAGAGGGGGCACTCGGGCTTGCTCTCAGCCCACCGCAGGATGCAGGTGTAACAGAACTGGTGGAGGCACGGCAGCACGTAGCTGGGCTCCTCCCCGCTGCCCAGGCAGATGGGACAGCGGTCCTCCAGCTGGCTGGCCATGCTCTCCACGCTCTGCGGTGGGCTGCGGGGAGCTGGAGATGTTAAGTTGCTCCCTCTCAACGGCGCTGCAGCAGGCGCTGTCAAGCTAGAAAAGGAAGAGAGGCCACGGTCACTTGATGGCTCTGGGGAGAGCTGGAAGAAATGCCCAGGTCCCTCCAGAAGGAAGCCCTCCCAGCTGCCCAGGGGGAGCTTTCCCCTCCCAGCTCACCTCCGCTGCTGCGAGCGCGCCTCCTGGGGGCCCCAGCTGCCTGAACCTGGCAGGGCCGGGGAAAATCCTTCTGTAGTGGCTCTGGGGTCAGCTATGGAGAGTTGCAACGAGCAACTCCCCACGCACACCACCAGCACCAAGGCTTTCCTCAGCACTCCAGCCTCGCCAACTTGCTCAGCTGGAGCACAAGCCCGCTGGCTGGGACTCGGTGTCCGCATATAACCAGCGAGGGCCACCTGCTCACAATCCCTCCCTGGCTGACATCACAGCCCGTCTCTCGGTGACGTCAGAACCCGTCACTCGGGGACCTCGCGGCGGGCCAGTCTCCACCATGGTGCTCAGCCCAGCGGCCACAGCCCCGCTGGCCACAGCAAAGGCCTCTGGGGCTACCACAGCGCCACCGCCCGCTCCAGCCGGCCAGCCAGCCAGCCATCGCCCCAGCTCTTGTCTTGTGCTCAGCATCGGTGTTTCACGCCAGTCACCGAGCCCTTGGCCGTGGCTTCCCAGGGCCCCGACATGTCGCTCTCTCCATACAGTCATCTCCAGGCACGTGCGGCAAGAGGGATAACCCCTCGTGCCTCCCTGGCAGGCTGCAGGACAAAGTCCCACAAGCTCTCCCCACACCCCAGCACTGCTGGCCAGCCCTCGGCGCACCCCTCATTCCTCTCATGGCGGGGCACAGGCAGCAGCACACGGCTCACTCTCATAGACTCATAGAATCATAGAATGGTTTGGGTTGGAAGGCACCTCAAAGATCACCTCGTGAGAATCATAGCATCATACAATTGTCTAGGTTGGAAGGGACCTTTAGGATCGTCTAGTCCAACCGTCAACCTAACTCTGATAAAAAAAAAACAAAAACCAAACAGCACTAAACCATGTCACTAAGCACTACGTCAACCCGTCTTTTGAGTACCTCCAGGGACGGTGCCTCAACCACTTCCCTGGGCAGCCCATTCCAATGCTTAATAACCCTTCCCGTGTAAAAGGTTTTCCTAATATCCAATCCCAACCTCCCCTGGCTCAACTTGAGGCCACTTCCTCTTGTCCTGTCGCCTGTGACTTGGGAGAAGAGACTCATCCCCGCCTCTCTACACCCTCCTTTCAGGTAGCTGTAGAGAGAGATAAGGTCTCCCCTTCAAGCCTCCTTTTCTCGGCGCTGAACAAGCCCAGCTCCCTCAGCCGCTCCTCGTAAGACTTATTCTCCAGACCCCTCACCAGCTTCGTTGCCCTTCTCTGAACCCGCTCCAGCACCTCAATGCCTTTTTTGTGGCAAGGGGCCCAAAACTGGAATCGAGGTGGGGCCTCATCAGAGCCAAGTACAGGGGGACCATGAGCTCCCTGGTCCACTCACCACCCTGTTCCTGATAGAGGCCAGGATGCTCTTGGCCTTCTTGGCCACCCGGGCACACTGCTGGCTCATGTGCAGCCGGCAGTCGACCAACACCCCCAGGTCCTTTTCTGCCGGGCAGTTCTCCAGCGACTCTTCCCCAAGCCTGTAGCGCTGCATGGGGAAAGCCCCACATTCCAGCCCCCCTGCCGTGGGCAGGGACAGCTCCCACCAGACCAGCCTCTCGTGGCTTTTCTCCTGTCTTTCTCCCCTAGCCAGAGCACGCAAGGGTGGTTCCCTCTGCTCAGACCCCAGCAGGCCTTATACGGGCGCTACGTCCCGTTGGGGGTCCTGGGCAGGAGGGAGGCCCATAAAGCAGAGGGGCTCAGGGGAGGCAAGGAGGGTCCGTGGGGCTGGTTCAGCATGGAGCAGAGAAGGCTTCGGGGCACCTCCCGGCACGTCCCAGTGCCTACGGGGCACTCCCAGCACTGCCTGGTGGGAGGCTGAGAGGTGGGGCTGGATGCGGGTGGGCAGCGAGGTGAGCAGGGGCCAGGCCTGCGCTCAGGCAGCAGCGAGGTCCCGGGCTGGTGTGCGCAGGGCACGGCACGGGGTGCCGGGGCAGTGTGGGGTGATCCTCTCTGCTCAGCAGCCATCAGGCCCCCCTGGGACCCCACCTCCCCCTTGGGACCCCATGCAGGAGGCGCAAACCAGAGGGGCTCAGCCAGCAGGACAGCGGGGCTACTAAGTACGAGCAGAGCAGAATTGTAGCACTGTCCTTTCTTTACTCACTTGCTATAACCAAAAGGAAGCGAGGAGCATACATTCTGTACACAACTCAAATGCTTCCACAGAACCACAGAAAGGCTGCGGTTGGAAGGCGCCTCTGGGTGTCATCTTGTCAAGGCCGCCTGCTCCAGCAGAGACAGCTGCAGCCATTGACCCAGGATGATGTCCAGAGTGCTCTTCAGTATCCCTTCTCCTCTCACTGGGCACCACCGGCAAGAGCCTGGCTCCGTCTTCTTTGCAGCCTCCCTTCAGGCCTTCTGATGCACTGACGATCAGATCTCCTCTGAGCCTTCTCTTCACCAGGCTAAAAAGTCCCAGCTCGCTCCGCCTTTGCTCAGAGGAGAGAAGCTCCAGCACCGCAAGTCAGTTTCATGGCCCTTTGCTGGACTCGCTCCACTAGCTGCATCTCTCTCTTGTTCTGGAGAGCCCAGAACTGGACACAGTGCTCCAGGTGTGACATCACCAGTGCCACGTTGGATCACCTTCCTCGACCGGCTGGCAAAACTCCTCCCAATGCAGCCCAGGATGCCGTCAGTGTTGCCTGTGGCATGGCTACATTGTTGGCTCAGGATCAGCTTGGTGCCCACCAGGACCTCCTGGGCTTTTTCTGCACAGCTGCTTTTTAGCCGGGCAGCCCGACCCACGTGCTGGGGCCTGGCGCTGTCCCTCCCCAGGCGCAGGACTGGGCGCTTCCTCTTGTTGAACTTCTCGCGGCTCCTGCCTTGGCAGGGTACGACCCCGTGTGGCGGCGTGCTCTCCCTGTTTTTCCCCCTCCTCTCCCCCCGACAGCTCCTGCTCGGGCCATGGCCACCATGGCCATCACAACAGCAGTTGCGATAAGTTGCACCCGGACTTTGGGGCATGGCTGGCAACACAGCCATAACACTCTCTGGAGTGGGGGCCTAGATATTTTGTTCCCATGAGAATATGGCTATAGGTGAATCATCTCACTCTATAGGTAGTGGACGGCCCAGGAGCCCTTGGAGCTCTCCTATATGGCAGCGGGCTGCACGCCAGGATCTCCCCTTTTGTGAGGACACTCGCTTAAGGTTCTACTCCTCGAGGTTGAGAGGTTCCTTGCCGCAACGGATTCTCGGCAAGCGACTAGTAGCATGCTAAACTTTGAAATCTTAGCTCAGTAATAGAAAGGGTTGATTGTGCATCTCTAATCCTTTAGCCATAAAGCGTTGGCCAAGTCTGGGACTAGGACTGGATCCAGCCGCACCCAGACTCCTCTCTGAGAAGGAGTTTAGAAAGCAAGGGGGTCCTTTCTGAACCTCGTGACTCAACGGGAGGGTCTCCCTGACAGCTTGTCTGACCCTCTCCTCTATGCAGTAAATAACAGAGTGTACCTTGCCATCGAATCTCGTCAAACACTGTCCTGTCGCATTTATGACTGATTTTATTAAATCACTCTTTCACCTTCTCAAAAACTTCACTACTTCTCTCTTACGAGTGAAGTTAGTCACTCCGTCCGAGAGAGGCACGGAGTGGTGACTGCGCGCAGGAGGGGGATGTGGGCACCCCGTAGCGAGGCTGCTCCGGGCAGTGCCGGCTGGTAGGCGAGCGGAGCCCCGGCTGGTGGGGTGACGTGCGAAGAGGCGTGGGCTGGCCCCGCAGAGCCCCCGGCTGGTCACATCTGTAAACATCTGCCCGGGGACCATCTGCAGAGACGCAGAGGCCTGGAGCTGGGCAGCACTCGTCTTCGGGCGCTTGCCTTCTGGGCAGCACCTGCCTTCTGAGTGACTTGCGGGCCGGCACGTCCCCCAGCTGCTGGCCCGGCCCTGGTTTGGCTGGCCCCTGAGGCACCCTCCCAGGTTCACCGACGGCGGGGTGGCTTCCTGGGGGGCTGGGAAGGGTCCTCAGGGCTGCCGGCCCTCCTCTTCGGGGCTCGCCGGGGCCCCTCGGGGCAGCGGGCCCTGCCCTGGCTGTGGCTGGAGGGCCCTGGCACAGCCTCCTCTGCCTCCTCCCGGGCCTCTTCTTCCTCCCGGCGGGTGGGAACGGGGGCGCAGGGGGCGCGTCCAGGACCCCCACAAAGGGCTGGGCTGGGGGCACGAGACCCTCCTCGGGAGGCAGCGGGGACAGGGGCAGCCGCGGGACCGTCCTCCCGCCCCCCGGCAGCACGGGTGGCCCCCAGGCCCATGCCACGGGGGACCACCCCGCTGCATCGGCGCACGACGGCCTCCGTCAGCCGCTCGACAAAGGCCCTCGTGCGCCCGCCCAGGGAGGCCTGCAGCCGCTGGGTCAGAGCCTCCTCATCCAGCCCAAGGTGTCGCAGGCTGGACGTGATGAGGCTCTGCGCTGCTGCTGCCTCCTGGGCGTCCTCGAAGAGCTGCCCTAGCTCCTGCTGCAGCCAGGGCAGCAGGGGCTGGAGGGCAGCGGGGTAGAGGCGAAAGAGGAGGGCATGGAAGCCCCCCTCTGGAGCCCAGGGCAGCGCAGCCGCAGGCCGGGCTGCTGGCGGCTGGCGGAGGCGGTGGGCGGCTGCCTGCCCGGGCGCTCCTCCTCTCTGGCGGACGACGACGGATGGTGCCGCAGGTGCTGAGATGACACGCTCCTGGAAGTCGTCGTCCGCCCGCACCGAGTGCAAGATGGAGCTCACCCTCCTCTTGCAGAGGGGGCACTCGGGCTTGCTCTCAGCCCACCGCAGGATGCAGGTGTAACAGAACTGGTGGAGGCACGGCAGCACGTAGCTGGGCTCCTCCCCGCTGCCCAGGCAGATGGGACAGCGGTCCTCCAGCTGGCTGGCCATGCTCTCCACGCTCTGCGGTGGGCTGCGGGGAGCTGGAGATGTTAAGTTGCTCCCTCTCAACGGCGCTGCAGCAGGCGCTGTCAAGCTAGAAAAGGAAGAGAGGCCACGGTCACTTGATGGCTCTGGGGAGAGCTGGAAGAAATGCCCAGGTCCCTCCAGAAGGAAGCCCTCCCAGCTGCCCAGGGGGAGCTTTCCCCTCCCAGCTCACCTCCGCTGCTGCGAGCGCGCCTCCTGGGGGCCCCAGCTGCCTGAACCTGGCAGGGCCGGGGAAAATCCTTCTGTAGTGGCTCTGGGGTCAGCTATGGAGAGTTGCAACGAGCAACTCCCCACGCACACCACCAGCACCAAGGCTTTCCTCAGCACTCCAGCCTCGCCAACTTGCTCAGCTGGAGCACAAGCCCGCTGGCTGGGACTCGGTGTCCGCATATAACCAGCGAGGGCCACCTGCTCACAATCCCTCCCTGGCTGACATCACAGCCCGTCTCTCGGTGACGTCAGAACCCGTCACTCGGGGACCTCGCGGCGGGCCAGTCTCCACCATGGTGCTCAGCCCAGCGGCCACAGCCCCGCTGGCCACAGCAAAGGCCTCTGGGGCTACCACAGCGCCACCGCCCGCTCCAGCCGGCCAGCCAGCCAGCCATCGCCCCAGCTCTTGTCTTGTGCTCAGCATCGGTGTTTCACGCCAGTCACCGAGCCCTTGGCCGTGGCTTCCCAGGGCCCCGACATGTCGCTCTCTCCATACAGTCATCTCCAGGCACGTGCGGCAAGAGGCTGCCTTGGATAACCCCTCGTGCCTCCCTGGCAGGCTGCAGGACAAAGTCCCACAAGCTCTCCCCACACCCCAGCACTGCTGGCCAGCCCTCGGCGCACCCCTCATTCCTCTCATGGCGGGGCACAGGCAGCAGCACACGGCTCACTCTCATAGACTCATAGAATCATAGAATGGTTTGGGTTGGAAGGCACCTCAAAGATCACCTCGTGAGAATCATAGCATCATACAATTGTCTAGGTTGGAAGGGACCTTTAGGATCGTCTAGTCCAACCGTCAACCTAACTCTGATAAAAAAAAAACAAAAACCAAACAGCACTAAACCATGTCACTAAGCACTACGTCAACCCGTCTTTTGAGTACCTCCAGGGACGGTGCCTCAACCACTTCCCTGGGCAGCCCATTCCAATGCTTAATAACCCTTCCCGTGTAAAAGGTTTTCCTAATATCCAATCCCAACCTCCCCTGGCTCAACTTGAGGCCACTTCCTCTTGTCCTGTCGCCTGTGACTTGGGAGAAGAGACTCATCCCCGCCTCTCTACACCCTCCTTTCAGGTAGCTGTAGAGAGAGATAAGGTCTCCCCTTCAAGCCTCCTTTTCTCGGCGCTGAACAAGCCCAGCTCCCTCAGCCGCTCCTCGTAAGACTTATTCTCCAGACCCCTCACCAGCTTCGTTGCCCTTCTCTGAACCCGCTCCAGCACCTCAATGCCTTTTTTGTGGCAAGGGGCCCAAAACTGGAATCGAGGTGGGGCCTCATCAGAGCCAAGTACAGGGGGACCATGAGCTCCCTGGTCCACTCACCACCCTGTTCCTGATAGAGGCCAGGATGCTCTTGGCCTTCTTGGCCACCCGGGCACACTGCTGGCTCATGTGCAGCCGGCAGTCGACCAACACCCCCAGGTCCTTTTCTGCCGGGCAGTTCTCCAGCGACTCTTCCCCAAGCCTGTAGCGCTGCATGGGGAAAGCCCCACATTCCAGCCCCCCTGCCGTGGGCAGGGACAGCTCCCACCAGACCAGCCTCTCGTGGCTTTTCTCCTGTCTTTCTCCCCTAGCCAGAGCACGCAAGGGTGGTTCCCTCTGCTCAGACCCCAGCAGGCCTTATACGGGCGCTACGTCCCGTTGGGGGTCCTGGGCAGGAGGGAGGCCCATAAAGCAGAGGGGCTCAGGGGAGGCAAGGAGGGTCCGTGGGGCTGGTTCAGCATGGAGCAGAGAAGGCTTCGGGGCACCTCCCGGCACGTCCCAGTGCCTACGGGGCACTCCCAGCACTGCCTGGTGGGAGGCTGAGAGGTGGGGCTGGATGCGGGTGGGCAGCGAGGTGAGCAGGGGCCAGGCCTGCGCTCAGGCAGCAGCGAGGTCCCGGGCTGGTGTGCGCAGGGCACGGCACGGGGTGCCGGGGCAGTGTGGGGTGATCCTCTCTGCTCAGCAGCCATCAGGCCCCCCTGGGACCCCACCTCCCCCTTGGGACCCCATGCAGGAGGCGCAAACCAGAGGGGCTCAGCCAGCAGGACAGCGGGGCTACTAAGTACGAGCAGAGCAGAATTGTAGCACTGTCCTTTCTTTACTCACTTGCTATAACCAAAAGGAAGCGAGGAGCATACATTCTGTACACAACTCAAATGCTTCCACAGAACCACAGAAAGGCTGCGGTTGGAAGGCGCCTCTGGGTGTCATCTTGTCAAGGCCGCCTGCTCCAGCAGAGACAGCTGCAGCCATTGACCCAGGATGATGTCCAGAGTGCTCTTCAGTATCCCTTCTCCTCTCACTGGGCACCACCGGCAAGAGCCTGGCTCCGTCTTCTTTGCAGCCTCCCTTCAGGCCTTCTGATGCACTGACGATCAGATCTCCTCTGAGCCTTCTCTTCACCAGGCTAAAAAGTCCCAGCTCGCTCCGCCTTTGCTCAGAGGAGAGAAGCTCCAGCACCGCAAGTCAGTTTCATGGCCCTTTGCTGGACTCGCTCCACTAGCTGCATCTCTCTCTTGTTCTGGAGAGCCCAGAACTGGACACAGTGCTCCAGGTGTGACATCACCAGTGCCACGTTGGATCACCTTCCTCGACCGGCTGGCAAAACTCCTCCCAATGCAGCCCAGGATGCCGTCAGTGTTGCCTGTGGCATGGCTACATTGTTGGCTCAGGATCAGCTTGGTGCCCACCAGGACCTCCTGGGCTTTTTCTGCACAGCTGCTTTTTAGCCAGGCAGCCCGACCCACGTGCTGGGGCCTGGCGCTGTCCCTCCCCAGGCGCAGGACTGGGCGCTTCCTCTTGTTGAACTTCTCGCGGCTCCTGCCTTGGCAGGGTACGACCCCGTGTGGCGGCGTGCTCTCCCTGTTTTTCCCCCTCCTCTCCCCCCGACAGCTCCTGCTCGGGCCATGGCCACCATGGCCATCACAACAGCAGTTGCGATAAGTTGCACCCGGACTTTGGGGCATGGCTGGCAACACAGCCATAACACTCTCTGGAGTGGGGGCCTAGATATTTTGTTCCCATGAGAATATGGCTATAGGTGAATCATCTCACTCTATAGGTAGTGGACGGCCCAGGAGCCCTTGGAGCTCTCCTATATGGCAGCGGGCTGCACGCCAGGATCTCCCCTTTTGTGAGGACACTCGCTTAAGGTTCTACTCCTCGAGGTTGAGAGGTTCCTTGCCGCAACGGATTCTCGGCAAGCGACTAGTAGCATGCTAAACTTTGAAATCTTAGCTAAGTAATAGAAAGGGTTGATTGTGCATCTCTAATCCTTTAGCCATAAAGCGTTGGCCAAGTCTGGGACTAGGACTGGATCCAGCCGCACCCAGACTCCTCTCTGAGAAGGAGTTTAGAAAGCAAGGGGGTCCTTTCTGAACCTCGTGACTCAACGGGAGGGTCTCCCTGACAGCTTGTCTGACCCTCTCCTCTATGCAGTAAATAACAGAGTGTACCTTGCCATCGAATCTCGTCAAACACTGTCCTGTCGCATTTATGACTGATTTTATTAAATCACTCTTTCACCTTCTCAAAAACTTCACTACTTCTCTCTTACGAGTGAAGTTAGTCACTCCGTCCGAGAGAGGCACGGAGTGGTGACTGCGCGCAGGAGGGGGATGTGGGCACCCCGTAGCGAGGCTGCTCCGGGCAGTGCCGGCTGGTAGGCGAGCGGAGCCCCGGCTGGTGGGGTGACGTGCGAAGAGGCGTGGGCTGGCCCCGCAGAGCCCCCGGCTGGTCACATCTGTAAACATCTGCCCGGGGACCATCTGCAGAGACGCAGAGGCCTGGAGCTGGGCAGCACTCGTCTTCGGGCGCTTGCCTTCTGGGCAGCACCTGCCTTCTGAGTGACTTGCGGGCCGGCACGTCCCCCAGCTGCTGGCCCGGCCCTGGTTTGGCTGGCCCCTGAGGCACCCTCCCAGGTTCACCGACGGCGGGGTGGCTTCCTGGGGGGCTGGGAAGGGTCCTCAGGGCTGCCGGCCCTCCTCTTCGGGGCTCGCCGGGGCCCCTCGGGGCAGCGGGCCCTGCCCTGGCTGTGGCTGGAGGGCCCTGGCACAGCCTCCTCTGCCTCCTCCCGGGCCTCTTCTTCCTCCCGGCGGGTGGGAACGGGGGCGCAGGGGGCGCGTCCAGGACCCCCACAAAGGGCTGGGCTGGGGGCACGAGACCCTCCTCGGGAGGCAGCGGGGACAGGGGCAGCCGCGGGACCGTCCTCCCGCCCCCCGGCAGCACGGGTGGCCCCCAGGCCCATGCCACGGGGGACCACCCCGCTGCATCGGCGCACGACGGCCTCCGTCAGCCGCTCGACAAAGGCCCTCGTGCGCCTGCCCAGGGAGGCCTGCAGCCGCTGGGTCAGAGCCTCCTCATCCAGCCCAAGGTGTCGCAGGCTGGACGTGATGAGGCTCTGCGCTGCTGCTGCCTCCTGGGCGTCCTCGAAGAGCTGCCCTAGCTCCTGCTGCAGCCAGGGCAGCAGGGGCTGGAGGGCAGCGGGGTAGAGGCGAAAGAGGAGGGCATGGAAGCCCCCCTCTGGAGCCCAGGGCAGCGCAGCCGCAGGCCGGGCTGCTGGCGGCTGGCGGAGGCGGTGGGCGGCTGCCTGCCCGGGCGCTCCTCCTCTCTGGCGGACGACGACGGATGGTGCCGCAGGTGCTGAGATGACACGCTCCTGGAAGTCGTCGTCCGCCCGCACCGAGTGCAAGATGGAGCTCACCCTCCTCTTGCAGAGGGGGCACTCGGGCTTGCTCTCAGCCCACCGCAGGATGCAGGTGTAACAGAACTGGTGGAGGCACGGCAGCACGTAGCTGGGCTCCTCCCCGCTGCCCAGGCAGATGGGACAGCGGTCCTCCAGCTGGCTGGCCATGCTCTCCACGCTCTGCGGTGGGCTGCGGGGAGCTGGAGATGTTAAGTTGCTCCCTCTCAACGGCGCTGCAGCAGGCGCTGTCAAGCTAGAAAAGGAAGAGAGGCCACGGTCACTTGATGGCTCTGGGGAGAGCTGGAAGAAATGCCCAGGTCCCTCCAGAAGGAAGCCCTCCCAGCTGCCCAGGGGGAGCTTTCCCCTCCCAGCTCACCTCCGCTGCTGCGAGCGCGCCTCCTGGGGGCCCCGGCTGCCTGAACCTGGCAGGGCCGGGGAAAATCCTTCTGTAGTGGCTCTGGGGTCAGCTATGGAGAGTTGCAACGAGCAACTCCCCACGCACACCACCAGCACCAAGGCTTTCCTCAGCACTCCAGCCTCGCCAACTTGCTCAGCTGGAGCACAAGCCGGCTGGCTGGGACTCGGTGTCCGCATATAACCAGCGAGGGCCACCTGCTCACAATCCCTCCCTGGCTGACATCACAGCCCGTCTCTCGGTGACGTCAGAACCCGTCACTCGGGGACCTCGCGGCGGGCCAGTCTCCACCATGGTGCTCAGCCCAGCGGCCACAGCCCCGCTGGCCACAGCAAAGGCCTCTGGGGCTACCACAGCGCCACCGCCCGCTCCAGCCGGCCAGCCAGCCAGCCATCGCCCCAGCTCTTGTCTTGTGCTCAGCATCGGTGTTTCACGCCAGTCACCGAGCCCTTGGCCGTGGCTTCCCAGGGCCCCGACATGTCGCTCTCTCCATACAGTCATCTCCAGGCACGTGCGGCAAGAGGGATAACCCCTCGTGCCTCCCTGGCAGGCTGCAGGACAAAGTCCCACAAGCTCTCCCCACACCCCAGCACTGCTGGCCAGCCCTCGGCGCACCCCTCATTCCTCTCATGGCGGGGCACAGGCAGCAGCACACGGCTCACTCTCATAGACTCATAGAATCATAGAATGGTTTGGGTTGGAAGGCACCTCAAAGATCACCTCGTGAGAATCATAGCATCATACAATTGTCTAGGTTGGAAGGGACCTTTAGGATCGTCTAGTCCAACCGTCAACCTAACTCTGATAAAAAAAAAACAAAAACCAAACAGCACTAAACCATGTCACTAAGCACTACGTCAACCCGTCTTTTGAGTACCTCCAGGGACGGTGCCTCAACCACTTCCCTGGGCAGCCCATTCCAATGCTTAATAACCCTTCCCGTGTAAAAGGTTTTCCTAATATCCAATCCCAACCTCCCCTGGCTCAACTTGAGGCCACTTCCTCTTGTCCTGTCGCCTGTGACTTGGGAGAAGAGACTCATCCCCGCCTCTCTACACCCTCCTTTCAGGTAGCTGTAGAGAGAGATAAGGTCTCCCCTTCAAGCCTCCTTTTCTCGGCGCTGAACAAGCCCAGCTCCCTCAGCCGCTCCTCGTAAGACTTATTCTCCAGACCCCTCACCAGCTTCGTTGCCCTTCTCTGAACCCGCTCCAGCACCTCAATGCCTTTTTTGTGGCAAGGGGCCCAAAACTGGAATCGAGGTGGGGCCTCATCAGAGCCAAGTACAGGGGGACCATGAGCTCCCTGGTCCACTCACCACCCTGTTCCTGATAGAGGCCAGGATGCTCTTGGCCTTCTTGGCCACCCGGGCACACTGCTGGCTCATGTGCAGCCGGCAGTCGACCAACACCCCCAGGTCCTTTTCTGCCGGGCAGTTCTCCAGCGACTCTTCCCCAAGCCTGTAGCGCTGCATGGGGAAAGCCCCACATTCCAGCCCCCCTGCCGTGGGCAGGGACAGCTCCCACCAGACCAGCCTCTCGTGGCTTTTCTCCTGTCTTTCTCCCCTAGCCAGAGCACGCAAGGGTGGTTCCCTCTGCTCAGACCCCAGCAGGCCTTATACGGGCGCTACGTCCCGTTGGGGGTCCTGGGCAGGAGGGAGGCCCATAAAGCAGAGGGGCTCAGGGGAGGCAAGGAGGGTCCGTGGGGCTGGTTCAGCATGGAGCAGAGAAGGCTTCGGGGCACCTCCCGGCACGTCCCAGTGCCTACGGGGCACTCCCAGCACTGCCTGGTGGGAGGCTGAGAGGTGGGGCTGGATGCGGGTGGGCAGCGAGGTGAGCAGGGGCCAGGCCTGCGCTCAGGCAGCAGCGAGGTCCCGGGCTGGTGTGCGCAGGGCACGGCACGGGGTGCCGGGGCAGTGTGGGGTGATCCTCTCTGCTCAGCAGCCATCAGGCCCCCCTGGGACCCCACCTCCCCCTTGGGACCCCATGCAGGAGGCGCAAACCAGAGGGGCTCAGCCAGCAGGACAGCGGGGCTACTAAGTACGAGCAGAGCAGAATTGTAGCACTGTCCTTTCTTTACTCACTTGCTATAACCAAAAGGAAGCGAGGAGCATACATTCTGTACACAACTCAAATGCTTCCACAGAACCACAGAAAGGCTGCGGTTGGAAGGCGCCTCTGGGTGTCATCTTGTCAAGGCCGCCTGCTCCAGCAGAGACAGCTGCAGCCATTGACCCAGGATGATGTCCAGAGTGCTCTTCAGTATCCCTTCTCCTCTCACTGGGCACCACCGGCAAGAGCCTGGCTCCGTCTTCTTTGCAGCCTCCCTTCAGGCCTTCTGATGCACTGACGATCAGATCTCCTCTGAGCCTTCTCTTCACCAGGCTAAAAAGTCCCAGCTCGCTCCGCCTTTGCTCAGAGGAGAGAAGCTCCAGCACCGCAAGTCAGTTTCATGGCCCTTTGCTGGACTCGCTCCACTAGCTGCATCTCTCTCTTGTTCTGGAGAGCCCAGAACTGGACACAGTGCTCCAGGTGTGACATCACCAGTGCCACGTTGGATCACCTTCCTCGACCGGCTGGCAAAACTCCTCCCAATGCAGCCCAGGATGCCGTCAGTGTTGCCTGTGGCATGGCTACATTGTTGGCTCAGGATCAGCTTGGTGCCCACCAGGACCTCCTGGGCTTTTTCTGCACAGCTGCTTTTTAGCCGGGCAGCCCGACCCACGTGCTGGGGCCTGGCGCTGTCCCTCCCCAGGCGCAGGACTGGGCGCTTCCTCTTGTTGAACTTCTCGCGGCTCCTGCCTTGGCAGGGTACGACCCCGTGTGGCGGCGTGCTCTCCCTGTTTTTCCCCCTCCTCTCCCCCCGACAGCTCCTGCTCGGGCCATGGCCACCATGGCCATCACAACAGCAGTTGCGATAAGTTGCACCCGGACTTTGGGGCATGGCTGGCAACACAGCCATAACACTCTCTGGAGTGGGGGCCTAGATATTTTGTTCCCATGAGAATATGGCTATAGGTGAATCATCTCACTCTATAGGTAGTGGACGGCCCAGGAGCCCTTGGAGCTCTCCTATATGGCAGCGGGCTGCACGCCAGGATCTCCCCTTTTGTGAGGACACTCGCTTAAGGTTCTACTCCTCGAGGTTGAGAGGTTCCTTGCCGCAACGGATTCTCGGCAAGCGACTAGTAGCATGCTAAACTTTGAAATCTTAGCTAAGTAATAGAAAGGGTTGATTGTGCATCTCTAATCCTTTAGCCATAAAGCGTTGGCCAAGTCTGGGACTAGGACTGGATCCAGCCGCACCCAGACTCCTCTCTGAGAAGGAGTTTAGAAAGCAAGGGGGTCCTTTCTGAACCTCGTGACTCAACGGGAGGGTCTCCCTGACAGCTTGTCTGACCCTCTCCTCTATGCAGTAAATAACAGAGTGTACCTTGCCATCGAATCTCGTCAAACACTGTCCTGTCGCATTTATGACTGATTTTATTAAATCACTCTTTCACCTTCTCAAAAACTTCACTACTTCTCTCTTACGAGTGAAGTTAGTCACTCCGTCCGAGAGAGGCACGGAGTGGTGACTGCGCGCAGGAGGGGGATGTGGGCACCCCGTAGCGAGGCTGCTCCGGGCAGTGCCGGCTGGTAGGCGAGCGGAGCCCCGGCTGGTGGGGTGACGTGCGAAGAGGCGTGGGCTGGCCCCGCAGAGCCCCCGGCTGGTCACATCTGTAAACATCTGCCCGGGGACCATCTGCAGAGACGCAGAGGCCTGGAGCTGGGCAGCACTCGTCTTCGGGCGCTTGCCTTCTGGGCAGCACCTGCCTTCTGAGTGACTTGCGGGCCGGCACGTCCCCCAGCTGCTGGCCCGGCCCTGGTTTGGCTGGCCCCTGAGGCACCCTCCCAGGTTCACCGACGGCGGGGTGGCTTCCTGGGGGGCTGGGAAGGGTCCTCAGGGCTGCCGGCCCTCCTCTTCGGGGCTCGCCGGGGCCCCTCGGGGCAGCGGGCCCTGCCCTGGCTGTGGCTGGAGGGCCCTGGCACAGCCTCCTCTGCCTCCTCCCGGGCCTCTTCTTCCTCCCGGCGGGTGGGAACGGGGGCGCAGGGGGCGCGTCCAGGACCCCCACGAAGGGCTGGGCTGGGGGCACGAGACCCTCCTCGGGAGGCAGCGGGGACAGGGGCAGCCGCGGGACCGTCCTCCCGCCCCCCGGCAGCACGGGTGGCCCCCAGGCCCATGCCACGGGGGACCACCCCGCTGCATCGGCGCACGACGGCCTCCGTCAGCCGCTCGACAAAGGCCCTCGTGCGCCTGCCCAGGGAGGCCTGCAGCCGCTGGGTCAGAGCCTCCTCATCCAGCCCAAGGTGTCGCAGGCTGGACGTGATGAGGCTCTGCGCTGCTGCTGCCTCCTGGGCGTCCTCGAAGAGCTGCCCTAGCTCCTGCTGCAGGGCAGCAGGGGCTGGAGGGCAGCGGGGTAGAGGCGAAAGAGGAGGGCATGGAAGCCCCCCTCTGGAGCCCAGGGCAGCGCAGCCGCAGGCCGGGCTGCTGGCGGCTGGCGGAGGCGGTGGGCGGCTGCCTGCCCGGGCGCTCCTCCTCTCTGGCGGACGACGACGGATGGTGCCGCAGGTGCTGAGATGACACGCTCCTGGAAGTCGTCGTCCGCCCGCACCGAGTGCAAGATGGAGCTCACCCTCCTCTTGCAGAGGGGGCACTCGGGCTTGCTCTCAGCCCACCGCAGGATGCAGGTGTAACAGAACTGGTGGAGGCACGGCAGCACGTAGCTGGGCTCCTCCCCGCTGCCCAGGCAGATGGGACAGCGGTCCTCCAGCTGGCTGGCCATGCTCTCCACGCTCTGCGGTGGGCTGCGGGGAGCTGGAGATGTTAAGTTGCTCCCTCTCAACGGCGCTGCAGCAGGCGCTGTCAAGCTAGAAAAGGAAGAGAGGCCACGGTCACTTGATGGCTCTGGGGAGAGCTGGAAGAAATGCCCAGGTCCCTCCAGAAGGAAGCCCTCCCAGCTGCCCAGGGGGAGCTTTCTCCTCCCAGCTCACCTCCGCTGCTGCGAGCGCGCCTCCTGGCCCCAGCTGCCTGAACCTGGCAGGGCCGGGGAAAATCCTTCTGTAGTGGCTCTGGGGTCAGCTATGGAGAGTTGCAACGAGCAACTCCCCACGCACACCACCAGCACCAAGGCTTTCCTCAGCACTCCAGCCTCGCCAACTTGCTCAGCTGGAGCACAAGCCCGCTGGCTGGGACTCGGTGTCCGCATATAACCAGCGAGGGCCACCTGCTCACAATCCCTCCCTGGCTGACATCACAGCCCGTCTCTCGGTGACGTCAGAACCCGTCACTCGGGGACCTCGCGGCGGGCCAGTCTCCACCATGGTGCTCAGCCCAGCGGCCACAGCCCCGCTGGCCACAGCAAAGGCCTCTGGGGCTACCACAGCGCCACCGCCCGCTCCAGCCGGCCAGCCAGCCAGCCATCGCCCCAGCTCTTGTCTTGTGCTCAGCATCGGTGTTTCACGCCAGTCACCGAGCCCTTGGCCGTGGCTTCCCAGGGCCCCGACATGTCGCTCTCTCCATACAGTCATCTCCAGGCACGTGCGGCAAGAGGCTGCCTTGGATAACCCCTCGTGCCTCCCTGGCAGGCTGCAGGACAAAGTCCCACAAGCTCTCCCCACACCCCAGCACTGCTGGCCAGCCCTCGGCGCACCCCTCATTCCTCTCATGGCGGGGCACAGGCAGCAGCACACGGCTCACTCTCATAGACTCATAGAATCATAGAATGGTTTGGGTTGGAAGGCACCTCAAAGATCACCTCGTGAGAATCATAGCATCATACAATTGTCTAGGTTGGAAGGGACCTTTAGGATCGTCTAGTCCAACCGTCAACCTAACTCTGATAAAAAAAAAACAAAAACCAAACAGCACTAAACCATGTCACTAAGCACTACGTCAACCCGTCTTTTGAGTACCTCCAGGGACGGTGCCTCAACCACTTCCCTGGGCAGCCCATTCCAATGCTTAATAACCCTTCCCGTGTAAAAGGTTTTCCTAATATCCAATCCCAACCTCCCCTGGCTCAACTTGAGGCCACTTCCTCTTGTCCTGTCGCCTGTGACTTGGGAGAAGAGACTCATCCCCGCCTCTCTACACCCTCCTTTCAGGTAGCTGTAGAGAGAGATAAGGTCTCCCCTTCAAGCCTCCTTTTCTCGGCGCTGAACAAGCCCAGCTCCCTCAGCCGCTCCTCGTAAGACTTATTCTCCAGACCCCTCACCAGCTTCGTTGCCCTTCTCTGAACCCGCTCCAGCACCTCAATGCCTTTTTTGTGGCAAGGGGCCCAAAACTGGAATCGAGGTGGGGCCTCATCAGAGCCAAGTACAGGGGGACCATGAGCTCCCTGGTCCACTCACCACCCTGTTCCTGATAGAGGCCAGGATGCTCTTGGCCTTCTTGGCCACCCGGGCACACTGCTGGCTCATGTGCAGCCGGCAGTCGACCAACACCCCCAGGTCCTTTTCTGCCGGGCAGTTCTCCAGCGACTCTTCCCCAAGCCTGTAGCGCTGCATGGGGAAAGCCCCACATTCCAGCCCCCCTGCCGTGGGCAGGGACAGCTCCCACCAGACCAGCCTCTCGTGGCTTTTCTCCTGTCTTTCTCCCCTAGCCAGAGCACGCAAGGGTGGTTCCCTCTGCTCAGACCCCAGCAGGCCTTATACGGGCGCTACGTCCCGTTGGGGGTCCTGGGCAGGAGGGAGGCCCATAAAGCAGAGGGGCTCAGGGGAGGCAAGGAGGGTCCGTGGGGCTGGTTCAGCATGGAGCAGAGAAGGCTTCGGGGCACCTCCCGGCACGTCCCAGTGCCTACGGGGCACTCCCAGCACTGCCTGGTGGGAGGCTGAGAGGTGGGGCTGGATGCGGGTGGGCAGCGAGGTGAGCAGGGGCCAGGCCTGCGCTCAGGCAGCAGCGAGGTCCCGGGCTGGTGTGCGCAGGGCACGGCACGGGGTGCCGGGGCAGTGTGGGGTGATCCTCTCTGCTCAGCAGCCATCAGGCCCCCCTGGGACCCCACCTCCCCCTTGGGACCCCATGCAGGAGGCGCAAACCAGAGGGGCTCAGCCAGCAGGACAGCGGGGCTACTAAGTACGAGCAGAGCAGAATTGTAGCACTGTCCTTTCTTTACTCACTTGCTATAACCAAAAGGAAGCGAGGAGCATACATTCTGTACACAACTCAAATGCTTCCACAGAACCACAGAAAGGCTGCGGTTGGAAGGCGCCTCTGGGTGTCATCTTGTCAAGGCCGCCTGCTCCAGCAGAGACAGCTGCAGCCATTGACCCAGGATGATGTCCAGAGTGCTCTTCAGTATCCCTTCTCCTCTCACTGGGCACCACCGGCAAGAGCCTGGCTCCGTCTTCTTTGCAGCCTCCCTTCAGGCCTTCTGATGCACTGACGATCAGATCTCCTCTGAGCCTTCTCTTCACCAGGCTAAAAAGTCCCAGCTCGCTCCGCCTTTGCTCAGAGGAGAGAAGCTCCAGCACCGCAAGTCAGTTTCATGGCCCTTTGCTGGACTCGCTCCACTAGCTGCATCTCTCTCTTGTTCTGGAGAGCCCAGAACCGGACACAGTGCTCCAGGTGTGACATCACCAGTGCCACGTTGGATCACCTTCCTCGACCGGCTGGCAAAACTCCTCCCAATGCAGCCCAGGATGCCGTCAGTGTTGCCTGTGGCATGGCTACATTGTTGGCTCAGGATCAGCTTGGTGCCCACCAGGACCTCCTGGGCTTTTTCTGCACAGCTGCTTTTTAGCCGGGCAGCCCGACCCACGTGCTGGGGCCTGGCGCTGTCCCTCCCCAGGCGCAGGACTGGGCGCTTCCTCTTGTTGAACTTCTCGCGGCTCCTGCCTTGGCAGGGTACGACCCCGTGTGGCGGCGTGCTCTCCCTGTTTTTCCCCCTCCTCTCCCCCCGACAGCTCCTGCTCGGGCCATGGCCACCATGGCCATCACAACAGCAGTTGCGATAAGTTGCACCCGGACTTTGGGGCATGGCTCACATGCCCATAACACTCTCATAACACTCTCTGGAGTGGGGGCCTAGATATTTTGTTCCCATGAGAATATGGCTATAGGTGAATCATCTCACTCTATAGGTAGTGGACGGCCCAGGAGCCCTTGGAGCTCTCCTATATGGCAGCGGGCTGCACGCCAGGATCTCCCCTTTTGTGAGGACACTCGCTTAAGGTTCTACTCCTCGAGGTTGAGAGGTTCCTTGCCGCAACGGATTCTCGGCAAGCGACTAGTAGCATGCTAAACTTTGAAATCTTAGCTAAGTAATAGAAAGGGTTGATTGTGCATCTCTAATCCTTTAGCCATAAAGCGTTGGCCAAGTCTGGGACTAGGACTGGATCCAGCCGCACCCAGACTCCTCTCTGAGAAGGAGTTTAGAAAGCAAGGGGGTCCTTTCTGAACCTCGTGACTCAACGGGAGGGTCTCCCTGACAGCTTGTCTGACCCTCTCCTCTATGCAGTAAATAACAGAGTGTACCTTGCCATCGAATCTCGTCAAACACTGTCCTGTCGCATTTATGACTGATTTTATTAAATCACTCTTTCACCTTCTCAAAAACTTCACTACTTCTCTCTTACGAGTGAAGTTAGTCACTCCGTCCGAGAGAGGCACGGAGTGGTGACTGCGCGCAGGAGGGGGATGTGGGCACCCCGTAGCGAGGCTGCTCCGGGCAGTGCCGGCTGGTAGGCGAGCGGAGCCCCGGCTGGTGGGGTGACGTGCGAAGAGGCGTGGGCTGGCCCCGCAGAGCCCCCGGCTGGTCACATCTGTAAACATCTGCCCGGGGACCATCTGCAGAGACGCAGGCCTGGAGCTGGGCAGCACTCGTCTTCGGGCGCTTGCCTTCTGGGCAGCACCTGCCTTCTGAGTGACTTGCGGGCCGGCACGTCCCCCAGCTGCTGGCCCGGCCCTGGTTTGGCTGGCCCCTGAGGCACCCTCCCAGGTTCACCGACGGCGGGGTGGCTTCCTGGGGGGCTGGGAAGGGTCCTCAGGGCTGCCGGCCCTCCTCTTCGGGGCTCGCCGGGGCCCCTCGGGGCAGCGGGCCCTGCCCTGGCTGTGGCTGGAGGGCCCTGGCACAGCCTCCTCTGCCTCCTCCCGGGCCTCTTCTTCCTCCCGGCGGGTGGGAACGGGGGCGCAGGGGGCGCGTCCAGGACCCCCACAAAGGGCTGGGCTGGGGGCACGAGACCCTCCTCGGGAGGCAGCGGGGACAGGGGCAGCCGCGGGACCGTCCTCCCGCCCCCCGGCAGCACGGGTGGCCCCCAGGCCCATGCCACGGGGGACCACCCCGCTGCATCGGCGCACGACGGCCTCCATCAGCCGCTCGACAAAGGCCCTCGTGCGCCCGCCCAGGGAGGCCTGCAGCCGCTGGGTCAGAGCCTCCTCATCCAGCCCAAGGTGTCGCAGGCTGGACGTGATGAGGCTCTGCGCTGCTGCTGCCTCCTGGGCGTCCTCGAAGAGCTGCCCTAGCTCCTGCTGCAGCCAGGGCAGCAGGGGCTGGAGGGCAGCGGGGTAGAGGCGAAAGAGGAGGGCATGGAAGCCCCCCTCTGGAGCCCAGGGCAGCGCAGCCGCAGGCCGGGCTGCTGGCGGCTGGCGGAGGCGGTGGGCGGCTGCCTGCCCGGGCGCTCCTCCTCTCTGGCGGACGACGACGGATGGTGCCGCAGGTGCTGAGATGACACGCTCCTGGAAGTCGTCGTCCGCCCGCACCGAGTGCAAGATGGAGCTCAACCTCCTCTTGCAGAGGGGGCACTCGGGCTTGCTCTCAGCCCACCGCAGGATGCAGGTGTAACAGAACTGGTGGAGGCACGGCAGCACGTAGCTGGGCTCCTCCCCGCTGCCCAGGCAGATGGGACAGCGGTCCTCCAGCTGGCTGGCCATGCTCTCCACGCTCTGCGGTGGGCTGCGGGGAGCTGGAGATGTTAAGTTGCTCCCTCTCAACGGCGCTGCAGCAGGCGCTGTCAAGCTAGAAAAGGAAGAGAGGCCACGGTCACTTGACGGCGCTGGGGAGGGCTGGAAGAAATGCCCAGGTCCCTCCAGAAGGAAACCCTCCCAGCTGCCCAGGGGGAGCTTTCTCCTCCCAGCTCACCTCCGCTGCTGCGAGCGCGCCTCCTGGGGGCCCCGGCTGCCTGAACCTGGCAGGGCCGGGGAAAATCCTTCTGTAGTGGCTCTGGGGTCAGCTATGGAGAGTTGCAACGAGCAACTCCCCACGCACACCACCAGCACCAAGGCTTTCCTCAGCACTCCAGCCTCGCCAACTTGCTCAGCTGGAGCACAAGCCGGCTGGCTGGGACTCGGTGTCCGCATATAACCAGCGAGGGACACCTGCTCACAATCCCTCCCTGGCTGACATCACAGCCCGTCTCTCGGTGACGTCAGAACCCGTCGCTCGGGGACCTCGCGGTGGGCCAGTCTCCACCATGGTGCTCAGCCCAGCGGCCACAGCCCCGCTGGCCACAGCAAAGGCCTCTGGGGCTACCACAGCGCCACCGCCCGCTCCAGCCGGCCAGCCAGCCAGCCATCGCCCCAGCTCTTGTCTTGTGCTCAGCATCGGTGTTTCACGCCAGTCACCGAGCCCTTGGCCGTGGCTTCCCAGGGCCCCGACATGTCGCTCTCTCCATACAGTCATCTCCAGGCACGTGCGGCAAGAGGCTGCCTTGGATAACCCCTCGTGCCTCCCTGGCAGGCTGCAGGACAAAGTCCCACAAGCTCTCCCCACACCCCAGCACTGCTGGCCAGCCCTCGGCGCACCCCTCATTCCTCTCATGGCGGGGCACAGGCAGCAGCACACGGCTCACTCTCATAGACTCATAGAATCATAGAATGGTTTGGGTTGGAAGGCACCTCAAAGATCACCTCGTGAGAATCATAGCATCATACAATTGTCTAGGTTGGAAGGGACCTTTAGGATCGTCTAGTCCAACCGTCAACCTAACTCTGATAAAAAAAAAACAAAAACCAAACAGCACTAAACCATGTCACTAAGCACTACGTCAACCCGTCTTTTGAGTACCTCCAGGGACGGTGCCTCAACCACTTCCCTGGGCAGCCCATTCCAATGCTTAATAACCCTTCCCGTGTAAAAGGTTTTCCTAATATCCAATCCCAACCTCCCCTGGCTCAACTTGAGGCCACTTCCTCTTGTCCTGTCGCCTGTGACTTGGGAGAAGAGACTCATCCCCGCCTCTCTACACCCTCCTTTCAGGTAGCTGTAGAGAGAGATAAGGTCTCCCCTTCAAGCCTCCTTTTCTCGGCGCTGAACAAGCCCAGCTCCCTCAGCCGCTCCTCGTAAGACTTATTCTCCAGACCCCTCACCAGCTTCGTTGCCCTTCTCTGAACCCGCTCCAGCACCTCAATGCCTTTTTTGTGGCAAGGGGCCCAAAACTGGAATCGAGGTGGGGCCTCATCAGAGCCAAGTACAGGGGGACCATGAGCTCCCTGGTCCACTCACCACCCTGTTCCTGATAGAGGCCAGGATGCTCTTGGCCTTCTTGGCCACCCGGGCACACTGCTGGCTCATGTGCAGCCGGCAGTCGACCAACACCCCCAGGTCCTTTTCTGCCGGGCAGTTCTCCAGCGACTCTTCCCCAAGCCTGTAGCGCTGCATGGGGAAAGCCCCACATTCCAGCCCCCCTGCCGTGGGCAGGGACAGCTCCCACCAGACCAGCCTCTCGTGGCTTTTCTCCTGTCTTTCTCCCCTAGCCAGAGCACGCAAGGGTGGTTCCCTCTGCTCAGACCCCAGCAGGCCTTATACGGGCGCTACGTCCCGTTGGGGGTCCTGGGCAGGAGGGAGGCCCATAAAGCAGAGGGGCTCAGGGGAGGCAAGGAGGGTCCGTGGGGCTGGTTCAGCATGGAGCAGAGAAGGCTTCGGGGCACCTCCCGGCACGTCCCAGTGCCTACGGGGCACTCCCAGCACTGCCTGGTGGGAGGCTGAGAGGTGGGGCTGGATGCGGGTGGGCAGCGAGGTGAGCAGGGGCCAGGCCTGCGCTCAGGCAGCAGCGAGGTCCCGGGCTGGTGTGCGCAGGGCACGGCACGGGGTGCCGGGGCAGTGTGGGGTGATCCTCTCTGCTCAGCAGCCATCAGGCCCCCCTGGGACCCCACCTCCCCCTTGGGACCCCATGCAGGAGGCGCAAACCAGAGGGGCTCAGCCAGCAGGACAGCGGGGCTACTAAGTACGAGCAGAGCAGAATTGTAGCACTGTCCTTTCTTTACTCACTTGCTATAACCAAAAGGAAGCGAGGAGCATACATTCTGTACACAACTCAAATGCTTCCACAGAACCACAGAAAGGCTGCGGTTGGAAGGCGCCTCTGGGTGTCATCTTGTCAAGGCCGCCTGCTCCAGCAGAGACAGCTGCAGCCATTGACCCAGGATGATGTCCAGAGTGCTCTTCAGTATCCCTTCTCCTCTCACTGGGCACCACCGGCAAGAGCCTGGCTCCGTCTTCTTTGCAGCCTCCCTTCAGGCCTTCTGATGCACTGACGATCAGATCTCCTCTGAGCCTTCTCTTCACCAGGCTAAAAAGTCCCAGCTCGCTCCGCCTTTGCTCAGAGGAGAGAAGCTCCAGCACCGCAAGTCAGTTTCATGGCCCTTTGCTGGACTCGCTCCACTAGCTGCATCTCTCTCTTGTTCTGGAGAGCCCAGAACCGGACACAGTGCTCCAGGTGTGACATCACCAGTGCCACGTTGGATCACCTTCCTCGACCGGCTGGCAAAACTCCTCCCAATGCAGCCCAGGATGCCGTCAGTGTTGCCTGTGGCATGGCTACATTGTTGGCTCAGGATCAGCTTGGTGCCCACCAGGACCTCCTGGGCTTTTTCTGCACAGCTGCTTTTTAGCCGGGCAGCCCGACCCACGTGCTGGGGCCTGGCGCTGTCCCTCCCCAGGCGCAGGACTGGGCGCTTCCTCTTGTTGAACTTCTCGCGGCTCCTGCCTTGGCAGGGTACGACCCCGTGTGGCGGCGTGCTCTCCCTGTTTTTCCCCCTCCTCTCCCCCCGACAGCTCCTGCTCGGGCCATGGCCACCATGGCCATCACAACAGCAGTTGCGATAAGTTGCACCCGGACTTTGGGGCATGGCTCACATGCCCATAACACTCTCATAACACTCTCTGGAGTGGGGGCCTAGATATTTTGTTCCCATGAGAATATGGCTATAGGTGAATCATCTCACTCTATAGGTAGTGGACGGCCCAGGAGCCCTTGGAGCTCTCCTATATGGCAGCGGGCTGCACGCCAGGATCTCCCCTTTTGTGAGGACACTCGCTTAAGGTTCTACTCCTCGAGGTTGAGAGGTTCCTTGCCGCAACGGATTCTCGGCAAGCGACTAGTAGCATGCTAAACTTTGAAATCTTAGCTAAGTAATAGAAAGGGTTGATTGTGCATCTCTAATCCTTTAGCCATAAAGCGTTGGCCAAGTCTGGGACTAGGACTGGATCCAGCCGCACCCAGACTCCTCTCTGAGAAGGAGTTTAGAAAGCAAGGGGGTCCTTTCTGAACCTCGTGACTCAACGGGAGGGTCTCCCTGACAGCTTGTCTGACCCTCTCCTCTATGCAGTAAATAACAGAGTGTACCTTGCCATCGAATCTCGTCAAACACTGTCCTGTCGCATTTATGACTGATTTTATTAAATCACTCTTTCACCTTCTCAAAAACTTCACTACTTCTCTCTTACGAGTGAAGTTAGTCACTCCGTCCGAGAGAGGCACGGAGTGGTGACTGCGCGCAGGAGGGGGATGTGGGCACCCCGTAGCGAGGCTGCTCCGGGCAGTGCCGGCTGGTAGGCGAGCGGAGCCCCGGCTGGTGGGGTGACGTGCGAAGAGGCGTGGGCTGGCCCCGCAGAGCCCCCGGCTGGTCACATCTGTAAACATCTGCCCGGGGACCATCTGCAGAGACGCAGGCCTGGAGCTGGGCAGCACTCGTCTTCGGGCGCTTGCCTTCTGGGCAGCACCTGCCTTCTGAGTGACTTGCGGGCCGGCACGTCCCCCAGCTGCTGGCCCGGCCCTGGTTTGGCTGGCCCCTGAGGCACCCTCCCAGGTTCACCGACGGCGGGGTGGCTTCCTGGGGGGCTGGGAAGGGTCCTCAGGGCTGCCGGCCCTCCTCTTCGGGGCTCGCCGGGGCCCCTCGGGGCAGCGGGCCCTGCCCTGGCTGTGGCTGGAGGGCCCTGGCACAGCCTCCTCTGCCTCCTCCCGGGCCTCTTCTTCCTCCCGGCGGGTGGGAACGGGGGCGCAGGGGGCGCGTCCAGGACCCCCACAAAGGGCTGGGCTGGGGGCACGAGACCCTCCTCGGGAGGCAGCGGGGACAGGGGCAGCCGCGGGACCGTCCTCCCGCCCCCCGGCAGCACGGGTGGCCCCCAGGCCCATGCCACGGGGGACCACCCCGCTGCATCGGCGCACGACGGCCTCCATCAGCCGCTCGACAAAGGCCCTCGTGCGCCCGCCCAGGGAGGCCTGCAGCCGCTGGGTCAGAGCCTCCTCATCCAGCCCAAGGTGTCGCAGGCTGGACGTGATGAGGCTCTGCGCTGCTGCTGCCTCCTGGGCGTCCTCGAAGAGCTGCCCTAGCTCCTGCTGCAGCCAGGGCAGCAGGGGCTGGAGGGCAGCGGGGTAGAGGCGAAAGAGGAGGGCATGGAAGCCCCCCTCTGGAGCCCAGGGCAGCGCAGCCGCAGGCCGGGCTGCTGGCGGCTGGCGGAGGCGGTGGGCGGCTGCCTGCCCGGGCGCTCCTCCTCTCTGGCGGACGACGACGGATGGTGCCGCAGGTGCTGAGATGACACGCTCCTGGAAGTCGTCGTCCGCCCGCACCGAGTGCAAGATGGAGCTCAACCTCCTCTTGCAGAGGGGGCACTCGGGCTTGCTCTCAGCCCACCGCAGGATGCAGGTGTAACAGAACTGGTGGAGGCACGGCAGCACGTAGCTGGGCTCCTCCCCGCTGCCCAGGCAGATGGGACAGCGGTCCTCCAGCTGGCTGGCCATGCTCTCCACGCTCTGCGGTGGGCTGCGGGGAGCTGGAGATGTTAAGTTGCTCCCTCTCAACGGCGCTGCAGCAGGCGCTGTCAAGCTAGAAAAGGAAGAGAGGCCACGGTCACTTGACGGCGCTGGGGAGGGCTGGAAGAAATGCCCAGGTCCCTCCAGAAGGAAACCCTCCCAGCTGCCCAGGGGGAGCTTTCTCCTCCCAGCTCACCTCCGCTGCTGCGAGCGCGCCTCCTGGGGGCCCCGGCTGCCTGAACCTGGCAGGGCCGGGGAAAATCCTTCTGTAGTGGCTCTGGGGTCAGCTATGGAGAGTTGCAACGAGCAACTCCCCACGCACACCACCAGCACCAAGGCTTTCCTCAGCACTCCAGCCTCGCCAACTTGCTCAGCTGGAGCACAAGCCGGCTGGCTGGGACTCGGTGTCCGCATATAACCAGCGAGGGACACCTGCTCACAATCCCTCCCTGGCTGACATCACAGCCCGTCTCTCGGTGACGTCAGAACCCGTCGCTCGGGGACCTCGCGGTGGGCCAGTCTCCACCATGGTGCTCAGCCCAGCGGCCACAGCCCCGCTGGCCACAGCAAAGGCCTCTGGGGCTACCACAGCGCCACCGCCCGCTCCAGCCGGCCAGCCAGCCAGCCATCGCCCCAGCTCTTGTCTTGTGCTCAGCATCGGTGTTTCACGCCAGTCACCGAGCCCTTGGCCGTGGCTTCCCAGGGCCCCGACATGTCGCTCTCTCCATACAGTCATCTCCAGGCACGTGCGGCAAGAGGCTGCCTTGGATAACCCCTCGTGCCTCCCTGGCAGGCTGCAGGACAAAGTCCCACAAGCTCTCCCCACACCCCAGCACTGCTGGCCAGCCCTCGGCGCACCCCTCATTCCTCTCATGGCGGGGCACAGGCAGCAGCACACGGCTCACTCTCATAGACTCATAGAATCATAGAATGGTTTGGGTTGGAAGGCACCTCAAAGATCACCTCGTGAGAATCATAGCATCATACAATTGTCTAGGTTGGAAGGGACCTTTAGGATCGTCTAGTCCAACCGTCAACCTAACTCTGATAAAAAAAAAACAAAAACCAAACAGCACTAAACCATGTCACTAAGCACTACGTCAACCCGTCTTTTGAGTACCTCCAGGGACGGTGCCTCAACCACTTCCCTGGGCAGCCCATTCCAATGCTTAATAACCCTTCCCGTGTAAAAGGTTTTCCTAATATCCAATCCCAACCTCCCCTGGCTCAACTTGAGGCCACTTCCTCTTGTCCTGTCGCCTGTGACTTGGGAGAAGAGACTCATCCCCGCCTCTCTACACCCTCCTTTCAGGTAGCTGTAGAGAGAGATAAGGTCTCCCCTTCAAGCCTCCTTTTCTCGGCGCTGAACAAGCCCAGCTCCCTCAGCCGCTCCTCGTAAGACTTATTCTCCAGACCCCTCACCAGCTTCGTTGCCCTTCTCTGAACCCGCTCCAGCACCTCAATGCCTTTTTTGTGGCAAGGGGCCCAAAACTGGAATCGAGGTGGGGCCTCATCAGAGCCAAGTACAGGGGGACCATGAGCTCCCTGGTCCACTCACCACCCTGTTCCTGATAGAGGCCAGGATGCTCTTGGCCTTCTTGGCCACCCGGGCACACTGCTGGCTCATGTGCAGCCGGCAGTCGACCAACACCCCCAGGTCCTTTTCTGCCGGGCAGTTCTCCAGCGACTCTTCCCCAAGCCTGTAGCGCTGCATGGGGAAAGCCCCACATTCCAGCCCCCCTGCCGTGGGCAGGGACAGCTCCCACCAGACCAGCCTCTCGTGGCTTTTCTCCTGTCTTTCTCCCCTAGCCAGAGCACGCAAGGGTGGTTCCCTCTGCTCAGACCCCAGCAGGCCTTATACGGGCGCTACGTCCCGTTGGGGGTCCTGGGCAGGAGGGAGGCCCATAAAGCAGAGGGGCTCAGGGGAGGCAAGGAGGGTCCGTGGGGCTGGTTCAGCATGGAGCAGAGAAGGCTTCGGGGCACCTCCCGGCACGTCCCAGTGCCTACGGGGCACTCCCAGCACTGCCTGGTGGGAGGCTGAGAGGTGGGGCTGGATGCGGGTGGGCAGCGAGGTGAGCAGGGGCCAGGCCTGCGCTCAGGCAGCAGCGAGGTCCCGGGCTGGTGTGCGCAGGGCACGGCACGGGGTGCCGGGGCAGTGTGGGGTGATCCTCTCTGCTCAGCAGCCATCAGGCCCCCCTGGGACCCCACCTCCCCCTTGGGACCCCATGCAGGAGGCGCAAACCAGAGGGGCTCAGCCAGCAGGACAGCGGGGCTACTAAGTACGAGCAGAGCAGAATTGTAGCACTGTCCTTTCTTTACTCACTTGCTATAACCAAAAGGAAGCGAGGAGCATGCATTCTGTACACAACTCAAATGCTTCCACAGAACCACAGAAAGGCTGCGGTTGGAAGGCGCCTCTGGGTGTCATCTTGTCAAGGCCGCCTGCTCCAGCAGAGACAGCTGCAGCCATTGACCCAGGATGATGTCCAGAGTGCTCTTCAGTATCCCTTCTCCTCTCACTGGGCACCACCGGCAAGAGCCTGGCTCCGTCTTCTTTGCAGCCTCCCTTCAGGCCTTCTGATGCACTGACGATCAGATCTCCTCTGAGCCTTCTCTTCACCAGGCTAAAAAGTCCCAGCTCGCTCCACCTTTGCTCAGAGGAGAGAAGCTCCAGCACCGCAAGTCAGTTTCATGGCCCTTTGCTGGACTCGCTCCACTAGCTGCATCTCTCTCTTGTTCTGGAGAGCCCAGAACCGGACACAGTGCTCCAGGTGTGACATCACCAGTGCCACGTTGGATCACCTTCCTCGACCGGCTGGCAAAACTCCTCCCAATGCAGCCCAGGATGCCGTCAGTGTTGCCTGTGGCATGGCTACATTGTTGGCTCAGGATCAGCTTGGTGCCCACCAGGACCTCCTGGGCTTTTTCTGCACAGCTGCTTTTTAGCCAGGCAGCCCGACCCACGTGCTGGGGCCTGGCGCTGTCCCTCCCCAGGCGCAGGACTGGGCGCCTCCTCTTGTTGAACTTCTCGCGGCTCCTGCCTTGGCAGGGTACGACCCCGTGTGGCGGCGTGCTCTCCCTGTTTTTCCCCCTCCTCTCCCCCCGACAGCTCCTGCTCGGGCCATGGCCACCATGGCCATCACAACAGCAGTTGCGATAAGTTGCACCCGGACTTTGGGGCATGGCTGGCAACACAGCCATAACACTCTCTGGAGTGGGGGCCTAGATATTTTGTTCCCATGAGAATATGGCTATAGGTGAATCATCTCACTCTATAGGTAGTGGACGGCCCAGGAGCCCTTGGAGCTCTCCTATATGGCAGCGGGCTGCACGCCAGGATCTCCCCTTTTGTGAGGACACTCGCTTAAGGTTCTGCTCCTCGAGGTTGAGAGGTTCCTTGCCGCAACGGATTCTCGGCAAGCGACTAGTAGCATGCTAAACTTTGAAATCTTAGCTCAGTAATAGAAAGGATTGATTGTGCATCTCTAATCCTTTAGCCATAAAGCGTTGGCCAAGTCTGGGACTAGGACTGGATCCAGCCGCACCCAGACTCCTCTCTGAGAAGGAGTTTAGAAAGCAAGGGGGTCCTTTCTGAACCTCGTGACTCAACGGGAGGGTCTCCCTGACAGCTTGTCTGACCCTCTCCTCTATGCAGTAAATAACAGAGTGTACCTTGCCATCGAATCTCGTCAAACACTGTCCTGTCGCATTTATGACTGATTTTATTAAATCACTCTTTCACCTTCTTAAAAACTTCACTACTTCTCTCTTACGAGTGAAGTTAGTCACTCCGTCCGAGAGAGGCACCGAGTGGTGACTGCGCGCAGGAGGGGGATGTGGGCACCCCGTAGTGAGGCTGGATGGGGGAGTGATTGCTCCACTCCCCGATAAAGACCCCTCCCCTCCTCTCCTGTAGGCTCCCTTCAGATATTGGAAGGCTGCTACGAGGTCTGGCCAGAGCCTTCTCTTCTACAGGCTGAACAACCCCCAACTCTCTCAGCCGGTCTTCAGAACAGAGGTGCTCCAGCCTCTCTCATCATCTTCGTGGTCCTCCGCTGGACCCCTTCCAACAGGTCCATGTCTTGAAAAGCACTGATTTTACTTCCTTTGTCCAACCTGTGGAGGGCTGCCTGAGAGAGCAAGTGTGAAGAGTAAGACATTAGGTAAGGAAAGGTGTGCCACCTTTCCAGGGAAAACTTTGGTACTTGGTTAAAATAATAAGCCAGGTTTTCTACAGTAAGTCTTGCCTAAATAGAAATGTCTCAAAGCGTCAATAAAAGAGTTATTAAATAAATTGGGATTTATAATTCTCCACAATTTAGAATTTTTTCAAAATGCTGGAACTTGTGTAGCTTATTATCATGATGAATTGGAAAATTATGGACTTCCTACATTTCACAGATGGTTAGAGTTCAGTAAAAAGGAAAGAATTAAATGTTTGTGTCTAAGAGACTTGAAAGAGAGACAATAATGCACAGTTTAAACCTGCACTTTCTGAATTGTTAATACATTTAACACTTAAAAGTTTAAAAACTCCAATAGCTCAAAACACCCCAAGCCTGAAACTGCTTCTGGAATCTCCTGCAGGCTTCATGACATGTTTAGCCAGCATCCATGCGAGGCGCCGTGTTGCTTCCCTGATGCTTGCAACCATGTCATTGGGCTGCAGGAGCTATAAGGGATCCAATGGGACTCAGAAGAACAACGACAAGGAGGGAGACATCAGCGGAGCATGGAGGTTTGTGTGCTGTTGAGTTACCTTCTAGGAAAAGAGGATTGGTGTCTATTTTCAGGATCATATCTGTGTTTTACATTCAGCTAACATCACCTGCAGAGCAGAAAGCCTTCTACAGAAGCAATTTGCACCTGTCCTTTCTGAGAAAGATGGACTAATTACTTCCTACCCTTACATGCTACTTGCTGGGGTTACTCTTGCCTCCCAGAATCTTAACTTTCTTTTAACACAGCTTCAAAACCAGAAGTAACTTAGCCTGTTGTCCAGAAAAATATTCTCCATTACAGGTTTTGAACCTTGTGTAGCTGAGGAAGGAATAAAATCACTGTTTATATTCATGTAAGACATCTCTACTCACCTGACTGCTGAGCAAAAGACACACGAGGCTTTTAAAAAAATTATTACAAATAATAATTTTACTTCCTTTCAGATCACTAAACCTGCAAGTAATTTTTTGCTTGAATGAGCAAATGAGGGGTTAGGCATTTTCCATGTGAACTGTTTTTGAAGCTTTTAGCCCTTCTTTACCTAATTGAAAGAGTGCTGAAAATGAACTGACACACCATCCACAGCATTCCTGTCACAAAAGTAGCTTGTGTCCACTGGTTTGAAGGCCTGGGATACCACAGAAACTGGTACCATGTAAAGTAAAATTCACTCTTTTTCAGGAGATCAGCAAAAGGACTTCTTAGACTCTGCTATGTACGGACACCCAAGCCTCCTCCTGCTGTGTTTTGGATTTATACATCTCAATGTGCTCCTTGGAAAGCGGGCAATTTCCAACCTGGGGGAAACGGCTCCTGCTTTAAACTTCACAGCTGGCTGTGCTAGGAAGCCCATGTTCAAAGCAAAAATAAGCATCTGTTTGAACAGTGTATATGTGACTCGTAACAGAAAAAGGGAAAGAAAAATGTAGGTTAAGAGTTAAGCCAAGGTGAGACTTAACGTGGGCATTTGTTTGTTGACAGGCATTGTACAGATAGAATTTTGTCAAGTAATGAACCCTTCTGAGGAAACTGTGCCCTAAATATCAGAGCGTCTGCTTGCAATTATTTGTACAAGTTTACTGCGGATAACAAAGAATTTGGCCACTTTAAGTGGCAACAGTAAATTATATTCGTTCACTGACACTTGATTACTTTATGCTAATTGGTTTAGTAAGTACCAATTATATCCCCAAATGGTTTTCTGAATGTTCATGTATCAGCTACATTCCTCATTTTCCTGTGTATTTTGTGGTTAGAAAATGAAGCAGTAAGATTTCTCTTTCATACCTATTAGTCATCATCACATTCTCTAGTAAAATGGTATTTCAGATGTAATGATATTTGCAAACGTATTTAGACTGAGTTTCTTAACTTTAAGTATTAACCCATTATATTACTTTAGGTAGAAGCATGTGTAGAAAAACCACGAAGGATAAAAACCATCAGATGAAGTTATGAACAGAATGTGTTTTATACATTTTTCTATAGATAACATTGACTGACTAATTAACAGAAGTCTAAAGGTTTTATAATGACCTTAGCTATTGATAGAGCCTAATTCAGCTCTGGAGCCATTTAGTAATGCATCACATGAGTGGCTCCTCAACATAGAAGTGATCTATTGGTATTACTATAGATGTTTGGTTGACTTTGTGTGATGAAGATATTTCTGCTGAAGAATAATATTTTGCTGAAACTGAAAGTCTTGCAGGAATATGTCAAATCCCATGAAAATACAGAAAAAAATGTAAAAACAAATAGTTTTGTTTTGAACTGGCATTTGGAAATGAAATTACAATCTTAATTTAGATTCACATGGAGCTTTGCTTCACTTTAGATAAAAATAAAGCAAAACAAAGTCAAGTATTTTGTGTCAAAATGTTGATATGAAATGTCAATGATCAAACCTAGACTTCTTATGCCCATGTTCTGTTTAACTTCAAGTACTAAAATACCCAGTGTCCTCCTTGACTGCTTTGGAAAACACTATACACGTTTAACACCCACAAACAGCTGAAAAGGAGCAGCATTTTGCTTGTGCAAGTATTAAAAACATATATATCTGGAAACAATATGTACCTATTCTGCATATGATGAAGCAGATGAGGCTAGCTGTAAGTGAACTCGTTTGCACTCCCACAGGCGTGTAGCTGCAGTAGAACTGAGCACTATGTGAATTAATTTATCCTCATTTCAGGCTGCTTGGTAGCTTTTGGTGCCCACGCTGGTGTATTTATGGCTGTCCTGAGGTTGTACACACTGCATGAGAGTACGCAGCACAGGCATATATCCTTATTCAGTGGTTTTAAATATGAGAGTAGTTGCTACTCTGAGATGTCAGCTGGTTATCTATTAGAAAGCTGGCATGGCGAATGCATGCTGTGGAATTTACATTACTATCTTAAAATTCTACATGATTTATTAGATTAAAGGACGTTGTTAGGTTAAATCAACATCACATTTCAAATTTTATGCTTTCCCTCTATTCTTCATGTGTTTGAATTGAAAAATTTGAATTTGTTTTTCATTTGAGTTACTACTTTTTGCTTTTATGTTAAGCTCTGTTTCTTTGCCTGTAAAAATGTTATTTCTCTTTGCTTTTAAATAACTATGTTTTAAATTTCTGAATAAACAGTTAACATAAAAACATATGTTAGGTGTCTGACAGGAAAATGTAATTTCATTTCAAAATCCTCACTTTGGAAAGTTCTATTGCATTTTCTTTTTTCAAAGAAGAGAGTAGAGTCTTGCGGTTTAGTGTTATTATTAATTTTTTGCATGGTGAGAGTACCTGAGCTACCGATCAGAACTGAGACCCCTATCATGCTAGATGCATGAACTTGCATGATAGATGTAAGAACTTTGATATACTTATTTCCAGCCCATGAAGAATGCATGAACTGAGTTGTGTAAAAAGCACCAGATACAGACTAAGGGAGTGATTATTCAGACAGACTACGAGTGCCCGTAAGTGAAATCAGACTCTGAAGAGAGGAAAAGTTAACCTTCCTCATGTAAATGCACACGTGATACGATACTAAGATCTAATTTATATTTTGAGATTCTGAGCTGGGAATCTCACAGGGTATGTAAATATAACACACGGTGCCATGCAAAGGTATCTGAGAGAGAGTTTAATGTGCTGCAATATCTCCTTACACCATCTAACTTAGTTCTAGAGGTGATATAGTCACCATCAGCATTGCACCATGGCCAGGATGATTAGCTGTGCTTGTGCAGAGCTCTTAAAAGTCAACTTGGATAGATCTGCATGGAGCTGCGTTGCAGAGTAGACCTGGTTTAAGTTGCTTTTGCATTTAGTAAAGAATTTAAGAAAATATTAATGGGGAAAAATTCCATGATGGATTTGCAGCAGAATGGGGAGCCTGTAAACTGCTTTATGTCCTTTCTGTGTTGGGCAACTGCAACATTTAGAACTGTAACCAAGTTGAAATCCAATGAAAACTAAGTACAAATATCCTTTCCCCTTCCCCTTTAAAGAAACGGTAATATTTCTTGAGTCTCTGATAACTTGAAAATCATTACTTGTCATAACACTTCTTACACTACCTGGAAGTCCTCTCCTGATTTTTCTTTGGCTTTGGTCTTTGAAGCTGCTAAAGCAGGCATCAGTGGAGGAATAATCTCTGTTCCATTGTTTCCAAAAAGGTGGTGTAACTGAAAATTACTGACTGAAGGGGGGAAAAATCAATATCCCCCCCCCCCAAAAAAAAAAGTGCAACAAAGTCTAAAAGTAAAATGTACTGAAGAAGATTTGATATAGTACGTAGTAAACTCAGGCTAAATGGGCTGTTGCCAAATCTGGATATTACTTTCTTTAGGACAAGGAGAATCTATTTTGAATTGTACGATCAAGCTGGCAAAAGCATAACTCATCATAATGTTAAAATAATAAAACGCTTAGTGCAAGACAGCAGTGTAGCAACTGGTGATGCCTACTAACGTGTTCTTATCAGACAGATGATCTGTTTGGTAAACTGGGCGTTGAATAAGTACTTGCAAAACCTAAGGTTTGTGGTGAATCCTGCTATTAGTTGTCTTTGTGATCTTAAGCGTGTCACTCCTTGGCTGCTTTTCCTACCTGTTTTTATGTCTTAGTTATATAGGTAGTAAACTCATTGGAACAGTGCCTATCTCTTACCGTAAGGGATCTCTTATTTTAAGAGTGAGACCCTTGGTTTGTCCTCTATGTCAATCCAAATTTCAAAATCCCAGCCTGCTTTCTCTGCCAAACTTTTTGTGCCTCCCCAGCTCTGTGGGATCTTGCCTGTTCCTCCCTTCCGCTCTCCCCTGCTTCAAGGGCTGCAGTGATCTTAGAGCCAGCAATATCAGGACTACGTTTCTGATCTCCTGGAAAGCTATTGTGCTGCACAAGCCTGACGTGTGTCATCGTCAATGTATTTTGGTGTTCAAGCACATATTTTGATGACTCTCTTGAATGCATATTTGTTTCCAGAACTGAACGAGTCAGAGCCTTTCTCCGTCAAATAAATCAACAAGAAATCAATGAGAGGAAGGCCTGTAAAGAGAACACTCAGGTCTGGCCAGGCTGCTTCTAGTTTTCCCAAAGTGCATATTTTATGTCTAAACTGTAAAGCTGAACAGATTTATGACAGCTCTGAAACAAAGACAACCAATTGCCACGGAAGTTTGTAATTAAGCAATGTTTAATGAACTGTGGGGCTTTCAAGTATTTTTAAATTCAGTAAGATTCTAACGTTTCTATTGCCTCTCACTGTTACAGAAAGGCTAACCAGTTCTGCTACATTCTGTAGGCTTTTTCCATGCAGGGAAGAATAAATTTCTGTTTATGACTAAACACTGTCTGAAAAAAAGATGGTTTGTAAGAAATTCTTGGTTTCCTAGTTGAAAAAAAAATAATAAAATCAATCTAATAATAAACTTCTATCAAAGTTTTTTATTAGCTAAGCTTTTCCAATTAATGTCAATAAAATATTCTTTATAAAACCAACAGAGATTACCTGTCTTTGAAAAATATTTTTTTAGAAAGGAGTTGGGGATTTAATAACTTTTGAATGGCGCCTGTCATATCCCTACCATATCACATATCTCTCCCAACATTCTGTTTAAGTAGAATACAAACTAGGCAGTTTTGTTTGTTCATTTGTTTGGAATAAAAAAGGTCATTTTCTGCTGGGATTAATGGTAAGAGCCAGAGAAGGGAAAAAGCAACCACTTACATGAGACATCTTTATAAGTGCTGGTACTAGAGACCTTATTCTAAAGGATTTATATTATTGGGATGTCATATGCAGTAAGGAATAAAACACATACTTAATGAGTGCAAAAGCACCGAAATAAAATAGAGGGAGGATTAGATCAAGCTGGCAATCATTTTTTTTTCTGACAATACCTAAGTTTGCAAAGTACTTGAGGGAAACAAGACTGGATCATAAGGATTTACACTAGCTACAGTTAAATGCTTGCAAATGAACCTTTGTAATTTTTAAAGGATTACTTTATATTTAACTGACGTATATACACATATACATAGATATACTGATATAGGCAGGCATTATTAAAAACTGAAAATATAGCCAAGAAAAAAATATAGACCGGTTTACTTCAGTGATATAAACCAAATTTCTTTGAAAAAGGACCAAAAAATCTGATTTTTGCTTTTAAAAATCTAAGAGTCTGGTTAAGTGGGTTTATTTTCCCCAAGAAAATGTAGCCAAGTATTTCTCAATGAAGACAACCGAGAAGAAAAAAAACCCTTTAGCTAATAATGACACCCATTCTGGATGTGGTTTTAAAATGAAGGTCCAGAAGCTGAATAAGGACTAGAATCCTGAGTTTCTGATTAACATTTCGAACACAGAATGAAATATTCAGTCTCTGTATAATTATGAAATATAGACATCAGAGAAGAAAAATGCCTTTGAGTGATCTGTTCTATCTCTTTGTGAGAGCAAGATTATATTTTTAAGCTGGTAGTTACAAGGTTTTTTCCAAATCTAATTTTAAGGGTTCCCATCGATATGATGCATACTGTTTCTCTTGGAAAAATATTTCATAGCCTAAAAGATCTTCCTGGAAAATTTTATTGATTCATTGACATCCACAAATCTCTCCCACTTTCTCCCTCAGGTGCATTCTTTGTACAGTTATGTTTGCCTTTACATTCATATACAAATTTTAAGATAAGAGTGAAAAAAGAAAAGATATAAAAAGCGTACAGAGCTCAAAAAGATTTTAGAAGTCCAAGGTGCACACAAGTAAAGACGAATTAATTAAAAAGTTTTTTTAACATTTCACTCATAGAAAGGGACACCGTTTTACCTTGGAAGTATAATAATTTCATATGTTTGCTGAAAGACCATATTTATTTATTTATTCGTTTACTTACTTGCTTACTGATTTATTTAATTGAGGAAGCAAAGTTCCTAGTTTGGTCTAGGGTCAAAATTATACATTCTAATCAAATCAGTAATGACATTTAATTTATCACATATGTAAAGTCTTGTGAAAATTACATCTAATTGTGAAATTTTTATCTGCTCTGAAATCTCTTCTTAATATTCTGCTAGTGAATTCCCTGATGCTACTCTTGAATTTAAATGTGCCAAGGAACTACTTCTAACACCGTATGTAAACTGTATTTTTAAAATATGCAATTTTACTCTTTTGTTTATGTAAAGAAAAATGTGAGTTCTAGCTTGACAAATTACATTTGTCCTATCTTTATTTCCCTTTGAGTTTACTAGGTACATTATTCTTTCTTGATTGCCTTAATTTAACGTATGAGGCCACGCATTGTAAAAAGAGCCCAAACATACTTCCACAGAAGCAGCAGATTTTTTACGACATATAGACAATACACTGCACTTTATTTTTGGATTTTATAGTATTGCACCGATCTTAATTTTGGCTTGTATATTTAGGTATAATAATCAATATTTATACTATCTGTGCATTCTCTTCCATTTTTATTTTTGTCTGTTACAAAGGTTTCAGAAATATTCAGAACACAGACCTTTTTTACCATGCACCATCATTACTGATTTTGTTCTTTGATGCTTTCCACTTTTCCAGTTGTCCCCTCCGTCCTCATTAAGTTTACTTTGCTTAGAAATTCAATACAAAGTGCACTATGAAAACTTCATACCATGCTATCTTTGCAATTTGATGTGAAAGAGCATTAGACCTGCTCTTTGTGTTACAGAGCAGGTGTTACAAATCTTATTATGGGGCTTCTGATACGTGGACTCCCGGCTAGGCCCTCAGGCACATAGTTTTGCTGCTTATTTTTTGGGCTGCCAACTTCAAAGGCTTTCTCCTCAAAAATCTTCTCAAAAAGAAATCTGATCGTATAAAAGTTAGTTGTTTTCACCATGTTTTTTTGCCAGAGAGGTTTTATAAAGTCTCTGACACTTCGCTACATTTTGTCTTTCATTCTCTATATGCTGTTGTGTAAATTTATTGAGAAAGACCAGGTAAAAGGGAGATCCTCTGAGTGCCTGGAAGATATAAGTTGCTATCCAGTATTTCTGCGTCTTTCCGATAGTGGCAGTGTTCTCTGAGAACATGATGTGAAAACCAGTCCAAGATACAAATAAGTAAGTGCATTTAATGTATACTTATCCAAAAATTCATTTGAATTGTTCAGTGTTTAGGAAAAATGACATACAACAAATATGCAAACTTTTTAATGCTTGTCAGAAAACATAGATTGATTATATTCTGTAGGAGAATGAGCGTGTTAATTAGACACGGGACGGTTGACAGCGCTACAAAATTGACTGCCATGCAGACATGTCCCACATGCGGTACACTCCGTGGTGTCAATATCAATGTAGCATTCCTCCTGGAGAAAGGGAGCTTGAAAGTTATATGTTTTACCTAGACATAATCACAGAAGCTCCTGTTTCCCTCGCCTCTACCTGGAAGTCATACAGATGTTAACCGACAGAAGGGAATTCTGCATCATTAAACATGAGAGACACCTTCAAGACAAAATAGAGAAATACCACTAAGCTCTCTTTCAACTCCAAGCATGAGTGCAGACACTTGAAGGCAGCATCTGCTCTCCATATCAGTAACTCAAACGGCACTTCCTTTTTCTAATAATTAGTGTCGATTCTGGAGGCCGCAGAATAAACTCATCATAAGAACAGCTCCATCCTAAGCAGGTGATTGTCATTCATATTAACTGAGGACTTTTCAGTGACATGAAATATTCTAAAGCTTAAATGAGAGATGTCAAAGCATCCAGTCCAAGAGAAACAAATGCATATCATCATGGTATAGCTTGCTAAACTAATTGCCCTAGAGAAACTAGATACTTATCAACTCCAGATGCGTATCTGCTTCTTGCTTGTACAGGAAAGAGTGATGGTATCTTGGAAGCAAGGGCAATTTCATCTAAATTATGGAAGGTATTTTTGAATTGTAGTCTTTATTTTCCTAATACTAATGACAGCAGGCGTCTCTTATTCTGCTTATTGAGGAGCAGATGGATATAACAAGCCAAATGATACTCAAACTCTAATCTTTCTAATATTAATAGAATAATAGAATCATAGAACAGTTAGAGTTGGAAGGGACATTAAAGATCATCAAGTTCCAACCCCCCTGTGATGGGCAGGGACACCTCCCACTAGACAAGATTGCTCAAAGCCCCATCCAGCCTGGCCTTGAACCCCTCCAGGGATGGGGCAGCCACAGCTTCTCTGGGCAAACTGTTCCAGTGTCTCACCACTCTCACAGGAAAGAATTTCTTCCTAATATCTAAACTAAATCTCCCCTCTTTCAGTTTAAAACCATTACCACTCATCCTATTGCTAATGTGTTACAAAAATGAAATTTAAGACCTGCTGAACTGACTGAGCTAATATACGCTTTCCTAACAGATTATTTCATTTCTTGAAGTACTTAGATTTCATCCAAGAAAAGAATGTACTTTGCAAAATATCATAGCCAAAATGTTTCCCATCCCAGTTTCAGTACTAAGACATGGGGAGGCTGCTTCTGCTGTGACCAAATCTACTTTCTAAGCAACAATGAAAAGCCATTTTCACAATTATTAGTGTTAGCTAGAACCTAGATGTATTAAACTTCAGCTTTGCTGTGAGTAGTTATTACTTGTTACAGAATTCTGGAGACTGGACAATAGCATTTGTCTGAAAACTGGGGTTGAAATGGTCCACTCATAGACTAACGAGCTGTATTTTTCAGCAGGTATGTTTTGTGTTGCTGTTTTGATTGGGTATGACAATGTGCAAAACAGAAAGGAGATCAAAACTGCTACCTGCCTTTCTAATACCTAAATGCATATAAAAATTTTGACACAGGAGTTGAGATTTTAAAATGCTAAGCACTACAGCAAAATGGATTAGCCTTTAGTAAGGGGAGCTTCAAACTGCAAGTGCCAGGGGGTTAATGGAAAGCAGTGTGTCATATTTCCTGATTTACCCTTTCACTATCTTGTCCAAAACACCTGGGTAACGTGTTACTCATAAATTATAATTTAATAAGCATACTTTGAGTTTCAACTCTTATTCTTTTCAAAAGTTTCAAATAAACTGTACAGAAATGCTGGCTATGTGGAAAAGTGCTCTGCTTTCGTTAGCGTTAGAGAAATACCCTATGGCAGAATGAACATAAAGTGGAATAGATCAGCCTTTTTGATAATGTCAGAGTACTTGAAGATCTAGAAATACCCTAACATTTTCACAGGGGGCTCACAGGAACAGATGTATTAATTTTAAGTTAGTTCTTTATCTATATCTGTCATAGTTTGCTGGAAACACAGAAACTTTTTGTGTGAGATTGTAAGTTTGAAAAATATCGTAAGGCTTGTATTTCCATCAACACTTAGAGTTTATGAAAACATATGTTATGTGATTCCTAGGTGATGTATGTCTATTTTAGATTGCACCCTCCTGTCACGACACTCTCTCAGCACTGATAGCAGACGAGGCATGGAAGATGACCAGCTTGCAGTGAATTTACCTTACCCCTTGGTAGCTTTCCAGTTAGCTGTGAATGCTATGCTGCCTTGGCTGAACCACTTCAGTTATCCCAGTCATCACACAGCAGCTGAAGTAGGTAGTGTGAATGGACCGCTAACCGTGCTGCTTCAAAATCTCTGTCGATTCTGAATATCTATTATATGGCTGTGCAATGTACTTTATTGTGGTCTAGTATTAGCAAAATTTTTAGCCTGCATTTGTGTTACATGTGTTTCTCTTAATGGACCGATTTGCTCTCTTGCAAATTGTACAAAGCTGTTGTTCGTAGCCTTGCAAAACTGGGATATGATGAGCTGGAACCAAAGTATTGAAACATCTACATCTTAAGAAATGTTTACTAGCTATTCCTGCACCCATTTGAGAGAGAGGGAGCATTGTATATCGACCATGGTAGTTTGCCCTTGACACAGCAAGGCTTTGTCAGGGAAAGGGCTGTGTCTCTCTCTTTCTGTATCTGATCCTGACATAAACCAGTGTGCCAAATGCTAAGGATTCCTAAGGGCCCCATAATTGGTAAGGGATGATCAGATTATGCTTTGTGTTGGCTGATGATCCTACTCTCACCATCTCACTCCCCAGAAGACTTTCTGCCTCTCTCCCCTCATCCTGCTTCCCTCATCCCTTGACAGTCCCCCACTCTGCCACTCAGTAGATGATATATTCTTTTGAGACATAATACCAAAGAAGGGCTAAGGAAATGGAGCAAGGGAGTGTTTTAATCCATATAAGTAAGCAAGAAGAGATGCCCAGGAGTATACTTGCCAGAGAAAAAGATAGTGTTGCTACCACAAAGTGGAGAGTCTTGTAAGTCATTGAAAAATTGCTATGAATGAAATCACTTGCCATTTCCATCTTGGCACAGTATGTTACTAAGATCCTTTAATATAAAGTTTTAATCAAGGTATTTGGTATTAATATATAGTACACACAATTTACAGATAATATTTCTTATTGCTCTTTCACTTTTTTTCTTGTTTTTTGATAGATTTTTAAAAGTTAATCAATGTCACTGTTTTACTTCCTGATTTCCTTTCCGTTCTGCTCCTTTCTAAAATGGATATCAGGATATTTCCTTTCCATGTTGGACTTTCTACCTTTTACAATTTCCTCTGCAGCTCTTCCAAGAAAAAAAATCAAACTATTTTCTTGATGATGAATTCACTGTATCTCCTCTGCCTCTTCAAAGAGCTTTGCAGTATTGAATGTACCTCTCAAAAGATACTCCAAACAAAGAGTCTTTTAGGAAGTTAATTTAATATTAAACACAAAGAATACTGACAGTCTGAATCTGAGTATGAAAATAAGGACACTATTTTGCCCTGGAAAACAAAAAGTTCTGATCCAATACCCATCAATGGAAGAAACTGCGTTGATTGTATTCAAAATGAAACAGCAGTTCATGTTTTCAGCTGCTGCTCACAAAAATGTCTAAATACAAAGGTTTGTTTTACCATGGAATTTTTCTTTCAAAATGTTCTTTTTTTTTTTGTATTTTATTTTCATGCAAAAGCTATGTTGATTTTTTTTCTTTTTTTTTTTTTTCTTTTTTTTCTTTTTTCTTTTTTTCATTATTAGGGTATCATATAATATATCAGGCAACGTCATGTTATTAATGCATTCCAACAGCATCAATGTCAATATTAGTTCTTGAACAGCCCTATTTTGCATTCTGATTACTCTCCTGCTGTAATGTTTCCTCTTGCACATATCAGTTCGAGAGCTCTGCAGCTCACTTAGGCATGAAGATTGTTGAACTAACAAAGAAGGGTAAACCCCGGGAACACAGCAGCACACAGGTTGAAAGGAAAGCCAGGATGCCCTCAGGACCAGTGGCTCTGAACCTTCCCCAGCCTGTAATGTTCAGTACTTTAAAAGCTGCATAGTATGATAGTTTTAGTTAGTTGATTAAATCTAAATGTGTTTTATCATGACTGGACATGAATTTTTTTCTCAGTATCCTGCAGCAAACCTTTCCCTTTGTGTAGACATTGCATACAAATTTTGTGGCTATATGCTGTGTGTTTCCACCACTGGGTATAGGATAAGAATTCTGTCATCAAAGAACTTTCCCCTACTAATTTTTCTGATCGATTTGAGACGTAAATCCTTTGTGGTGATGTGGAAAGTGAGAACGTGTTACCCTGTTGACAAGGAAGGCTCGGTATATTTGGTGAAGATACACAACTGCATCAAGGAGTCACCCTCTCTGATGGTGCAGATACCAGTATGCAGATACCAGGCACCAGTATGCTGGTACTGAACACAACTGGATTGGATTTTACATTTTTTCTACTTTTAGTAGTGACCTAATTTCTTTGCCATTTAGCTCACAGGAACTCATAGCTCATATTCTGTCTTAGCTTTATTCTTTCTATTATAATTACAATAACGATACTGAAAGCTTTATCAGACACTGCATAAAATCTTTTTGTAGTGTTTCATATTTGTTAAAACAGATCAGTTGTTTTTCTCAGGTATCTTAGGATTTTTTGTAGAGCGATCAGCTCTAGTAGTTCTGTTTTGTATTCTTTTTAACTTCAACTTCTTTTATTTCTTCCTTTTCTTTCATCTTTTTTCTGCCTCTGGAGCATTTCATTACACAAAATTTAAAATGAGCATGATGGTTATTGTACAGTACACATCAGCTTTTATTGGGCTTCTTATACCTTACTACATTTTCTTTGATGTTACATAGGAAATTCTTGTTTATGTTTTTAAAGCACTTTTAAAGACTTTTCTGCCTCATGCTTCATGGGATTTTTAAGAACATTTTAAATAAAACCAACAGATCTCATATTTCCCTTTTTTTTTTCCCTGATTCTGGCGAGCCTGAGGATATTTTTCGAAGAATGGTGAATAGATTGAGGCTATGATAGAGAAGTCTTCATCCTTACCCTGTGGAGACACACAAAACTCTACCTGGTCACTCTGATCTTTTTCTGAAGTACTGGAGAAAAGTCATTTTTTTTTGTAATACAATTTCTGACCCTACAGAGACATACATAATTCAGTACACAGCAGAAAAAGCTGGTGACCACAGCTTTTTTTTAGAGATTCTCAGAAACAAGATCTATACCAAGATAGCTTTTTGAACTTCAGTCTTAAAAAAGAAAGTATGTATTGCATATTATCTTGCAATATTTTTTTTTCCTTTCCTTTCTGACAAACTGTGCTTCTACATTTCTAATAAACAGGAGTAGATGGCTGACTAGAGGGACACCCATCAGTTTCTTAAGTCTCAGTGTACCTGTGGAGAAGCACCACAGATATCCCTGCAGATAGGACAGGGTTCTGCCCTGTTCTCATCATCTTCCTTATGTACTTTCTGGTATTCAGGGAGAAAATGAATACTGAAGGAAGCCATGGCTTAAAGGCTGGAGGCCGACATTTCACGTAGACACTTCTCAAAGCCTAGGACTAGTATGTGCTACATCTTACCCAGTTTGATTAGAGCCTTCACAACTGTTGTCTTAGATATCTGATGAAAGGCACTTCCTCAGCACCTCAGGCATCTGAGTCTGGATTTGATGTTCAACAACAGTGAACCCTAAGGGTGACGTAAGTGACAGAGGTTAGCTGGCTATATGGATAGTGATTTTAAGCATAAGCTGATATTTGCCTGAGATCATGTAAGACTTGTGTCAGTGTTTAAAGCCAAGCATAGCAGATATTATGAATAAAGTAAAAAAGAAATAGAAATGGACTTATGGAATGGTTTTCATTGTGCTCAACAGAGACAAAATTATTTGTGTAAAACACAGAACATTTTATTATAATTAGAATCTGTCATGATTATGCAAATGACCTGTACTGACCACAGTAGTCAGCCTTGCATCAGGTAATCCTGTTCCTCACATCCATGTTCCAACATGATGAAAATCTACAGTGTAGGCAGAAATTCAGAAAATGAGATATACATTACAACCCCATGGAGATTAAATTTATCCTGGAAAGTAATCACAGACCAGAACATTATTTATAGGTAGTCTGCATGTGACATTAATAAAAGAAAATTACACTATAGGCAGAACAAAATTTGCTTTAAATTAGAGCTCAAAGATCAGCATAATGTCCCAGTTGTAAATGGAGGGGATGGGAAACTGTTATCATAGTAATTTTGAGGATTTGAATTAAAGACAAATGAAACCAGCACCTCAGGAATTTTTACTGAGGCTACTAAATTGCACTCACCAGAGACAAAGGTTATCCGGGACTTGATGTCTTTGACCTCAATGCTTTTGGGTAGCACTGGGACTGCAGCTATAGTAATAAAGGACAAATAGAAGTGAAGTTCAAAACTAGGATTTTTCGTAGTAGATAAGGTGTGTGGCGTCCATCGACAGGAGCCATAGCAATAAGATTTTGTAAGTATTTGTATTCTACGTGTCACCAAATATTGCTGAGACTAAATGGAGGAATCCCTTTTTACATACGTTTAGCAGCTGATCACTGGCAGCATCACTGTGGCTGTTCAGACTTTTTTGTTACAAACACAGGGGAGCTCTGCTCCAGTCATTGTTATGTTAAATACAAGGTACCTCATCTAGGAAAGCATGTAACTACATGTTTACCTTTCAAAATTTGGAGCTTTGTTATACGAAATCAAGGCCTCAGTGCACATTTATTCAAAACTCCTCTGAAACCATGCAGCGCTGGCACCTTGATTGGGTAAAAATTTATACACGTCACGGTTCCAGAGCTTCAAGGCATGAGTGTATAGTTTTAAAGCTCAGCTTGCATCACTCTCACAGTTCATACGAAAAACCATTCTACTGCCATTGGCAAGTGCAAGTTATCAATCATTCTACTTCATGTGGGGGCACAGGAGTAGGCATGTGTGCATAAAGCTCAAACAATAATTCTTCTACTCCTGACAGCCCTAGTACAAGTATTGCTGGGGTAGTGTCCAGTTTTAGCACATTTTTCCACGAGGCACAGGCCATTTAGGCAAGAAACAAAATAATGATCAGAGGTGTCAAAGAACTGTATGTGAAGAAAAATTAGAAGAAATGGGATTGTTCATTTCAGAGAACACTCCAGGAAGGCAGAATAAGGAATTTCCAAATGTAGCTGCAGAATAAATGAAAGTGAAAAATTTGTGTCCATATGCAGGATGTTGGACATATAAGGGTCAATTTGAAGAAAACAAAATATAGGTTATAAACTAAGGAATTATAAGGGCAGTTAAATACTAAAATAAATTGACCCTGAAGGTTGTGGAATCTTCTGCTATTTAAGGTTTAAAAGAGAAGATGGATAGATGTCACTCAGGAATGTGTTGGATGTATATCTGGGGGAAGGGGTATGAAATAGCAATTTGCTCCCCAAAATGACATATATGTATGAAGTAGAGCACATGCTGGAAGACTGTGTGATTTTGTGCGAGGCCAAATAGCAGCAGATCCAGCTTTGGCTGGCTGGGCTGTTAGTTTAGCGATGCTGCAGTAATGTTTGTGGAAGAAGAGGGAGCACAGAGACCATAGTGAACCTAAGGGACAGGTAGAGACTGGCAGTGCAGCACAACAGTTAAGATTGTTTAGGCTAAGAAAGCAGCAGCAGTGAGTTTTGGCTACAAAAAGTGAGGGGCTATCGAACTAGGTTGCATTCCAAGGTCACAACTAATTCTATGATGCCTGAACAGTTTCCATTAAACAAAGGAGTTTCCATTAAATAGGAGTAGGGCAGTGATGGTGCCTCTGTACTGGGCACTGGTGAGGCCTCACCTCAAGTGCTGTGTTCAGTTCTGGGCCCCTCACCACAGGAAGGACATTGAGCTGCTGGAGCGTGTCCAGAGGAGAGCCACCAAGCTGGTGAGGGGTCTGGAGAACAAGTCATAGGAGGAGAGGCTGAGGGAACTGGGCATGTTTAGTTTGGAGAAGAGGAGGCTGAGGGGAGACCTCATTGCCCTCTACAACTCCCTGAAAGGAGGGTGTAGAGAGGTGGCTGTTGGCCTCTTCTCCCAAGGGAATAATGACAGGACCAGAGGAAATGGTCTGAAGTTGGGGCAGGGGAGGTTTAGATTAGATATTAGGAAGAATTACTTTCCTGAGAGGGTGGTCAGGCACTGGCACAGCCTGCCCAGGGAGGTGGTGGAGTTGCCATCCCTGGAGGTATTTAAGAAGCGTGTAGACATGGCACTTCAGGGCATGCTCTAGTGCCCGAGACTGTTGGGTTGTGTTTGTTTGTGGGTGGGTGTGAGGTGTGGTGTGTGGTTTTTGTTTTGTTTTGTTGTTTTTGTGGTTGGACTCGATGATCTCAAAGGTCCCTTCCAATCGTGAAGATTCAGTGAAAGAAAAACTTTGGGAAATTCAATTACAACTGTACTAGTAGAATATTAATATTGTGTTTCCTTTCCTTTGAAATTGTCAAGAAATGCAGCTTTACAGAACACTGCTATTTACCACGTTTCTTTTAAATAAATATTTTAACAGTGATAAACAGGCTGTTAAGCCTGAAAAATTGCATATGAAATATATTAGGTTTTCTAGTTTTTTCATTCCATATTCTTAGAAAAATAAATTCTGCCAAGAAGTAGACTTGCATAAATAAGGACTTTTGGCAAAAAAAAAAAAATAGTGGGTTGGTTGCATTTTTAAATCTAAGCTGTTGATCCCTACAGATATGTCCACAAGTACTAATAGCAAGGGCAAGACACATTAAGTAGGTTGTTGGAGTAGTTTCCCAAAGTAATTTTGCTTTAGTCTGGCCCACAGCCAAACAGAAATTTATCAAATAGATTAAATAGTAAAGCTAATGGTAGCATTGCAGACCTCAGTCCTAAATGGGAAATAAAGGCTCCACAGAAAATTGGAAAGTTCATCTGTAAATGGTGACTACTTAAATATGCAATATGCCTGCAGGCACCCTTTAATATAGCTATAATTAAGATATGTGAAGGAAAATATATATTCACCTTTCAGCAATAATAGTTGAAATTTTCAATAAGTAGCATTGGTCAGTGCCAAGGAATAAGCAGCAGACAGACCTCTTTAAAACTGAGATGATCTGCCAAAAGGTTGTGAGAGCAGATAAGCTCCTCAAATTTTGATTTTTTTTCCCCCACATTTTTACTCCTCATTTCTTGATATTTCTTTTCTCAAGCATACCAGATATTTCTTTCTTCTCTTCCTGCTCTGATCTCCATGATTCTTAGGTTAAGCTATTTGATAAAACTAATTGTTCACTTTGCAGTCCCTTCTTTGGCCATTACAAGTTGCCACCAGAAAGTCCTTCACCTTGTGGCTGAAGGCGTCTTTGGGGAGAGATGCACTTTATGAGTTATTCCTGGGAGTGTTCCTGGGGATAACTCTTTATCCCCTCCAGATTTGCTCAGACTTGCTTTGGGAAGTCCATACTTCCCCAAATGAGGACTCCAGACTGTGTTGGCCTCAGTGCATCTTCTCCACGGTCTTATCCCATTCCCAGAGCTGGGTGCTACTCTTTTGGCAGTGCTGAAAATGCTGTCAAGTTTAGCTCTTCTGCAATCCAGAAAATCAAGATTAATACTCTCTGCAGATACAGGTCCCAAATCTCCCCCTGCCATTCTTAATCTTTTTGGATTTGTTTTGCTCTCTGTTTCTTTTCTCCTTGTGTCTTTCTGATTCAGTCTTTCTTATAACAGCTGCCGCCTTCTGGCATGTGACTTTGTTTTCTTACATCCTATTAACATTATGATTTTCCCAGCCATTCTGGGACAGCAAGGATCTTCACGCTGCATCTGATCTTAACAAAGCAGGGAAAAAACTGAAGTTATGAAAGCAAATCTGACAGATTGAAGAGATCTTAGAAGCAGGATATTAGGAAATCAAACCAGTGAAAAATATTGAGACAGTATACTAAAAATATGACTAAGTGATGGTAATGTTTGTCAGAAATTCCTCTTGGAGCCAAGTCAGCTAGTACTGAAATTGATTTTGCTCCAGGGGAAACTGGAATAGACCTCTTTCAACCCTACCATAGAAAATTCATTGGAGATTTGGTGGAAAACTACATCTATTGCAATTCTTTCAGCAGTGCTGATAATGGATTAAGTCACATTTCCATTAGCAATTAAGCCATTTTCAGGATGAGCTGAGGAGCATAACCAGATCCCACAGCTGATGCAATAATGAGCAATTTTTAGGTACCTCCATACTGTTGTGGGACAGTCCTCAGCCAACACCTCAAAATGATTATCAACCAAGGTCTAGATATTTCCATCTGTATTGATTTATCCTAACCTATTACTGACATTAATATACCTTTTTCTGTAACAAAATATAAAAACCACACAATATTCTCTATGAATGATTCCAACAGCTGTTTGTTAAAGAAAGGTTTACACTTAGTTCAGTGTTTAGGTTTCAGCTATATATTAAACAGACATTTCCATTCCTATTTAAAATGCATTCTAATTTAGCCTATTGAAAACTATAATTTAAAACTTAATTAAATGAGGTATTTAATCCCACACCACAAATAATGTGTTATGTTCTCTAACTTCCTTATTTTATATTGTTCTGTCTGGTTTTGGTTGTTTGGTGGTGTGGTTTTGTTTTCTTTTTTTGTAGTCCTTTGCAGTTTTTAGCAGTGATATAGGAATTTGTCGAAACCACTGTCGCTGTTATTATAGTTGTTGCCAATGCTTGCATTTGGAAAAGGTTTATCTCGTGTCTCATTTATGTATGTGTAATGACATATGACAACGTGTCTGTGATATATGGATATACACCTGTATTGTCCGCTGGCAAATGACCTGCATTTAAGATATTTCTCCTATATCATAAAGGGGCTGATTTCAAAAACTGTAAAAAGCCCATAAAAGTTCTCACAGAAGCGTCTCTGAGAGGCTGCTTTATTTTTATGTTCTGCCTCCTGTGAGGCAGAAGCTTAAGTTTCCTTTGCTCTCTCTGTATTGTGATCTGTCATTGGTATTACGTTGTGAATTGGGATGCCTGCCATGTAACACCAGTCAAAATGTAGTATGTTAATAAAAGAAGTAAAACGCAAGTTTCTGCTCAGGGAGCAGTTTCTCTGAATCAGAGGCTTGCTGGTAATTCACAAAGGCAGTGAATTCTGAAGGTAAGTTTTGTGCCAAAGTGTATGGAGAAAATGTAGGTAATCTGGACATTTTACAAATGCCGACAAATTGCTGCATGAATAGCACTAAAATAAAATAAGAGAATCACTAATTACTTAAATGATTAAAGAGACTTTGATCCATATAAAAAAGAAAAAATGCAGAGTCAAACCTTCAGCTACTGTGAAACGTCTTGTCTTAACTGATGTTTTTTTTAAAGGGTTTCCTTTTTATAATGTGAAAAGAGAAACTATTTCAGAGAGGTTTTAGTTTCGTTCTTAAGACTTTGTTTGGCCATTGCATATGTGCTGCTGGACCCCTACTGGAATTATAAGCATTCAGGGAGGGAATATCATAAATCATGTGTAACTCAAGAAGTCCTGCGCCACAGGTAAATGGGGTCAGTCACCATAAGAATGGTAAACTTCAGGTCAGTCACGGCCTTCCTCTTTTCCAGAATGAAGTGTGATATTATATTCAGACATACTGCCACATCTAGTAAGGGAGAAGAGATGAATAATTGCAACAGAGGCACTCAAAGGCTTCTCATCTCAGCCAATGTTTGAACAACATAGCTCCACAATGTTTTAACAGAATCATAGAATGGTTTCGGTTGGAAGGGACCTTAAAGATCATCAAGTTCCAACCCACCTGCCATGGGCAGGGACACCTCCCACCAGACCTGGTTGCTCAAGGCCCCATCCAACCTGGCCTTGAACACTTCCAGGGATGGGGCATCCACAACTTCTCTGGGAAACATATTTCAGTGTCTCACCACCCTCACAGTAAAGAATTTCTTCCCAATATTTAATCTAAATCTTCCCTCTTCCAATTTAAAACCATTACCCCTCGTCCTATCACTACACTCCCTGACAAAGAGTCCCTCCCCATCTCTCCTGTAGGCCCCCTTTAAGTACTAGAAGACTGCTATAAGGTCTCCCTGGAGCCTTCTCTTCTACAGGCTGAACAATCCCAACTCTCTCAGCCTGTCTTCATAGGAGAGGTGCTCCAGCCCTCTCATCATCTTCGTGGCCCTCCTCTGGACTTGCTCCAAGAGGTTGGTGTCCTTCTTATGTTGGGGGCTCCAGAACTGGACGCAGTACTCCAGGAGCAGGCTCATGAGAGTAGAGTATTGGGGCAGAATCCTCTCCCTCAACCTGCTGGTCACACTGCTTCTGATGTAGCACAAGATGAGGTTGTCTTTCACAACTTCTCAAATATAACAGATAGTGGCTTAGTAACTTCATCTGCCAGTTCCCTCAGGACCCATGATGCATCTCACCAGGTCCCATGGACTTGTGCACCTTTAGGTTCCTCAGATGGTCTCGAACCTGATCTTCTCCTACGGTAGGTGGTTCTTCATTTTCCCGTTCCCTGCCTTTTCTTTCTGCCACTTGGACAATGTGGCTAGACCACTTGCTGATGAAGACTGAGGCAAAAAAGTTGTCGAGTACCTCAGTCTTCTCCATATCCTCAGTGACAAGGTCTTCCATTTTCTTCCAGAGAAAGCTCACTTTTTCCCTAGTCTTTCTTTTATCACTGATGTATCTGTGGAAGATTTTCTTGTTGCCCTTGATGTCCCTGGCCATATTTAACTTTATCTGGGCTTTAGCTTTTCTAACTGGATCCCTCACTGCTCAGAAAAATTCTCTGTATTCCTCCCAGGCTACCTGTCCATGCTTCCACCCTCTGTAGGCTTCTTTTTGTGTTTGAGTTTGCCCAAGAGCTCCTTGTTGATCCATGCAGGCCTCCTGGCGTTTTTGCCTGACTTTGTTGAGCAGTGTGGTGCCATTCTTTGTTGGGATGCATCACTCCTGAGCTTGGAGGAGGCGATCCTTGAATATTAACCAGCTTTCTTGGGCCCCTCTCCCTCCAGGGCTTTATCCCACAGTACTCTACTAAGCAGACTCTTGAAGAGGTCAAAGTCTGCTCTACTGAAGTCCAGGGTAGCGAGCTTACTGTGCACCCTCCTCACTGCCCTAAGGAACTCCACCATTTCACGGTCACTGCAGCCAAGGCTGCCCTTGGGCTTGACATTATCAACCAGCCCATCCTTGCTGGTGAGAACCGGTTCCAGGATAGCACCTCTCCTCATTTTGCCACAGGTTAGAATAGAAGGTGCAACAGTTGCTCTGCCAGTGAAAAGGGCATTGGTTATTTGGCAATTGATCTGGCCTAGATAATATCATAGTAGTAATTTAGATGGAGCTCAGTGCAGATTAAGATGAAGAGAGGTTCAGAAAGGTTTAAGTCCTTAGTTTTTTCTTCTGGGAGAAAGTGACTTGTCACTTAGAGGGTATTTTCATGCCTTTGTGTAATAAATTGTGTACCTACAGTGCTTATGGACAAATATTATGTTATCGTTTGAGAGAACCCATAACAATCTATTGTTGCTAGACAATTATTCTATCACCCGATGACCCCTCCCCATCCGGAAAGGGGAATCAGGGAACACAAAGAAAACACAAGGGTTGAAGTATAAATAGATTTAATAGACTAAGTCTAAATAATTAACAACAATACTAAAGAACCAGTATTAATCCCGATACTGATATAAGATATACAGGAGTTATACTCAGCCCATTCTCTCAGCAGAAGCTGTGCACTCCCAGCAGGGACAGCAAATGGCGGACACTGGGAACGCAATGGCTTCAGGAGGAAGGGAAGGCCTCAGGGCTCCGGCACCGGGGCAAGGAGTTGTCTGGACCACCGCCATCAGGGATAGAGCCTGCTATGCAGCAAACTTTTCTAATTTATATTGGATGTGATGTTCATGGTATGAAATAACCCTGTTGGCCAGCCTGGGTCAAATGCCCAGGCCTTGCTCCTCCTTTTCCCTGCACCTGGCAAGGCTCAAAACCACTAAAACCTTGAATCCCACAGAGCCTGGCTGGCTATAAAGTAAATATTTTCACAAATTCAGACACTAGAGTCTTCTAAAAGTGTAATTTTCCCCAGCATTAGAAGAAAAGTTAGTCCTGTGTCTCTCAACCCAGAACATATTAATAGACAGGTGAGGAGTTTCTGGGGATATGTGTATGTGAACTTAATTTCAATAGGAAATTAAATATACACAGAGATGGACCAGCAATGTCTTTTGGATCTGATGACAGTTTTTCATTCCCTAAATGTACCATTGCCGTTGCAGAAATACAGAGGAATTGGCAAGGTCAATTGGTTCAGAGATTGAACAAGTTTCTGCTTGAAATGTGAGTCTTCGGATCAGCTGTCTGGATGGCCAGACTGTGAAGTCATAAATTTTAATTGCTCTTGCTCCTATGGAGTTCGAAGAAGACGTAATCCCAATTCCTTTATGCCTCAAGATGTCTAATGACTTCTGTACAAGTGGGTGTGCAGAGAATGCACAATCAGACCCAAAATGATTATACACTGTTGAAACTTGCTACTGTTTTCTGTGTTATGAACTGACTGTTGATTGAATTTAACCTGGAAAAATCATGCGGCTGAATCGATTAGCTCTGCATTTTTCTGGACTTCCACACTGCATTGTGCTCTCTCTGTTTCTATCAGCTCAGATACTACAATGCAGTACTGTCAACATTTCTTTGCGATGCCATTTCTTGAGAACCAAGTTATTAAGTCATTCTAGGAAAAAGAGGAGAAAACAAGAGTAACCATTTGAGGAACTGTAAAATTTTGTCCTAGATTCTGGTCTTTTAACCATTGTATATGTGAATATTTTAAGTTTTCCCTGTACCATCAAAATATTAAAAAAAGAAGTATTTCCTTCATTTAGATTTATGAGTTTATGAGACTGCTTTCATATTTGTGCTATCACTCTGTGTGTTGTTGAGTTACCATCTACAATTCCCTGATTTTTTTCTGGAGGTTTTTTTCACCTTTTCACATCAATTTTTTACCTCTTGAGCCCTGCGGCTTGTCATAATGCTGTGAGGGCCCATGGCTCCCACCACCCCAGCCAAGGGCAGGGCAGCCGAGGAGCAGCTGGGGCAGACTCAGCCCCATGCATCAGGCATCTCTACAGCTCTCCCTCACAATTTAGCAGCCTTCTGAGAGGTCAGAGCCAAGGCTGCACAGCAGGGTTACACCCAAACGGACCTTGGACCACAGAGAGCTGAACACCGAGGAAAGGGGGAAATCGCTGTACAAGCCTCCATGTCATTGGCAGGTGATGGCTCTGATCTCCTTCCTTGTCACCTGCCCTTGAAACTTGCTTGTGATAATATCTATTATTGAAATTGGGGCCAGTTTAGAGGGCAACAGCTAGAAAAAAAAGAAGTATGATGATCAGACATATCCCATGGTAATATGTAGCCACCCTGGTAGCCAACATCTAGATTGGAGTGAATGGACGTGGTGAGCCCCTTCCAGCCTCCCTCCCACTAGAAGCAGGAGGAGATTGCTTCATGTGGGTCTTGTCCTGACCTGGTGGGAGGATACATCTAGCGCTGGATGTTGGAGGGGGCACTCCTGACACCTGTGATCCACAAGCCCCTGACCATCTGAGTTAGAATACACTCATTGCTCCAATGTGCAGGGTTGCAAGTAACCACAGGTGGTTTGGTTTTTTTTTTTTTTTCCTTTTGTACATGTAATATTGTAAAAATGGCTTTGCATATTAGTGTAAAACAGCTGCTGTTTTCAATCTCTCTTCCCACGCACCCCCCCAAGATTTTTATGCCAAAATCTTTAGAATTTCTTAGTTATCTTTTACCATTTTTTTTTCTTTCTTTGTCGGGAGCATCCATATTTTAGGCAAAACTAAGTGGCATTCTCTATTACTGAGGCTGTCAAGCATTTTCCTTGATACATGCTTTTTTTCAGTTACTTAAGTTACTTATAACTCAGCCAGACTCTAGCTGTTTGTGATGAATTTTTCCACGCCAATTTCTGCCTTCAGCTGAATCTTTGCATTGTAATGTTTCAAGCTTTTCTGAGAACGACGCTAGGGGAAAATAGGTTGTTTTGTCCATATGACTCAGAAGCTTTTCTTTGAAATACTAAATATCTTTTATTTGGGGGAACAGGAAGAGATGAGTAAGAAGTAGAAAGACTGAAAAATATGAGATATGTGTCTTTGGCTTCCCATAAAAATCTGCTGGACCAAGAGTAGAGGACAGAGACTCAGATTTTGGAAGGCAGATAAACCTGGGAAGGTTTATCAGGCTGTCAGGAAAATGACCAAAGAGTGTGTGTGTGAAACTCAGCCAAGAAAAGGGAAGGGGCAAAATGAGACAGATCAGGGAGACCTGGAACAAATAGTCCTGGGATTGCCCAAGTGAATATTTGGAGACAGGCAGTTAGAAGAAGCAGGGTATTTAGGCAAGGATCCTGAGATAGTAACAGCCTGAGGAGTCCTGGGAGACTCCCTGTGGGGCTGGGATCATGGCAGCTGGGATTCAGCACAAACACTGTCTCGTGAGGTTTGACTGCATGATCACTCGCTACTTTTCCATAGCATCCCAATGTAATTCATTCTGCAGAAGGCATCTCTCCATGAAATCCTGTAGTGCTGTTCGGTAAAGGAGAGTCTCATTTGCAGGATGCTAATCTTGCAAACCAAATTTTGAGGTACAAACAAGTCAATGTAACAAACAGTGAAAACAAACTATGCCTCCTAATGTCATTAAGAGCCTGACATAACATTGGAACTGGTGTTCAATATCAAGGTGGCGCTAGAAATCAATCTAAAGCTATTTCAGTATTCTAATTAGACTTAATTATGAACAAGAACAAAAAGAGGATTTTTTTTCCACAATTTTTTCATGCTTCTTTTGCCTTCTCAGTGTTGTTTTCCTCTTTCCTATTTTATTCTTTTGCCTCCTGTTTAAGTAGACAGACTGATTTACCTAGCTAAGATTTCATCTTTTGGAACAGTATTGTGACCCGTGACCAGAAGGGCAGCTAACAGCACTGACTTAAAGAACCTGACTCTGGTATCTGCCAGGTCTTGAAGGGGCTGATAAGGCTGTGTGATGTGTTTGCCTTTCCCTAGCAGTGAGTTTGCAAGTAGGAGTCTGCATCTACAACTGAAAACATTTTTTTTTCCTTTTCTTTCCTCTTCTGTGTGTGTTTTTCTTGTTCTTCCTTCTAGAAATAACAGAATTAATTTTTTTTTTTCCCAATAGAGAACAGTATTTCTTTAAATTGATCAAGCAGGCAATTTTCTTTCTAAAAACTCTTTACAGTAAAAATAAGGGAATAAGAGATATATTAAAAAGAAAACCCTTGGTAAACCAGTAAAGCCTCTCTATTCATTACTTGAGCATTATTCAACAATCTAATGGTGTACTGTCGTATGACCATTTTACATCTTCGACCTTTTAGGCCCATTTAGTCCTTCAAAATTAGAAAACACAATGCAGGAAGAGAAGGAATAGCAGTTAGTTAAATCAACTGAATGGTCCTCTGAAAATCTGGATTTTTGTTCCCAGCTTTGTCAATTGACACTTTCAATTAATCAAGAGATTAAAAAAAACCTTTTCATTTGCTGCATAGTCTTTGGTTTCTGAATGTTTGACTCTGTATGCCTAGTGCTGATCTGCCCAAGTGCCGAGTGTCTCCAACGCCATTGAAAGTAACGTGAACTGCAGTTTGAACATTTAAACATCCTATAAAATATTAAATTGCTTTGAAAAATCATGACCTAGTTCACAGTTTGGATTCCGTTCTTCTATTTTATGTTTTCTCATTTATGGGAATGAAGCTAATATTATTTCCTCTATCTCAGATTCATTCATATTGATAACGACCGGTAACAATGACAGCGATTATTCAGAAACAATCGTAATTTTGTGCTGCAGCCGAGATGGATGAGTGGTCTCTGTCTTTTTCTCAGAGGGTGTGTCCATATTTCAGTAACAGTCACCAGCATCACCTTTCTTGATCATCCCATTGGGCAAGTGACACACTAAATGGACCTAGAGCAGTGGGTTTTTTTATTTTCTGGATTTGCAGATCCCCAAACATTTTCTAGTAGAAGCATAGATCTGTGGACTCAATTGAAGCCTCCTGACAAGAAGAACCTTCTCTTCTTTGCTTACCCTTCATGCACTCATTAAAAATTTTTCACAGTCTGGTTAGAAACAGTTCACAGGTTAGAAACAACTTTATTGGCACTAAACTTTCTGTCTTAGCTCTCTGCAGACATGGAGTTTTCACTGCTATTGTCTGCATTGTACAGCTTCTGGAGATAAAAAGGAGATTTCTATGTACAGCTCTTCCTCCTGGACACTAAATCTGCTTAAATATCTCCATCTTTAGGCTGTATTTTCAGTAAGAGGGAAGGTTTTTATGTTCATTTAGTGCATCTAGTTGTCCCACTAGAGAGAGAAGCACGTAAAATGAGTGGTGGGAATTCTATACAGGATACAAAATCAACATGCATAAATATAGCTAGACGTATATAGTGGAACAACGTTCATTCAAATAGGGTCCCCAATGGCCATCCTGCTGACTACACATATCAAAAGACATACTGCTAGGAAGAGACACTAATACTGTATTAGCTGAAATGGCAATCCCATTTGGCCATCAACTGCAAACCTACCTGGAACCCACAGATGTGCTTTAAACAATGCTAGTAGGGAAATAAAGAGAAATGCAAACCCTATTGGTGCTACTAATTTGAGAAAGGATTAAAAGGCTAGTTAAACAGCTCTATTTTGCAGTCTTATTTTAAATTATTCATTGTGCTGGACATGCAGAAAGAATGACAAAGCACAGGGGATATTGTTTTGTTAGGCTAAAACTTTATTAACTTCATTCATCTGGTGTGGCGGAGAGAAAAAGACTTCACTGAGACGTTCAAATTAACAATTTATTTGGACTTCACTCACAGGTCCGATGCACGTTCTATGCAAGTTCTATGGATACAGTGGAGAATGCACTATTGCAATTTAAAAAGCAATTCACAGAATACACTATTACAACCTACAAATGTTCCCGAAAAGTACCAACTCATAGCACAAGCACGTTAGAAATTAATATCTTAAAAGAGTGCACAACCTTAAAGCACGCTAAATACCATACGTATGTTTCTTAATCACTTACCCTCTCTCTCAGGTAAGGCTGCTAAATCCCTGGGAAGTTATGCTGTACAGCCTCCTGGATAAGGCAGGGAGGGGCGGGAAGGATCTCCTACAGGCCAGCTGTACAGTTGTAAGACTCTCCATTTTTCTCCCCAAACCTTACAGTTTATATTTCCTGATTCGATGGGTATGCAGGATTATGCCTGAGTGGATTACACGGAATCACGGAATCAGGGAATTGTCAGAGTTGGAAGGGACCTCTAGAGGTCATCGAGTCCAACTCCCCTGCTAAAGCAGGGTTGCCCAGAGCACATCACTCAGGACTGCATCCAGGTGGGGCTTGAAGATCTCAGAGAAGGGGACTCCACGACCTCCCTGGGCAGCCTGTTCCAGGGCTCTGGCACCCTCACCGGAAAGAAGTTCTTCCTCCTATTTGAATGGAACTTCCCATGTTTCAGCTTGTGCCCGTTGCCCCTTATCCTATCGCTGGGAACCACTGAGAAGAGTCTGGCTCCATCCTCCTTCAACCCACCCTTTAGGTACTTGTAAACATCAATAAGGTCTCCCCTGAGCCTTCTCTTCTCCAGGCTAAAGAGTCCCAGCTCTTTGAGCCTTTCTTCATAAGGGAGATACTCTAATCCCTTAATCACCTTAGTTGCCCTGCACTGGACTCTCTCCAGCAGTACCCTGTCTCTCTTGAACTGGGGAGCCCAAAACTGGATGTGATCTGGAATGTTTATGTCTGGTGGTGTGATGGCCCCTTAGTTTGTGCTGCTAATTTTGTGATGTCTAGTGCACAAAGTCACTGAACAGTAGAGCAATAGGACTCAGGGCATTTTGTTTGTTAAGGGACTATTCACATCTCCATTTGGGTTTCGGTTCTTATTGTGATGTGGTGTTGAGACAACCCCAGGCTGAGCTGTTTTTGCAGCTCACCCCAGGTCATCTCTGCATCTTTTCTTTTGTTACTTCTTATGGTGCTCAGCCCATTCCACAACTTTCTCCTTACTTTTCCACAACCTTTTAGCCTTCTCTCTATCCACTGGAGAGGGTTTACAACCATGTTTCTGCAATAGCTCTTCCATTGTATGCTGTCTGCTGTGCCAGTAAAGTAGCAGAGAGAACAAGACTTCACTGAGAGGTTCAAATTAACAATTTATTTGGACTTCAAGGATCTGTTGAAGCTGAGTCGAATGGCAACTCCCTGCATTTCACCTTTTGTGCTCCGCAACCAGTTTAGCCGGGTGTTCCCATTCATCTGGGAGCTATCTGGAAATAACTTGTGCAGTGTAGGTTATCATACCCTTTTCACTCTGTACGACCTATTCAAAGGGGGTTGTTTTCAGCCTCATCCCCATTTGCACCCACTGGTGCCAGCAAGTTTAGTGGCCTCTTAGTCCACATGTTTTACTTTTGTCAACCATCTTCCTCACCACGCTGTCTGCTGCAACCTCCAAAATTCAGTTATAGGCTCTTTATTCTGCTCTGTGGAAATCTAAAAGGCACACAAAAAGCAGTGCATGGGACTGTCCCCAGGTGCCAGATTGTAGAAATGGCATGGACAGTCTCCCTGCCTCAGCTGGGATCCTTCACCAGAATCTCTTTACCTATATCTAGTACCTTAGTCACACTTCCACACATACCCTTACCTTACAATAACCTCCATCCCTCTGAAGAGGGTGCAGGGAGTAACATCAGTTACTCACTCTGCTCAGTTCTCATTCCTAATGGTGTGAACGGGTTCCTATACGCCACCTGCATACTAGTTTCTCTGCTGCGTACAGTGCAGCTTTGCCTCAGTCCTAAACCCAACTGCACAAGCAGTGCTTGTAAGACTGTCCAGAACTGGAATTAACCACAAGGAATGAGATGCCCATTTTCAGCCTCTTTCATCTAAATATAATTCCTGAATGCCTCAGCTAGCATAAATCCTTTAATGGAAACCTCTTGTAGTTTTCTGTTTACCTTCCCTGCTTTGTATTTGATATCTCCAGGTCAAAAGACCACTCCTCTCCTGTGTTTAAGTCTCCAAACCTCCAAATGCCAAGGCAGTTACCTTTTCTCTGCTGTAAACAGTCCACAAATGCCACCTGGACTGCGGTTGAGTGCAGTGAAAACACACTGTTATTCTGGCATATCTAAACTAACCAAGGACCACACATGTTCTTTAAAGAATACTAGGAAAATTCTTTTGACTTCACTAATTAACTGGCAATTTAAACCGGCTCTGTTTTCCATTTCCATTTTAACTGTGCTCATACTCATTTCTCATGGAGCCTTTGCTTCACTTGAGATTTTCTTCCTGAGCAAGTAATTTGAAGGATATGTATTTCCTAACATCATTTTACAAGCTTTCCCCTGAAGTTCTGACAAAGAACTGTGAAGATTTTCTATAGCATACAACAAAGCTCCTCTCAATAGTCAGTGCTGACCTGAAGGAGGGGTGAGAAAATTTGTATTCACCGGGGAGATGGAAATCACTCAAAACACAGGCAATCTAAAAGCATCAAGCAGACCAGAAATCTTTTGAGTTTTATTCTTCTTAGGTAATAGATCTCAGATTTCCCTCTAACTTGTTGAACTGAAACTCCCAGACAAACCTATTAAATAGGAGGCAATATAAACATTCAACTTGCTTCTCTGCCAACTGTCAGGAAGCTAGTCATAAGCTGTTTGGTTTTCCTCATTGCTATTCACATGTTGCCGGATATTTTCTATGTGGGTGTTATTCTGTGCATGGAATGGAACACTTAAAGTACTTGATATTTTATGTTTGAACTCCATGCTTTTTGCTCGACAGTGATGGATTTACCATGAATATTAAGAATTTGGTTCTTACTCAGTGCTAGCAACTAAAACAAAAGGTAAACTGAAAAAATGGCTCCTTACATCATATTTTATGAATTGATAGATTTTCACTAGATAGTATAGAATAAAATAGAATATTTCAGTTGGAAGGGGTTGGTCTGGTGGGAGTTGTCCCTGCCCATTGCAGGGGGGGTTGGAACTCGATGATCTTTAAGGTCCCTTCCAACCTAAACTATTCTATGAATCTATTCTATTCTATGAAGGGACTTAAAATGATCATCTAGTCCAACTGTCTGATCACTTCAGGGCTGACCAAAAAGTTAAAGCATGTTACTTAGGCCATTGTCCAAATGCCTCTTAAACGCTGACGGGCTTGGGGCATCAACCACCACTCTAGAAAGCCTGCTCCAGAGTTTGACCAACCTCTAGGTAAAGAAATGCTCCCTAGTGTCCAATCTAAACCTCTCCTGGTGCAGCTTTGAACCATTCCCATGTGTCCTGTCACTGGATACCCGGAAGAAGAGATACAGCACCTCTCTCTCCACTTCCCCTCCTTGGAAAGCTATAGAGAGCAATGAGGTCGCCCCTCAGCCTCCTTTTCTCCACCCTTGACAAACCCTATGTCCTTAGCTGCTCCTCATAGGACATTCCTTCCAGCCCCTTTACCAGCTTTGTCACCCTCTTCTGGATACATTCAAGGACCCTCACACCCTTCTTAAATTGCGGGGCCCAGAACTGCACACAGTACTTGAGGTGAGGTTGCACCAGTGCTAAATACAGCGGGATAATCACCTCTTTTGACCGGTTGGTTCTACTGTGTTTGATGCACCCCAGGATGAGTTTTGCCCTCTTGGCTGCCAGGGCACACCGCTGACTCATAGTGAGCCTGCTGTCAACCAGCACCCCCAGATCCCTTTCTGCAGGGCTGCTTTCCAGCCATTCTACTCATTTATATTTGTGCCTGGCATTACTCCATCCCATGTGCAGAATCTGGCATTCAAACTTCTTAAATTTCATCCCATTAATCGTAGCCCAATGCTCCAATCTATCTAGATCCCTCTGCAAGGCCTTTTGTCCCTCAAGAGAGTCAACAGCACCTCCCAATTCGGTATCATCAGGTACATGAAAGTAAAAATCTAAGGAGAAAGGAATATCTGGCAGGTCAAATTTGAAGAAAAAAACCCTTAATTGTCTCTGTGATAGGACATAAAAAGTAGGTATAGGTGGCTTTGGTATTTTTTTCTGAATCAGGAGGATATTAGCTATACAAAGTATTGGAAGTTGCTAGGATAATTGCAGGCAGCATCTTAATACTGGAGATTCCTTTGAATATCTTTATTCTAACCACCTTAAAAAGCCACGTGTATCAAATACAGTATTACTGCTCAGTAGACTCTCTCAAAGGACTCTCAAATGTCAAAAAGCAAAAGAAAGCATTGTCTCTAGATGATGCTTTATACAAGTTAGCTTCTAACAAATGAATACTTTAATAAGACATTAAGAAAATTTGGGTGATTTTAGACATTTTCTTTCTACGGGATAAACAGAATCAACCATCGGTGATGCATAACTGAATGTTGCACTTTTTCTGGGTTATGGAGTCCACAAACGTGTACAATTCCATGTGATCTAAATTAGTGACTGACTACCTTGGTCTGAAATACTGAACACATCTGAATGAGGAAACTGCAAAGCTGGCGAATACAAAGCGGGAGCAGCGTTTTAGCAACTAGCGAGCCTTAAGCATTTGCCTTTAGGCGTTTCAGTAGAGCAAAAGTGTTTACGTAGCCTTTTTGAATACCAGGTTTGACTTACAGTTCACATGGCCAACAAATCTATCAAATCTGTTTTCAAAATGTATTTCACAGAATCACAGAATGGTTAGAGTTGGAAGGGACCTTAAAGATCATCGAGTTCTAACCCCCTGCCATGGGCAGGGACACCTCCCACCAGAGCAGGTTGCTCAAAGCCCCATCCAGCCTGGTCTTGAACACTTCTAGGGAAGCGGCATTCACAACTTCCCTGAGCAACCTGTTCCAGGCTCTCACCACCCTCACAGTAAAGAATTTCCTCCTAATATCTAATCTAAATCTCCCCTCTTCCAATTTAAAACCATTACCCCTTGTCCTGTTACTACATTTCCTGACAAAGAGTCCCTCTCCGGCTCTCCTGTAGGCTCCCTTCAGATACTGGAAGGCTGCTATGAGGTCTCCCCAGAGCCTTCTCTTCTCCAGGCTGAACAACCCCAGCTCTCTCAGCCTGTCTTCATAGGGGAGGTGCTCCGTCCCATCCATCTCATTTGTTCTGAGTTTTGAAAAGGCTATGGGTTGTTGCCGAAAACCCCAAAACATCACTTTGCTGCATAATACAGATGAGGCTATCTGATGTCCATGGCAGTCTCTTTGTCTAGAGCAGCAATGCCTGCTCAAAGTCCTGTTACAAAATCCTCAGTGTATAACAACAAGAAAAACACCAGATACTTGAATATATCAGGCAGAACTATTTTGCTATAGAAAGACTGGCAAACTGACACAGCCAATAAGATACCTTACTTCAAGCATTTGAAGGAAAGAAAGGGTAAAGTAAAAAGTAAGATTTGGCACTTAATATTTATGAGTAGGTTGTGCAAATAATAGATCTTTTGTTTCAATGGCCTTTCAGAAATGTGTATACATAACATTTCTTGGGGTCTACTGAACATACTCAAGCCTTATTTTCTTTTTAAAATGCACTTATATATTTCTGTTTGTCAAAACTGAAATGAGATATTTTGGTTTTTTCCACTTCTAATACCTTTATTTTCTGCCTAAGACTATTAATCAAATAATATCAATATCAGTTTTATTGCTCCAAAACTATGTTTTCAGTGGTTTTTTTTCTTCAGATCACACTTAGAACAGCTCTGCTTATGAATATTGTGTGCATAGGCAAAGAATTAATATTTTAAATGGTGCTTTTATAAGGAATTTATAAGAACCTACAGATCTTGAAATGGTAAACCATATACATTCAAATCATATTGATGCTAAAGCATGGTCCAGACTTAATGCATTCTTAAGCGTCTGTCAGAGTCCGTAAGTTAGGACAGAATCAACAGGAACTGTCCTATGAATTTATGGCCTTTGAAAGATGCAGGTACAGACTAAGAATTACAGGCAAGTAAAATATTTCATAATAGTTGTTGGTATATAGACTCTAGGGAAACAGACCTCACACAAAAAAGTAGACTTTATAAGTGATTGCTGCAAAATTAGTTCATTTAACATGGAATACCCAAGTTCTTTAGTAACAATAAAGGATGATATTTATATTGGCTAGTAAGAATGTGTAAATTTGTAGCATCGGCAGAGTTTTAACATAGCTCTGCCTTACTTCAATAAAAAGTCAACACTACCTGTCACATCTATCAAGATATTATTAAACAGAGGCCTACTAAAGTAATAATTCCTTGGACAGAAATGCTGGGCCATATAAAAGGCAGACTACTACTTATGTTGTAAAATATACAAAGTCTACTGTCTGCAACAATACATATTTGAAATTATTAACTGAAAAATTCATCAGTGGTGGGAGCCACTATGGAAAAAATATACAGCATCATACAATAATAGAATCAATCATAGGTTTAGGTTGGAAGGGACCTTAAAGATCATCTATTTCCAATCCCTCTGCCAGGGGCTGGGACACCTTCCACTAGTCCAGGTTGTTCAAAGCCCCATCCAGCCTGGTCTTGAGCACCTCTAGGGGTGGGGCACCCACAACCTGTTCCAGTGTCTCACCACCCTCACCTAGATATTAGGAAGAATTTCTTCCTAGTATCTAATTTAAATATACTCTCTCTCTGTTTAAAACTGTTACTCCTTGTCCTATCACTACACTCCCTGATAAAGAGTCCCTCCCCATCGCTCCTGTAGGCCCCCTTTAGGTCTGATATAGCGTCTCCCCAGAACCTTCTCTTCTCCAGGCTGAACAACCCCAACTCTTTCAGCCTGTCTTCATAGGAGAGGTGCTCCAGCGCTCTCATCATCTTTGTGGCCCTCCTCTGGACTCACTCCAACAGGATCTTCTCCATCATCTTCCCAGGCACAGAGGTGAGACTGACTGGTCTGTAGTTCCCTGGGTCTTCCTTTTTTCCATTTTTAAAAGTAGGGGTTATGTTTCCCCTTTTCCTTTCAGTGGGAACTTCACTGGGCTGCCACAACTTCTCAGATATAATGGATATAGTGGTTTAGCAACTTCATCCACCAGTTCCCTCAGGACCCACGGATGATCTCATTAGGTCTCATGTATCTGTGAACCTTCAGGTTCTCCACATGGTCTCAAACCTGGTTGTCTCCTACAGCGGGCAGTGCCTCATTCTCCCAGTCTCTGCCTTTGCCTTCTGTGACTTGGGCAGTGTGGCTAGAGCACTTGCTGGTGAAGACTGAGGCAAAAAAGGAACTGAGTACCTCAGACCTCTCGGTATCCCAGGTAACCAGGTCTCCCATTTCCTTTCAGAGAGGGCCCACATTTGTGCTAAGTACTTGGAGGTAATTCAGTCTAAAATTAAAGATGCCTGAGAGCTGCAGAGAAAGGATATTCTTGCATAAAGTCAACAAAACCCTCTGGAAAGCTATTTTATGCAAAATACGTTCATCGATACTGTTGACTCTCACAAACTGATAGTCTTGATGTAAAAAATACACAGGAACAAAAAAATTAAGTTTGGAAGGGACCTTTGGTGGTGAGGTGTCCTCTAGTCCAACCACCTTCTCAAAGCAGAGCCAATTTCAGTGGGGAATGAGGTTGCTCAGGGCCTTGCCCAGCTAATTCTGGAATGGAGAGCGCACAGCCTCTCGGTGTCTTTTCCAGATAGGACATGAATCTCCCAGGGATGAGAAAAGGAAGCTGCTCAGATTGAAATAAGGTAGAGTAGAACAGCAAAATTCCCTTCTTACTTCAAGCACAACTCAGCTAGCAGAAATTATTTGATTTCCTTTTCGAGAGGCCAACTATATCTATCAGTGAATGTCCCAGGCTGGTGCATAGGGAAACATGTACTTATAGTTCCAGGAAGGGATGCCTCAGAGCATTGGGATATTTTGGGTTAAAACTACTGCTTGCAGAGCACTAAGAGGAACTCGCCCTAGGTCTTTTTCCTAACAGGAGACACTTCCCCCAACTTGCACTAACAGTATTGTAGTGCTTGAAAAGTGCATCAGAGTCTTTAGATTTATCAATCTGTAATTTAGTATCACCACAGTGACAGACATTTGCACAAAATAGATCATCACTGTAGTTATAGCAGTTAATTGGACATTCAGATCCCTTTCTGGCTAATTTGATTGTATCTGTGATAGGATTTTTGTCTAAATAGTGTTTAGAAAACTATATTTAGTGGTTATATTTTATTTCATATATCTATACAAGATTTGGAACTTTGGTGGATATACAGATGGGCTGGAGCTCTTATTCGTTCCCAATTCACCTAAATAATTGTCCTTTTTGGCTTTACTGTTACCAATCCCCTAGCTTCACTTTGTGGCTTATTTTTGTCTCCTACCCTTCACACTCATGATAAGAAGGAGAATTAAAAAATTTGGAAAAGGAACAGGAATATACAAAGCTTTCAATGGTTAAAAGTCTGACATTGCAATGGGATATTCACGTGGCATCTAACCTTATGTATGGTGGAGGAACTATGAGGAAACTCATAGGAACTATGAAGAAAAAGGCAGAACCCTAAAATCCCTTAAAAAATGGTGGGTAGAGGTAGATGCATTATGGAAGGTGACTCAGAGCTCATAAGTGACATATTACAGGTTATTCTTCACTTGGTGTTAAATTGTCTTTCAAAAGGAGGTAGTGGGGACACTTTTCCTCAGATGAATGATACATTATCGGTTCCTCTGTTAGTATACACCGTCAGTTCCTTTGTTGGAATTAATTTGTTCCTAAGCTTTTAACTGTACTAATATTTACTTAGGCCTTTTATCTTCCCACTTCTTTTTACCAGATTCTGTGCTCAGTATCATCATCAGTGATATCAGTGTAGCCCAAGGAGTAAGCGTGCTCCTGGCTTTAAATATTATTCATTACTCTTGTATGTGATTGTCTTTGCTTTTTATTTATTGGCAAACTGCATCCTCTGCATATCCCCTTTCTGATTAGTACAGAATAAATGGGAAGGATAAATGACAGCATTTGACTTTGCCTATTGAAGCAGTGACACAGGGTAGGGCATGGGAATGGGTAAACAGCTGTTTGAAATTAGGCACTGTGCATGTGAAAATGAAGATGTGTCAGCTGGGGAATAGAGCAGGGTCAGGTCTCAGACCTCTGCTACCTTTAATGGGACCTACTTGCTTATGAGAGGAAACTGGAAGAATATTAAGTGGAGTGTGGAACAAATAAAAGCTTTTGGAGAACTGCTTTGAAAAATGAGTGCTCTCTGGCAAATGAAAGTATACCTCAGTTGCATAATACTGCTACATCCAGTGGCTCAAAGCAACACAATTACAGCACGAGTCGTATTGTGTCAGGGACAGAAGATAAATGTGTTGGTTTCAGAACCAGCAGAGTGCCACAAAAGGGACATACAAAATTTCCATGGGGCCAGATCCTCACTTGCTGCAACTTGGTAGTCAAGCTGATTTATGCCAGCTGTAGTTCTGGCCAGGGGTATTTGTAACAGGGAGGCATCAATATAAGTCATGCTCAGAATGCTTGGTAGGAGTTGGTTTCCCAAAACAGAATGATGAATACACAGGCATTACAGTTTATCTGTTCTTTCAACTTAGTGCTGTGCTCATCTTCCGATAATTTCTGATCTGTCTTCAGCCATTCTGCATAACTCTTTCCTTTGCTTCCTGGAGTCCTGCCTCAGCCTAGTGTTCTCCAACTGAAGAACCGATTTTCCTGCAGAAGCATAAAGACAATTGCTAACCCGTCTACTGCAAGCTCTCCTCATCATGCCATTCTTTTCCTTTTGCCCCACGAAAATATACATTGCTATGGGCTCTTAATTTTGGGGTTCCTTCATATCTGCCAGAATGTGCCACCAAAAGGAGAGCAGCTAGTGTTGAAACATCAGCTATGTATCTTGCATGGATCAATGACTGCCAGCATTATAGGATGGATCACTCTTGTCTGCATGCTCAGCAGGAGGTGAATCTTGGAAATTAATCACTTCATTCTAATGGTTTCAAGAAGGCCCCGCTATGAACGCAAGCAGCACGCTAACAGAGCATCCCACAATGCCTCGCTGGGACAGAGCACTGTGGGATGCTCCTCAGAAAGCTGCATGCTTGTACCTGCAAAAAAGTCCATCCTGTGTGTGCATGAATGGTTTGTGAAGTAGGTAGCACCTAATAAGTCACGGTAGAATAGCCAAACAAAATCTATGTGGCAAATCCATCCCTATACTCTACCCTCAAACCTTTTACTATTGCAGTGCTAGTCTTTGAAGACCAGCTCCTCATTTTGAAGACCAGCAAGAACACTGCTAATGTTCCTATTGGTCTGCAATTTGGATAACTTTCATATGTAATTCCCAAAGGTCCATACACAGTGTTTTATGTTTGCAGTATATGGCTTAGCTGAGACAACCTAGACTGCCTGACAGTCTGCTTTGGTCACTTTTGGCATTGATTGACCTAAAGAAAAACAAAGGCAACATTCTCACCTTTAATTTTTTTTTGTTTGTTTTTTTTCTTGGAGAACAGGTTCCAGGCTCCTTTAGTATAAGTCTAAGCTTGTCTAAATACAGGGTAGTGTAAAAAATACAGATGAATAAATCTCTTTGAAATATTTCTATTAATTTTTCCCAAAGGGAATTTTGAACAATCACTTTGAGGTTTCTTTTTTTTTTCCAAATTTGTAAATGACCTTGACACATAATGTACGCTTGTGTGTAATTTCGTACTGACTACACCTACACTCTTAATTTACAGCGTTGTAAGTGAAATGAAAATTAAACATCAGTTGCTGAGGATTAAAGGCCATTTCTGGCACTGTTTAAAATACTTAAGTATGTTGCATAGAATATATTTTTTTAAGAAATTGAAGAATTCTCCCTTAGTTATATATGTGGAATAATTTTAGGTAATTAGTGAATGAAATTAAAAAACATTCCCAGTAAATAAGGTTGCTTTAAAATGAGTTACTGAAAGTCCTCGATTTTTGATTTGTTATAACAATTTGGGTTTAACTACATACCAACTTGAATAACGTGTGTTTCTTGAATATTATGTTAATAAATTTTAGTCAATCTATTGATTGAATACGGTGCATGAAAGTCTTCGAACTAGAGCAAGTCAAAGGAAGAAAAACTGCTGACTTTTTCCAACTTGTCATGAGCCTTTTTGTATTTGAAAAAAACCTCTCCTGTTAGTTGACTTAATTATAGAATCATAGAGTGGTTTGGGTTGGAAGGAACCTTAAAGATCATCTAATTCCACCCACCCCTGCCATGGGCAGGGACACCTCCCGCTAGACAGATTTCTCAAAGCCCTGTCCAGCCTGGCCTTGAACACCTCCAGGGATGGGGCATCCACAACTTCTCTGGGCAACCTGTTCCAGTGCCTCACCACCCTCACAGTAAAGAGTTTCTTCCCAATATTTAATCTAAATCTCTCATCTTTCAGTTTAAAAGTTATCAATTGTCCTATCACTACACTCCCTGATAAAAAGTCCCTCCCCATCTCTCCTGTAGGCCCCCTTTAAGTACTAGAAGATTGCTATAAGGTCTCCCTGGAGCCTTCTCTTCTCCAGGCTGAACAACCCCAGCTCTCTCAGCCTGTCTTCATAGGAGAGGTGCTCCAGCCCTCTCATCATCTTCATGGCCCTCCTCTGGACTTGCTCCAAGAGGTCGGTGTCCTTCTTATGTTGGGGGCTCCAGAACTGGACACAGTACTCCAGGTGGGGTCTCACCTAAGGGGAGTAGAGGGGGAGAATCACCACCCTTGACCTGCTGGCTGCACTGCTTTTGATGCAGCCCAGGACACAGTTGGCCTTTCTGGGCTATGAGTGCACATTGCCAGGTCATGTTGTGCTTCTAATCAATCAACACCCCTGTCCTGGTTTGAGGTAAAACAGAACTAATTTTCTGTTCAGTAATTTTTCCTTTTTAGCTGGGCCTCTTCTAACTAAACTCTGAAATTAACAGCACATTGTTCAGAAACTGCTCGCTCTCACAGTGATAAGACCTGATTATACCAAGGAATGGTGTGCAGAGAGGCCCTTGCTTATACTTATTGCTATAACAACCAAGGTCAGGTAAATTTGTTTTTTTCCCCATTGGAGGGTCGGGAGCGGAAAAGCGTAGAGGGGTCCCACCTGTAGGGAGGAGCGGACAGGACAGGTAACCCAAAACTGACCAACAGTGTATTCCATCCCATCTGCATCATGCTCAGTATAAAAGCTGACAAAAAAAATCCCTTTGAGGGATCAAAGGGTCAGTTCTCTTCCTTCAATGGCCGACATGTGAGGAGGACCCTATCTGTTCGTCTGCCTTTGATCCCAATCCGAGCAATCCTGACTCCAGATCCGGAATCCAGCTCCTGTCCATCACCGAGTCCAGCCTGGGACTTTCCCCTGTGCCTGTTGGTGACGTAATGATCACCCTGGGAGCTTGATACAGTTTTGTATATACTGTATTTTTTTTTTCCTTTTTTCCCTTTTTTTATTATTTATTATTTCATTATTTATTAATATTTTCATTAAAGTAGTTTAGTTTTTTCTAAACTCATAAATCTCTTTTATCTCTTCCTCTCCTCTCTTTTCCTTGGTGGGGGGGAGGGGCCATCTGTCGCTCTGATTGGTTAATCTGGTCAAAACCATGACAACCCCCAAGCCAATAGAGGAATCTACCTAACCCAAACATTAAAAATTCTATTACTGTATAAAACAGAATCATAAATCTGAAAGCCCATATTGATTGGTTAGCAAATATCTCCCCATAAAATCCACAAGTCTTTTGATTTGTTTATAATCAATGCATGAGTGTTTTAGGTAGAAGGCCCACTAGGGCATACTAAGAAGAAAGGAGAAAAAAGCTCAGTCAGCTGCTTCAAGGGACAAAAAGTCTGTCAACTCTGTAACTGAATTCAGAACAATATTTTATGATGAACAAGCAATTACTCGCCGGGAAAGGGAGATGGGGAACAAACTCTAGGATAATTTTTCTTTTTCTTTTCTTCCCCCCACCCCTGTTTTGCACATCCAATGGAAATCTGGCCATCTAGATTTCCTCATTTTTCTCTGTCTAACCAGATAACTGTTGTGTGGGTTTCCTTATTGTTTTTTTTTTGTTTTGTTTTGTTTCTTTTTTTTTAAGAATGCAAAAAACTTACATCCTCATAGATTTTTTTCATTTTACTTAAGAGTAAATCCTTACAATCTTGTGTGGCACAAGAAGACTGCCCACATATAAGGCAATTTTTGCCAGTGTTTCTCTGTTTCATTGAATCATGGAAGAGGACTCCACCCTCTTTTGGGCATGGTGCATGCTTTCCTGGGGGAAATGGAAGGTGAAAAATGGATAAGTATACACAGAATGCGACATGCAAGTGAAATCTCACCTTTAAGGAGAGGGCAGGAAAAATAACCTTGTCATAGCCATTTACCCTAAATAGTTTAGGATTTGTTTAATGAAAGAGAAGAAATCTTTCTTTCACAATTAACTGGTTTAAGACTAGAGATTGTGAAGTTCCACAGCACAGAGCTGACCATGTGGAAGCAATAAATTGGCTCAGTTACTTCCTGCCAAAATCTATATCTGGCACTTGGCCAGAGTCTACCACTGATCAAAGAGAAAAACTGTTAAAATTAATCCTGAACTTTGTTGAAAAGTCAGTGGCAATAGATACTCCTTAAACAATGGAAAAATAAAACATGGTGAAATGTTTTTCACAGAAATAAAAGGTGGAAATCTTGGGTATTGACATCACTTAAGAACCTAGAGTGTTCTGAAGGGCCACGTACAACAGAACACTTCACAAATGGAGAATAATTATTGAATACATAAAATAAACCAAATAGTTTCTCACTTCAGTGAAGGAAAAATTACTTTTCCATCTAACTATCTTTTCCTGAAGACCTGTATATGTAACTGGGATCAAGAAAAGAATTTTGTGGTGGTTTTTTTTTTTGTTAGTTTGTTTTAATAAAAATAGCTCAGGTTTTAAGAAACACATCTGAGAACCATGAAAGCCAGAAAATTTCAGTTTACTGCTTTTAATCATATTGATAACTTTCTCAACTGAAAATGATTCCAGGTAATATTTTTATTTATTGATTTCCTATACAATCAGGATTAAGCATTGTGAAATGGAGGTACTCATAATATGACCTCAAGGCAGCACTTACAGTGATAAAAAATTAAACAGCTTGGTATTTTATTATTATTTACATGATATCAAAGGCACCCATAAAGCTTTGCAAACACGTGGAAGGACATGTAGGAGCTAATAAATTAATTTAAACAGTCACAATGGTATAAATGATCAAGTATACAAGTAGAGCTGAAGAGAGAAGATGCCTTAATACTATTTGACAGATGTGACATGAATCCTTAAATCCAAAAGCCTTCATGGCCTATCCACATCCAATCTATCATCTCCTAGGCAGTACTAGGAGGTCAGCTTCTACCTTTCACTGGCCCAGAATATCAGCTACTGTCATTGACTAGTTACATTTTCAGACAAGCATTTTTCTGCTCTCTCCTATTTTACTTGTAATTTGAAAGAGCTCCTTATAAATACAGGTAAAGAAGTTCTCCTTTCAAAGTCCCTATAAATGTTAGCTGGCAGTAATGCCCTGGAAAACCTTGTAAAAAAATGTGTCTGCTTCTGGGCTGAGGCTTTTGCTTACAACGTTGACAGTAGATGCCTTGCTTTTTTGGTATCTTTTGTTTGGTTTTTTTTTTTTTTTCTTTTTCTTTAAAACTTGCAGACAATCGTAAGCTTCTGAGACAGCCACTATAATTTTGTTATGTGTTTGCCCAGCAATCTTTTGTTCTATGGCTAGAATTTGGTGCAAAGAAAATTCAAAAAATAAATAGACCTCATAATTACCAGTGAGATTTAAGAATAGAGTAAAAGAAAAAAAAAAGGAGGGGGGAGGGAAGGGGGAGGGCAAGACAGAAAAACTGCTGAGTAGTGGTCCTGTGACATGGTTTAAAAAAAATCTGTTAGAAGAAGTATAGTTTCTTCAAAAATTTCCTCTTGTCACTTTTTCATTGCAGGCAATCTCCCTGCAATCTTTTCCATGTCTACTCCCTGCCTGGTTACTCTCTTCCCATTTAGGATGAGCACATGCATCCAGTATAGATGCTGACCTGAAAAGTAAGGTGTGATATTGTCCATGTAGCCTGGGAAAGTCTGGGACTTTCTCTGCCAGAGCAAGAAATGGGACATTGACTTTTTGTATCCGCTGTTATAGCAGCAAAACTCTATTTTCTGCCAAGGTCTGTAGTTTATACTTGCATGTGAAAGAGGTAAGTCTCAACCTTTGCAATTCATGCGATGCTCTAACATCACTTGGGGTAAGAAGAAAGAGATATGAGCAGAGCCGTACAGCACCGAGAAGTGGTCTGGAGTTGACCCGTGAAAAACATGACACAGGTAGACTGGAGGAACAATGAGATCCTCTGGTGTCTGGACTTTGGCTTCTTGAGAAGCAAAGAAGCTGGAAAGAGGAAACATGTTGACCAATAAGGTGGACAAGGAGTAAGATGATTGTGGATGAGAAAGGATCTCACTAGAAGGAGAGATGTCTTCTGGGAGATGTTATATGCAAGATGTAACCGAGTTAAGCTTTTGGGCTATTCGAGTTCAAATTATTCAGAAGAGGAGACAGAGGATGTGGAGGTGGTAAAGGAAAATAGCCATGGTAAGAGAAAAAGGGAAGACAGGGTTGTGATCCAAAAGATTGCGTGTCTATCCCACTTAAATTACACTGAGAAAGGTATATTTTGGCACCAGGTTGCTAGGTGCTGAATTACCCCTGAGCCACTTGAGTTACATACGTCCCTTTAAAATATCATTCCTAAGAAGAAATCCACAGATAATCCTAGTGTGTGGGTTCCTTTCCCGGGTAGCTCTGAATCCAGCAAATTCCTCCGCTCCTGTTGCTGGGCCCTTATAAGTGATGTGGGGATAATGGGGCGATGTGAATTGCAGGGGGAGAGAGAGCAGGCAGTGGCAGAGATCAAACACCAAGGTATTCAGCAAATGAAAAATTTGAAGTAAACTTCTACTTGTCTATATCTGCTGCTAATGGATACTGATGAAAAATAAAGGTTTTTGCTTCTGTATTAGTAGAAAATCTATGAATATCCGTATGAAAAAAGCCTTACTGCTGGGTTACTGAGAGCCTGACTAGCTATTATGTCATTGTAAAATGGCCTGAGAAGTCAAGAAAGGTATCTTGAGAGTCACCAGAACTACGGCTATGGGAGAAGAATGAAAGAAGACAAATAGTAATAGGTTAATTCCTGAATGTGGTCCTAACCTACACACTGCATGCAACAAATCCTGCCTGCAGCTTGCATCTGACGTGCCTAAGGCAGTGCTCCCCGAGAGGGACTGCAGAACTGGTCGCACTGGTTCTGTCTCTGTCGGAAGCATGTCTTCCTTAGTGACAATTACATGAAAAGCTCATCTATCCTGCTCTACGATCTCACTGTGCTGTTGTAGCCTTTGGGAAATGCTGTGGCACAGTGTGAACCCTGGCTAACGTTTAGTGTTGTGGATAGACTAGGATGGCAGCATTTCCACATCTTTGTATTCACTCAGTTGGGTCACTAGTCTGTCTCTGACTCTGTCAAACAGTCCGGAAGCATAAGAAGGTAAAAACCCCTTCCATTTATTTTTTTTTTTTTTATTTGCAATTTACTATAGGAAAATAGATCTCTTCATGGGTCTGTTTAAAAATCTGAAAGCATAGGTATTTCTGTCTATAAGCACAGCTCGGAGTAATATGGAAATTTTTTTCATTTAACTTGCATATTTCTCTCTAATTATTTCTTGTTGCTCTGCCAGTATTCTGGGTTTTCTGTTGCTCTGGAGTTTACAGCCTTCAGTCATCCTATGTACACACAACTTCAGCACCTCATAAGAAAGCTTCTTATTGAGGTTTTAAGAGTCTGGCAATCATTTACACATACCTTTGCAGCGTTACTCTCTGCTGCACCTTCTGTGTTTGTCATACTGATTTTGTGTTTGCAGTCACCTGTTGGACTTGAGTAGGACGGATGATTACGTATTGTTTACAACGCAGTAACGCCTCAAGGCAAAGACAATTCAATCAGAGAGCTGGACCCTGTACAAATGTCCAGCTGGATGGATAAACTCTGAAAGAACAGTCTGCCAGAAAAACAACTGCGAGAACATTTAAAAGCGGCCGTACCGCGAGCTTCCCTCAGACCACGCGGAGAGAGACAGCGACAGCGGTGAGTGCTGCGGCTTTAAGTTTGACTTAGACCGAGGCGGAGAGGGGGCTTCCCGGAGACGGAGAAGCCGAAGGAGAGCGGAGAGACCCGAAACGAGTCGGGAATCTCGCGAGGGAGCCGAGAGGCTGACGTAGCTGGGGGCGGGCCGGGCGAGCCGCGGCAAATTTAAAAGCGGCTACAGCCGCAGCCGGGGCAGAGCGCGTGCTGGGAGCGCGTGAGCGCGGGGGCGGGTATATTAGCGCACGTGCGCAGAGCGTGTGGGGCTCGTGTGCAGGACAAAGAGGGAGAGTCTGAGGACGAACGGTCCGTTCGGGCCCAGGAGAGGAAATGGCGACGAAACGCCCCAAAGCCCCCGTGAAGGAGAATGTGGGAACTCAGACCGAGCTCCCGCGCCAGGACGCGGCCGTACAGGGCCCCGGCTGCACCGAATGCCTGAGCCTGGCTGTGGTACCACAGGGACCCAGAGACACCCATTGTGTGCCATGCGAGCAGAGAAACGACCTGCTCAGGCAGGTGGTGGAACTGAGAGAAGAGGTTGAAAGGTTAAGGAGCATTAGAGAATGTGAAAGTGAAATAGACTGGTGGAGCCGTACCCTGAGGCAAAGGCAGCAAGAAGAGGCTCTAATAAAAGTAGATGATCCCTCCCACCCTGTCACCGGGCAGAGAGAGGGGACTTAATAGAAAGGGGGGAATGGAAGCTGGTCCTTCCTCGGAGAGGCAAGCGGAACCCCCAACAGCCTCCCTCACCTTCCCAGTTACATCTGCATAGTAGGTTTTGAGTTCTGGATTTTGGGGATGAGGTAAATGAGAACAAGAGGACGATCTACCCAGTGAGGCACCCAGGACTAGTCACCCACCCCCATGCCTCAGGGCCTCATCAACTAAGAAAAAAAGAAAGGTGATTGTAATAGGTGACTCACTTCTGAGTGGAACAGAGGGCCCAATCTGTAGACCAGACCCATCCCACAGGGAAGTCACCTGCCTCCCTGGGGCCAGGATTAAGGATATACAGAGGGAAATTCACTCCCTGGTTCAGCCCTCAGGTTATTACCCACTACTGATATTTCAAGTGGGCAATGATGAGGTAGCCACCAGAAGCCTAAAGGCAATGAAAAGGGACTTCAGAGTGCTGGGACGACTGGTCAAGGGATCAGGAGCACGAGTGGTGTTCTCTTCTATCCCACCAGTCACAGGGATGGATGGGGGGATAAATAGGAAGAATCAAAAGATCAACTCATGGCTGAAAGACTGGTGTAAACGGCAGGACATTGGATTCTTTGATCACGGGCAGATCTACAGCTCACCAGGCATACTGGCGGCAGGTGGGGGAAGCCTAACCCAAAGGGGAAAAAGGATACTGGGACAAGAATTAGCAGGGCTCATTGAGAGAGCTTTAAACTAGTTTTGAAGGGGGACGGGGTTGGAACCAGGGTTACTAAAGTGGTGCCCGGGAGTAGCGTGCCAGTGCTGGTAGGTAAAGGTGCCAGCAAGGCCTTGCAGCCTGTTGTGGCAGTTGATGAGGGAGAGAAGGACAAAATGGCAGTGAAGACATGAGGAGTAGTGATAAGATGGTAACTGCAGAAATGTCTACACATGAACAGGTGGGAATTAGTGCTTGCCCTCCCAGAAAAATAGTGGGACAATTAGCCCAGCTGAAGTGTATCTACATGAATGCACGCAGCATGGGTAACAAACAGGAGGAGCTGGAGGCCATCGTACAGCGAGAAAACTATGATCTAGTTGCCATCACAGAAACATGGTGGGAGGACTCGCATAACTGGAGCGCTGTGATTGATGGTTACCAACTTTTCAGAAGGGACAGGCAAGGAAAGAGAGGTGGTGGGGTGGCCCTTTATGTTAAGAGCAGTATAAGACCAGGTTCGGGACCACTTGGCCAAACTGGACATTCATAAGTCCATGGGCCCTGATGGGATGCACCCACGAGTGCTGAGAGAGCTGGCAGATGTTATCACTGGGCCACTCTCTATCATCTTTGAAAGGTCATGGAGAACAGGAGAGGTGCCTGAAGACTGCAGGAAGGCCAACATCACTCCAATCTTCAAAAAGGGCAAGAAGGAGGACCCTGGGAACTACAGACCAGTTAGTCTCACCTCCATCCCTGGGAAGGTAATGGAGAGACTCATTCTAGACATCATCTCCAAACAAGTTGAAGAGCAGGGGGTTATTGGAAGTGGGCAACATGGGTTTACCAAGGGTAAATCATGTTTGACCAATCTGATAGCTTTCTACGATGCTATAACTGGTTGGTTGGATGAGGGGAGGGCAGCAGATGTCATCTACCTTGACTTCAGCAAGGCTTTTGACAGTCTCCCATAGCATCCTCATTGGGAAACTAAGGAAGTGTGGGCTGGATGAGGGGACAGTGAGGTGGATTGAGAACTGGCTGTGTGACAGGACCCAAAGGGTAATGATTAATGGAGCAGGTTCAAGCTGGAGGCCTGTAACCAGTGGTGTCCCCCAGGGGTCAATACTTGGTCCAGTCCTGTTCAACATATTCATCAGCGACCTGGACGAGGGGGCCGAGTGTATCCTCAGTAAGTTTGCTGATGATACCAAACTGGGAGGGGTGGCTGACACCCCAGAGGGCCGTGCTGCCATCCAGCAAGACCTGGACAGGCTGGAGAGCTGGGCAAGGAAGAACCTCATGAGATTCAACAGGGAAAAGTGTAGGGTCTTGCACCTGGGGAAGAAGAATGTTAGGCACCAATACAGGTTAGGTGTGGACCTGCTGGAGTCAAGTTCTGAAGAGAAAGATCTGGGGGTCCTGGTAGACAGCAAAATGACAATGAGCAAACAGTGTGCTCTTGTGGCCAGGAAGGCCAATGGAATCCTGGGCTGCATAGGGAAGAGTGTGGCTAGTAGGTCGAGGGAAGTCATTCTCCCCTTCTACTCTGCACTGGTGAGGCCACAACTGGAATACTGCGTCCAGTTCTGGGCTCCCCAATTCAAGAGGGATGGGGAACTACTGGAAAGAGCCCAGCGAAGGGCAACAAGGATGATTCAAGGGTTGGAGCATCTCCCTTATGAAGAAAGGCTGAGAGAGCTGGGGCTCTTTAGCCTGGAGAAGAGAAGGCTGAGGGGAGACCTTGTCAATGCTTATAAGTATCTAAAGGGTGGGTTGAAGGAGGAGGGAGCCAGACTCTTTTCAGTGGTTGCCAGTGAGAGGACGAGGGGCAATGGGCACAAGCTGGAACATAGGAGGTTCCACTCAAATATGAGAAGAAACTTCTTTATGGTGAGGGTGCCAGAGCCCTGGAACAGGCTGCCCAGGGAGGTTGTGGAGTCCCCTTCTCTGGAGATTTTCAAGACCTGCCTGGATGCAGTCCTGAGTAACATGCTCTGACATGCTCTGGGCAATCCTGCTTCGGCAGGGGAGTTGGACTAGATGATCTTTATGGTTCCTTCCAACTCTAAAAATTCAGTGAAAATTCAGTGAAAATTCAGTGAAACAGATAAATAGGATGAACTATCCTACACAAACAAATGGCAGGATGAAGTCCCATTGGTTTTATTATAATAAAGACAAAGTTAATGCTGACATAGTGAAGGGGTGAGAGTTTAAGAAGGTAATGATTTTAATGAACTTTGGGAGGGAAAATAAACTAGATTTTAACATTGCCTCAATAAAGGAGCACAGAACTACAAGATATTGGCTGTCACAGAGTCTTTTTGCCAGCCATCTCTCCCCGCTGCCCCAATCAAGACACCCTTGGCACTGTAACCCCTTTGGCTATGTGACATGTCTATCTTTTATCAAGTAAACCTGAAATCACTGGAAAGTATTATTTATTTTTTTTTTCTTGCAGGAAGAAAAATATCCCTGTGAAACTCCTCCATGTGTACTTTGGGGCCCTTAAGGTTGCATGATTGCTGTGTGCCATGGGCAGAGAAGAACCTAATGAGGTTCAACAAGGGCAAATGTAGGGTCCTACACCTGGGGAGGAAGAACTCCCCAGGCACCAATATAGGTTAGGGATGGATCTTCTGGAAAGCACTACTGAGGAGAAGGAGCTGGGAGTCCTGCTGGACAGCAAACTTTCTTGAGCCACCAATGTGCCTATGTTGCCAAGAGGGCCAATGGGATCCTGGGCTGCCTAGGGAAGAGTGTGGCCAGTAGGTCAAGGGAGGTCATTCTCCCCCTCTCCTCTGCACTGGTGAGGCCACAACTGGAATACTGCGTCCAGTTCTGGGCTCCCCAGTTCAAGAGAGACAGGGAACTACTGGAGAGAGTCCAGTGCAGGGCAACTAAGGTGATTAAGGGATTGGAGCACCTCCCTGATGAGGAAAGGCTCAAAGAGCTGGGAGTCTTTAGCCTGGAGAAGAGAAGGCTCAGGGGAGACCTTATCGATGTTTACAAGTACCTAAAGAGTGGGTTGAAGGAGGATGGAGACGGACTCTTCTCAGTGGTTCCCAGTGAGAGGACGAGGGACAACGGGCACAAGCTGGAACATGGGAAGTTCCATTCAAATAGGAGGAAGAACTTCTTTCCGGTGAGGGTGCCAGAGCCCTGGAACAGGCTGCCCAGGGAGGTCGTGGAGTCCCCTTCTCTGGAGATCTTCAAGCCCCACCTGGATGCAGTCCTGAGTGATGTGCTCTGGGCAACCCTGCTTTGGCAGGGGAGTTGGACTGAATGATCTCTAGAGGTCCCTTCCAACTCTGACAATTCCATGATTCCATGACTTTGAAGATTGCTCCAAAACGGAGTGTGTAACTCACAGCTGCCCATGTCAGCAGGGATATGGAGCAGAAGAAACACGTTATACTAGATTCTCTGTGGCTTCTCCACTTTCCTTTTCACCTCAAGCTTGTCTGTAAAGAGAAGTCATCTGTCTGGTTTAGGTCTTAGTTACCTGAGAAGACAGCTTTTCTTCCCCGTGTTACACTGCAGCCCCTGAGATAGCTTGGCAAGGGAGCGATCTCTGGATTGAACCATCTCAAGGCCAGAATCTGACCTTCACCTGTGTAACCGAGTTTCTCTGCTGATCAAGTGGATTCCACATCACATCAGTATGCCTGAAAGCGAAGGGCTTTACTCAGTATCTGATGTCACAAACGGTGTTTCTGCGTGCGTATGATTATGTATATGCTCACCAATATTAGAAATGCATGTATATATGCATTATAATGTCACGCCCCACTTCAGCTGATATTCAGGGCACAGTCAAAGGACACACACGCAGTCGCAGCTGAGCAGAAGGATGAACAAAATGTCAAGCCGGTTCATGACAGTTTTATTACTGCACTGTACAGTTCCCAGTGAACATGAACAGTAGCTAATTCAACATATTCATCAATGACCTAGATGAGGGGACAGAGTCTACCCTCAGCAAGTTTGCTGATGACACAAAACTGGCTGACACACCAGAAGGCTGTGTCATCAAGGCTAGGTCACAGGAAGACCTAGACAGGTTAGGAAGTTGGGCGGAGAGGAACCTAATAAAGTTCAACAAGGGCAATTGCAGGGTCCTGCACCTGGGGAGGAATAACCCCATGAACCAGAGAAGGTTAGGGGCTGACCTGCTGGAAAGCAGCTCTGCAGAGAGGGACCTGGGACACCTGGTGGACAACAAGTTCACCATGAGCCAGCCATGTGCCCTTGTGGCCAAGAAGGCCAATGGTCTCTTGGGGGCATTAAAAAGAGCAGGGCCAACAGGCTGAGGGAGGTCATCCTACCCCTCTACTATGCCCTGGTGAGGCCACGTCTGGAGTACTGGGTCCAGTTCTGGGCCCACCAGCTCAAGAAGGACAGGGAACTACTGGAGAGAGTCCATTGGAGAGCTACGAAAATGATCAAGGGACTGGAGCATCTCTTTTATGAGGAAAGACTGAGAGACCTGGGTCTGTTTAGCCTGGAGAAGAAAAGACTAAGAGGGGATCTTATCAATGCTTATAAATATCTAAAGGGTGGGTGTCAAGAAGATGGGGTCAGGCTCTTCTCAGTGGTGCCTGGTGACAGGACAAGGGGCAATGGACAGAAGCTGGAACACAGGAAATTCCATCTCAACATGAGGAAATGCTTTACTTTCAGGGTGCCAGAGCACTGGAACAGGCTGCCCAGAAAGGCTGTGGAGTCTCCTTCTCTGGAGACATTCAAAACCCACCTGGATGCGTTCCTGTCCAGCCTGCTCTAGGTGGGCCTGCTCTGTCAGGGGGTTGGACTAGATGATCTCCGAAGGTCCCTTCCGACTCCTGCCATTCTGTGATTCCGTAATGGAGAGAATCAGGCTACACAGTTCCCCCCACCCACTGCACACTCAGACTTCAGACACCAGAAAGAAGCTGTTCCCCACAGAACCTGACCCAACTTGTGTTAAGATCTTTGCCCTTTGCAGTTACTGGCAACTTATCAGCATTTGGATGGTCTCTCGAAGAGTCTTTCCCAATGACCAGAATTGCCAGAAGGAAATTTCCTTATAGCAGATCAGCTTTTGCAGGCCAGTTTGTGCAAGGCAGGCGTGGCTCTAAAATGTGCTCTGACACTGAACAGAGCAAGGGCAACCTGGAATGTTTGATTTTTTAAATTTTTTTTTTTTTTTTTTGGCTTTCTTTATGTGTCACTAATCTTTATCAAGCTGCTTGTGAGTGAATCATCTGAGATGTGATTACAGGGCAGAGACCTCACTGGGTGTTACACTGTATTTTACCATCAGTTTTGTTAGATTCCAAACCTAAAGACTGCCAGCTGAGGGAATCTAATTTTGGTATTTACTTCAGATGTGTCCTTCATAGTTAGTTTAGTTGGTAAACCATTCAAGCTTGCCCTGGAGAACACAACTAACAGGAAAACAACATAAAGGCTGCTAGTGGTAGCAAACTCACTGCTGTTTGTCCAATAGCTGCTAGAAACATAACATGGACACATGTCTATGTTTTGGAGGACAGGGGCTAATATGGGAACTTCTGACTCTGTAAAACACGATTACATACATATTTGATGCTGTTATCTTCTAGTCTAGTTGGGCAAATTTTCCCTCTTAAATTGCCAAATTTTCTTACTCATTAAATCATAATGATTTTTGCCAATGTGAAGATTTCTGCATTTAACTTTCAGGAATTTACCTGAACACCACATCTTAGAGTGAAAAATCAGTCATCATGTTCAGATCACTTTTCTGCAACTGTCATTCCAAGGACATGTTAATTTCCCCAGATAGTTCAAGTTTAAAAAAAACAAACTACTTTTTGAAAAATAATGGACATAGAAAAGCATGTCCACAGTTTCTATATGTTCTGAAACCCAAATTGCCTAGAGCTGCCCTGATTTCAAGCTCATGAGTCATCTAAGCTCAAGCTGTGGAAATTCCAGAGGGCATGTTGTTAAATAATGCATGAGTGATGTAATCTTACTGTGTTTCTCATTAGCAAAATGCTGCAGGAAAGATTTAGGGAAAAGAATCTAAACCAATCTTGGTCCTATCTCCCTACTCCTTTTTTTTTTTTTTTTCCCTTTTAGAATTGTCACATCCAAAGAATTAATTTTTAAGTGATAGGAACACAAAACTATGTTAAATTACAGCACGACAAGCTCTCTCTCAAGTGATGAGAAAAATTCTGAGAATCCTTTCTCCTTCAAGTCCTATACCCGAGTATGTTTTGCATTTTCTCCTTTCCCAGTGTGGGTGTATATGTATGAATATGTGTACCCAGTTAACATAAAATTATGTACTTATAGAGAGACTGGGAGAGATCTCTCTTGCAAGAAACTATATCATATGTTCCCTGCCCGCCCCCCCCAAAAAAAAAGGAAAAAAACTACCTCTCAAAGTCATTAAAGCCTTTTTATTAACTCTAGCACTGTATAATATTTGAATAAGCAATCAGGTTATGCAAATAATAATCTTTTTTTATCTAGAGGTATGCATCTGTAATTAAGAATGTCAGTCACCTTATCTTGTAAACAGTCTGTTCTTAGTACATAAATACGGGAGCTGGTGCAGATGTGACTGTTTATGCCAGAGTGCCAATATATCATTTCTGCTGTATCTAAAGCCTGCAATTTCATGCTTAGCACTTGGCATTGTAACCATGGTTATCTCCAGTTAGATGCAGAATACAGAGGCTTCGGCAGATGGGTTTTTTACTTAGACCTATGCTAATCAAAACACGGAAAAATACCAGAATTCTAAATATATATATGTAGAGCACGATAGATATAACAGGGTTATTTACTACGTGATACATGAAGTTTAGACTTTATTGGGAGTGCTTTTACAAGCCAAGAGGACCACTAAGTTATGCGTAAGAGAAATGGACCTCTTTTTCTCAGCTTGCTTTCCTTGTACAAAGAGAAGAAGCCAGAAGGCTGATATTTCTATAAGTGTAAGGTTAAAGTGACACATGATCTGTAAACATGCATACTTTCAAAGGATTGACTAATTTATTTTTAATTTTATCTTTTAAAAAATCTAGCATGCTATGTCTAAAATTTTTGGAAAGTAATAAAGGTTCACAGCTCTCATATTAGCCTAGAATTTTCTACATTTTTATGGGGCTCCGTATGGCAGTGTTTGCCAAGCAGAAAGAATTTACAGCAGGATAAATGAAGCAGATGACCAGTGCATCTTTCAGACTGAAATAAATTATGAAGTTTCTGAGGAGTGTATATGATTGTGAATTTTTCTTTCTAAACACTGAGTGGTTATAGGCATGGTCTTAAAGTTTTGATTTCTCAAGAGCATAGAATTTTCTGTAAACTCAATGTTTTATATTAAAAAAACATATCAATCAATTTTCAATCCTTATCCTAGAATAATTTTCTCTTTAAACTGCAGAAAGATTGTACAAGCTTGATTGGGCTGGGCATTTTCATTAGGAGTCACCAAGTACTGTACTGTAGACAGTACACATTTGCCACACAGCAGCTCGAGAATATTGGTTGCTGGGAACAGGACGGAGTAAAACTCAATTGAACTCTCCAAGCCTCCCAGGCAGCTCAGCTGAAGAAGGTTCTTTGTTCAGTGCATCCTTCCAATGTAAAATTGGATTACACTCTTAAATGACACTATCTACTGTAAAGAGGAAAGCTGGGTTGAGCACTAGCTCAGCCTTTCAAACACAAACATTTACTTTATATCTGTTATTTTTATTCATTTGTGGGGGTACTGACCTGGTAAATAGAGGTTACTCAGAAAATTGTACTTAATAACTGCCGCTGTTATTCTCCATACCCTGTACTGAATGAGTGTCCTACTGTGACAGCGTACTCAGGCTTGCTGAGACCCAGAGCCTGCTGTTAGAAACATATCCCCAGAGTTAAGGGTGAACTCCAGAAGCATTTGGGACCCCTGGCATCAGTCTGCCACTGAACTGGTGCGAAGAAATGGAGAGCGTGTGCTGCCTCCAAACGAATGAAGGCGCTTGTCAACATTCAAAGCAGCTGGCAACGTAGCATGCATTTAACCTCCACAGGTCTGAGGAGGTAGCATGCAGTGTGGGGAAGGGCAAAGTAGGAGCTGTGGCACTGGAAGAGACATGGAAAGACATTAGACTAGCTGGAGCTGACCCACTTGCAAGTGGGCATGAAAAAAAATCAATAAGTACTTCACCTGAGGCCAAAGACAAAGAAGAGTTGGGGTCTCTGGAAGGGAAATGTGGCACTCGGTTAAAAGCCCTGCTTAAAGAAACCAGGCAGAGTAACTTCGCTGCTTCAGGGTTTTTCTTAGGGCTGAATGTTGAGGGACAGTTTGAATTTAATGCAGTGCCAGGGACAACAAAGGAAAATGCCAGCTACAGAAGACAGAGAGGCAGGTTCTGCCACATCTTTATTTAAAGTGCAAATCCGTGTGGGGAAATGGGGGATTCTTTTCAGGTTTGAATACTTTCCTTTTAAATGTGGCACATCCGGCAGGGCCAACCCCACCATGTCTTTCTGGAGATGAGTCTGTTATATTGTGCAGTGATAAACTAGCAAAAATCTGCTCCTTTCTTCAAAGAGCTTATAGACTTAAGACAAAATTTAACAGTAGATCCCACAAAACAAGGGGAGCACAACAAAGGGAAAGGAAAAGAGAAGGTTTCCACATAAAGCACAAAGGAAGTCTTCAGGATTCCACAAGGATAACATTTTCATCATCCATTTATTAAGCCATGTGGATCTCCTACATAAGTGTTCTGCCAACTATCTGCTTACCCTTAAGAAGTGCAAATCATGATCTGTGTTTTATTTCATTGGAAAATTTAAATAATGTAGGATTTGCATTATAAAACTCAGTAGGTTTTAAAGTAAGCAATAAAATGACACATTCTCTATTAAGTCTAATGGTCAATATGTCCTGAAGCCAAACCCTCAAATTTTGGGTTAGGTTAAGGCAACTCTTGGTGAAACAGGTCTGGACTGTGCTTTTGTGTTCAAACACTGAAATCAGTTTCAACTACCTCTTTCATGAAGACTGTCTGCAATGGCAACAAGGTGTTGGCACTTTCAGATGAATTTTGCTTTGAATTTTTGGATTTATCTGAACATAAAATTCAAAGCATAACTCAGAGTATGTGAGATCAAATAAATCAAAAGCCAAAAGACTGCATGAATCCCAGTGACATGAAATAACTGAGGTTTGCACAGCTCTACTTACTATCTAAAAATAGTTTAGTCTCATCTCTATTCAGAATCTCCTGTGATTCAGGAGTGATAAAAAACCAAGACACACCTGAGAAGCCAAGTCAACAGCTTGAAAGGAAGGCAAGGAAAAAGAGAAACTCTAAGTGTGACATGAACTTTGTCCTTCCTTTTAATGGCATTTAAGTGCAGTGACTGTGGTATTTTCTGCAAATGGATTATCATGCACATTCCTAAAGCTGTGTAACATGCCCTCTGCGAGTGATTGAGTTTGTATGTGCTATTCAGTAGCAGACTACCCTTTTCCTCCTTTAAAAAAAGAGAATAAAAACCTTTATGGAAATACGACAGAACAAAAAAAAAAAAAAAAAAAAAAAAAAAAAGAGTGAAGGAGAAATGTTTACTAATTTTAATAATAATAGCTCCCTTCCACAGACAGTCCAGTACTGGAGCTGTTGCTATTTGAAATAGCTTAATTTCCCTGTGAATCTAAGGCAGCCACCATCAAATTATTCATCATCTTCTCTGCTGGGTAATACTTCAGCTGTTGTTATTTACATAGCAGCCTGAACTACATTTGCTGCCTTGCAAGCAAGTGAGAAGACAGGTCACCTCCCTAGAGGGACTGCAGCCTGAATCCACCATGAACCCAGGAGAGAAGATAGGGGGACAAGACAGAAAAAAAAGAAACCTCTTCAATAGCCAAGTCCTGATGTCCAAATGAAAGAAATGCTTCCCTTTCTTCAAGCTGACTTCTTTTGTCCCTTTTAGTAGCTCTTTGAATACATATCAGTTGTGTAAACGGTCCTTCATTCCTTTATTTTCCCATTTTGCCCCAGATTTGGCCGATACTTAGGCGTTTGTTCAACCTTAAGCCAGCTGACTATTGTGATGCTTAAACCGAGGACATGTAAATATTTGGGGGGTCAGGTCAGGACCTTTTTTCAGACAATCATTGTTTTCATTCTTCAGTTACAGCCAGTCGAACTGATTTCTCAATAATTGTTATAAAAAGTTTATAATATTTTCTGTGTTGCACTATTGACTAATTCCTACTTTTGTTTTGATTGACCAGTAATCTATCCCAGTCTCTTTAGTTTACAAAGAACAATCTCTTCATTTATCATCATTTTGCTATGAATATACCCTGTGTACTGAACATTTTAATAAGTATTATTAAATTTGTACCTCTGGACAGACTTTCTGGTGGTTTTGTTTTTGTTTTTTGTTTTGTTTTGTTTTTTTGTTTTTTAAATTATGGATAAAATATCCCAAATCATACTCCAAATGAGGTATAAACCAGAGTTTTATTTTATTTAATTTTGCTGTCTGTTGTGTTTTCAATCTCTCCCACTTGTTTAACACCAGGGAAGTTTTTTAGTGCTCTGCTACACTTTCAAGTAATCAATGACTTTATTAACTAGTCTGCAGTGACAGGAAAACCTCTGCTAGTCAACAAGCAGACTACATTTTTAGCTCTTGCACACAAAATTCTGTACACTGCAACTGGACCTCACATACATAATTATTGGTAATTGTAGAATGAGCAATTCCACATTCATTATCAGTCTGTACATTCAGATCTAAAGCATCTCAGGACTCAGGTCTTTACTTGCAAGAAGCCTGATATTTTTGAGGATTCCAAATAACCATTAAAATGTGGAAAAATATTTACTGAAGACCATATGCAACTGTACAGTCCATTGGGAAACATGCAAAACAGATTTTCATCCTTGGCTACCTAGTCATCTCAAATTCATATATGAAGTGAGGCAGTGTAATGCTTATGTTACGTTACAAACTACAAGAAGCTAAAGCCGCAAAGCAATGTGATACGTGGACAAAGTCATACAATTTTTTTATTTTACTATTTACATTGAAAATTAGCCAAAGACATTTCTCATGGAAAATCACCAATCATAACTTAGGATTTATGGTTTTATGACCAGCTGGAAAATTTGGTTAATGTAGCCAGATTTCTAATTGCCCAGCAAATATCTTAGAACTTGATCCTTATTGCTATGAAAATCCTTTTACTATAACATTAAACACTTTATTTTTTTTTTCCCACACAATTATATTTCTATTAGATCACTATGGGTTTTGAAAATACTGTTTCACAGAATCACGGAATGGTCAGAGTTGGAAGGGACCTCTAGAGATCATCCAGCCCAACTCCCCTGCCAAAGCAGGGTTGCCCAGAGCACATCACTCAGGACTGCATCCAGGTGGGGCTTGAAGATCTCCAGAGAAGGGGACTCCACGACCTCCCTGGGCAGCCTGTTCCAGGGCTCTGGCACCCTCACCGGAAAGAAGTTCTTCCTCATATTTGAATGGAACTTCCCATGTTCCAGCTTGTGCCCGTTGCCCCTCGTCCTCTCACTGGGAACCACTGAGAAGAGTCCGTCTCCATCCTCCTTCAACCCACCCTTTAGGTACTTGTAAACATCGATAAGGTCTCCCCTCAGCCTTCTCTTCTCCAGGCTAAAGAGCCCCAGCTCTCTCAGCCTTTCCTCATCAGGGAGATGCTCTGATCCCTTAATCACCTTAGTTGCCCTACGCTGGACTCTCTCCAGTAGTTCCCTGTCTCTCTTGAACTGGGGAGCCCAGAACTGGACGCAGTATTCCAGTTGTGGCCTCACCAGTGCAGAGGAGAGGGGGAGAATGACCTCCCTTGACCTACTGGCCACACTCTTCCCTAGGCAGCCCAGGATCCCATTGGCCCTCTTGGCAACACGGGCACATTACTGGCTCAAGGAAAGTTTGCTGTCCAGCAGGACTCCCAGCTCCTTCTCCTCAGTAGTGCTTTCCAGAAGATCCATCCCTAACCTATATTGGTGCCTGTTTAGATAACTGCATTTTTGTGCATATCTAAAGAATTCCTGACTGGCATTAACTACAAAAGGCAACACCGATGATACATTCAGGATACATCATGAAGCACTGTTCACTGATGTAGGGTAGGGAGGTTGGCAACCCGGAGAGCCCCAGCTCAAGCAAGGGGCAGGGCTGTGTTGAGCCAGGCAGTTTATGGTTCTGGGCCACAGCGCAGGAGCCTGCAGATCTTGGGACGATATGGGGGGCAACACTACTGCACTGAGCAATACAACACTGCAGTTCAGTGGTGCTAAATGTAATACTCCAGTACAGCCAGCACTTCTGGGTCCCAGAAAACCTCCTCTTTTTTTTTTTTTTTCCCCTTTTTTTCTGAAATGAAAGGCTGCAGAATTTCAGTCCTACTGAAGTGGTCAATTTTATTTTCTTTTTCAGTGCTCTTCGAAGTTTTATTGCAAAATGGAAATTTGTTTTCCTGCCAGTTCTGCTTTACATAATTCAGATTCTACTGAGATGTCACTTGGTTTCAGTTATCTTCCTGAAACCATGCATCGTGGAAGGAGCTGGGCTGCTATACCAGTATTGTTGCATTGTTATTTTCTTCAGAAAACCTCACATGCCAGAGTCTGTACTTCTGCCTGTAAACTTAAGCAGGTTGAGGACAACTGAATGGTCAATCTTGTACAATCAGATAAAAGAGCAAGAGGAGGTATAGTACTTTCTTATTTCTGTAAGAAAACACCAAAGTCTTGACCAATTAGCAATGGACAGTAATTGACTGGAGGATGGAAGCTGAACTAATAGTCAGGGCTGAGCAGATTAATCTTGTTTGCCTAACTTAGAATGATTCAAACATTTTAATTTTGATTTTTTGCTTCATTTCTGGAAGCAGCAAAAAGGCAAATGGATTCTGAAAGAGGTGAGAGCTGAGTAGCTCTATTGCCTTTGTACAGAAAATCCAAAAGCCTGAAATCCCTTTGCAGGTGGGAACTGTACATATATAATATTTTATCAAATGGATTAACTAACGTAACTAGTTAATTATTACCTCATACTGAAAACTATGTGTAAAAATTTGAATCAATGTGATATATAGATGAAGCCTTCAGACTATTTTAACTACTATGAGCTTGGATTAACTCTTATACCAGAGGATTAACCTCTGAACCTATAAATAGGGTCTAATGAAGGCAAGAAAATGTTAGGAGAAAAAAATATTTTTGTCTTATTTAATAGGTGGGGGACTAAAACAATGGACAGTGACCATCACATCCTCCAGACAGAATAGGTAAACCCTGTTTCAGGGCTTGAGGATTGACTTTCTCCCTGGTGATCAGCCTGACTTGCCATTAATCCCAGATGTCAAGGGACTGGTGATCCTCATAGGCCTCTTCCAACTCAGGATATTCTGATTTTACGTGCTCAGTAGATGTTTGAACCATGTAACTGAGATAGAGATAGTATTAATGTTGACCACTAACCTACTGAAGTGATCTGATGTTTTTCTCAAGGTCATGCAAAATAAATGTAACAAGCCCAAGAACTGATTTCCGATGTCTTTAGCTTCAGCATGGCAGGCATAAGACTATTTTTTTCATGTTCTGAAACTTTTCTGCCAAATGTAAATAGTTGTTTGTACTTTTTTTCTGTGTCTACCAAATTGCATTGCTAATTATTAGTCAAGGACGGCTATGCATTTGAGGTAGACATTCTTTTCAAAATAAGGACATGTATTAAAAGCAAATATGGGACAGCAGTGCCAGCACACCTTGAACAAAACAAATGGTGCAAACTAAAATGCTGAGCAACTTATTTGCCTATTGCTGACAGTGGCAAGGGAAAACCTGGAAATATCTATTAATAAATGAACCACTTTGATAGCTTAGGGAACAAATTAACTCAAAGATTAATATGTACTTTTTTTTTTTTGCTATATTAGACATTGAAAGTGAATGTTGTATGCAAATCCTATTCATTTAAGTTCTCAGAGCCCTTTCTGAAGGGTTTAATCAATGCCATTAGGTATCATGTTATCATTAATTCTGATGCTAAGCTCTTATACATCAGTGACATACTATTAAATTATTTTGTAGTTAAAATATATTTGTGCCTATAAACCTGTGCTGGATAATAGGAACAAATTTCCAGTTCTGTGATAGTTAATAAGTTCAGGTATTGACATACAGTTCATAGCAGAAAGACTGCACTGCTTGATTGCATTCGTGTGGAGATGTAGATACAAAAGGATAAATGCCCTATCTTAGTCTATCTATTTCCCCATAGGGTAGGAGACTATACTCTTCTCCAGTACATGCACATACACAGATGTATTGCAGCTGTGCTCACACTGAGGAAGGTAGTGGCATAAATATTTCAGTAGAAAAATCACATTTGTAACAGAAATATTACTGGTAGAATCACTGCATGTGTGTCAGACTCCACTGACAACTGCTTTTTCCTCATTCCCATGAGAACAACAGTAATAATAGTGAAGTCCTTTGGAACTGATGTGGCATACGAGTGTAATTCTGAAGGACAACCACCTCACTGCCCAAAGATAATCTACAACAAGGTGATCAAGGCAAATGGCTGCGTTAACAGCAATGCAAGAAAACGCTGTGTATATAAATGGATATATTCCCTGCTCTTGGTTATTATGTCACTCAGACATATACTAACTTACAGTATCAATGGGCTATTTCAAAGGTTATCAAAACTTCATCGTGAATATAAGTGTTCTGCTGGATCCCTAATCCTTTTTAGAAGGCATATTTGTGAAGGCTTTTATGGTTTTAGTGATGCCCTATTTTTTGTTCTGAAACTCCAGATAAATGGTCTAGACTGTACTTACCCTATTTTAGTGATGGGGAAAAGAATCAGGGAGAGAGACACCTTCCAACAGGCTTTTACCATTTTAGGTATTTTTTTTTGTAACTTCTTATACTCTTTCTTTCCAAGGAAAAATCCCTGCCTTTTCAAACCTTCTCCAGAGAAGTTTCTTATATTTTTTGTGCCCTTTACCATTACTATCATTTTTCTCTCAGTCCACTTTTATTCCACAATATTCCATCTTTTTGGACAGTACAGAGCAAGGTATTTCAGATCGTACTGCAACACTGAAACACCTACAGGTACTGTGAATTTGCCTGCAGTGTTTTCTGTTCTACTCCATTCGTCTGAGAATTCACCTATTTGAAATGTGATTTCCCATTAAATGGACATCTCTAGTGGGCTAGCAACCAAGTCCACCACTTCCTAAACTGCTCCTGTTAATATAAAACAGTAAGTGCAAAAACAATTTAACTTTCCTCTCCAATTGTTGAGAGTGCCTATACCTCTAGAAATCACTATTCTGAGAAGACTCCTTGAACTTAAAAGGATAGCAGGTAGGCTGGTAATGGCAATTGCATATCATCTTCGAAAATACAATAGTGGTAGACTGTACTTACACAATGAAGAGAGTACAAGTGATGTAAGACTCATTTAATCTAATTACAACTGCTCTAGGTAAAGTGCTCCACCGTGGTCAAAAAGACCCAGCTATCACACACTGATTTCCTGACGAAGGTGTTTGGGATTGACATGAGATCAAATGACTGTAACTTGTGTCTTCTGAAGGATCCTCTGAATTTTCACTGAGAGATAGGAAATGACTCATATTCTTTTGCTTGACTCTTTTATATATTGTTCCACAAACTACATCCTTAGAGAGTAAATACCTGCAGAAATCTAAATCCAGATTCCCATTATTGTTTGAATGATGATTATTGAATGATACTGTCTAGAAAAGCCATGGGAAACTTCTAATTATTCTGTGTGAGGCTCAGAAATTTTCTAATGTGTTTCTTTTGTAATGTGCTTTACTAAAATGTGTGACAAATTGACTAGATTAAATGCTGCAATCTGGACTAATTCAAAATTAAGCAAAATGAATACTTGTCCCTGGATTAAGGAAGAGAGGTGGAAAACTTTAAACATTGAGCCAAACTTGAATTTGGTGACACCATTAGTGAACTGCTATCTACAAATTAGTTTTTTTTGTTTACTATAGAATAAGCCTAAGCAATAGTTACATTAGCTGCTCACCATTTAGGTAGATACCTTTAAGAAACATGGAAATCTATGGAAGCCAATTTGAAAGTTTCTAAGTGTATCACTGGAATTTAGGTCACACCTTGACAGGCAGACAGATATTCAACAGGAAAAGGAAAAGATGCTCATTCACTAACTTCTTAATTTGAAATTTCTGAAGTCATGGAGTTGTTCTCCAGACAAGATACAATGAAAACATGTCAAGTTCCTGAAAAAATCACCCGTTTCATACTCGCTATGCCAGAGCTGGAACTGAAAGCTGATGGAAAATGAAAGCACATTGATACATATCAGGGAACACAGTAGTTCTGTTTTACTACATAAGGTCATATTTGCTGCACATAAGAAGGGATGTAGACACATCCTAAAGGACCTCTTCCCACCCTAGTGGTATTACCTACCTGCAAGGACAGGATTAAGATTTAGAGAAATAATTCTGGGCCAAAACTGGGTAATTGCCCTTACTGAACATTGCCAGTTTTCAAGTATCAGACAGTAAAGATGGGCAAGATGAGACAATACAACCTCTGCCCACTTGTAGCTCAGGCAGAGCAGCACACACATTGTAGCTGATGAGGTGCAAAGCACCTTACCTGGACTTACCTGAGAACAGAGATGACTCCACTTAGGCTTTTGTTCTAAAGTGTAGGTGTCATATTGAAAGTCGGAGTGGTGTGGTTCATAAAGGAACAAATTAAAGGAGAACTAAGTTGAAAGGGAAAGTATTCAGGGGTTGGAGTTTAGAAATAGATTTCAGTGGAGTTTGAAAATATTGAAGATCTGGGGATGTGGGCATTAGTGGTGGTGGTAAGACAGCTAAGGTAATTGCGATCCTCTTCCAATGACAGCTGTTGAGTACAGATACTTTTTCTGTGGGAGTCTGATTGCTGGGAATGAAGAGAGGGAGTTCCTGAAGAAGCTGGGAATGAGACTGGGAGTCCTAAATCTAGTGCTATAAAGCAACAACGTGACTTCCCTAGGCTCTAAAGGCAGTGGGAAAATGGCATCATAGCAAAACCATGGAGAGGGGCAGCAGATTAAGGATAGCCCTTCAAGTGGAAGCAATTAAGGGAGGATTTGTGAGAAGGTTTTTTAAAATAAGGCATGATACGAGTGACCCAGGTTAGCAAAATCTGATTAAACTGCAAATCTGTCACTGGTGTTTCACCCCATGTATCCATGCCATTTCTTTCTTACTTTTTTCCTCGTTGCCTCCTGTATGGTTTCAACTGCAGACGCAGTTAAGGATAATTGGAGAATATTAATTCTTTTAGTTCTTTTAATTCTTTTTAATTTAATTAATTTAACTTTTTTTAATTTGATTTTTTAAATTAATTCTTTTTTATGTCTTTAGATGTATAAAAACATTTGGTTATGGCCATTAGCTTTTCAGTTTGTCTCCCTTTGTACATTTTTCCTCCCTCTCTTTATTATAATTTCTACCAGAAGGGTTGCTTGTTTATGTGTTTGGGTTTTTTTTCAGATTTTTTCTGCTTTACTGTGATCTTATAAATCTGATTGGGGTTTTTTTTTTTTCTTTCTTTCTTTTTTTTTTTTTTTTTTTTTCTGTGTTGCAGTTCTGGCAATAACATATTTTTTCCTTATGCGAGGTGTGCATCAATGTTTCATATTTTTTTCCCTAGCATTACTCCTCCTTTGGTAAATGGGTTGTAAAAAAACCTAGCATTTTCATTTCAGATGCCAGGAGCGAATCGACAAAGAAGACTTTCTGTATACCCTGCTGCTCTGCCTCGAAGGTAAAGAGGAATAATCTTTTTGTACACAACACGAAGCAGGTGATAGTCTTTTGCAAGCAGAAGGATCTGAGAACTTTGTGAAAATAGTGCTGTTTAATTCCTTCCCATGGCAAAGGTTAGCTCCTACATGTGCGTGCTGGTTGAATAATACATTTTCCTATTAAAGCAATATGCTTCAGAATGATTTTGTAGCTGATGAGAATGTAGGAAATGTACAGTTCGCCACTGAATTTATTAGTGACACATGCCACATTCTTAGCTGGGTGCTGCATATCACAAAATACAGAGAAGCATGTGTAGTCTGTTTGAAGGCTGTTCATTGCTAAGATGCAGACATTTAAAAGAGCTGTAAAGGGCATATTTTTATGCAGACTTTCAGGCATATTAAGTCTATTTGGAGAAATATGATACAGATACATTGCTGGCAATACACAAGGAGGTGTGCAGTGTGCTAGACAATGTGGCAATGTGGATTTTACAATATGGAAATAAAAATTAACTCCACGAATGCTCAGTAGTAATATATGCTGTGTAGCAGGAAGGCTTCCTAAGTTGAATTAAAAAAATACAGAATTTATTGCAACCATTTTGGACTTTGCGAGGCAACATGACCTTGCCATTACTACACCTTTCTGATATCTATCTGATAGGAAAATGGAATTTCTTTTAGTTCAGAAACTGTTACTTATTACTATATTTCCTTCCTGACAAATAAAACTGAAATGGAAGAAGAAATCTTTTACCTTTGGACACCTCATTCTTATTAATTTCTGCTGGTTTTTGTCAGCATCAGAAAATATATTGTCAAAAATGTCACCAAAAGTAAATTCACTTGGAAGGTATTTAATTTCCCTTTGCCATACTGCTGACTTCAAGTGTGCTCTTTATCAATCAGAAGAGGAATTTAAATTCTTTATAAAGTAGAAAGAAATCATCTGTTTTCTGAGGTTAAAAATATGTATTTTTTAAAGTGTTTTCATTGTGAAAATATATTCAAAAGGACAAGTATGGATAAATTAATTGATTAAATTTTCAACAAGTATATCTTTAAAAATATTGTCAAAGATGTGTTGTTTCACATTTAAAAAAAAAAGTTTGTACACTGATTAGGCACTTAGGTTGGTTTTTTTTCCTCACTGACTTCACCGATTTTACTGAAGTAAAACTCAGAGTAGGAGGGTAATACCTACCATGTACTTCCCTGAAACAAATTCATATATGAGGTGAATGAAGGTGAGAGCTGCTTTTATATCACAAAAAAGAAATGAGACTGAGAGCTGGGCATGTAATGGAGACACAAGCAGGAAAACAAGAAGTAAATGAACTAGGAAATCAAAAGACAGAATGGGCATCATGAGGGCTCTACAGATTTCACGGTGACTCAGAAGTTGAAAGATGCATAATCTATAAGCAGAGGAATACGGGAACAAGAAGATTCCCCTCCCTCCTTTATTCTGCTACATAAACTCCTTGGATTACATAATTTAAGAAAAACAACACCTAAACCAAAGCAAATTGAACAAAAAAATCTGCCCAATGAAAACAAATACTACCTACTTTACCACAAATAGAATAAAAAGCAAGGGAAATCTTGAATTGAACATGACAGTCACTGCCTCAAACCTGCTTCTTGAGATGTAGTTTGGATTATGCATTGTTCCTGGAGCAGGACCAGCATGGGCTTGGCTTTAAAATGCCAGCCCAGCTCTGGAATGATTTCTGACGCTTTGAAATATCTATCACAGCATCTCATAAGCAAGCGTTTATTGCTGGCAGTATCCACACTGAAAAAATGGATGTTTTGTAGCTTCTGCTGCTCCATAAAGAGAACCATCTGAGTAGGGACGTAATTAAACATTCGGCATCTCAAGCGCTATGTGCAATGTTAATCTAAGCAGGTAAATCAGCTCATCATGGATAACAGTGTAGAGGGCACGCACTACAAGAATATACACACAAAAAAACACACCAGTCCACAAGAAAGCACATCCTTTTGCAGGAAATGGAATCTACAAGGACATGTTACTGACGCAAAAAGAAAGCAACCGTAAAGCACATACACACCCCAGAAAACCAACAGAATGCAGATTAGAGAGATTGTTCCTGCTTTCATATTCTCTAACTTCCTAGGTATTTGTGCTCATAAAACGGTTCTTCAGCTCTTTCCACATGATTAAATTTTAGTTAACTCAGTGCAGCAGGATAATTGTATGCAGATCTGCAAGAATTTCTGCAGGATTTTTTTTCTCCTTTTAAATCTTTAATATATGTAACCCTTTGTTTTCCTTTAAAAACAACAAAAGTGTAATAAAACTGTTAAGCTGGCTCTTCAGATTTATGTTGTGTTATCGGTTTCTTTGGCAAGAGAAATTAAAAGTTTTACTGGAAAAAAAAGTCAGATAACCAAAATGAACCCACCATGGGTTTTAAAAACTTCCAGAGAACTGAAAATTCAACTACAACTTTATGATAATGTTTGTTTATAAAATTTATATGACAATACCAAAGCCTTGGAACTGGTCTTTTGTGGGATAAGTTTTAAGCTTACAGAAATGGTTATTTAATATATTTTCTTCATAAATCTGTCTGATCTGTTGACTAGTTTTGTGTTTTATGCAAGGGAGGGATAGGAAGTCAGAACATGAGTGCCACATTTCAAGGTATCAGTCAAAGAACTACTGTTACTTCTATGTAGTCCCAATGAAACTAAAGCTGAGCTTTAGGTATTCCCCTCATATATTCCCAGATATATAACACTTCCTAGATACCTATACCTTTCTTATTTTTACTACATCAAAAAGGAAGAGTGACAAGGAACGTGTCATTCTGGCTTTAATTTTTAGAGGATTTCTTCTGGAGGAGGTACCAGATAAATCACCTTTTATATCTTCAGTTTTAAGAGATGCCACATGTTATTCACTTATTCATTCAAGATAACGCAGATGAGATGCCAATTACTTTGGCAACATGCATTTAAGAACCTAAGATGCCTATTCAGTTAACACAGAAAGGAGGTACCACCTTCTCCACTCACCTGCCATTATGACCCAGAGAGCACCTACTTTCAAAACTCAGCACAAAAATCTTCTGGCACAAGTCCAGATGCTGAGCTGAGCCCATGGATATACTCCATCTTGTGGCAAGAAGTCAAGCCACAAAGACTCTCGCAGTTACCTGCAGGATTTATTGCTTTTAGTAAAATTTCCTATTGTCACGGCTGGGCAAGCCTTGAGGTGTTGTTTCCTTCCAGTACAAAATCAAGAGAAAGAAACAAGCACATCTTAGAAGTTATCCTTCCTAAGTTCCTTTACAAGTGGCTGCTTACCAGAGATGACCCTCGGTTGGTGGTGTTTTGGGTCCATTCAGCTTTTCAATACTTTTGATATGCTCCTTCTTCCAAAGCAGCAGAATTTGCAATAACTTGCAATTTTAGTTTTTTTTGAAAAAATGGATTTTGATCTTACAATATTTTCTCAAGGTTTTTTTTTTATTTTATTTTTAAGCAAAATTTTCTGGGAAAACTCCTATACTTTCTTATAACCTGTTCCTTTTCTTGCCTTGTCTTGTGCATTGCTACTGTACAAGATCCTACTTCTCTGCATGTCAAGTCACAAATTGTTTGGTGGTCTTTTGATGACAAAGTGTTTGGAAGACTGCAAGATGTTTAAAAAAATGAAATGTTAACATCTTGGGAAAATAATTTTCTGATTTATCAATCTGAAGATTGCTGCTTGAATGATAAAGCTCTGCAAAAACATGAAAAATAACTCCCCAAATCTTTACAGAGAGTCAAACACACATATGCAGAGCAAGTACTTATTTCAAATTCACAATTCCCGTATTTTTTTGTAAATTCTTTTGACTAATAATGTAGTTCTCTCAACAGAGATTTAATCTTACTGCAATATATAATGCATGTCCCAAAGAATCCACTGGTCTAAGTGCATCCATCGAGTAAACATTTGAAACCTGTCACTTGCTTTTAACCTTGGAAGTTCTTTTGAATTACATGCATACAAAAATTATCTTTCAGTCCTAGTCCACAGTCTGTTTCCATCCTCAAAAGCTCTTCTGGTGGTATATTTGTATTGCAGCTCTAGTATTACTTTTAGCTGTTTTGGGAGTTTATGTGACCATACATCATTGATGTTGCTGAGCACATTTTCCATGACGTAGGGAATGATCATCTGTGGTTAAAAAGGGTTATTTTTGGCAGTGTTAATTGATGGGGCTGCAAGTATTTTGTGGTCTAAACTATTACCCTGATATTAGTTTATCTGGAGCAGTATGGTCCTATATGGTTCTCTTTTATACATGATGAAAATACATCATATTAGAAAATGTATCAGCTGCTCATCGTTAACACTAAAAGTACTGACATGATTTCTATTATGATGCATTATCCCATTATAGGGAAGTGATATATCATATTATTTAAAGTCCATATTAAGGACAAGAATACAGACTGCCAGAATAAGGATCAGCTGTAGATGCTGTATGAAGGTAATCTGTTGGTCTATGGTCAGGTGTTCTACCAAGTGAAGTCGACTCCATCACAGGAGGCACAGAACCTCCTGTATGTTTTTAGCTTCCGTACATTCATTTCGCCTCACAGCTGAAAATTAGATACTGCAGGTCTTAGACGATGTAAAGGCGGCCACTAACTGGAAGTATGCAAAGAATAATAACATTTACAACTGTGGCCAGAGAATAGACCAATTTTGGAACATACCTGTTGTTTTTCAGATAAGATTCAGTTAGTTAGAATGGCACAAATTATCAATAACTATTTGTACTCTGCAATCCTGACTAGTCAAATTAAACGGCTTCTGGTCTGTGCATAATCTGGCAAGCAACTAATCTTCACATTATTGCAAACAGCATGTACACATCTTGCAATATGACATTCCTGTCCTGCACAGTAAACAGAAGAGATATTTTTTTCTTTCCTGTGCATTCCTGGAAACGAGGAAAGGAGGACACCAAAGTAAATAATTTTCTGGTTGGTTTCACTCAAAAGCTCCTGTAGAATCTGCTGATAGCTTGAAAAGAACTTAATACAAAGTTGGAAAAGGAGAGATTGAATAGGATAAGTAATAAGAACCAAGGTGAAGAGAAACCCTGAAAGATAAATCTAGTGAAGTATACCAAGCTTTGACAGAATCCCTTGAATTAGACCACTCTTAAACCACTTCAGCTGAATGTGGGCCCTGGATGTGCAATTTGCAGTGATACCAAATTGATAGAAATTGTTTTTCTATAAAGCACCTTGGAGTGTTAGCTTTGATTAATCACAGGCAATGATCACAGTTAACAAAGCGTAGCTACAAACACAGAGAAACCACAGTCAGGGCAAATTCCACAGCCTTCTTGCACCTAGATGTATGAATTTCCACAGGAATGTGATGTCATTCATATCATATGCAGACTAATTTTTTATATACTATTGTTGCGCGTGTATTTTCTAAGTGTCACAGTTACCAGGCGTTTGCTTCAAATCTAGATGAGCACAGTCACGAACATCTCTGCACTTGGTAATTTTGAAATAACTTGACTAAAGTTCTGTAAACACCAAGCAACAAGACAGACATGTTTTGTAGTGCAGCAGGACCATTGCTAGGGTTACAGATTTGGGGTAAATCAGTGCCAAACTGAATTAAAAGTGAAATCTTCTCTTGGATGGAACAGTTGCTGGTATTCCAGGGGCCAGGCTTCCAGTGAACTATTTAATCCTTTTGCTCATTTTGCTCTGTAAAGTATTTCAAGCTAAATATCACCTGGTATGGAGAAGTAGGTTGGATTCATAGTCTCTACTGAGTTTACTTCCAACAGACTTCAGGTTTTGCTGTCCTCATCCAGGGGGGAAGTAACTCCTTCAACTGCCTCAGCTAATTCCGTCAGGGAACTGTCAATCTCCTCCACCCCAGTGCTTGGAAATAAACTAAACTCATGGATGGTCTCTATAAATACAGCAGGTTATGAGTTGTGGCAAATCAGGTTTGAACAGAAGCTTATTCAGCCAGCTCTGCAGTGGGAGCTGTGATATCCAACAAAAGGAGGCAGCAAATTCTTATAGCTCCTCGGTCTGGACGGTAAGCCAGACTCTACGTTAGCTGATTCAGGGCCAGAAGGGTGACCTGAGTTCTTATTGCCTGTGTTCAGGAGAACAATTACATCACTTGAAATGCAGGGTGACAAAGTTCCCCTCAGCTGTGCTTGCAACCACTCTCTGCATGTTCAAAAACAACTGCTGAACTGCAAGACATAATATAATCACTGTTTTTAAAGTATTTTTGTCTGCATTTCATCTTTTCTCAGGTAACATCATAAACATTTATTTTCATGGGAAGTAAAGGTGGAGACTTTTAAGAATTTTACTATAAATCACAACTAGACCCTCTAAAACAAATAAAAGAGTAATTGTTTCCTTATGAAAGCTATCACAGCAGCCCACCTGGAAGACCTATTTCTTTCTTTTCCTAAGTGCTGTTGGAAATAAGCCAAATATACTGGAAGTTATGTTTTCTATTTTGCAATGAGAAAACGGAAGCATTAAGAATACAGCTCAGAAAATACTTTCAGAGCTGCAGAACTGATCCCTGGTGTACATGGCTGTCACAGTGCAACCCAGCATCTTAGGCAAGGAGCCTGTGTGCCCTGTGCTCCTCACAGGGGGGACCTGAGCTCCTGCTAATGGTGACACAATTAGAGCAGCTAGTTAGAGGAAATACTTATCCTGGGGGGATGAACCTCAAACTCTGACTCTGAGCATCGAGGAGAAGGTGCTGTCCCTTGCAGTGAAGAAGCCCTGCTTGATGCTGGGCACCTGTGTCTCCTGGTGATGCCACCACTTGCCTTCTGCATAGCAGATATAGGAAAAAGGGGGGAAAGAAGAGGGGGCACATAGCTTCACCCCTCTTGGCCTGAGGATGTCCTTTGCCTCCTCTGAGAGCCTCACCACCCAACAAGATATAGAAAAAAGTGACAAGGAAAGACTTACCCCTCCCTCCCCTCTGCTGCATCTGTGCCACTGGAAAGACAGGGAGGGATGAAAGCAAAAGAGTACAGGAAGAGACCAGATTTGCTTCCTACAATTTTTCATGGAATCACGGACTCTGGAATTGTCAGAGTTGGAAGGGACCTCTAGAGATCATCCAGTCCAACTCCCCTGCCAAAGCAGGGTTGCCCAGAGCACATCACTCAGGACTGCATCCAGGTGGGGCTTGAAGATCTCCAGAGAAGGGGACTCCACGACCTCCCTGGGCAGCCTGTTCCAGGGCTCTGGCACCCTCACCGGAAAGAAGTTCTTCCTCCTATTTGAATGGAACTTCCCATGTTCCAGCTTGTGCCCGTTGTCCCTCGTCCTCTCACTGGGAACCACTGAGAAGAGTCCGTCTCCATCCTCCTTCAACCCACCCTTTAGGTACTTGTAAACATCGATAAGGTCTCCCCTCAGCCTTCTCTTCTCCAGGCTAAAGAGTCCCAGCTCTTTGAGCCTTTCCTCATCAGGGAGATGCTCCAATCCCTTAATCATCTTAGTTGCCCTATGCTGGAGTCTCTCCAGTAGTTCCCTGTCTCTCTTGAACTGGGGAGCCCAGAACTGGACGCAGTATTCCAGTTGTGGCCTCACCAGTGCAGAGTAGAGGGGGAGAATGACCTCCCTCAACCTGCTGGCCACACTCTTTTTACCTTTTCTGTTTTTTGGTTTTTTTTTTTTTTTTTTTGGTGGGGGGGTGGGATGGGGGTGGTTTGGGGTTTTTTTTTTTGGTTTTCGTTTTTCTTTTTTTCCCTGTACCATGTTTTACTTCTAAAATTAGGAGCTGGACTTAGATTAGGGACTGCAGCCTTCTTGTCTGTGGTGTTGTCCTTCCTTCTGTCCATCAGCCATCAGCCATCAGCCATTCTGCACTGTGCTCTGCAGAGAAGGTTTCAAGGGAAAAAGGGAAGCCTCGTGCCTTCCAGCTCTGCTGGAGCAAAGAGTGAGTCAGGGCTTTCAAGGCAAAATGAGTAGGATGTTTTTCTTTTGATTTATTTTTCTGTGTGGTGGTAATGTTCTGAAGCTAATCTCTGTTGTATTATGAGTTGTACGTACCTTTAGCAGTGATGGCCAAGGAAATGTTGGCTGTCCCAGTAAACTGTGCAAAATGAAATACCATGAAGCAAGTGCTGAGCAAAAAGATGTAGAGGCTTCATTTCTTATTGAAAGGTGTTGCCATCCCTGTAGATAATTGATTTCTTCAACAGTTGAATCTACAAAATTTCATCAGGAATACAGAAAAAAATATCCTCCTTTAAAAGCAAAAGCAGCAAAATGCAGTTATTTTGTCAGTTTTGCAACTTTCGTTTTTCTTAAAAATGCTGTTGTAAATGGGTATATTTTTAAAATTGCAGAGAAGGCAAAAATAAGAAAAGTTAGGATCCAAAAAAACCCCTGAGGTCTCTAGCTCAGCTTGCCCCATTAGTTATGGCTTAGTGATGTGCATTATGCAAATACAGCAGCGTGCCTTTTAAAACCCGATTAAAGACCTGACCTACAGACTAAGTAGGACCATGTTAATATTGCACATGAAAGGAATGTCATGTGTTGCAGGCTAACATAGTGAGGAACAGGATGAAGTACTCAGGGTTTAATTTTCTAGTGCTTATTCCAAAAATAAATAGATTTGTGGGAACAAATAAAGAAAAATTAAATTCAAAACTGATGACCTGTAAAGTCTTTGCTTTAAATACAATTGTCCCTTATCTGCAGTTCTCTAAGGAGCAGATAAAAATATTATGCAAAATGTTAATGACACATGACAGACTTTTAAAATTTTTTTACTATCTTTTGACTTTATGCCAAATTTATAAGTGATAAGCAAGCTTTGGTATTTCTTTCTAGATAGGGAGACAAAACATTTTCTATTTGTTTTAAATATTACCTTTCATTCCGTTTATCTGCTGTAAGAGAAAGAGTGAAGTACATTTATAATATCATGAGATAAGAAAATGTAGAAAATATGAAAGGATATGTACTCAATATTATAAGAATATTTTTACAGATTGTTTTTTCCACTTGAGAAAAACTACTTGCTGCTGTTGTATTGTTCCATTTGTGATGTAAGATGAAACTTGGTTGGGATGGGATGCTACTTGAAGCTCAGGCAGTTGGAATAGAGGCCTTCATTTCACGTGATTATATAAACTTTCAGATCTGAAACTGTAGACTACTGATGTAAACAGTTGATCAAATGAAAATGCCTTCTTGGCCTTCTTGGACAACAAGGAAACAAGAAAAATAACTTAATCTACTTATTATTTTGTAAAACAACCTTGTGCTAAAGAAAAAAAACCAAACAACAACAACAAAGAAAAAATAGGAAAGATAGGAAAGGTGGAGACACTTCTTGGAAGGGAATTTTCTTATCCTAAAAATGTTTTCAGCTAATATACGAATAGATCAGTTGAACCAGCTCTTTAAAAATCCATGTGACACTGGTTACAGAGTGAAAGTGGATAAGCGGTTCACAGAATGTAATTTACTCTTTGAACATTGGTTTTACATGGAGGCAATATCCATGATCAGACTACAAATATTTTGGTTAGAATTACTACATTTGGGGATAGACCTTTTATGAGCTGATCACAAATAATCCTGCCACAAGTGTACGTGTTTCCTAGTTCTGAAATAGGATCTTCAGTGTTTGGTTCACATCATAGCTTTTGAATATCCTAAGTTTAACCCAGAAAAAAAAAAAAAAGGCCTGGAAGCCAAAACCGTATTAACTCTCTGGGTTAAATCTGACTAGGAATGGTACTGCACACAAAGGATTAAATGTTTCTGCTAAGCTTATATCCCTTTTCCGTTTCTCAGCCACCTTAACTTTCTCCTCTGTGGTACCATTAGCCACACCATAACCGTAAAAAGATTTGGGTTTGGTTTGCTTCTAGAGTTTTAGACGAGGATCTCTAGCAGTTATTGTATTCACACCGCATGCAATTCACCCAGCCCAAATTAAAGTGCAGAACCTCATTCTAACTTTTTGTAGGAAATTCTGAGAAAACGAGCCCTACAAAAATCCTGCAGTTGGTGATATCTTGTATTTCTGTGTAATGATATTCCTGCACATAATGAGTATCAGTGCTGCAATTTTGAATTACAAAAGGACAACTTAACTGCAGTAAATGTCAGTTTTCACTTTATGTTTTCTAAATGGTTGTACTGTCTCTTTACAAATGATAAAGGAAACGTTTTTGTTGGAGTGATTCTGTTTCGTGCTTACCTCTCCTGATCACCACAGTTGTAGTTTTGGCCAGATTCCACACCAAAATGCAAAGACATTCCCATGCCTCGGAGGAAGCAGGTGTCTCATTCAGCACAGAGAATGTCACTCTTGTGTTGGTCCAGGTCTGCTGGGGCTCCAACCAATGGCTGGCTGGGGATGACAGGGGCCAAGTCTTGTATCACATACTGAGTTCTTCTGGTACTTCCTTGACTGTAGTGGTACAGTGAAACTATAATTATCATATTTTGCCCTACTTACTGGAGTCCTCGCTGTGAGGTTATTCTAAATTCTGCCAGGTTCAGAAAAGGAAAATATGTTAAAAAAAGAGAAATACTGCGAGAGGCATTTGCACTGCCTAACTTTAGACATCTGTCTTTGTGTTCTGCATCTCCCTCTGAAGACCTTTTTATTCTTTCTAGTGCTTGCATATGATTTTAAGACTGTAGCTACAGAAGCTCTGAAATGCACTTATGTTAGACAATTAAGGGAGTTTAATTTGGATAATGTGAATTTTCCCTTAGGCTTATGACAATTCTCCCTGAAATTTGTCTTTAATGTCGATGCTTATATATGATTCAGCTTTTTGGCTAAATACATCTTATATTTTGCCATTTTAATTCTGTCATAGGCAAATAAATTCCAGGTGCTGCTAAAATTATTTGATCAATTGGGTTTCTTATTAGAAACAAATGGAAAAGCATCCAGAAATTATTTGGGCTTTGACCCACCTATGCAATTTAATATGGATTAAACTCTCTGTTGTAAACAAAGAGACTACTGTAGGAGTGACTGTATTTATGGATTCAATCTAGTATGCAGTGTTAAATTTACTGTGCATTTCCTGAATTATTCTATGGAATTCAAAATGGCACAGACGTAATTAAGACTGGTTCCAAAATCTGGAAGTTGGACTACAATAGAGAGAATTTTGCCAGGTTGGAAGTTTCAGGATTGGTTGTTCTTTCAGTTATAGGTTTATTTCACTGTGTATCCCATAAACAAGGTTTTACAATAGAAAGATTTCAACTGCTTCAGCTTTAGAGTTCAGCATTTCTGTCTGTTAAAGGAACTCCACCAAAATTCTTCCTCTGCCCTTGGTTCTGTGTCCCTCCTGCAGGTTTTTGTGCTAAGTTTTAAAGTCTTGGAAGGTTAAGAAAGATTTACAGAATGAATTTCCAATAACAAAGGATTGGAAAGTGACTAAGGCAAATTTGAGTAATGATAATAAAATAACCCACTGATTATCCACTGTCAGGCACTGACAGCTGATGTACGTTCAACACGTGGTGGGTACTGCCAGTTCCATCAGACAGTCTCCATAATGTCATTGCTCATCACTCTATATGCTGTCACTTTGGTCTAAGACATGAGCAATGGCTTTGTCCCATGAAAAGCAAATATTATCTGTGCTTTGTGTCTTCAGAATAAAAGGAGACGCTGGTCAAAATAAGGATCGTCTAAGTGAAGGCTGAAAAAAATTGTCTAGCATTTTATTTTGCTAAGCCTCAAGATAAATAATGATTTGCCACTCTGTGTGTGGTCACCCTCTTGTTCTTGCTGCTAATAATCATACTTGTGTCACTAAACTATTTATATAGCCAGTAATATATCAGCCCAGCAAACAAATATGAATCAGTGAACCTGCTGAAAATTCTGCCTCAGATGCCCTTCCTCCACAAAGTCAGCAGAGCATAACACATCAAAATAAAGGTCAGCATAACCGCAATTTAAACACTGCTAGCCATCTTTGATTGGTTTTGACTCTGAGTCCCATTTATCAGTGTTAGCTGCTGAAATATCTCTCTATTTCCAAACTGTTTCTAATTTGTTCCACTGCAGTCCTTAAAAAGAAAGACAATAATTTCTTCCTCTTCCCTATATTCGCCATCTTTGCTTTCTCTAAATGCAATGTCCAAATTTACTCTTCAGGATTCCAGAAGCAAGCAGAATTTTACATAAACATTACTACTTACTATTACTATTACTATTACTATTACTATTACTATTACTATTACTTACTATTACTATTTCTGAGTTTTTAAGTTGGTCTCAGACACATAACAACAGAACAATGTCGTGGAAAATAACAGACAATCCTGAAGAGTTCCCAAATATTAGGGTTTTCTTAACCAGAACCATCAGGATAGGATAAAATCAGGAGATTTATAAAGTTTTTTGCCATTTTGCTGGCGGGCAGCTAAGGAAGATGGGATTGAATATCTATAGTATGTAGTGCCTTTTAGCTTCATGACCAGTAAAACTGATTAAAAGGGTAAGAGTAGGGAATACCATGAGCTGAAGAGGAAAAAAGAGATTATAAAGATAAATAGATTTGGTAGGAAGCCAGCCTTCTTTTGCTAGTTCACAGAAAATGGAAGCTGCCTTAGCTGAAGATCTTTCCTGAGTGGATCAAAAGGCACAAAGGTGTTCACTGTTGTCCAATTTGTTTGATTAAATACTCATAGCACAGCTAAGGGCAAGATTTTCCTCCAGTTTAATCAATGGCAACATTGCCCCTGTCTGCAGTAGGAGTGCTAAATGAACAAATGCGTATTCTTCTGTGCAACATGAATATTCACAGGCTTCAAGCCCATTTGCAGTTCTGTTTTCCATCCATTTGATGATTCAGTTGCCTGCACATCATCATCTAGTGACATTTAAAATGCTGCATGGTATCTGATGCATCCAAATGGAGCTGGTACATCTGTCACAGGACTTAGTGGGACCTTTGCCTCCTGGACTGGACACAGCCAGCCAGCTTGATTGCCCTAGGGCATGTCAAATGTCACTAGATGACTGCATTTAGGCAAATGTTTCACCTCAGATTTGCTGACCATAGGATTCCAGTCTTTTTCCTCTGCTAAAGGTTGCTTGACACTTGATTTAAGTCACAAAAATTAGTGAGGAGTTAATTTTGTTCACAAAGAAATGTGCAAGGCAGACTACTGCTCTAAGCACTTGGTGGTGATGGATCCATCTCCTTTTATCGCATTTGTTAGCTCTTTCAAAGTGAACAGATTATCTAATGTTCATCAGTCTCTACTAATGTTAATTGACAAGGTGTTTGAACCACCTTACAGTGCAAAACCAGAAGGGAAGCACTTAGTCTCTTGACATCTCTTCTCTAACCCAAATTACCTTTCCTTTCTCTTGCAGGGCCCACATATTGCTCATTCAGTTGTGTATGCATTTTGGCAATAGCACCAGAGCTCTTCCTTTGATGTCTGTCAAGGGTTCACATCAGTAGGAATAAGGACCCACCCTTTGCTTGTGTAACTTCACATACGCCCAATGAAATCACCTAGTACATTAGCTCATCGCTTTTACCCTTGAATTAAAAGAAACAGAGAAAGAAAGAATATTTGGCTTTAGTGGGTAGGTAAAGCAGATAATATTCTTGGAAATGAAATATAAACCTCTGTTTTTGTGCTTCTTGGAACTCTGTATTTGCCTTAGCAGCTCAGCTTAAAGGAGAGAGTAGGTTGGTAAGCATCACTTGCATAGTTTGGTAAGGTCAACAACAAGACTGAATATGTCTTGAAGTGCTTGGTTCAAACATCAAATCATTGATTGCCACAGACTTAGTGCGAATCTTTCGTCCCACCTGAATTATAATGTGGCTTGACAGTTAAAGATAGATTTGTTGTTATGTCTGAAATTCATGGTTGAATAAAGCTTGAATATAAAGACGGAACATGTTTTCAAGCATGTATAAAAGCAAACCTCTGAATCCCTGCTCTGTGTTCTCAGATGCCAAATAAAGATTGAAAGTCGGAAAGAATATAGAGGGGTAGAGTGACTGGCTTATAGGGAGTGGCTGAAGGAGCTGAATGTTTTATCTTGTCCAGATAACTTAGCAGGAAAAGGTAACAGTCCCCCAGTACTTTAGCAGTATAAACATGAAACAATGGAAGGGACTATCAAGGCTGGCAAAAAGGATATCAAAATCACCATGCCAGACAGTAATTGGTAGCACTGTTTCCAGAGCATTTTGTACACAAACACCTTTATAATGAATTAAACCTTATGACATCAACCTGAGAAAGAGAAAAAGAAAGATACCCCTCTTTATATCTGAGGAAGGCTTAAACAGTTACTGGCAACTGCCAGAGTTATTCAAGGTCACTCAACATGTCTTTAGACAATCCAGGTAGAACTTAGGTTCCTTTTTTTAAAAAAAAAAAGAGAATCAGGCCTGAAGCAACGGAAAGAAAGCAGCTAAAAGACTTCCAGAAAATATTTTCCAAATGTAAGATCTATTATTCTAAGCAATAATCTTTACAGGGAAATGGTAAGAGACCCAGCATTGGAGTCCAAACTCTGGAGAAAGCAATCGTGTGCTGACATTGACATTGACTGCATGACTTAATGGTGAGATTTCCTGCCCCCTCTACCTTAAATATCTATTACTTTAAATGAAGCAAGAACTATCTCACAGGATTCATGCAATTTACCTCATAAAAAGAGAAACATTCAGCAAGGCTATAAATACACCTCTAAGTTTTTATGGAATCAAGCTGCCTTGATTTACTACAGTGTCTCTGCAACCCTATGCAGTACTGCTTGTGATTCAAGGCTGCTCACTGTAATAGATAACAAACATTTTACTTTTCTGTCTTCAGTGTGTGTGAAATGGTTAATTAATATAAATCCAAGATGAATCCTGGCATTTTTTTTCATGTTAGTTATTTTTGTTAAGCTTGGCTTACCTCCTGTAGGGTCCAGTCTCGGGGCTATTTAGAGAATTTTCCCAAAGGTGTCAGTACTGCTTTGTCTGCATGAATACTAAAGCTTAATGTTCTTGTTTTTCCTGTTTAAGAGTTTTTGCCTGGACTAGCCAGATAATTTGTCTTTTTTTTAGAAACAAAATTTTTGCAGTTTTCTTTGCTGATGAAACTTTAAGTGACAGTTGTATTGTGGTTTGTATAATCTGCTGTAATATAAACATGCTTTAGATTGCTTATTTGGCCACAGATAATTTTCTTCTTGCTTTGAAAATATGACCAATTAACATAGAGTATTATTGATCACACTATTAGTTATTTCAATCTATTAGGGTATTTTTAAATTAAAATCTTAGCTAATGCTGTTGTCCAACATATCTCTGATGATCTCAGTATGGTGATCTCAGTCAGGTGATGCATATTTAGATTTATGTAATTCCTTAATTCTCATCTGAGTTATGTCTATACAAATGCATTTACTTCAGGGGAACTGTGCTGGAATAAATGAAGAAAAAAGATGGGCCCAATATTTTTCATAAGAAGGAACAAATGGGCAATGGTGCATGAAAGTGCCAAGTGGACATTTGAATACTTTCTGCCTCGTTGTTTAGCATTTATATGAAGAATGTGGATGTCATTCTGATCCTAGCTGACAATAGTTTTTGCTTTGCTAATAACACAGCTGATTTCAATATCTCAGTTTTAGACATGAAACTAATCTTCACTTATTTGGAGAAACCATTTCATGATATACTTTTAGGTCTTCCATTTGCATGCTATAATATAAAACTATTAGAAGTTAAAACACTTCTAAACTGAGAAAATGCCTGGCTTATTTAAATATCTGATATGTTATAGCTATAATGAAGTCGTCTTTGACTGAGATATCAGTCAATCCATACTTCAAGTATATTCTAATAAGAGACTAAAATTTCTTACATCAACATCTGTGACTAGTATTTTACACAATTTTTTGTCACCTGGGAAACTCCATCCCACCCAGCTGCAGCTATGCGTATTCATAGAATCATAGGATAATAGAAAGGTTTAGGTTCCTTTAGGGACTTTTAAAGATCATCTAGTCCAACCCCTCTCCTGTGGACAGAGACATCATTGACTAGACCAGCTTGCTCAAAGCCCCATCCAACCTGGCCTTTAACACTTCCAATGATGAGACGTTCACAACTTCCCTAGGCAGCCTGTTCCTGTGTCTCACTATCCTCATAAAAAATTTCTTCTTTATAGGAAGGAGGTTAGGGAGGGTTACAAATATCAAGAACTAATTGAGGGTAATAGTAGGGTCCAGTGCCTATGGGTAAGAATCAGGGTGAAGGCCAGCAAGGCTGATATCGTGGTGGGAGTCTGTTACAGACCGCCCAACCAGGATGTAGAGGTAGATGACATATTCTACAAGCAGCTGGGAGAGGTCTCAAGATCGCTTGCCCTTGTCCTGGTGGGAGACTTCAACATACCAGATACCAGCTGGGCACACAATACAGCTGAGAGGGAACAGTCTAGGAGGTTCCTGAAGTGTGTTGGGGGTAACTTCTGACACAGCTGGTGAGGGAGCCAACTAGGGAGGGAACACTGCTGGGTCTGCTGTTTGTGAATAGAGGACTTGTAGGGGATGTGACGGTGGAAGCCATCTTGGGCACAGTGACCATAAAATGATAAAGTTCTCAATTCTCAGGGAAGCAAGGAGGGGAGCCAGCAGGACTGCCATCATGGACGGCAGACTTTGGTCTTTTCAAAAGCCTGCTTAACAGAGTCCCCTGGGAGGCAGCCCTGAAAGGCAAAGGAGACCAGGAAGGCTGGACGCTTTTCAAGAAGGAGGTCTTAAAAGCGCAGGAGCAGGCTTCCCTCTGTGCTGTTAAGCGAGCCATTGGGGGAAAAGACTGTCCTGGCTGAACAAAGAGATATGGTGACAACTCAGGGAAAAAAGAAGAGTTTATGGCTTTGGATAAAGGGGCAGGCCACTCAGGAAGATTACAAAGGTCTTGTAAGGCTATGTAGGGAAAAGATTAGAAAGGCCAAAGCCCAACTAGAACTTAACCTGGCCTTGGATGTTTATAAATGTATTAGTAACAAGAGACTCAGGAGGGACTGAGTATTAGTAACAAGGACTCAGGAGAATCTCCATCCTCTATTGGATGCAGGAGGTAACATAGTGACAGAGGATGAGGAGAAGGCTGAGGTACTTAATGCCTTCTTTGCCTCAGTCTTTAGCAGTAGAGTAGGTTGCTCCCTGAGTACCCAGACCCCTGAGCTAGCAGATAGGGGTGGGGAGCAGAATGAAGCCCCCTTAATCCAAAGGGAGGTGGTGAGGGGCCTGCTCCAACACCTGGATATAAACAAGTCTATGGGGCCGGATGGGATCCACCCAAGGGCACTGAGGGAGCTGGCAGAAGTGCTCACTGAGCCACTTTCCATCATTTACCAGCAGTCCTGGCAATCTGGGGAGGTCCCAGCTGACTGGTGTCTGGAAAATGTGACACCCATCCACAGGAAGGGTCGGAAGGATGATCCAGGGAACTACAGGCCTGTCAGTCTGACCTCGGTGCCTGGGAAGGTCATGGAACAGATCATCCTGAGTGCCATTATGCAGATCATGAAGGACACCCAGGTGATCAGGCCCAGCCAGCACAGGTTCATGAGGGGCAGGTCCTGCTTGACCAACCAGATCTCCTTCTGTGACAAAGTGACCCACTTGGTGGATGAGGGAAAAGCTGTGGATGTTGTTTACCTGGACTTTAGTAAGGCCTTTGATACAGTCTCCCACAGCATTCTCCTCAAGAAACTGGACAGGAGTCCAATGGCTTGGATGGGAGTACCCTCCACTGGGTTAAAAACTGGCTGGAGGGCCAGGCCCAGAGAGTGGTGGTGAATGGAGTTAAATCCAGTTGGCGGCTGGTCACGAGTGGTGTCCCCCAGGGCTGGGTACTGGGGCCGGTTCTCTTTAACATCTTTATCAATGATCTGGATGAGGGGATCGAGTGCACCCTCAGTAAGTTCACAGACGACACCAAGTTGGGTGGGAGTGTTGACCTGCTGGAGGGTAGAAAGGCTTTGCAGAGGGATCTGGACAGGCTGCATCGATGGGCCAAGGCCAAGGGGATGAGGTTCAACAAGGCCAAGTGCCAGGTCCTGCCCTTGGGTCACACCAACCCCCTGCAGCGCTACAGGCTGGGGGCAGAGTGGCTGGAGCTGCCTGGCAGAAAAGGACCTGGGGGTGTTGGTGGACAGCCGGCTGAACATGAGCCAGCAGTGTGCCCAGGTGGCCAAGAAGGCCCCAGCGGCATCCTGGCCTGTGTCAGGAACAGTGTGGTGAGTAGGACTCGGGAGGTGATGGTCCCCCTGTACTGGGCACTGGTGAGGCCCCACCTCGAGGGCTGTGTCCAGTTTTGGGCCCCTCACCACAAAAAAGACATTGAGGTTCTGGAGCGGGTCCAGAGAAGGGCAAGGGAACTGGTGAGGGGTCTGGAGCACAAGTCTTGTGAGGAGAGGCTGAGGGAGCTGGGGGTGTTCAACCTGGAGAAAAGGAGGCTGAGGGGAGACCTTCTCGCTCTCTACAACTCCCTGAAAGGAGGGTGTAGCCAGGGGGGGTCGGTCTCTTCTCCCAAGGAACAGGTGATGGGACAAGAGGAAATGGCCTGAAGTTGCGCCAGGGGAGGTTCAGATTGGATATTAGGAAAAATTTTTACACTGAAATGGTTATTAAGCATTGGAATGGGCTGCCCAGGGAAGTGGTTGAGGCACCATCCCTGGAGGTATTGAAAAGACGGGTTGACGTAGTGCTTAGAGACATGGTTTAGAGATGTGGGGTTTTTTTTTTATCAGAGTTAGGTTGATGGTTGGACTAGATGATCTTAAAGGTCCCTTCCAACCTAGACAATTCTATGATTGTATGATCCAATCTAAACCTACCTTCTTTCAGTGTAAGATTGTTACCCTTTGTCCTATTGCTACAGGCCATGGTAAAAAGTTTCTCTTCATCTTTCTTATCAGCCTTGTGTTCAGTTTACATGACAAGGTTTTGGTATGGGGCAGTCTGCAGGGGTAGCTTGTGTGAGAAGATGACAGAAGCTGTCCCCGTGTTGGACATAGCCAGTTCCAGCCGTCTGTAAGACGGACCTGACACTGGCCAAGGCTGAGCCAATCAGCGATGGTGGTAGCGTTTCTGTGATAATATATTTAAGAAGGGGAGAAAACATGATGTACAACAGCAACTGGAAGAGAGGAATGAGAATATGCAAGAGAAACAACTCTGCAGGCACCAAGGTCAGTGCAGAAGGAGGGGGAGGAGGTGCTTCAGGCACTGGACCAGAGATTCCCTTGCAGCCCGTAGTGAAAGACCATGGTGAAGCATGTTGTCTCGCTGCAGCCCATGGAGGTCCATGATGGAGCTGATATCCACCCTGCAGCCCATGGAAGGACCCCATGCTGGAGCAGGTGGATGTGCCCTGAAGGAAGCTGTAACCCCATGGAGCGCCTGTGCTGCAACAGTCTTCTGGCATGAACTGTGGCCTGTGGAGAGGATGGGCAGGTTTTCTCCAGCAGGACCTGTGGCCCTACAGGGGACCCATGGTGAAGTAGTCTGTTCCTAAAGGACTGCACCCTGTGGAAAGGAGCATGCTGGAGCAGCTTGTGAAGAAGGACCCATATTGGAGAAGTTTGTGGAGGACTATGTCCCATGGGTGAGACTCCATGCTGGAGAAGTGGAAGGCGTGAGGAAGAAGGAGAGGCAGAGACAACGTGTGATGAACAGACCGCAACCCCCATTCCCCATCCCTCTCTGCTGGCTTGGTGTGCACCTGGTGGCCAGCCAAGGTCAAACTACCACAGCCTCCTTTAAGTATTGAAAGGCTGCAGTAAGGTTTCCGCAGAGCCTCCTCTTCTCCAACGCTCTCAGCCTTTCTGATCAGTTGATGTTTCAGCCTTCTGACAATTTTTGTGGCCATCTCCTGGACCTGCTCTAACAGGTCCATCTCTTTCTTGTGCTGGAGGCCCCAGAGCTGGATGCAGTACTCTAGATGAGGTTTCAGGAGAGCAGAGTATAAGGAGAGAATCACCTCCCTCAACCTGCTGATCACATTTATTTTGATGCAGCCCAGGATATGATTGGCTTTCTGGTCTGCAAGCACATATTGCTGGCTTATACCCAATATTTCATCCCCCAGTATCCCACGTATTTCTCTGCAGGGCTACTCTCTATCCATTCATCCCACAGTCTGTATCGATATTGGAGATTGCTCAGCCCAGGCAGAGGGCCTTGCACTTGGTCTTTTTGAACTTCATGAGGTTTGCATGGGTCCACTCCTCAAGCCTGTCAAGGTCCCTGTAGGTGGCATCCTTTCCCTCAAGCATATCAGCTGCACTACTCAGCTTGGTGTCATCCACAGATCTGCTGAGGGTACACTCAGTCCCACTATGTCATTGATGAAGATATTAAACAGTATTGGTCCCAGTATGGACCCTTGAGGAGCACCCCTTTTTTCCACTTGGACATTGAGCCATTGACTGTAACTGTTTGGATGTGGTCATCCAGCCGATTCCTCATCCATCTAACAGTCTATCCATCAAACCAATATCTCTCCAATTTAGAAGTAAGTATGTTATAGAATCATAAAATTACAGAATGGTTTGTGTTGGAAGGGACCTTAAAGATCATCTAGTTCCAACCCCACTGCCGTGGGCAGGGACTGTGTCAAAGACCTTACAGAAGTCCATGTAGTTGCTCTTCCCTTGCCCACTGATGTAGTCACTCCATCACAGAAGGCCACTAGATTTGTCAGGCTCAATTTGCCCTTGGTGAAGCCATGTCTCTAACCACCTCCTTGTCTTTCACATATTTTGATGTCTTCTAGCAGAATCTGTTCCATGATTTCTTATTCCCACTTCTTGATTTGTCTGTAATAAATATGTGTGCTGAAGTATGAAATCTTTGATGACATCAGATATACGTATTTTAAATTTGTGAATTTATAGATATTAAAAAAAAAGGCAGCAAACAGCTAATGGTGAGACATCATGTTTAAATGAGTTAGTAACTTTGAGTTAATTATTTTAAGGATAGCAATGTGCACTGCAGTTTCGAATACTGAAGCTAGATTGTCTAGGAACACTGTAGACATTGCTAAACACTGCTATCAGGCACAAGACAAGGCTGGGTAAGTGTAATAATTAGCCACTATTTCCAAGTGACCAGCCCTTTTTGTCCCATTACCCTTCTATTTCCCACACTTGTTTTTCCCTGAATTACCTAAATATCTCAATTTTCCTGCCTTGGATTCTACCCCAATATATCCCATAATGAGTCCTATGCAATCCTAAAATGCTCTTCCCCTGCATCCCATCATGTCTCCCACCCCAGGCAGCAACCCCCATTAATCCGAAAAGGGATCTGGAGGGCTGCTCCCGATCACTCATGGTGATGGATTTCATGCCTTGTCAGTGGGGTTGAAGATCTTCAGGGGCAGCCCTGAAAGGCACCCAGACAAGGCGTTGATTCCTTGGAGGTCCTTATTTTGGGTTTCTAACTGCCATTTTGCCCCTGTGCTCCTCTGGGCTTGTCATAGTTGTTGATGGGTTGATGGCTCCTGTGATGGGTCTGGGAGTACCTGGGGCATGGTATTGTTTGGGCTCTTCCCAGCTTCCCCACTGACTCTCTGTGCTCCTTTACGAGTATACAAATGAGGTTTTACCACATAACAATCTCATGTTATGCCATGAGTATACCCATAAAGGTGTTTTTGTTTAGTCACTTTGACGGTTAAAAGGAAGAAGAATGAGTCTGAGGACTAGGCAGTGTCTGGACAAGCAGAAACCTAAGGTCTAATTCTGGCTTCCTCCGTGTCCTTGGATAATTGAATCAGTCTTCAATTATTAGTGTCTGAAAGCTTCTGAAAGGTATATAAGATGACATATTGGAATTCCAGGGCTATTTTGAAGACAAATCTGGATGATATTCAAATATCAGAACAATGGAGTCAAGGTAAGTTCCAACGGTCAAAGATCAATCACCAAATACTCTGATGATCATTATTGATTTTTGATGGCCTGCAGTATTTCATAGTTTTTGGTATTTGTTAGTTTTTTTGCAGTATTTTTAGCTAGCGAGGAATTTTAGCTATGTCTCAGAAAACTACTCATAGCAATAGTAGAAAAACACACTATTTACAAAAAAAGTTGTCTTTTCTCATAGCATGCCTTGCAATTATAAATGTTTTCTCTTTCTTACAAAGTACAATGTTCTGCAAGCTAAAATCATGCAATACAAAGAGCCAAGGGACCTACAAGATGCTATTAATTGAGGTGTATAACCTTGCTGTTCCCTTGTCCATTTATTTCCTTAAATAACAGGCTTGCCTTACAGGGAAATGAAAAAAGGTGCTATGGCCAGCCCTGACAACGTATCTTGTTCTGTAGCTAAATTACTCAATATCAATCATTTAACATCCTACTGTGGAATTCAGTCTAGGTATAATTGTGGTTTCTCACTTGCTTTCAGTTAAAAAGGATTTCACTGTTCAGTTAGTGTACTTGAGAAAAACATTATGACCACTCTAAATAAAAATAAAACCTCCTCTATTCAAATCTGTTATGAAGCAATGTCTCTGGACATAAAATGATAACCATAATGATTTACAGTTGTAGATGCATTACTCAGTACATACCCTAATGCATTTAAAATACAGTTTACCTAGGAATTGTATAGAAGTATTTAATGTCAAATGACCTTTTTCAACTGATCATTTTTCTCTTGTTCATTTTTACTAAGAGAAGGGGCTGAATGCTACTTGATTCAAACATGGTTTGTCCTCATGGAAAACATTAAAACAATTCTATAGCTTATTATTAGTTGCAAATATTTTTTTTAAATTTTAGTTTAATTGTGAAACTTGATATGAGATTTACAATTTTAGGCAATAAAAATATTCTCTTTGCTATCATCAAGGCCAATCTCCAGTCAAAATTCCTGTATCACTTTTTCAGCAGTAGACTTCTAAAGATGCATTGCTAAAAAGAGAGAGAGGGGGGAAAAAAAAAGAGAGAAAAATATTTAATCTTTGTATCTTACAGCTTTTAGTTCTCTGTTTTACGCTGCTGGCAAGATGGACAGTATTACAAGCCCCAGCAGATTATATTTGCAGTCCATGTGTGCATTTGTTCTTTAAAGATGAAACTGAGGTAGCCAGCTCAGTTCTTATGAACCTCCACATAGGATATCATGAGATGAACTAAACTGAATGAGTAAACACTTCAAGGAGAGCTCCCCTTTCTGAACTGTAAAGTCTCCATCCTATCCTCTCACGGCAAATGCATGTGATAAATGTTAATTATAATGGGAATGCTAAAATTCCACTGTGAAGAGATACCTGTTATCCCCAAAGTGACCATCAGCTACGGTTAGCTTTAATCAGAAACAGGAGAAGTTTTTACCTGCTTCTGGTACAAAAGTACCAGCTAGCTGGGGGAATGGGGCCAAGATCCTATTTCTTGTGTGCCCTCCTCAATTTATTGGACATACTTGTCTTAAAATACCAGTTCATCAGATTGAGTGGCATCAGATCCCCAAATAAGAATTTTCTTCTCTCTTAAATGGACGTAGCCTTTCCAGAGAGCATCTTTAGCTACTACTTGTGGATACTCATTTATGTCTTTGTGTGGGATAGAAGAGGTAATAGAGGAAATTGGGAATAGGTAAATCTGTAATCCTGTATCTTGGTATCAGTTCACATTAATTACAAGGCTGCATTTATAACCTGTTCTACTGAGACGTTTTATCACTTTGAAGCCAAATGAAACATTCCCACATTCTTTTGAACCAGCTAAGATAAAAGCAATATATTCTAACTCTGTCACTATCCAGCTCAGGACACTTCCATCTCAGCTAACTTTGAATGTTATCACTGAAAAGCTTATTCTTCTTTGGGTTACAAGTTTTTTAATTGATTTTACTGTATTTCACAGCTATGTATTTTTCAGTTCTTTTCAACTTCCCTCATTTTCTACTCCTATTATCCCTTCATTCATTAGGTATCTTTGTATTCCCACATATAGTTCAGAGTTTTAAAGACACTTCTCTAGGTCTTTGCATTTTCATTAGTGTATAGTCAAATGGTACTGAAAGATCTTATTATTACTATTTCATACTGTTCTTTGCCATCAGACTAATTTCTTCTCTCATGGAACTTCAAAAAATCCATCAACAATCCTGTCTCTTTATATCTAGATCAAATGCTGATGATCTGTTATAAACAAGAGTTAATATCTCAAAGCATTCGTTGCAAAGGTTGTGTTGTGAAAATTGTACTTGGACTTTAATATAGTATCTAACCACAAATGACACAACAGGGCATGTTCAAAGCTGATGTTATTTGGTACAATTTTGTGAGCTAAATTAAGATGAACCTCTTTATAAGGGAACTCAATCTAATCTGAAGCTGAAATGTGAACATGAAAATGCATCAGATAAAGTACTGGTGTCCTCTTAACGAAGCTTGATGGCAACAGTTCATTTAATGTTCTAGATACACACCACAGACATTGCCAAAAGCAAATCTAATTAGGTATGTGAAGAATTCCTATATATCTGTTTTCACTTACTGAAATGTAATAAATAAGAGTAGATCTATATAAATTTGCCATATTAGCTTTTAAGCTGGCTCCAGAATGCTGCATTCTGAAATAAAAAAATACAACTGTGGATGTCTATGGAATAATAAACATCTCATTTTCTGTGCCAGGTCATTACTGAGATCCTTATTAACATTGCTGTATATTTGAAGTGAGCCCTTTTCTCTGTATTGTATGCATGTTTAAGTCTGAAAAATACAAAAAAAGCAGATATATATAAATAAGCTTTGTAGACAACATGTAGTCACTTGGCCATATCTGATTACCCCATGCAATTAATGAAAACTAAATGGTGGCTCATATTCATCACTTATCAGAAGTTCATTTGAATAACAAAGGGGATTAAATACAAAACTCCATGAAACAGAATGGCCAGTCAGTCTGGAAAATACAAGTAATCATTAGAGCTGTATTAGGTCATGGCTGCATGAAGGGTATTTAAAATGCAGAAGAATTTTAATGAACAATAAAGTATTTTTGGTAGCTGATGTTACAAATCAAGATAATTGTCCTTCTAAATAAACAAAACCACAAGTTCCATAGACCTTACTGTATAGCTCAAGCTTCACCCAATTACAATTTGTTTCTGGAGATAACATTTTTTAATGAACGATCATTTTCCAAATAGTTCTTAAGAAGCAGGCACACAACAAACAGTGGCAGACCTCCAACACAGCATGAAATGTGTGTGTGTTGACTTAAAAAACGAACGGGCTCACACTTCTTGAAGCATGTCTTGGGCAGATTCAGCTCTTGAGGATGTCAAAACCTGAAGTATTCCGGCCAAAAAAATCAATCCATTCTGTAGAAATTGCTAGGCACTAACTGTATGTTGCAAAGGTGTTCATAAAAAAAGAAAAACAAAACTTATACCCTTCTTCAAGGTATTGGCTTGTGATGGACTTGTATGTCATTTTATCTTCTGCCTGCCTGAAAAATGATGTCTTTCTGGTTGTAAATGCTGGGAATTTTGTAGAAGCAGGGAAGTGACAACTTCATTTGCAAATACTGCACTGTTTGAGTTATAGTACAGCTCCGTGAATGTAGCCCAAAAGAAAAACTAGAACTTCAATTTCCATTGTCTATTATTTGATGGACAAATAATAAATACATATCAGGGGTATTGTCACAGCTATAATGAAAAGAGCTACAAATATATTGGCAACACCAGCCAATCTTGGTGTCTGTCTATGCATGTATGTAGGCATGTATGTACGTATATACATATGTATGTATGTATCTGTCTGTCTGTCTATCTATCTGTCTTGTTCATTATATGCATTTCAGCAAGAGCTATCCCTGGTTGTTTCCTTGTCCAAACTAAACCAGGAAGATTGGCTATTTATCTTCCCTTGTGTAGTTCTTAAGAGCAGAAAACAATCTGTTCCTGCAGATAGTTGTCTCCACAGTGAGTGGTCCAGGGTTGAAGTTACCTTTTTCTATTTGGCTGGTATAACTCTTTAGCTGAAATGGAATATTTTCTCCTCTAAAATGGTCTCAACCGCCTCCTCCACCCTGTCTAGTAAACAGAGCAAAGAGTAGTCTTTCTTTCACCTCAGCTGGAATCACTAAACTTTTGACTTATTTAGCATACAAAGACGTCTCTTGTTCATAGGGCTCCTTTACTCTGCAAAAATGTAGGAATGTAGGTATTTACTACTCCCTTACTTTAAAGATTCTTAAATAACAGTACTGTTTTTATTAAGATATATTTTCTTGCCTTGAACTGCTTTGCATTACAGGTCTACTGCTTCCCCAGTAGCTTTGTTCTATTTCAGTAGGATGTTTCATGTCTCAGAACTACGTGTTTCTGAACACGAATTTTCTCAGCATTTCGAACTAATTTTCTGAAAAGCAGTAGTATTTTAAATAGTATGAGTTTAAAAGTAGAGATTTATAATCACCTTACTAGATATACAGCATTCATCTCTCTTTGACTGCTCAAACAATACAACAATGAAATTGTGAAAGGAGGCTTTTGCAACACATCTCTGCCTCCTGTTAGCGATCAAAAAGTAGTTTTCATATAAGACATAGCAGACTATTGCAATTATTTGATTTATTAGCTGCTTTGTCTTAAACTTATCTTCCATGGTAACAAAAGTAAATGAGTTTATGTTTACGTGAATATATTAATCTGTTTTAATTATCTCAAACAAAATAATAATGGTAATTTGCACCAAATAATACTGCAAGAACTAGTTGCCAATTTGATTTTGGTTAGTAAATTAATGTTGTGTATGAGCTCTGGGAGAAACAATGCTTGAGAATTTTGTTTTCTCAATCGCCTTGTTTCACGAACACACACAATCCCCTTAGACATCAATAATTTTAAATTAAATGTTTTCCTTATTGGTACCCTGCTGACTTTTAGACTCTGCAACCCCCAAATGAAATGTCAAAATATAGCCAAGTCTCTGTAGTTCAATCTCATGCCAAATAATCAAAGTTTAAAAATTATATTCTAAAAATGTGAGTTTATTCAAATCTTTGCATTCAAAGACATTTAACAAAGTACTGAAAATACTTTTTTATGCTGCCAAAGAGATTTTAATCACCTAGGGTTTCTGTATAAAATGTAAGTCAATGACCATTTTTTGTTACTCAGAAAGACTCTCACTTGTAAATTAAAATAATGTTGTCTGGAATGATCTATCTAATATTATTTTTTTTCTTATAATTATAAATCACATATTATGAAGAATTAACTGAAATAGTATATTGATGTAGGTGAGTAACTTTATAGAAGAAATTCATAGCGCATAGTCTTCTTTGGGGGAGATGCACTATTTCTTCCAATGCATTCTTGTAAAATGCTGAAAGATCTTAATTATGAACAAAATAATAAGAAAGCACTAAATAAACCTAGTGAAGTGTCTCTGGTCTGTAATGAACAAAGAAGCTAGAAAAAAATATCATTACGCACATTTTACATTTCTAGAAAATTCTCAGATTGAATGCATTTTTGATAGAAGAAACATGCAAGCAATAATCACAGAATCACACAACGATATGTAGGTGGAAGGTACCTCTAGAGATCATCAAGTCCAACCCCCCTGCCAAAACAGGTCCTCCTAGAGCAGGTTGCACAGGAACTTGTCCAGGTGGGTTTTGAATGTCTCCAGAGGTGGAGACTCCACCACCTCTCTGGGAAGCCTGTTCCAGGGCTCTGCCACCCTCAAAGTAAAGAAGTTCTCCTCATGTTTAGATGGAACTTCTTATATTCAAGTTCACGCCCATTTCCTCTTGTCCTGTCACTGGGCACCACTGAAAAAAGACCGGCCCCATCCTCCTGACACCCACCCTTTAAGTATTTATAGGTGTTGATCACATCCCCCCTCCATGTTCTCTTCTCCAGACTAAGAAGACCCAAGTCCCTCAGCCTCTCCTCATAAGAGAGATGCTCCGGGCCCCTCATCATCTTTGTGGTCCTCTGCTGTACCCTCTCCAGCATTTCCCTGTCCTTCTTGAACTGGGGAGCCCAGAACTGGACACAGTGCTCCAGATGGGGCCTCCCCAGGGCAGAGTAGAGGGGGAGGATGACCTCCCTTGACCTGCTGGTCACACTCTTCCTGATGCACCCCAGGATGCCATTGGTCTTCCTGGTCACAAGGGCACATTTCTGGCTCATGGTCATCCTGTTGTCCACCAGGACTCCCAGGCCTTTTTCCTCAGAGCTGCTTTCCATCATGTCAGCCCCTAACCTGCTCTGGTGCATGGGGTTATTCCTCCCCAGGTGCAGCACCCTACACTTGCCCTTGTTCAGGTTCCTCTCCGCCCAACTCTCCAGCCTGTCCAGGTCTCGCTGTATGGTGGCACAGCCTTCTGGTGTGTCAGCCACCCCTCCCAGTTTTGTATCGTCAGTGAAGTTGCTGAGGGCACATTCCATCCCTCCATCCAGGTCATTGATGAAAATATTGAAGAGGACTGGACCCAGTACTGACCCCTGGGAGACCCCACTTGTTACGGGCCTCCAACTAGATTCTGTGCCCCTCATCATGATTCTCTGAGCTCTGTCTTTCAGCCGGTTTTCAATCCACCTCACTGTCCATTCTTCTAATTCACACTTTCTAAGCATACCTATGAAGATGCTGCGGGAGACTGTGTCAAAAGCCTTGCTGAAGTCAAGGTAAACAACATCCACCGCCCTCCCCTCATCTATCCATCCAGTCATGCCATCGTAGAAGGCTATCAGGTTAGTCAGACGTGACTTCCCCATGGTGAATCCGTGTTGACTATTTCTGATAGCAATAATAGGGAAATAAGTTGTACAGATTTTTAAATAGTTAAAAAAATAAAGAAGTTCTGTCTCTTATATGCTTTTTATAGCCTCCTTATTTAATATCAAAATGTGGGGTAGAAAATGTCCTACTGTTTCTTAAGAGAACGCTCCCTTTAAAAGAAAACTCAGGGACCAGGCTTTCACTAGGATGCTCAGATTTCTCCAGAAATCCGCAGTGTGGACAACATCCACAGATGTGCTGTTTGGAAATCCTATCCACGTGGGAAAAAAAAAAGGAAGTAGAAAGCACTTGAGAGTCTTGCCCTTGTTTTCTGGATGACCCACAGGGCAACTAGAGCAGTTGCAGAATTGTCTAGAAATTCTGTATTTTTCACAGTTGAGGATGTGCTAGTCCTATTGTGCGGAGAGAACCTGAGAATGGCAAAGCTAGTCTGATGCATTTAGGATGTGTCTAACTTTCTGAGCATGAGGACATTGCGAGTATTTGTCTAAGGCTTCCACAGTGCTTGTCTTTTTTTCCTCAAAGAGAGTGGTTCTTAGCACAATATTTTTGTGAATATGATTTTTTCTAACATCTTGAAAACTTATACATATGGAAGTCTTTTTGTGATATTTGTTGACTACTCATTTACCACATAGACTGAGGAGTAAAACAGAAAAGATAATAAAATACTACCACAGAACAAAAACGAAACAGAAATGTCCTCTGAAGTACTTCTTGTGTCGATTGTGGTATTGGGTGGTAGAAGGGAATCTCAATCCAAAATTTTCATGTCCTCGTCAAAACTTCTGATTATTAAATTTAAAAAAAAACTTATCCTAATGAGGATTATTTTTGAATAACTTTCCAGGTAATCTTTAACATATAAACTAAGTTTGTACTAAATCCCATATATAATAGTGCTTAACTTAATGACCCAAAAACCTACCTCATACAGCTGCCAGGTAGGTAAGCGTGGCTTCGCCAGTTCTAGTCTAGAAAACTACAGCATCAAGCAGTTGAGTAAAATGACAATGGTTAGCTGCAAATCTACCATAACATTGGAAATGAAGCACGAAGCTATGTCTATGCTGGTAAACAGGGCCAGACATGAGCCTGGCTACTGGGCTGACATATTTTTGTTTGTCCCAACATTAGTGGGATTGCTTACATAACATATTGGAGCCCTTGGTAGTTAAGTCATTCAACTATTACATGGTTATTTTTAGTTATTATTATTTTATTATTGTTGTTATTATTATTATTATTAGTCTTTGACCTAAATTGTGCTTTCAGTGAAATCATTCCTACCTCGTCCAATGACCGTCTCTACCTGTAGCCAATTAAGATATAAACAGGCTTAATATGCATTTCAAATCTTGATACCTGTAAGATACAACACTGTCCCACCCTTCACAGAAAGTGAAGCTCAAAGGATCAAAATTTCAGAAAGCTGTATTCAGAAGGTACAGATTAGCAAGGTGCTGCATATTTATCATGGTTCTCCTGAGAGTTGGTGTGTTATTTCAAGTGCTGAGTTAACTAAAAATGTGATTATATATTACTCGTTTATTTTAGTGATTGTGCTGAGAAGTAGTGAGGCTAGTTAAAATTCTACTACACCTCACAGAGAAGAAATAGCTTTAGTTTTACTCAGTCCTCCTCCTCCCACTTCCTGCAATAAATTCATTAGAAGCGTTGAGAAGCTATAAATTAGTCACACAGTCACTTGATATTGCTAAAGCATATTATTAATTTCAGAAAAAATATTTTAAAAGATAAATTTCACAATCTCTTGTTTTTCCTGCTTTTATATCAATCTAAATAAAGGATGCTAGTAGATAATTTAATGACATCCGTTGCTTAATTTAGAAAGAAGATTCCACACTCATACTAAACAACTATCCTTGTTCAAACAGATAAATAAAAAGGTGTCATGTATTTTGAACACTGTCTTTAAGAAGATGTGGTTTTCTTTTCAATAACAAATCAGAAAGTATTATAAATATGCAATAATTTGCAGTAATCTACTCTGCCTATTTTGAAGCTTGTTTCCTGCACCATTCTGACAAACTGTAAAGTTGGCAGTCTTACCAGTTTGGACATAGCACAGTAGAAAAATACTTTTTTTGATCATTATGTTCCAAACTACCTGAACAACAGGTACAACACTCTTTTCCTGGCCCTTAGCTAATATCCTGACAACTGGTTACAGAGTCAGGCTATTTGATTTTCTTCAAGACCCATGACTACTATTTTTTTGGCACCATATTGGGGTAGTATATGGTTAGCAGTCCTGTTCAGGGTCCTCTATAGCTTTAGTGTTCTGTGTCTTATTTAAATGATATTTAATAAAACCTATTGTGCAGAAGATGGATAATGGTGATCCTATGATTTTGCAATGAAAATACCCATGCCATCTCTTTGTGCTGTACATCATGTTGAGAGAACAACAGATACCACTTGGCCTTTGGGAAGAGTGTAGCCTTGTCTCCGTTCTGCATATGAACTGCTACAGATTTTATTTAGGGATTACTTATAAAAGTCTCCAGAATATCACTGCTAGAGATCTTTCAGATCTAGTGAGATTTGGGGCCTCTACTGCTTGGTGACAACAGTCAGGACAAGGGCTATAGGTAACTGAGTAAGCTGCTCCTTATGTTTGGATGTCAAAGTTACACAAAATTCTCTTCTTAGGCATCAAAAGAGACTTTGTGCATCTTACCCTAGATGACATTCCCAGGACTGTGAGAATGAGTGGGGAGGAGAAGCTCAGCCCAGCTCAGCTAACTCCTTCTCCTCAGGTCAGACCCTTTCTTCATGTTTCCAGCGTTAATGCAGCGGTAATCGGCCAAGGGATGATGTTTGCATGGATGCAAATATCTTTAAGATTTTTTTCCCCTTTGTCCTTTCATATCAGTCCAAAAGAATGAGAATGACTGAACCAGTTCAACCCACCTATGTTGAGATGTAAGGACTAGTGTCTGCTGACTACTGGGTGCACGCCATTATCAAGAGCTCCATCTTCTAATATCTCAGTCAAATATAGAGCAAGCAGTGTGCTTGGTCTTGGTAGGTTTCCATTAATAAAATCTAAAAGTCTTCTCTTTCCATCACTTTTCCTCTTTGCCCTCTTATTCCCCCTTTTCTTGCCTTCCCCTTGACACATACATATGCATTCCTTTGAACACCCCAAAATTTTGACTGAGACAGCTGGACCTGAATAATGTCAACAATTTCAAATAAGACAAACAGGGGGGAAAGCATGCATCAAGAAACACACTCCTGCATTGCACAATGCATTAAACAGATGGGAAAATGGGCAGAAAACTGAAGCATGAAATTTAATGTTATTAAGTGGAAGGAAATATTTTGGTTTTATTGTCAGTTCCTCATGCTACTTAGCAGAAGAAGAGGAAGAGGTCTAAAAATAAACTGTTGTATTAGGGCTACAGAAAATGTGTAAGAAAGAGTGACTTGCAGAGTGACAAGCATCAAGCTTGTTCTAGAAAAATAAATAAATAAATAAGGCCATTAAAGAAGATGGGTGCAGTCATCAGAAAACCTCTGACATTAACTTTTATGAAGCAGTTAAAATTCTCACTGCAGCTCCAGATTTGCATGTGAACTATGACCAATCATTCACTTAGAAAACAATATGAGATACATTTACAATTTAGCTTGTGTTCTGTATGACTCAATACAAATTAATCAAACAATATGCAATAAATTTCATGGGCTGTTAAGTTTTAGTTCTGGTGATGTAAATCACAGGTGGGATCATATTACAGAGAGATATACTATTGGGTTGATGAAACAGTGAAGTGGAAAGCCAGATCTTGTTCTGAGTAGCCAGGTGTCAGTAGAGTGAAAAACACGGTAAAGAGAATAAAGAGTGGTGGAAAAAACAAAAGCTTAGTGCCTTAAAGAAACTCTCATAAATAGCAGTCGTGAAACCACTGTTTAACCCACCTTTAGACTGCAGAATTTAATCAGTGAGGTCCACTCAGTGACCGAAAGAGCTAAGAGAAAGTTCCTGGCAAAACAGTCCAAAAGTAGAGCTACTATGACTTCTGTCAAGCTTAACTGGTTCTTTCAAATGAAAACAAAAGTATTTTATTCTCTGGTCTTGAAACAGTTATGAATTTTGATGTCATGGCAATATTTGTTCTGTATTTTGCTCATGAGTAGAAGATCAGGCATGTCATGAAGCAAAATGGGCTTATATTTACATTATATGCAACTAAGCTCTTGTGTTTTTCTCCTGTTTGCTTATATTTGCATGAGATTCTGAACTAATGCACATTCCACAGTAAATCTGTAGTCCAGTCAGCTAAGGATTCTGTGTATTCATTTGTGTGAATTTCATTGTGTTTTTTTTTCTTAACATAATCTTTTCTTTACACATCTGCATAAAGTATCCACCCTAATTTCTTCTTCTGGATTTCCTCAGTTTTCTTGCCACTTTAGATTTGTCTTCCATAAAGCATCTGTTTGTGTCTTTTCTTAACACCTATGTCTTTTTAGATGCTGAAAATAAAGATCATTATTGCAGACTCCATTTAAAGAGCCTTTGCACAGACTGACTTCCAAATGTCCACTTCAGATAAAGTATGTAAGGGACTTGATAATCTTTTTTGGGGAGGGATGGTGTTTTCTGTTCTAAGGTCTCCAGACCTGTATAATTCAGTAAATGAACTAGAAAACTAAGGAAAACCTCTGTAGTTTTTTTAATGGTTTTGGTTAGTGATGGCATACACTTCAGTACTTCTGATTCCAGATTGGAACAAAATGAAAGACTAGTAAAACTTTACATTTTGCATAAGTAATTTTGACCTGTAATGAAGAATATTTCTTTTCCAAGTTCTAGGTGTGGGGTATATCTCATTTACAATCTACTTATGCTGTAGTACAAGATTGGTTGTACTGTACTGAACGATTACTGTTCTATAAGATTTAGCTTTTGAGAAAGAGAGAGCAAATGATTCCTTTCAATCTAGTTAGTGACGAGACCTCTGTAGGCCAAGCATGAAAGACTGTTGTTAGGCTTCAAAAGCAAGAAGTTCACAATCACCCAGGCCTTGCAAAGAAATAGTGGCTCATTGAAGATGAAGGTTGTTATTAAACACCTTGACCAAAAGGTTAAATTTGGGTTTTTTCCTTCTTATCTCTGAGGAAGGGAACTTCACTTCAGCTGGGGAACTAATGTCCCCATAAGCACAGTAAAAACATAGCACAGCACTGGAAAAAAGTGACTCAAAATGAAAACTAAGTTTCAAAAAGATATAAAGCTTAGATCTGATTACACTGGCCCAGTATGTTGTTGAGAAATTAAAATATTTTAGAAAGAGTGAATAAAATAAATTTTAGGGAACAAAACCCAAGAAAGATCATACGAACAACAAAAGGAAAGAGGAGGGAAAAGGGCATAACAAGAAAGTAAAAAGAGAGGAGATGAAACATATACTTTAAGAGTCATACCCAAAGTCCTACCAAATCTGTTTCTTTTGTCACTCAGCAATAAATCCACTGACCGCTATCTTTGTACAAAAACAAATCAGCAGCTGTGCCTCTCTGCCTTTCATTAGAGAACTCTCTCTGATGTTCTCAGAAGCAACTCATTTAGCCTGCCTTGAGCAAATGTCTCATTAATAATCTTACTTCTTTGTTTTTGTTGGTTGGTTCATTAAGTTCATGCATGCATAAAGTTGCTGTTGCTGCAGATAATGTGCAAAGCCTTTATAAACCAAGGCTTTTCAAACTGTTAAACCATTTATTAATTCAGGAATATGCTACACATTTCTAAAATCTTACTTCAACCAAGGCAATTGATTAGTCTTTTGTTTGTTTTTTTTCTTCCACAACATGCTTATTGAATTTTCAAATTTTCTGTTTGAAATCTACTCTCTGCTGTGAAGACAACTTATCTAGAAAATGTTTCTTGTGCTCTTTCTCCACCTTTTTTGTTTGCACCATGAGCCCTTGGGGATGGGAGGGTGCTGGGCATGGCTGTGCAAGTCTTTGTTTGAACTGCACTCAGAAAATAAAACAGCCATAAGTGTGTATCTGAAATTTTAAAAAGCTTTATTATTTTCTGCATTGCAAAATTGAATCAAAATGTTTTGTTTGCTTCAGAAGTGTTCCATCTAACACAAAACAAAATGCCTCTAAAGATATCAGTGAGAAAAACAAAAACAGGAGAGTGAGAAAATTACTCTCCTGAGAGGGTGATCTAGCTTTCTAAGCTGTAGGGACATTCTGGAGGAGTGCTTTCAGTCCTTCCTACAGACTCTGTCACACTTCTGATAAATTGTTAGGTATTTGATAGTGCATCAGCTGGAATCCATCAACGAGGCAAATGGCCTAACAGCCAGGCTGGAATCATTTATGCAGTCTGGCATGATGACTATTTAAGTATTTTTATACAAAGAGGAAAAGTATAAGAAGAGACTGTGAAAGCTCTGCCTCAGAATATCTAAATAGTTAGTGATTAAGACATTCATGCAAGAAGTAAAGTATATCAGTTCAAATTCTGGTCCTGTATCAAGCAGAAGCTTTGAATGTTTTTGTTTGTTTTTTTTTTCCATGTGAATTTCTATTCAAAAAACTATTCCATTTCTAGGACTGCACCACTTGCTATCCTTTTCATTTGCATCGTTCCTGTCTCTACAAAGTTGAAGTTTGGGCTTGAATACACTCACAGTGAGGGTGGAATTTAGCTCAAGTCTGTGGAACCAGCTCACTGCTGAGGCACTGAATACAAGCTACTGACATAATCTTTTTCTATGATACTTTAAATTTAGCTTTCAAAATATTTCTCCAGAGAAGATTATTGAACAAATTCAACCTGAATTCAAAAAGTAGTTTTCTCGTACAAAAAAGTAATTTTTGGCCACTTTTAGTGTTCAAAACCAAAAAAGAAACCTCAGATGTAGTGCTAAGAGGCATTCAGACAAAGGTAAGAGGCATGTTGTTATGAGGCAAGATAAAAAAGATACGAGGAAAAGAGAATCTGAGGGAGGCCAAACTAAAAAAACCCTTCATAGTACAGCTATAGCTAGCTCATGGCATTTATGAATTTAACCTGAATGAAGGCATTTGAACATAAGACAATTATTAGCAACTCACTCTTCAATAGATATCGTCTGCTCTGTTAATGTTAGCTGACCAAGAGATTCATTTATTTCTTCCGTAAGAAATTGTTACGTCATTGTGTTTCCCGCAGATTACGGCTGGGTTCTTCCTCAGCAACATGTGAGAGGAACATGAGCAACAACCTGCGCCCTCTCACACTGCCCACAGAAAGAGCATCAACACCATGACAGTCCGTGTTATTCAATATTTGGATTTTTCAATTATTATTATATTTTATTCAATTGGGATTTTTCAATTATTCAATTATTATTATATTCAACTTTTCACTATATTTGGAATGCAAGTCCAAAGAGACAGGGCCACACGGAACTCCCTATGTTGAACTGGCACTCACTAAATATACTACGTGGATCGCTTTAGCAGAGTTTACTTTCAAGCTTCACATTACTTTTCTGTCTTGGCAATTCGCCCTCTCCTCCCTTCTAAATGGGAATTTTACATAACAGTTTCAAAAGTGTCAGTTATGTGAAGATTTAAATCTCAGTGCTACTGGTCTAAATGCAATTTCAGCTCCTAAATTTCACTGAATTTCACTGAATTTCACTGAATTTTTTTAGAGTTGGAAGGGACCATAGAGATCATCTAGTCCAAGTCCCCTGCCGAAGCAGGATTGCCCAGAGCATGTCAGAGCATGTTACTCAGGACTGCATCCAGGCGGGTCTTGAAAATCTCCAGAGAAGGGGACTCTACAACCTCCCTGGGCAGCCTGTTCCAGGGCTCTGGCACCCTCACCGTGAAGAAGTTTTTTCTCATATTTGAGTGGAACCTCCTATGTTCCAGCTTGTGCCCGTTGCCCCTCGTCCTCTCACTGGCAACCACTGAAAAGAGTCTGGCTCCCTCCTCCTTCAACCCACCCTTTAGATACTTATAAGCATTGATAAGGTCTCCCCTCAGCCTTCTCTTCTCCAGGCTAAAGAGTCCCAGCTCTCTCATCCTTTCTTCATAAGGGAGATGCTCCAATCACTTAAGCAATTTTGCTAAAAAAAGCTGGTTTTTTCTTCCATGCATTTCCGAGTTGTATTTTATTACCAAAAGCAAAAGAAAATTAATGAGGCTTGTAGTTTAAAATAAAAAAATAAACCCCTGCAATAACACCTGAGAATTTTTAAGGTAGGGCTGGATCTCATTATTTCAGCTATTCTTGCTATTTTTGCTTTTCAGTCCTCAAGTTCATTTAATGCAGTTGGAGGATGAGACAGAAAAAGTTGTGTTCTGATTTTCTAATTTACCAGTTCACCAGTGCAGACTTCATAGACTCACTGCCTTCAAAGTAATGGAGTGGAATTCAATATATATTGTATCTTCTTTTAAAAGGAATATAAATAGCATGAAAACTGTATTTTCCTTGTTTCTGGTGCTCAAATTCTGGTGCTCAAAATCCTGCACACTAGGATAGATGGCGTCAGTGCACACAATGTAATGTAGCCCTTTATATACTGTTTCAGAAGAAATATGTAGTCTGGCAAGACTCCTTCTGGATTTAAAACTAGGTAAAGTGTTTTTTAAAAAGGGTATGAATGAATGCGAGACTGTTGATAAATGTCTATAGAGAAGCACCTTGCAAGAATGTACCCTGAAAGATTTGGTTCAGGAGATTTATTGATTTTGCATATCATAGAATCATCTAGGTTGGAAAAGACCCTTGGGATCATCGAGTCCAACCACCTACCTACTCTACAAAGTTCTTCCCTACACATATATGTAACCTATGTTACATGATGAACAGCTTCTACAGAAAACGATGGGCACAGGATCTTCCACCCCAAATAAGTTCAGTGCATGGTGCATTTGGGAGTGAGGCAGCAGGTAAATGCTCCTGGCGCTGCAGGTACATGTGCTCCAGGACACTATGAAATCTGGTAGTACCCTTGCCATGAAGGTGAGCGAGTTCTTCTAGTGTCTGTTATTGTTTTTATGAGCTAAAAGGATTAGCTAAACAGAAAGACAGATCAAGGGAGAGAAGAAACCAGGCAGAAGGGCAGAGAAACCTGGAAAGGTGTAGAGTTGTGGCAACAAAACAGAGGGAAACAGAACAGTACAAATAAGGCAGAAACCACTGGATGGCACAAGCATTTGGATGTGCAGGGATATCAAAACCGAAGAAAACGGGCATCTTTCATTCTGCTGAGTTTGCTACCACATGGGATTAATTTCGGAAGCAAAACGCCAAAATGTAGGTATCTACATGCAGGTATCTGTGTGTGCACGGAAGTCTAAGCTCATTGTATTTAATGGAGATCTAGTTAACAGGATCAGTGGAACCCGGAGAACTATTTTGTATGGCAACACTGGACAGAGAGATGATCTGCACCTTTCTGGCTGGGCCAGGCAGGATGCAGCATGGTGACCAAGCTGGCTCTGCATACCCAGGTGAGCAGCTCAGCTGAGTAGTCAAGTGTCTTTGAGTAGGTCTGGCTCCTTCCTTCTTTCTTGTGAGGGTTACATGGATGTCAGAGGTATAAGTCATCTCCACTTCATTCTCTCTCAGGGGAGCAGAGTCATGTTTGACCTCTGTCTTGCAATTTTTTTCCTTCCAGTGTTTTTGGAAACTAGATATGCTTTAATTTCTGAGATAAGGTTGCATTTCTGAGAAATCTAAAGCTTTCTATGGAAATATTTTTCTCTTGCCCAAAGTGCTTTGTTTCTTCATTATTTCCAAGGGTTCTAATACCGGAGAGGTTTTTTTTTTTTTATTCCTGCACTTTTACCCCTAATAAAACAATGGAACTGTGTAAAAAAATATTCTGTTTTCAGGATGAAATGAAGGATGCTTACCAGATTGAACCATTTACTTTGAAGAGAAAAGCAGTCAAACTACAAGCATGAATTGGGAATATTTTCCATTCTTTTCCAGTAATGAGGATGACGATTTTTTGCAGCTGACTCACAGGATGGAAATGAAAATTGCTAGTGCTGAGGTTTTTCAAGTGATTGACCTATTCTGCAAAAGTTCTTGGGTTTCTGAAAGAGCAAGGTGTATTTAGGAGTAAATTTGGCTCCTAAAATATTCAGACTCACAAAATATACTTAAAATTCTCTAGGGTACAAACTTATCATAAACACATATACTGATATCTTTCTGCCCAGAAATATAATGGGTAAGTTCCACTCAGGTCAGAGTTCATAAATTCACTCATGTCAGATCTTATCCCTCCCACCTTCTCTTACATGTCTGCTTCCAGCCTAAAACCCAACCCAAATCAAACCAAAACTGTTTGATGTTATTTTTCAGGCTTAGATTTCAGACTTGGATGAGCCAGGAAAATATAGAGAACACAGGGACACGTATGGAGAGGCCCTGATTACCCAACCTGAGGTGAACTGAAGCTCAATTGTGTCCCATAATAGTACAAAGCAATGATTCAGTTTTGCAGAGTGGTCAGAATACCCCAAAGGAAAACCCACCTGAGTGTTGCGCTGTGAAACTCTTCAGCAAGAAAGCTGTTAAAAGTACATTTGAGGTTCTTAATCATTTGCAGTATGGAAGTCCCCTAAGACCTTGGCAATAATCACAATTCATTGTAAAGTTTTGCTTCAGTTGTAGTCTGGAGTAATGCTTTAGTTAAAGACAGATGCAAGAGCTAGACTGACGTCTTTTGAATAAATATTTTCAGGGTGATGGCAGGGTGGGAATAGGGGTATTTCCAAAAAGAGCATTACCATATGAAACAAGTGGAAACTCATCATTAGTAATGGAGAGGAGCGAGGTCTAATACATTGTGACATAATTTACTTAATGAAATCTCCATTGCTTGAGTGATTTCAAATCAGATTTACCAGGAGAAGCAATATTATACTATGGCACAAAGTTAGAAATAAACAGACAATATTACATGGGTTTTTATATTGCCCTTTCTCATGAGTAAGCAAAGAAACAATGCCATCATTTCCAAAACACTTATAGGAAAAAGTGGAAAAAGTCCATATTCCCCTTTTCTTACTCCCATGGCCGTCATAGTGGCATCATCAGAAAAAATAAAGTAAACAGTACTAAATTTATCTGTTTAGGAGCATGGTCTGACTTCGGGAAATTATTCCATGCATTCAAGTACCTACTAATTGCAGTGGCTTCTTTCAGCAAATCAGGATGATTTAGTACTGCATATTGAATCTTCACTGTGACCTAGGCTTCTACTCTCTTAAGTCTCAAAAATGTTTGTTTTAAAACTCTTCAGGTACACGCTTTTTCTGCTCAATAACATCAGTTTCAATGATGGTTGCAGAGCAACCCAGCAGAGGGTTAATAATAGCGTCGTGGTACTCTGCAGTTCACTGGTTTGGCCTTCCATCTCCTAGTTTATCTACCCTAAGACCAAATTATTATCCTGTAATAAAATGAAAAGCCACTATTACTGTAAGTACACTTAAAATTATTATTAGTAGTGTGCTTGGTGAGGTTAAATCATGAGGTCTTTGATGCTAACTTCAAAAATGACATCTCTGATTTAACTAGAATAAATGAGATGGTTGCTTCTCTCTAATTAAAGGCAAAATGTATCTATAGTACTTGGCAATTTTCTGTCACTTAACACTGTATTACAGCAGCATTTATTACATTCATTATATTATAATTACAATTACTTTACATTTACTGAGGGTTCAATCCTCAGAAACCTAAGCTGCCTGGAAAAAAGAATTGTATTTGTTTGAAACCAAAATGAAGCCTGTATACCAAACTGAAGGTGAAGTTCATGAACCTGTTGGATAGTTCATCGGCAGAGCCCATTAGTCCTTTTCTCTCTATATAGAGAGTTAGGGTGATATTGTCAGCAGCTATAAACACCCTCAGTGACCGCACTCAAGGGCCCTGTTGGTAAGGACACAACTGCAGGTGCTTTCCAAAAAGTGAAGTGATTCCCTTCAGTTGATCCCTGAATTTTGGGCTGTCAGTATAGCGGAAAGACTATATTTCAATTTCTTATTTGTTTTTCAGGCATAGAGCAGCAAGCAGTAACTGGTGACTGGCAAACAGAAGGGGAACTCCAGCTGGTTTTGCTCTTGCAGGGAGAAAAAGCAGCATGGCATGGATGGGGCACCCACTGAGCTGAAAGTTTAAGAGAAAGAAGGAGAAGGCTACCTTGGAGTGAACAGTGAATGCTATTTTCTAAAATGATCTCCCTTTTTTTTTTTTTTTTTTTTTTGTGCAAGTGTGTTTTTTTCTTCCTTATTCATTCCTGACTTCTCTGTATTCAGGTTCTTTCCATTTTAGCTCTAAACATTAGCACAACCATGCTTTGCTCACACGAATACTCCCTGGAAAACAGATTTAAAACTTAAAAGCCTGAATAATTATTGTAAGATTTTTTTTTTTAATGGGGCATTTGATTGCACAGTGTAGAGTTCACGCTGTGTTAGTTTCTTAACTCAGTGGAGAGAAACAATTTAATGCAATCTAACTATCACTGTGCAAATTGTGAATATTCACAATCTACAAAACAGGAGCTTTGTTTTACTCATTCTTCAAGAAACCTGTGAAAATTTCCAAGTCCTTATTTCCCAATACATACAGGAAAAATCTAATTACTATGAATTTTTCAGTTCTGGTTTGCAGTAGGAAGGAAACGCTTATAAAAGGTGAAGTGACTACTTCCGTCTGTAGGTGAAATACAAACAGAAGCAGTGAATACAAACTGCCGAATGAGTGAGCAATATAATTACACTTAGAGCAAATAATTCAGAAAAGAATTATTCTACTGTTCGAACAAAGCAGTGGGTCAATTCATCCATGTAAGGTCATTACATTTTGTGAGTAATATACTCTCAAAACATTCCGAGCACAGCACAGAAGACATTTGTAGTCTCACAAATGTATCCCTACTTGTTATTGTTGTAATTTACCACACAGATCCTGCTGTTTCACTAAGATCTCTGCCTATGCCACTGAAATCAAAGAAAGCTTTGATTTTAATGGGAACAGGATCAAGGTTTAGCCACTCAACATGTCCTTGAGCCAAAACAAAACTTCCAAGGAGGTTAATGTTGAGAGCGCTGTTTTGATTGCATAATGATGCCAACAGAGAAGAAAGGAAAAATCACTGGGCCGCACTGAAATTGAAAGTGTATGTGTCTATTTTAAACTGCTAATACTTCGTCTAACCTCCTGTGCTGAACAGCCGCAAAATGAACCTATGCTGTGGCTGAATTGCTCTCCATAAAGGAAAAGCAAGCAATAGAATGTTATTTCATTCCTATAATATAGTTATTTCTTTGTTATTGCAGGCATAGTGAAAAACGTACAGTACCCCAACACTGAGATGCTGCATTTTGGGAATCGTTTACAGATATATTATTCTAAAACAGTGAGATGCAATCTTTACAAAATGAAATTATTCAGCAAGGTGATCAAAAATTTACTTCCTGGATAGATTTATCCCCCAGTACAGTGGCAAATACTGAGTAAAGCCACAGTCTTTCAAAAGTTTAAAGTACTAGAAGTTAAACTTTAAATTAAATTCCTGTATAAGCATATTTACTGCTTCCTCAGCAGCTGTCTGGGGCTTGAGAAGGTGTAGCATTCTTCGGAATCTGATTTTAGCAGATGAGTTTTCCTGAAGGGGTACAATCCTACAAGTGGAAAAGCTACAGGAGCATATCCTGTTAAACTCCAGGAAAAATACTAATATTCTGCCAAGAAGTTTTAAAAATATGGGGATCTCCTAAACAGTTTGAAGGTGTTCACAAAATAAATTTTCTTTTTAAACTGTATTCTCTTAATTCTATGAAAGCATGATTACCATTTTAAAATAAGTTTGGTCTAAACATTTCCAGCAATATAAACCCATTTTAGGATTGTCTCTAGAGTATGTTGCTTTTTTTTTTCTCACCTTATGCTATCACTGAGGATGAGGAGAGGCTGTCCTCACAGAACAGTGACTATGATTCTCTGCACTGCCACATTGCTCAGAACTTAAGAAAAAATCTGACTCTAGTTTCAGATTCAGGACTGAATTTTGCAATTTAATTTATCATTACTGTGAGCCAAACAGTATCCAATTCATTATGGTGAGTCAATATATATACATACTGGTCAGCTGGAAATTATACTAAATAAATGTATTCATTTACAAGCACAGTTGCAAGAGTACATGTTCTATATTTTTTCACTTCACTTGTGAAATTTGTCTTCATATGCTATATGGAAGCTTTGCTGAAATTATTTTCCAATATTCTGTTAACTGTTATTATTTATATATTTTAATGCTATTCTACAGTTTCAAAGTAGGTTTCATAATCTTGCTGAAATACTTCATCCATTAATAGTGAATTTTTCTTACTGAGAAAGATAATGAGAATAGATAAGAAGATATAAAAATTTAATAGTCTTTCCAAGACTTAATGATGCAAATCAGCCACTGCATCTGTGCATATTCATTCAAAGTGATCCTACAGTTATGAAAACAAAAACCTGTTTTTCTAAAACAATAGTAAATGCAATTAACTAAATGTTTTAAGGGAAATTGTACTCTTAGTTATTTTATTAAACAATTCATAAAACAATGCTAAGGTATTCAATTGGTGTAAACATCTGGTGTTTATGCTTCCTCAGCAGTACCACAGATAACTAATTATTTTCCAGGTGTCACAGAGAAAAAAAATTGGTTAATCACCCAGTCAATGTAGCCTAATGTTCTGCAACTGAGAGCTGCTGCTTCAAGTTTTGTATGTGTACGTGTATGTACGTGAACCTGCACATGTGCACTTAACCATATTCTGGACCTCCTTCCACTTAAGTTCTTTACTGAGGCAGATCAGAGAGAGAGAAAAGATTGAACTGTGTTGAATCTCTTCTGTAATTCATAATTGCCTAAAACATGCTGAAATGAAGACCTAGAATGAGAATAAGGTTTCTGAGAACTGGATGATCTGGCCTAATACTCATTAGCACAAGCAAGACCATTGCCGCAACCTTCCCTCTTAATTAACAGGGCCCTCACTGCAGTATGTGGGGAGGGCAGTTGTATACCAAAAGCCATGATTAGCACTTCTCAGAGTCTTTTTCTCAATTGATTTTTTGCACAGGCCAGTTACTCATTCGAATCTCCCATAGACACCTACCATTCTGCTGTTTAATTTAGCAGAGTGGGTAGACCTGTGGAGCTACTTCATAGAGGGCTTAGGAACTGGAACTGGATTTTCTCAGGGTGACCTCTAAAGGACAGTTATTCTTCTGAAGTGATGTCTTCTTTTCCTCACCTGATATTGTGACTCAGAATTCACAACCCTGCATATCATTTCACAGATATATGTTACACATGCTTATTTTCAGAAGAATTTTTGGAGTGTCTCCCCCCAGCTCTCCCTCTCCCCCCAAATGCTAAAGTGTTTTTAACAAACAGTGTTTGTTAAAAACACCGTATAGAAAAATTAAAGTTCTCTGGAGTTCCAGGTCTATAAAGGATGTGGAAAACAATGTATGAAAAAAGTGGTAACTAGCCAGAGAGCAGATGGGGGTGGAGCAGTTTGTTGGTGGAGTAGAAAGATAGTGTAAGTTGGCTGTCACTGAGCTTCATCCCGAAGAAATTAAAATCACCCTTCCTCCTCAGCTGCTCCCGATAACTTCTGCCTCTCTTGTTCCCTCATCTTTGCATCCCCACATCATAACCCCTTTGCTCAGCTGTTGCGCAGCAGCACTGTGTTCATTTAATGGCTCTTCCCTTGAAAACATCTGACTTCAGAGCACTGTTACAACATAATCACATGTGTAAACACAGCAACTTCAGACAGGCACACTGGGTTAAATTTATCTATTCAGGGTGACAAGGGCAGAATTTCTCCTGCTCAATTGCTTTAAATTAACATCTGGAATCTGTGGCTTCCTATTTATATACTGAAGTTAACTCGATTCAGGCTAGCTTAGTTCAGTGTGACAAGTGCAACAGTGATTCTCCCCAGTTACAGAATATACATACACATATCTAGACATACATATATTTGTGTGTATATGGGAATATATATATCATATATATAAATAAAAAACATACATGCATACATATATATGAAAAATCTCCTGGAATATACCAAAAACAATGTGCAAGGGTCAAAATACTGAAAGCCATCTCCAGAATAGTTTAAGGACTATTATATCCAAATTTAGTCCACTGGGTTTCAGCTGCCCACCAATTTTCTTTTTTTTTTTTTTTACGTAGTCTCCATGTGCTATTACAGTATGTTTTTTTTGTTCTCTTTATAGAATTACAGAATCAGAGAATCACAGAATGATATGGGGTTGGAAGGGACCTCTGGAGATCATCTAGTCCAACCCCCCTGCCAAAACAGGTCCACCCAGAGCAGGTTGCACAGGAACGTGTCCAGGCAGGTTTGGAATGTCTCCAGAGATGGAGACTCCACCACCTCTCTGGGAAGTCTGTTCCAGGGCTCTGCCACCCTCAAAGTAAAGAAGTTCCTCCTCATGTTTAGATGGAACTTCTTATGTACAAGTTTGTGCCCATTTTCTCTTGTCCTGTCACTGGGCACCACTGGAAAAAGACCGGCCCCATCCTCCTGACACCCACCCTTTAAGTATTTATAGGTGTTGATCAGATCCCCCCTCAGTCTTCTCTTCTCCAGACTAAAAAGACCCAAGTCCCTCAGCCTCTCCTCATAAGAACGATGTTCTAGGCCCATAATCATCTTAGGATAAAGGATAAAACATACCTAGCCATAGTTGTGTTGTTTTCACATTACATGTGTTTTTTTCATTGATTACTATTTTTTTCTTTTTTATTTTGTCTTCTAAATAGTCCTGCAAAAATATTTCTTCATAAGTACTTAACTTACACAGGAAATACACAATCAACTTGATTCCTTACAGATAATCACAGTCTGGATTCTTTACAGATAGTTAGTGGATCAAATTGTAGAGGCAGGTAACCACAGGAAGAGGAGGAAAGGTAACACCATCTACGGGCAGCTTGTCTCAACTTAAATGGAGAAGGAACTGGGAGCAGATCATAACTGAGCATGCTCCATGGGTGACATTTCTGCAGGCGCTCAAGAAGGTCATCTCCATAACTGTTTCTTGATGTTACATTAAATGCAGTGCTCCAAATGCTTTTTTTTAGGCGCAGTTGGTATGTTGATTATTAAAAATACTCAGGAACTTCAGGTCCAACCAAATTTTTAGGATCACAGTGGCTAAATCAGAGTCCAATTGTACAAACTTAAGGAAACTACTATACTTGCTCAAATAGACACCTTACAGATAGAAGTCAGTAGAAAGCTTTGTAATACAGTGTACTTCCACATAGTCCCTGGGAGAAGCACTGTGTTAATCCTGGGCCTGAACCTGTGGTCACATCCAGGCTCCTCACACATCTGCAATTAACACTAGCAGTATCCACTCTATTAATGCTCTGGAGACCAAAGAAAGATGGATGAGGAATGTGCAAGAGTAGCTGTGCTGGTTAAGCAAGATGCCAACGGCAGGCAGTCTGGCTGTAACCCTTAGCAGATGCTGAGGTTTAGTACTATTCTGCTCTCATCACCACACTGGATGGACAACACCTGTCCTGCATTTTGTAAGACCCAGCCAAAGGGAAGAGTAGGCTTGATCATTGAATCATCTTCCTTCATCTGCATTGCCCAATGGAGAGACCAGTGACAGGCTGCCTCCAAAAATGAGTTAGCATGTGAAGGTTGGTCCATTCTGGAAAGCGCTCCACATCTGATCCATACACCAGACTGGTCCTGGGACAGCACTACGGGACCATAGGGGATATGTGGGGCATCCTATTATCAGTACCCTGCAATGTAAGGCAGGTAGATCTTGGTGTCCTTGACAGTCAGAGGCAAGCAACCAGTACTTAAACTGCATAGTCCTTGTGTGGTAAGCATCTAATTTAAATGACATTATTAAATCCCTTCAGTAATAAAATGAGCGTGGCATCTGGCTACCCAGGATAGTAGAAATTCTGAATACAGACCCCTGCTTAAACAGGAAAAGGGAGAAATCAAGCTTGAAAAACCTTTAAATGAAAATACAAAGTCTATTAGCAAACCAGGATCTAATGATTCTTTCTCATAGGCTGACATTAACAGTGTTAGCATGTTGAAATTCAAGACAAATTATGACACTGCCCTTCTCCTTTTACTTCCTCAAAAATGCTTTAATGGCATTTAAAACCAGCATAATCACGACATGATTCTATTGTCAACAGTCTAGAATAAATCTTGCTCTCTGGCATTTAGTTATTAGGTAGCATAGTCACGTTTCTTTCAACTGTGCTGTGAACACAGAATAAATGGCTTGTGATGTTTAGCACTCTTGGTTAAAATCCCATTTTTATGGTTCAAGAAAAGTGCTATGACCCATGCACTGCAACTACTGATTTATCTGCACGGCAGCTTGGGTACCAAACCAGTTTTAAAATACTTCTGAAAACATCAAATGTGTTATGACTTAAAAACGAACAACAATAAAATAACACTGTTGAGTTTCTAGCAAGTGTAAAAATTCAGTGAAATTCCTTAGTAAAAATGAATGCAAGAAAACCATTGTATGTCATCTTAAAGGCACCTTCCTTGAGATAATTTGTAAACAGTACGAACAAACTATCAAATAGTAATGTCAAGGAGTAAGTTCAGATACTCAGAGATCTGAAAATGTCATACATATTAAATATTTAAAACATTTTTCTCCTAAAAAATTCTGAAAATCTTCCCTAGTGAGCTCACACTATGGAACGAACTACCGACACACTTACATTGTTGGCTTCATCTCTATAACCAGTTCAACCCATGTCAGGCTGACTGCAATTCTGGCTTGCGGTCCTACAATGTGGACTGATTCCCAAGTCCAGCTTGGTTTTGGATGCCTGAGCAATTGTTGTTGTGATTTTTTTTTTCCAAATTACGGAGTGTAGGAAGCTGAGCTGTCTCACCTGCAGAGCTGCCACTCTGAAAATTCCTTATGTGTGATTCAAAGGAGGGCTGCACTTCATCCAGATTTTCCTGGACTCCTAAAATTTTCTGTTTTAGAAACTTTGCTTAGGTAGATTAGAACATTTTTTTCAGGAATAAATGTTAAAGCAGAGCAGATATGAGTCCTCCCCTACCACTTTCAGTTCAGGTCTATACCCTTCTAGTGTATAACCAACTTCACAGACATTCCTTTGCTCCATCATGCTCTGCATCCTCCTTTATGCAGTGGGAAATGTATTGCTAAAGAAATATGTTTCATAATAGGAAGCAAGTTTGGGAAGTGAAAACTGGCTTCCGTAGATATATAGATAGACATTGAGCCAAAAAGTCATATAGGAACAAGTCACAGAGATTCCCTTCTCTTTCTTGGGTATCTATGCGAATGGGAAGCACAATGCTAAAGCAAGTGCTTTGGTGCTACAAGAGGTACTGTCAAAGCACTGTATATCTCTCATGAGTCTAAATATGCAGTTCTGGGGATTACACAAGATTCTCCCATTTTCCTGTACATGTGTCGCTACTTGAATTCTGCAGCTGAAGGAAAACTTCCTCCATCCCACGCAAGGACTGATGTATATTTGTTTGTACATCACTATTGTTATCATAGTCTGAAAATAAAGAGGAGAACATATTTCTGAGTTTCAGATTCTTAGGAATATAAAACAGTCATGCAAATAGGGGATATAGGTCTTTTTAGACTATGCACTGTTGTAAATACTGAAGCTCTGAATGAAAGTGACATTTGTTAGCGTGATACTGTTTTTCTCCTGATTCAGTGCGGGATTCTTCTTGTCTCACTCCGTGCATGAAGTGTGCAGTCTAAAATAATTGTGCAGTCTAAGAATAACCATCTTTGTTGATCTCAGAAGGTACCCAGAGAGCTTATCTTACAGTGCATACCTAACTTTTTCTGTCTAATGTTACCTGAAGTGCATCCTATCCAGAGTTGTCTGGAGGAATTTGTCATCTGACAATGATCAATAACTTTGAGTAAATGAACAAATTCTGTTGTGTTTACTACCCTCATTTACTTTTTTCATGACAGTCTCTGTCCGTAAGAATGAATATTAATGGTGCTAGAGTGTTTGTAAATGTTTCTTAGAAAAGGTATTTCCACAGTGTATGCCACTGTGGGAATTGTGTCCAAAGAGGAAAAACTAGCAGGAGCAGGAAACAAAGCAAGCCTTTTGTGAAAATAGAGCTTTATTTGTCTACACAACAGCAATAATAAAGTCTGGAGATTTCTTTCTAGGTGTCTTGCGCTAACTAGCTGTGGCTTCCTTTCTGGTCAGCAACCTTGGTGAGGCAATTGGCTTATAGAACCTGTGATTTAAAGTCAGTCGGATCCAAAGGGACAAGGACACATATATCCAACCACCTGCTACATCTTCCATACTCTTCAGGGAACCTGGTGAATCATTCCCTAGTTCTTTATCATTAAATAGTTTCCACATCCAAGTGGAGAATGGATTAATTACCAGCTGATATTCAGTTTCTTTAGTGTGACATCTGAGCAGTCTCTTCTCAGACAAAGAGGTTGAATTTGACTTATGAGGTGGTGAACTTGTGACTGAGATTTCCATCCTGCTGAGAAGTTTTGATGAGGTTTCTCTCCCTTTCAGGAACACAGTAGTTCTCAAAGTACTGAAAGCCATTTCTCCTAGGCATAGCAGAGTCTTACCTTGGGTCAGCACTAGCCTTTGTCAGCTCATTCATCTTCTGTTCCTTTCCTAATTACTTCATATAAGCTTGACATATTTGGCAGATATCTCAGGAGGAAGTCTACATGGGTCAGACCATCAGGCTCTTTTAACTGTGGCCTGAGGTAGGCTTGAGACACTCTTATGTCACTCATGCTTGTTTCCCTTCAGAGGATGGAAAGGTCATCTGTACATTAAGTTCTTGATGAATTAAAAATAAGGTAGGAAAAATCCCCACAGCACAACATTACCTTATGTTTCTTTCTCAGTGTAGCTGAGAAAAAAAAAAACAACTTAGGTTTTCATTGGATTTGTTTAGCTCATGGGAATAAAATTAATTTTTTTGAGCAGTACTAGTGCAGTAATTGCAAATAAGCCTATAAAAGTGGACTTTTCTACACTCAGGCTCTAAATAATATTTTTATAATCACATATTTTCCTTCTCAATCATGACTCAACAGAAGGAAGATCACTTTATAACAACACTTTATAACAAGAAAACTTTAGAGACCCTTAGTTCATCTCAGATTTCATGAGATATCTATTTTATTGATTTGAATTTGTCAGACCAACATAGAAACATAGATATCTTATTAACTGCACGTGCTGTCTGACAGCACCCACATTGTGACTTGACAACAGAGTGTTACTAAAGGTTCCCAAAGATACTCAGATCATTTTCAGATATCTGCCTTTTTTTCCAGACAAACAAAAATCTTGCCAGCTGATCTCCCTTTTTTTTTTTTTTTTTTTTTTTTTTCCTTACATTCACAGAAGTCAAACAACAAACCCTGGGAAAGAGTGATATTGTAGCCTTTAGTTGTCCAGGTGCCTCTTTAGTCAGGTAACTAACATTCACTTTGGATGTTGAATGTCACCGTGTCTATAATCCTTTGTGAATCTTGCCACAACCATCTCCAGTGAATATCTTCAAACTACCAGTATTCCTCTGATTTTAACAGGAATTCAGCTCCTTTCATTTCCAGTGCTTTGAATCTCAGTCCTCTATCTGTTAAATGTGGTGAAGGCATTGTTTTCTCACACAAAAGGGTTTATAAAGGCAGTAACACTGTAATTTTGAGGTCTTTTTAGATTCTTGTGCCAACGGGATCTATATATGTAGATTAGACAGCAAATTGGATATACTGAAAAAAGCAACATCTTGTACCAGGAAGACCTTAACACATCCTTACACGTTAAAATACAAATGGGTGCTCATTTTGGAGATTACAGGAATTATAACAAACAGTTCAAATAGAAGCAGTGCTCTGTTACACTAGGAAAAAGTTTAGATGTGCCATAGTATAGAAAATCAAGTGTTCATTGACAGTGTAATGTGAAAATCTTACTGAATCACACATGTGAAGTAGATTGTGCCTTTAGGGCATTGGAGTAGTAAAACTAATCTTCATTTTCCAGGAACACACATATCCATTGCCTTTTCCACGAAAAAAGATAATTCCATTAAAACATACTGTGATTTGAAGATAGACGAACAAGTCTAATTTATTACAAGAAATAAAGGACTCTAATTGAGAGATTAATAATGGGAATTTGGGGTTACATCACCTTTGCCTTTGCCTCTTCCTCTCTTGTCCAAGTTGGTGAAAACTGTCTGTTCTTCCTTGGTCTCAGACAATGACTCACAAGATATCATGTACTTTTTTACTTGGCATTTCTCTTTTCTTCATTTTGTTTCATGCTAATGAAAAAATACTCTCATCCTCCTCCCTCCCCACAACACTTTTCACTAGTGTTTAGGCTTTTTTTCTACTTCAGATCTCTTGGATATCACCCAACTAGGATATGAAGGTCAGTAGGCCAGTAAGGTTAAGTCCAGATGCATCTCTTCATTAGTTGTAAGTGTGTTTCCAAGTTCCTTTAAGGATGTTCCTTCTAATCCCAAATGGAATATGTTGGGCACATCTCTCTTAGTTGCTGCTGACCATGAAGTCAAGGCAAGAAACAAATTTGGCCCAGTCCCATCAGAAGCAAAGGGGTCTGGTATAGCATATTTCTGGTTTTGCTTCCAGTTTTGGAAGCAAATTTATTTACAGCATTTTTTCTCAAAGAGCAGATTACTTTCATATAGTGGTTGACATATTTTCTTCCAGACAGATACCTGAAATGCAAGTTGTACTCACAGAACACTGACCTTGCTACTACAATTATCTTGCCTAAAATTAACTTGAAACCAAAATATTTTAGAATAACGTACATCAGAAGAATTTTTTCTCACTCATCTTTTAAAAACTACCAGATAGAGTCTAATCTGTCTTTGAATTTATCAGCAACCAGGGGGTATCCATTGGCTTTTGATATTCAGGCGGTTGCCAGGTGTTTGTTATTTTGCTGTCTGCTCTGCAGTGGTACTTACCACGTGGCAAAACAGACATTTATCTGCAAGGCCTGTAGCATTTTGTTACTTATGTTTTTCTGCAGTCTAACAGCAAAACAACCCTCACAGCCTTCATGTACCATGCCAGTGCTACAGAATACTATATGTGTTTGTTTTACAGAGGATCAATTTATGACAGAAATCAAGCAGGTATTAGAACTCCAAATATTGAATCTGTGGCAATTGCTTTGAAAAATACATAGGGCAGAAAGCTTATAAACCTAAGTGGGCATTACTGAAGGGCAGGGACCTTTACATTAAGACACAGTTTGTGACTGAAACTCAAAAAATTAAAAGTATTTTGCTCATATCAGCATGTGAGATCATTCATAAAATAATAATCTGAGTGTGGGATGAATGAGCCTTAGAGCAATGTAGTTGGTGATTGCTGCCTTCTTATATTTTAAATTGGGAATTTGCTTTTTTTTTTCTTTGCATTTAAACTTCTACATAAGCTTTGATTTACTTGAAATAGTCATTAAACTCTTTGGTGGAAGTTCACACTTGTATTTCTGCAGAGAACAGGTCATCTCATCTCATCAAGAGGTAACCAGGGTTTGTACACAAAGGCTTACTTTGCTGGATCTGATCAGAGGAACAACTTGAGAAACCAAATCAAAAACGGGGAAATGCACACTGATTAATAAGGTCACAATTTTATCGTCAATAGGAATATTTCAGTCTGGTCACTGATTTAGACTTCACTGCACTAATCATCATGTGAACTTCTGTTCCATGTGGCTAATAATAGAAGCAATTCTTTATTCCTTTTCACTCACAGTGGTTGTTAATAGAAATATAGTAAAAGAAGAAAAAAAGAGCCTCCTGTTTTTTTCACTTTGCATTAATTTCCTTTCTCTTTTCAAAACAGGAAAGAAATTAACATCAGTTCTTCAAATGAGAATTGACCTATGCTGGGATTTTTGTTCTTGTTGCCTAGCAGCAGCAATGCAAGCACATGGGTGTGTCTGCTTCTAGGACACTTTTGCTGATATTTGATCACTTCAGAGCATTTCCAACATTAACGAGATAATGTTGAATCTGATTTAAAAAAAAACCAAAACACCAGTGAAGCCCAGTGTCTGTTCCTTAGTTCAACTGTAAAGCAGTTAAACGGAAGGACAGACGAACACCTGTAAGATAAGGCCTGTCTTCCAAGAGAAATGCATCAGTGGCAATGCATTTTTAATTTATTAATTGCATATCACTTTCTTCTCTGATCTTGTTTTATACAAGCAAGGCCTGCTGTATAAACTGAAATAATTTAAGCATCTGAGAGGATTAGGAATGAAATATGTAACTATTTTTCTGCATATATACCATTAAGTGGTTGAAGTTATGTGATTTACAGTTCTACTTGTTATTAAAGTTTAAATCCCTAAAACAGTGGGGAATTTGGATCTGGTATCTGGTCTTTGCACATCTTTGCACATCTGCTATAAGGGTATGCCTCCAAAGATGCCATTAAATCAATATCCTTTCTCTATGATTTTCCAGACTTTGAGCCATATTGACATCCAGAGTCTAGCTACTGCAGACCACAGAAGATTTACTGCACCCCTTTGATCCTCACAGATCTGCTGCTCTAGTGGATTTGGTAGAGGAAAAAACCTCAAATTTGCTAGAACAGTTGAACAGCATGGAAAGATTTCCTTAATTAGGGAAAATTCTGTATACTTATAAGCAGAATTGAAGATTATTCTGTTCAGATCAAATGACAAAAATCAGCCTTAGTAAGAATAAAATCTGCTCCTAAATACATAAGAGAATTAACTCAGAGAAAAACAGTATCACACATAGATTTAGAGTTATCATGTGATTTTCAGAATGCAAAAAAGAAAAAAAGAAAAAAAACCCCTGGGTCTCAGCACAAAGATAACATGAAAATGCATATAAAATTGTGTGTCCATAGGAAAAAACAGGAATATACAGGAAAAGAGGCAACTAAATTAATTTGTCGAAGCAGTGATGGTGATATGCAGGCTTGCGAACAGCAGCATATCAATGCTGGATATAATTTGAGACTATTTTAGGTCCTATATCAACATAAATGTTTAAACTATTTTAATGGGCTATGAAGTTAAATGGACCGTTTATGTCTATTTAAAATTCTAATGAATTTAAATTGTTAAAATTTTCACATTCTTCTAAACTTTTTAAAATAAAAAGTATTTTAAAGATTAAAAAAAATAGTGGTTGCACCATAGACATAATGTCAATTGTGATCATTCAGGAGGCCAAGTCTTGCTACTTTTGGAAGATGGGAAGTAGCAGAATGGTCTACTCAGTTCTGCAATTTTTAAAATGTTTATCTTTCACAACCCTTCTAAGCCACTCCTGTTTTTTCCAACATCTAAGCATGAGTTTAAATTCCATTGACTGAGCCAGTTTGCAGATTTTTATGGACAAAAACCCTCTCATTGCCAGTCCTGTGTATCCAACATTCTGCATTACTACCGATCTGACAAAATGGATTCATTTTGGTTGTGTAAACACTTTAAGTCACTAGGAAAAATATTTCAGACTCTTGTAAATGAAAAAAAAGTTGTTCGCTGGAGAGCAATATTATGCTGTGGTTATTACTTTGTCTGGAAAAAATCAATACAAATGGCATGAATCTGTAGGAAGTAGAATAAGAAATACATTTAAGGCTGGATGATGTTTATTTACCTGCCAGTGCTGTATATTTATACGGATTTTCTGGTATGCTAAGGATTTTATGGACTAACTCAGATCCACACTGATGGATGATTTGTGGCAAGGGGAGCAAACAAATATACTGTATTTACTATTAGTGCCATTATAGATATTTTAGAAGGCTGAAGACTTCTTGATTCTTTTGGAGCATTTTTCCTAACTTTGTTTAAACCCTATTTTAACCCATGCAAAACTACTTCCTTAACCTACTTCTGCTAAATAGATACTATTTCTGTGAGCAAAACTTGTTATTTTGATCTTTTCTACCTAAAAGTTGAACCTGTTATCCAAAACTGGCTTTTGCAAGATGTTCTACAAGTGAAAGTCAATTCCACACTAAGACTAAAAGCAGTGGTCCACGTCAGAATTTTCTGCCCATTAATTCACTTTTTTCTTGATTGTTAGACCAATACATTATGTATTGTTTCTGCATTTCTGCTTCTAAAGCAACAGGTGAGCTGTTTTCCAAAGCTATGAACTTTCCCAACTGGTAACTTTCTTGGATGAGCTTGCTTGGAATAATGTATAAGTATTCAAGTCTAATTAACCTTCTGCACAAGGCTACCTTCTTTTCCATATCAAAAGATGACATGCTGATCACTGCAGTATTTGGTCAGATCAAGGAAAAGGCCTTGCATAGTCACTTTCAGTCAGAATGTATAATGAAGGCTTCCTTCAGCTCCAGTCCAAACATAAACCAAATGCTTCTTAGGGTCAAGACGCCTGCATTGCAAAGATTGGTCCTGGATGTGAGCTAAAGAAGCTGAGAAGTCTGGCCAATGAGTCTGGCAGGACCAATCACTGACATCAGTCATACAAGGTCTCTGCTTTCATGACTCATACTTTTAACCCCCAATCTAGCGGGTGCCATGCTGACTCCTGCTATCACATTATTTTTTTGAAAAGAGGGAATCAGGAAAAAAAGTGAGGTAAGGAGTTTGTATCAGAAAGAACAACTATTTGGAGCTTAAATGAAATACAATATTCCTAGTTAGTTGCCTTTCCTATAAAGCATTAATTGACTAAAACCTACTTGGGCCGAGGCCAATGGGATGAGGTTCAACAAGGCCAAGTGCCAGGTCCTGCCCTTGGGTCACACCAACCCCCTGCAGCGCTACAGGCTGGGGGCAGAGTGGCTGGAGCTGCCTGGCAGAAAAGGACCTGGGGGTGTTGGTGGACAGCCGGCTGAACATGAGCCAGCAGTGTGCCCAGGTGGCCAAGAAGGCCAACAGCATCCTGGCCTGTGTCAGGAACAGCGTGGTGAGTAGGACTCGGGAGGTGATCGTCCCCCTGTACTGGGCACTGGTGAGGCCCCACCTCGAGGGCTGTGTCCAGTTTTGGGCCCCTCACCACAAAAAAGACATTGAGGGGCTGGAGCGGGTCCAGAGAAGAGCAACAAAGTTGGTGAGAGGTCTGGAGAACAAGTCTTATGAGGGGAGGCTGAGGGAAGTGGGGTTGTTCAACCTAGAGAAAAGGAGGCTGAGGGGAGATCTTCTCACTCTCTACAACTCCCTGAAAGGAGGTTGTAGCCAGGGGGGAGTTGGTCTCTTCTCCCAAGACCCAGGTGACAGGACAAGAGGAAATGGCCTCAAGTTGCACCAGGGAAGGTTCAGATTGGATATTAGAGAAAAATTTTTTACACTGAAATGGTTGTTAAGCATTGGAATGGGCTGCCCAGGGAAGTGGTTGAGGCACCATCCCTGGAGGTATTCAAAAGATGGGATGACATAGAGCTTAGTGACATGGTTTAGTGATGTGGGTTTGTTTTTTTTTTCAGAGTTAGGTTGATAGTTGGACTAGATGACCTTAAAGGTCTCTCGCAACCTAGACAATTCTATGATTCTATGATTATATACTTGTAAGTAAATCATTGTTCTGGGTACTCAAAGAAGTATTTTACATAGTCCAATTCCTGTGTTAGATGGACATATGAAATCTGCAAGTTAATTTTGTTAAAGCATTAATATTATTGAATTTCAGTCTGTGCCATAAACATTTTGTTTCTCAACAGTCTCTGGGAGAATTCACCTTCAGAGAGAAAACCTCCCTCTCCCCACATATCTGCCAAAATAATGTCAGTGTGCAGAATTCACATATGTTTTTTGCCCATTCCCACAAATGTGACTGTTTCCTAGAGGTTTGGGTGGGGTTTTTGCTTAATTCTTCTCTAATTCATGGCATGCGAGCTTCTCAATAGCCATGCTCAAAACATGGGGGTGTTATAAAGATGCAGTAGAATTCTTATTCTATTTTAATCAAAACATAGCTGTTTCCAAAATAATTTCCAAACACAAAACAATTATCGCAAAGCAAAGAGAAACAGTTTGCTAAATGAGGCTGGGACAATATCTTTAGGTACTGAACATATACTTTAGATATGGAAATGTATGGCTTTTAAGATAAGCTCTTGTGTTTTGGGTTTTTTACATATCATAGCAGTATATTCACACTGGCAAGAATAGTAGCAGTTTAATTCAGAAAAACTGAGTAATAGCAACTAATTTTTATTTGGTGGCCACACACAAAGTCTCTCTTGGTTCAACAGCCACAGTTACTGGTCTTGAAAATTGGTGGCTTAGAGACAGATGCAAGAAGAGTATTTTATTTTTAACAGAATACTTAATACTGTGTTACTGTGTACAATTGAGAAATTAGAGTTAATTTCAATTTCAGCCCCTATATCTGCTGCATTTCTTCAAAAAGAATATTTTGTCTGTGTAGGTTCATAAAATATGTTATAGCCCATAATAAGCTTTTATGGCCAACAGTTGCTGAATATTTCAATATCTTCAGTTACACAGGGTCTCCTTATCTCCTTTGACAACTCTTCATTGTGATAAAATGCATGGGAATAAACGTATACAGTGAATGCCTATCCTAATTTGTCAGCCTTAAATGAATCCTATTCACGATCAGTTTCTTTATAATTAACGTGGGCACATTGTTATTGGAAATAATGGCTGAGTTGGTAATTTTTATTGATTACCGACATATATGAGAAAGAGATAAATGACCAGTCTAATTGTTTGTGGATTATTGTTTCCTGTGCATTCATTACACTGGGTAACAATGAAATAAGGGATACATTTCTCAAAGAGAACAAATATTGCTTTTTATTAGCTGAGCCAAACACTTCTGAGTGCCAACAAAAAAACATGTGGTTGAAGGTCTTCATGTATACAGAGAGAAAAGACTCAAGGGCAGGATTGGAGTTGTAATCCCAAGAATACTGAGACATATGAGGAGGACACATTCCTCAGTTGGATGAGTAACAGAACCGAAGGATCATTTAGGTTGGAAGGCACTCCTGAAATCATCTGGTCCAACCCCTGACTCAAAGCAGGGTGAACAGCAGTGTTTGGTCAGGTTGCTCAAGTTGCTGCCTTATCAACATCTCCAAGAATGGAGGTTCTGCAGTCTCTTTGGGCAACCTCTTATTGCATTTGACTGCTGTCATGGTGAGCTCTATTTCTTGATATTTAGTCAAAATTTCTCTTATGATTGTTGCCTCTCCAAATGGATTTTGACATTATGTTCTCCATAATTACCCAACATGTAGTTGAAGACAGTAATAAAGTTACTAACCTTCTTTTCTTGCAGCTAAACAAACCCAACTCACTTAGTCTCTCCTCATACATGCTGTGCTCCAGCACACTGACCAAACTGGTGGCCTTCCATGGGGCAGTCTCCTGTTTGTCTGCTTTGTATTGGAGTGGCTCCAAACTGGACATAGTGCTCCAGATGCAGACTCATAAATGCCAGACAGAAGGGGATAACCATTTTGCTTCACCTACTGACTACACTGTTGTTGATGCTTGCTCTTTTTGGTTTTGTTGTGGTTTTTTTTTTTCGCTTTACTTATACTTATTTTGCAAGCAATAACATTATTTTGCCACATGATAGTGGTGAACCCAGGCTTTCTGTCCATAGTAATTCAACTTTTATCTCTACCTCTAAACTAAAATTAGTCTGGATGACAGGGCTCTCAAATTATTTTCTCATAAGTACTTCTGTACATCTTTAGACACCAACAATGTGTTAGCCAACGGGTCACTCATTTATTACAATGAAATTAACTTTGCAAAGTTTAGAAGTAGTTGTCAAAAATATCTTTTTTTTTCCTTTGCTTCTACAAAGGAATTAGATTTTGAATCCAGGTATGCTGTTAGAGATCATGTGAACACTAGGATGTTCAAATCAAAACTCAAAATTTTCAGGTCAGATCCCATTATAGCAGGAGCCTAAGTTATCTGAGCAATAACTATCCTTTCAAGGAAACTTCAGCATTCCTTGCAGGTGCCCTCTAATAGGCTTTGACAGTTATGTGAAAGCAGGTATTTGCTACCTTGAAGAGGCTAAAAATTCTGCCCAGGTGCTGTGCACGTGCTAGAAGCAATGAATTGTGAATCCACCAATGCTCATTTGAAAAGGAAAAAATAATGCCAAAAAAATAAGAAAATTAGCAGAATTCCTCCTCTCCCTGCATAAATTTGGAAGAACATGGTGGCTGAAATACTCATCTGTGATGTGGATATGAGAAGGTTAAGAAAAAGAAGGTTAAAGTCTCTCCTTTGCTAATTCAAAGAAAGGATTCACAGGGTCAGTGAATGTCCTAGTCAGCAAGTTTACCATGGGCTGGTTTCTCTTTTTGTCACATTGGATCTACCTAAATTTTGTACAAATAATTAAAAATTCATTTTGCCAGAGGAGAGACAGAAGCGCACTGACTCCATAGGGTACTGGTTCTGGTTGGGGTAGTTAAGAGATGCAACATAAGGTCATAGCTTTGTTTGGTTTGAAGTCTCAGCCTTGGGACTGTGCTAGGATGACACATTATTTTTTCTTTGAAATGTTCCACTGCAAACCTGAGAGACATTGTTGATAAAAATTTCTTGAAACTAATTTGTGTTCACCAAAAATTTTTGTTCTGACCAGTCAATATTGTCTAACTGCAAAATTCTTTAGAAAAAAAAACCCTCGTTCATTTTAACTACAAAATTTCCTTCTGAAATTGTCCTACCTTTGAAGCCTGCATGGGAGTCATTCCAGGGGAGTAAAGTTACACCTAGCCTGCACTTACCTCAACACAGAGGAAAAATCTGAGCAAGAGGCATAGTGAATGGGTATAGCAGTAGTTTATAGCTGAGAGAAACCTGTATGTCACAGGAGTGAAGATATTCATACTCCTGAAATCTGCATCTGAGAAGAGCAGGAGTTGTGTTTTGTTGTGATGGCAACACACTTTACCTTTTTTTCTGAGGATTTCTTGGTTCGAGGGTATACATTTCTGAGGGAACCAGTCATGCCACAGATTCTGCTGTCTCAGGAGTATCAGATTTCTTTTATTGCTTCATATGACTACAATTGAAGCAAGAGAAGTATCACTTCTGCTCCTGGGCTTGCATGCTCTAGCATAAAAAACTGCAGGACTGATTTATAATAATAATTTTAATTTAAAATAGGCATTATATATTTCATTGTCTATGTGAATATGTATAGTATTTACTTGGTGTTAAGTGTGATACAATAGAGGTATATTTTAAGTTTTGATAGTTGTGTTAAATAGAAGTAATTTAAAATTTTGAAATATATCCATGTCATTTTCACTGCTTTTCCCTGCAAATTCTTTCTATTCTTTGTGTGCAATGTCATGATAATTAACTTTTTCAAGTTTTGTAATCTCTAGGAAGTGCTTATCTATTTCATCTCTTACCCTTCAAATTCCTTTGAAATAATTTTCTACATCTTATTTTAATTGACATTTATGCAGAAGAGTTTAGCTTAATTGTGTTACTTATATGATCACTAAAGCCATGATTTTTTTCTGATAGTAGCAAAGATTGATTTATTCAGTCCAGTTTTTGCAAAAGGATAAGAAACATCTTGCAATAAGTATATCTGATCACTTCTGCTCCGGCTTTCTTTCATTAGTTTCATTATGCTTTCTATTTCTTCTCTTGTATACCGGAGAACTAGAGTTAAAAAAAATATTAAAATTCAGACATTCTGAATACAGAACCACTTCCCCTTCCTCCGCGCCCCTACTTTACTATGGCAGGAATGTGCAATATGTTACAGTACACCTAGCACTTAACTCTCCTGTCTCCTCTGCTATTCAGTTGTTCAACCAAAACAAGCGGACAGTCAACAACCAAAACAGTAACATGCTCTAACATGCTCTAACATGCTCTGGGCAATCCTGCTTCAGCAGGGGAGCTGGACTAGATGATCTTTATGGTCCCTTCCAACTCTAAAAATTAAGTGAAATTCAGTGAAAATAGTATATTTTGAATCAGTATTTTACAGAGTCATAAAGATATGAGTTGGAAAGGATGTATGGGGGTCACATATTCCTCCTTCATACTTAAAGCGAGACTGCTGCTCACTCTAGATCAATTTAGCAGTGGTTTTGTCCAGCCAAGTCTCAAACTCCAAACATTTTTCCTAATATCCATTCTGAAGCTCCCAAAGTGGTATTTGTAACTGCTGCCCTTGTTATACCTCTTAATACTATGAAGAAGACACCAAAAATGGACGCAACATTCCAAGTCCAGCCTCACCAATTCCAAGCAGAGTAGGCTAACAATTTCCTTCAGTCTCCTACCCACGCTTTGGTCATACTATAACCCAGTATCTGACGTGTATCTTACAGTAAGAGAACACTGCTGACTCAAACTCAGCTTGGTACCAGCTGTGATCCCCAAGTCCCTATCTGCAGAGCTGCTACTAACTCTTACGTTTCTCAGGGTCCTCTGAACTGAAGCTCTACCAACTGATGTGTCAACCACCCCCTCTAATTTAGTACCATGTACAAATTTTCTGAGAGTGCACTCTGTCTCACTTCTAAATCATCAGTGGAGGTACAGAAAAAAAAAGTGCACATACAGTGTGGCCTGGGCTCACAGCAGTGCCGTTACTTGTGATCTCTTACAACTAACTGTAATTGTTAGCATTTTCGTTTCCAGTTCATAAAGTAACAACCAGGTCAGCCCCAGAGTAATTAACATGCTCACTTTTGGTCCCCAAAACAATAGGGTTTTTATCTGTTTTGTAGCTAATTTTGTCTGATGTCTAAAGTTTAGGAACATCCTCTTAGTTTCTTGAACGCTCACTAGTTCTTGGTGGGAGTAAGTGGGGTTTCCACTATCAAAACATCTCAGGCTATTGAAACGCTGAACGGACAATCAAAAGGCATTTTTTGAACTGAACAACAGTGTGAAAAGCAGAGAGGCTTCCCAGACCAATGCCACTGTTGGCATTGTTGTAGGCTCCCACTCTTGATTTACAAAAGTGAGGAAGAGATTCTAGATCTAGACTGGAGCTTTTTCTGCATCTTCTTAATGCATCTACCAAGCAGAAGTTTCGGGAAAAGAAGTAATTTTATGCCTTGGACCTAGGATAGATGTACATGCAGCAAATCCTAAGGAAAAGAAAGAGTTTTATGGGAGTAAATTCTGGGAAGGATTTAAGACTCTTTTCTTTTCCCTAGTTTACAAGCACACCTACCCCTATCCACTGTATGGTCTTATAAAGGACTGCATGTTCTGATACAATAGTTGGTACTTAAAAGTAAACAACTTGGAGCATTGCTACACACAAGTCATTTCCTGGATCCAACTTCTAGAAAAGTGCCACTGAAAGCAGTTAAAAGCACTTGCCTGGAAAGCCTTAAAATTGGACCAAAAATAAAAATTCCTACTGTTTATTACTTAATCTTCAGTCCCTTTCTAAAATGTATATGTATCAGGTAAAATAATACCTGTTCTTGAGATGAACATTTTTTCCCCAGGCATTTGGTAATAAACCAGTTCTTCTGGTGTTTTCTCTGAAGGCAGAATGTTCTCTTAAAAACAAGGTAGGAGTGAATACCAGCTATGCACTTTGGTACAACAACATGTGCTGATTAATGGAGCTCAGGATATAATTACATATGTGCTTTTATCCCATATTATGTCCTTCCAGCTTCTTACCTTTTGTATTTCAGTTGAAACTCAAAATCAAACACAAAAATCAAATTGCTTGTATTCCCTGTTGACATTTTATTCCTATTATTCCAAGTCAACTGTGTCACCTAATTATTAGGTTTCTCTGCATTGTTCTTAAATGATTGCATTCAGATACTTTTTTTCTTAACACGTATTTAATGCAATTTTTTTTTCTCTTAACCCATAAGCCTAATTTGAAACATGAATAAAATTTTGCAGCAAATTTAATCTAAAATTGAGGCTGATAAACTATTCACGAATCCCCTAATTCTTGATCTAGTTATGTCATCAATTATGTATGACGTGCCTGGCCTAGGAATGAAAAACCCTAGTGCCTGCTGTATTGGGTGGAGGATGTGAATGTTTTGACCCACTGTGGTGTCACAGAGCAAAAGAGGTTGGATGGCACCTCTGGGGATCGTCTAGTCTAACCTCTGTTCAGAGCAGGGTCAGCTAGAGTAGGTTGACCAGGACTGTATTAAGCTGAGGTTTGAGTATCCAGAATCAATGGAGAGTCTTCTATCTGACTGGGCAACTTCTTGCAGTGTTTGACCACCATCACAGAAAAAAACCCTTATTGTTATTCTAAAATGGAATTCCCTATAATTCGGTTTGGGCCTGTTGCCTCTAGCCCTGTCACTGGGTACCACTGAGAAGAGTCTGTCTCTCTTCTTGACTCCTTTGCATCTGTTTTTTCCACACATTGGCAAGATACCCCCTTTCTTCTCCATTTTTTATGCTGTGAAAATGAAGGTTGTGTCCTATTGGATAGGTGGAGGCACAAGATAAATACTGTCCTGTGCTGTAAATATAATATTTAATTTACAAGCATTTTGCCCACAATGCACATTCACTTACACAAAAATAACCTTGGAAGTACTGATAGTTAAAGCAAAGGATATTTCTTTTTGAAGGTCCCCAGACTTGTTTAGATGGACCTTATGTCTCTGCCGTTTAATCTATGTCACCCTTACCCGTTTACCTTCTAGCTCTTGTGCCGCCTTTACCATCATGGGCCCTCTCCCCTTTCCTGTACCTCCACAGCCATGTGGCACTGCTGGTTTCAGAAACTGGTACAAGATCTGAGGCCTGGTGCCTCTCTCCTCTGTTCAGCTTCCTAGTACCACACTACTGAGACACGTCATCTTTCTGCACTCTACATTTAACGCATGGCAGCACTGCAGGCCCAGCACGGCAGCTGAGAAGTCCCTGTGTGTTCTAATCAATACCATCCCACAAAAGACACCTTAGCTTGTTATGCAGTGCTATTATAATGATAATAACAACATGGTTCAGAAGTTTTGACACCTGAAACGATAAGGCTGTGTCAGTGAAGGGTTGCTCCCAAGCTAATTGCCTCCTCTTCTCAATAGACATTACTTATCTTTGACAGAGCACTGTGTTTAGGAGGCTTAGATAATTCTAGTTTTGGAGCTAGCTGAGGAACCTGTGCATGATGCAGACATGCTCTCTCTATATATATTCTCTCTATATCTTTCCAGCAGTCCCTTAAAAAAATAAGGGACTTGCAGAATAGGCTACATAGCTGGTGTAGAAGAATGGTGGAAGTGATCCTGAGGTGGGGATGGTGACAAGTGCATCCCCTGTACCAGTTGTTGTGGGTCACTAGACAGGTCCTGCTGTTAGGTGCTCCGTAGTGTCTCCATACCATCTTTTCTTTCCTTCCCTTCCTCTGGGCCTCTGGCTTACAACCGGTGATGCAGGCTTGCTGGTGTTATACACAAGTCCTATATAGTATTCTAGATAAACCTGAATAAATTAAGAGAAAGTTTGTACATATTATTGTGAACAATTCTCAGAGACGATTTCTACGCTTATAGAAACATCTGCCACTGTTAGTGGAGATAAACGGAAGAAATGCCATCAGCTCCAGGGGCTCTTTTTTTCTATAAACCTTTTAAGCCTCAGAATCCAGGATGTTTTAAAGGAGATTTTTTAATTATTATTATTACAGTTTGATTGAAAACAAAACAATAAAAAATCCTAGGGCATCAATACACCAGGCATTGTTTACATTTATTGGGAAATCACAGATAAGAGTCCCGGTCCCACAGGATTATTGTCTCTGACTCTAATCTGGCAGAAAGATCCATCTCTCTCTGCCCTTAATGTGAATTGTTGGTACTTCAGCTCTCTGTCACGGTCAATTCAAGTGGAGCCCAACACAGATACACACATCTGTGTAAACTGTTCTTTGTTTTGCTTTCTAGGAAAATTAAGTAAAAGACTAATAGATGAGCACAATTACTCAAAATTAATCACTTTCAGGCTGGTTAAATCATGACAGATTAATTGCTTGTATCTGTTGCTACATTAGGATTTTTTTTTATCAGCAATACGTAAGTAGTTCTCCTATCTTAGTACATCATTACTCTTTTTATAAAAAAAATGTAAATATTTGTTTATTATAACCTATTGCAATTTTAATTAATCTTTAAAAATAAGGAGTTTTTAATTACATTTTGTATAGATGACATTTGGCTGCTGTTATACCAAGCAAATTATTAAACAGCTTCATTATTGTGATACCACTGATGATCTTTCTGAAATTTTGGGGAACGTAATGCCACTCTGGGCAAAACAGTCTGACATTACTACTGAACACACTTTATGACAAAGGACAGGACTCAATTTCTAGAAGTAGCTCAGGAATTTGAATACATTATGATGTTATTTCAAATCTCTGGTAACTAGATTTTACATTAATTATCTGAACAGTCAAGAAAGCAATTCTGTGTGTTGCTATCGTGAAAGATTTGTTACTTATTTGCTTAAAGCCATGCAAAGCTTGATCTATAGGAACAGCCCTTACAGTTGCACAAGAAGGTTTGAATTCACCTTAATTTTAGCCATCCAAATGTTAAGCTTATAAATGATTCTGGTTATCTCCTTCTGTAATTGCTGGAAAGGAAATGAGACTTCTCATTTCCATGATCGTGATTTCATCACCAAAGAACAATTGATTCCACGCAGAAATCCATACTATGATCGCGTTGATTAATTATTCTTAATGGCCAAAGTTGTGTGAGATGAATCCAAATACTTGTTGCTCGTACCAAAGACTGCAAAAAAGAAAGACTGCTGTCTGCTGAGCAGATCCTGTAAGGCTGGATAAGCAATCTGACATTCTGCCAAACTGGCATTACTTGGTAGTTAATCCTGTCTTTTGGATATTCAGCTTAGAAAAGGAGGCACTGTGCTCTGGAGGCACATCTCTCCCTCTTGGTTCTAAACAGATTCTGGACCTCTTAGTTTTGATGTCTGGCTTCAACATAGCTTACATTAAAAAATGCCTTTCACAAGGTCTAGAAGATCTGCTGGCTGTTTGGCTGTTGTTGTTCCTGGGTTGAGGGCAATTGTCTATTGGTAGAAAACATGTAAGAGCTACAATAACTGCATGAACCTATGATTTTCCAAAGATGTCTTTACAGTTTATGAATTCCATACCTTTTTAATGTCAAGAATCCCCACATCTCTTTAATACATGGAATAGTAACAACTATCAGAGAATCTAATTCAAGTGTATGCCAGCAGATCCTCTGCGTTTACTGCTATTGTGGCAAGAATGTAAAATTATTGCAGTGTTGAAAATGAATTTTTAAAAGGAAAAAACAAAACCTTGATAATGTTTAATTTTATTTTGGGGTTCAAATAGAAGTTACCAGAAATTAGCTTGGCTCCTGTGTTAAGGGATGAATAGGAAAAGTACAATGCCAAAGAATAAGAAAAGTATGTATTAGTTCATCAGATGAACATTAAAAATTCACAGTTGAAGGTACCAGGAAGCTGACCTAGAACAGATTGAGATTAATGACGAGTGGCTCTGCTATTGTATTGATCAGTGCCTGTGGCTATTTAGTAAATGATAAAACGCACAACATTGATTAAGGGCACCGACAAAATGTTATAGATGTCAAAGCTGCAGTACTTTTCTTAAAGCTCAAAAAAGCCTTTAATTAAGTGTATACAATGGAATATTTATATAAAAGGATACATATACATGCTTCAAATACTGTGAACTACTGGCAAGGGCACTGGTTTAGTAGTAAAAAGTGATTCAGGTTTATTATCGGTCCTTTACAACTATTTCGGCAAGCTGTCATGTAACTAGTAAATTATTCAGCAACTTTTAAAATAAAATTACCAGAATATTATAGACATGGAAGACCAAGCATTTTTACTCTTATTGTATAGATACTTGGGGAAAGAAAGGATATTGAAGAGTCTATTTGTTACCTGAGAGGTCTTTCACAGGGGGGGGAAATATAGATCTGAACTCATTAGTGACACAGTAGAAATTGTTGAAATATTGAAGAGATTTAAGAGAAAAGGAGTAAAATAGGAAGGAGGCATAAGAAAATAAACATCTTCACCATGTAAAGAAGTAACTATAGTAACATTGCACACACTTGGGCAAAATATTGTCAGGATTGAGACACATAATTGTAAGTTCCAGAAGTCACAGCAATTCCCTCAGAAATGAACGCCAACTTTGTAGAATCTACTAGCAAGAAACAATAGTGCTGTTGCAAGCATACAAATGTTGTGAATTTCCTAGGGATCTGTTTCTATTCCATTTCTTCTTAGAGCAAATAGACTCTTAATGTGGTCCTGGTCAGAGCAATAATCAAGCGCTGAACCAGCACTACCATACACTTAGTTCCTTCACAGACTGTGTCAAAGTGTGCATGTAAATGAAAAAGGAGGGGTATGTTTCACATGCAGAAGCTGTTTCCTGGTGTAAAATGTAGAACTGTAACCCCCTTAACTGGGTCACTTTTGTTCAGGCATCTTTTACCATTCACAGAGATCTTGCAAGTAGGATATACAACATAAATGTTCAAAGCAATTATTTAATGTCTTGTATACACAGGTGAACTAGGCTTAACATTATTTTGCTCACTGGCCCTGGTGAGATACCCAGTGAGTCTCTGCTGGCCAGGCAGTCATCAGTCAGCTGCAGAAGTGCTGCCTCTTTGCTCTTTGTGAAGGGCTGATCCTCAGCCTTGCTAAGTTCCCATCTTTTGTTTCTCTGTGTTTTTTTTTCTTAGGATTTTTTTACTTTCTTGAATCCTTGAATTGGTAACTATTATTGTCTCAACAATTTTAATTCTGTCTGCGTTTTTACAATTCTTTTCTTTCTTGGCTTTAACTTTTGTACTTTGTCACAACTCAGCAACAACTTTCTCTGACAGAAAGCCACCTAGCTGTGCTACACAAAACTGAGCTTTTGGTCACAGATGGATTAACTCCTTGGCCACAAATTACAGGGTCTTATAAATTTATGCTTCCTTATCTGGTAACTTGATCAAGGTCATGTGCAGAGCTCCATCTGGGTTGAGGACACATATATATTCCTGAAATTATCTCAATGACTTTCCAGCTTCCTGCCCTTAACACCACCATCTTATATTCAGCCTGGCAAAAATACGGACAAATCTCTAACATACTATTTTGTGATCAGTGTAATCTAAATCATAGGTGGATGAATAAAAATATGATAAAAAATGTTGTATTTCTTTTGTGATGCATGGCCATAGAAATGCTAGATCTCAAAATGAAAACGTCAACATCTGCTTTTGTTATATTGATTTATTTCTTTTATGTGTATCCATTGGATAAGTCTTTCTGCAAAAACATTACAAATTTTTTAGGTTAGTCAATTCTGTCCACTGAAATGAAGTAAAATGTTTTTATTTCTGCTATGGAATGGTCACTGGGCTGTTTGACCAGTTCCCAAAATTTAAATGCCAATAAGAGGGAAGAAATAATGAAAAAGTAAAACTTGATACTTTTTGATCATAAAAGATTGTGGTAAGTACCAGGGTAGAAAACAACAGGTAATGTACATGTTTATGTTGTAATGCCTACATCTAAACTGTCATAACTGATGTCATCTACTGTGACTTCTGTAAGGTCTTTGATATGGTCCCCACAACATCCTTACTTCTAAATTGGAGAGAAATGAGTTTGATGGATGGACTGTTAGAGACTCTTAGATGGATAAGGAATCAGCTGGATGACCACATCCAAACAGTTAACAGTCAGTGGCTCAATGTCCAAGTGGAAACCGGTAACAAGGGGTGCTTCTCAAGGGTCTATACTGGGACCAATACTGTTCAGTATCTTCATCAATGACATAGTGGGATTGAGTGCACCCTCAGCAGATCTGTGGATGATACCAAGCTGAGTGGTGCAACCGATATGTTTCAGGAGACAGATGCCACCCAGAGGGACCTTGACAGGCTTGAGGAGTGGACCCATGCAAACTTCATGAATTTCAAAAAGACCAAGTGCAAGGTCATGCACCTGGGTCAGGGCAATCCTCACTATCAGTACAGATTGTGGGATGAATGGATAGAGAGTAGCCCTGCAGAGAAGTACTTGGGATACTGGGGGATGAAAAATTGGACATGAGCCAGCAACGCGCGCTTGCGGCCTAGAAATCCAGTTGTATCCTTGGTTGCATACAAACAAACATGGCCAGCAGGTCAAAGGAGGTCATATTCCCCCCTCTACTGTGCCTGGAATACTGTGTCCAGCTCAGGGGCCCCCAGAAAAGGAAAGACATGGACCTGTCAGAGTGGGTCCAGGCGAGGGCCACGAAAAGGGTCAGAGGGCTGGAACACCTCTCCCGTGAAGAAAGGCAGAGAGTCTTGGGTTTGTTCAGCGTGGAGAACAGAAGTCTCTGGGGAGACCTTATTGTGACATTTCAGTATTTAAAGGGGGCTTATAAGAAAGATGGAGAAAGACTACCAGGGCTTGTAGTGACAGGACAAGGAGCAATGGTTTTAAACTGAAAAAGGGTTGGTTTACGTCATATACAAGGAAGAAATTTTTTAATGCTGAGGGCAGTAAGACGCTGGAAGAGGTTGCCCAGAGAAGTTGTGCATCCACAACTGCCCTGTCATTGGAAGTGTTCAAGGTCAGGTTGAATGGGGCTTTGAGCAACTTGGTCGAGTGGAAAATGTCCCTGTCCATGGCAGGGGTGTTGGACTAGACAACTTTTAAAGGTCCTTTCCAATCCAAACCATTCTATGATCTTATGATTCTAAATATTCTTTATCTTTAATATATTATTAATTAATTAATATCTTAATTTATTATTTATTGTAGATAGATTAATGTATAGATTATAGATTATAGATTAATATAGATATTAATTTATCTTAAATATGTTTTATCTTTGCTTAATGTGATTGAACATTGGAGATCTGAAATATATATGTCTAAAATTAGATTAATTGAATCCTACCCATGGCATTTTTAATGATTAAATGAATAGGTTTGATGTTGAAAAAAGATTAACAAGGGAATGGAAGAAAGAATTAACTGGGATTTCTTTCAATACTTGAAAGCGCTGTTCAGGGAAGTGGGGACTTGGCGTACATAATTGTTTTATTATTTCAGTTTTTTTCCAAGGGAACTTATGGGAAAAGTATTATCTTTAAATAAAAAATGTAGCTGAAGTAATATACCAAGACTTCAATTTTTATTATAGAAAAGGGAAACATGAGAGACTGAGTAGCACTTTGTTAGCATTTAAAAATGTGACTTACATAAATTCGAAACAGATTTTGAGCGCGTTTTTTCCTGCATGATAAAATAATGCATAATACTTTGAAATGGAATAACATAAATAGTATTTTTTTCTGCTTACAGAATGTAGAAAGTGTTTTCAGTAAAGGAAGAAACTTTCACAACAAAAATCTTATTAGTTACAACAAAACTGATTCTGAACTTTGGAAATGGTACTCAATAATTGAAGCCTGCAGTTGCAGAAGTGTATATTATTCCCATTTGTCAGATTGAAGAAGGTATATTTGAGACATTATAAGACTTGTAGATGAGATTAGTAGCTTTTGCCAAATCCTATGTTTGTAATCATGAGGCGTATATTTTTAATAGCTTTATCAATGATCCAGATGAGGGGTTTGAAGGTACCCTCAGTAAGCTTGCAGATGACACCAGGTTGGATGGAAGTGTTGACTTGCTTGAGGGTAGGAAGGCTCTACAGAGGGATCCGGACAGGCTGGATCAATGGACCAAGGCCAATCCACTCTTTATTCCAACCATTTGCATCATGCTCAGGTCACTACTGGTTTTTTTATCTTCAAATATATACACACATATATATAAAGATCACGAATTTATGATTTATATTTAAACACAAAAGCTCATTAAGTTCATTTAGTTCATAATTGCAGGTTTCCTTCTATCATAGCATTCTCTCAGGGCAGGAAAGATGGTATGAAATTCATCATGGTTTGTGCCTATGGATAGCGTGTCCACCTCGAAGAGTTTGCTGGATGCCACCTGATGAAGCTAGCTCCGGTTTCATCACCACTATGTTATCCTGAAAAATACTTATTGAATACTGTTAGTATTATCTAACAATTAACATCATACAGCTCAAAATTGAGTATTCTCATCCTGGGTTAGATTTCCTTGATGTACACATTGCACTTCTCCATTCTTCACCATTATCCACCAAGTACATCTGGGACCTTGAGAAAAAACAGTCCCACGAATGGGTTTGCCTTTGCCTGAAGCAGGAAAAACTCAAACAATTTTCCCCAATGTGTTCCTGTCATGCACCACAGGGACTTTATTCCCTTCTACAATATGTAAAAGGTCTGACTGAGCAGAACTAGCTCTATTGATGGATCCCCTGGTGTTAACTAACCAGGTGGCTTGTGCTAAATGCTTGTACCAATTTTTAAGGTTCCACCACCCATTGCTTTCAGGGTAGTTTTTAACAGTCCATTACATTGTTCAATTTTCCCAGACTCTGGTGCACAATAGGGGATATGATATACCCACTCAAAGACATGTTCTTTGGCACAATTACTAATAAGATTGCTTTTAAAATGAGTTCTATTGTCTGACTCTATTCTTTTTGGAGTGCCATGTTGCCACAAGGCTTGCTTTTGAAGGCTCAGGATAGTATTCTGGGCAGTGGCATGGAGCACGGCATAAGTTTCCAACCATCCAGTGTTTGCTTCCACCATTTTAAGCACATAGCGCTTGCCCTGGCAGGTTTGAGGGAGTGTGATATAGTCAATTTGCCAAGCTTCTCCATACTTATATTTCGGCCATCATCCCCCATATCATAAAGGTTTTAACTGTTTAGCTTGCTTTGCACATTTCACAATAGTGGATAACCTGTGCAATAGCTTCCATAGTTGAATACACCCCTCAGTCATGAACCCACCTATAAGTTGCATCCCTTCCTTGATGACCACAAGTGTTACGGGCCCACTGAGTTAAAATAATTCACCCTTGTGCTCCCCATCCAAATCTGTCTGGAAAATTTTAGCAGCCCGATCCAGTTGTTGATTGTTTTGATGCTCCTCAGTGGCCCAACTCATCATGGGTACGTGGGCATCTACATGACGTACCTTTACAACTTGTTTCTTTAGCCAGTCAGCAGTATCTTGCCACAATGTGGCAGCCCAAATGGGTTTACCTCTGCGCTGCCAGTTGCTCTGCTTCCACTGCTTTAACAAACCCTCCAGTGACATGAGAGCCGTTCATGGCACACATTTCTTCATGCCATGCTTCTCTCCTTCACTTCCAGGCTCACATACATATGCATGTGTCTGTGGCTAGGCCATAAAGTGAAATGCAGGGGCCATGCTAACGTGGGGCAGTGATGATTAGGGAATCCTGAAGCCAGGAGTCAGGTTAGAGCTGCCACACTCTCCATATCAGGGCAACTGTGCGTGATGAGGTACACTTCTTTCCTGTTCTATAGGTTAGGCCTTTCCTCCCACATCCCAAATTGAGAAGCAGTGATTAAAATGTCACTTTCAGCCTTAAACTCATTTCATATTGTTTATCAATTAAGCAAAAGAAAAAAAAATAGCATTATTGGAATCTCAGTGTGTTATAAATTCATTAGCAATCCGGGAGATGTGGTATGTTATCCGAGTAGATCCACTGTATGACTGGGTTATCCTGGTTGGATATATAAGCTACAGATATTCTTCCATTTCACCAATCCTTTGCTGTTTAACTACTATTGTTACCAAAGCTTGCAACACAATAATAAGAAATAAAATACTGAAATATTGATTTTTCATGAATTCTTTCCCTTTAATTGATTGTACACATTGTTGGAGTTCGTTAAGGTACATCATGAGCATTTTCAGATCTTGAGTGTATAACGTAAATACTAATTTTATGTGTTCAGTTTTTTTCAATACAATTCCTCTAAACGTCATTTCAAACAGTATTTTTGCAATTTTTCATTTCAATAGGATTTTTTTGAGAAAGCAGAACAAAAACATACAAATAAAATATTGCCATATGGAGCAAGAAAAAGATAACTTTTAAACATGTAAGTTATTAAAAACTTTGATTGATGAGCTAGAATTGAAAAAAAAAAAAAATCTTGGCCTGTTAAAAGTATGACATCAATGTAGTATCAACCAATAAAGAAGCGAACATGATTCCTAAACATATCAGGACCTTTCAGACATTTCTAATGATAAAATCCACAGATATCTCTGAACTAAACCATTGGTTTAGTTGTACGTTTGTCAAAGTATTCTGTATTGTTTAAGATAACCTAAGAGTTTTTCCACAGATAAACATGAAGTTGATGAAAATGTATTGCTCCTGGTTTTGTCTAGCCTTAAATTTCCTGGGCTGAGAACAGAAGCAGAAAAAAATAATCTTGTAAAACACATCCCTGACAAAACTATTTCTTGTGTTTGTCTTGTGTGGCCCTTAATGTATTTGGAAATGTAGCAACAGTCCCATTCTATCTGGACTTGACTCCGCAGTGAAGAATGGTAGGGGAGGAGTGAAATCATTTTGTCTCTCGCTCATATTAGCCACACCTTGTTTTATTGTCTGTCTTGGGTAGTGTAGCATGCATAGACGTTATGGTAGTATAGAATCATAGAATGGTTAGAGTTGGAGGGGACCTTAAAGGTCATCGAGTTCCAACCCCCCTGCCATGGGCAGGGACACCTCCGGCCCATTATCTGTGCTGTCAAGTCAGCTTGGAGCTCAAACTCACCCTTAAAGCTCGGTTTTCCTGACTGCCCATATCCCTTACTTGGTAGCTCAAGATCTGTCTCTGGCATGGGCTGAGCTGGGGTTCACTCATCTGGGTTCATGCCTGAGCCTTTATAGTAGGCAGCCAGAGTATGGACATGGGCAGCTGGAGCCCTGCGGGTCTCGCTGGAACAGGCAGAGCAGTAGAACAGAGTGAAGTCAGGCACGACATTGGCACTGTGGGCTGGGAGTGGGAATTACGCACAAAAATGGCAAGAGGTGCTCTGGAAGAGCAGGGGATCCAGTGCATCCTAGAAAGAAAGCTTTTGAAAACAGACAGTTTTGACTAACTAGGGACAACATCTTTTTTCAGATTAGTGCTCCTTGCCTCCTCACACTGCACCCCAAGTTAGATCGAGGATAGTAATTTACAATCAGATTTAGTGTTTACCTTTTGAACAAGTTATGTGAAGAGGAGAGTTCAGATAGGAGATTTTTCAGTTGTCTCCCAGATAAAAGTTCTCAGATATGGAAACCAGACTGAACCTCACTGAATCATCTACAATTTTTAAAAAATAAAAAGGTTATTTCTGGTTATGAATTCTCCTACTGTTATGATTTCAAGTAGGTTGTTTTTTTTCTCCAATAATTGATTATTTAATTCTCATAGCACATTCATCAAATGTATTCATCAAAGTGTGATAATAGACATGCTATACAATGTAAAAGTGAAAGAATCAAGTTTGGGTTTCAGGTTTTGAACAGCTCTAAATATAGCTTCTAATATATTTGTTATGTTTTTCACAGGAAATTTATGTAGTAATTGGATTATCTGTGAACATTCTCTGTTAAACAGTGGGGTACTTACGTACATATTTACTTTGAAGATTCATAAGAAAGAAATGTTGGGGCGGCCAGTGTGAAATAACATATGACCGTGCCAACACCCTCACAGCCATGGCACTTTTTCTCAGGAACTCCATCAATGATCCCAATTTTATTTTTTTTTTTAATGATAGAATCATGAAATCATTTAGGTTGGAAAAGACCCTTAAGATCCTTGAATCCAACTGTAAATCTAGCACTGTAAAGTCCACCACTAAACCGTGTCCCTAAGCACCACGTCTACACGTCTTTTTTAATACCTCCAGGGATGGTGACTCAGATATTTTAGAAACATCCTGACTGACGTCCACTGGGTGACAACATAGACTATCTACGCACTTCAGCACTTTTTGAATTGAGGTCATGAGAATGAGAAGACCAGAAACTGGATCTATGAAGAAAATGTTATATTTAAAAGTGGAGACAATATAAGGTGGCATGACAATTTTGTATGTTCAAATCCCTGCTGGCTGTTCAATTTATTAGAAAAGAGCCTGGGATCTGTTTAGTATCTTTGTGTGTATCTAAATACCTCACTTATGTTCTCAAATCCTTGTTTGCTTTCCTTGAGAATACTTTCTTGCATGGGATAAGCATACTGAAACAAATATGTGGCCTTGGAGTGACTCAGAAAAAGCAATTTTTCTTCATTTCAGTGCTGGTTGTTTATGAAATATGCATGAGGCACAAAATCTACAGCTGCACACACACTGAGGATCCTGCATCTGTTGGATAAAATCAAAACAAAACAACAGTACCAAGAACGATCAAAAACAACAAGTGGAAAACTTTCCCTTCAAAAACTCTTAATTTAAATCTTGGGGGAATATTCAAAGCAATATACTTCTTTGAGTTGTTACTGCTGAATGTTAAGTTTGTTGTAGGTTCTTTCTGGACCAGCCACTGAAAATAAAGCTTTAGTAGCATCCTGTGACAAATAATTGTGTTCACTGTATGTTGAAACATTATCTAATTGTCTTATCACCATGACTTCAATTGCTTCAGTGACTTTGTGGCTTCAGTGGCTTTGGTGACTGAGACAAGCAGGGCTGTTCTATTTGTGATGTAAGTTGTGATGCTTTGCTTTCTAATTTGATGCAGTTTACAGAAAACAAAAACAAGTGTATTTATAAATACAAAAGCATGCAGACACAGCTCTCCAGGTTTGCCAAGATCTATGGCATTCTTTGTTTACCAATATCATTCCATGATTATCTGCTATTGAACACTGAGTTACACAAGAAGGGCACTTCTCACTGCAGCATTCTGGCTACTCTGCATTGGGAAGCTGGCAGGTAAGAAGAAATGAAGGGTCTGATGCTGCATAAACATCTAGTACTGCCATGGTTTGGGCCAAGTTGGTCAATGACAAGACAACTGATGGTCTCCTTCACCTCTCGCTCCAAGGAGAGGAAGAAGAGAGATAAAGAGATTTACAAGTTTAGAAAAAACTAAACTACTTTAATGAAATATTAATAATAAAATAAAAAGGAAATAATGGATATCACAGAATTGTCAGAGTTGGAAGGGGACCTCTAGAGATCATCTAGTCCAACTCCCCTGCTAAAGCAGGGTTGCCCAGAGCACATCACTCAGGACTGCATCCAGGCGGGGCTTGAAGATCTCCAGAGAAGGGGACTCCACACCCTCCCTGGGCAGCCTGTTCCAGGGCTCTGGCACCCTCACCAGAAAGCAGTTTTTCCTCATATTTGAATGGAACTTCCCATGTTCCAGCTTGTGCCCGTTGCCCTTTGTCCTGTCACTGGGAACCACTGAAAATAATGAAATAGATACAATATATAAAAAACTCCCAGTATAAGTTCCCAGGGAGGTGTCACTAGCAGGCACTGGGGAAGTTCCAGACAGGTCTCAGTGACAAACGGGAACTGGATTTCAGAACACACTGATGGGGATCGAAGGTAGACAGATTGACAGAGTCTTTCTCACTCATCTGTCATCAAGGAAAGAGATCCATTGAAGCAGCAGCCATTCAAGAAGAGCCAATCCAACCCCTTTCATCCCTTAGCTTTTATACTGAGCATGGCAGATGGGATGGAATACCTTATCAGTCAGTTTGGTCACTTGGTCCCCCAAACTTTCCATGCCTCCCCACAGATGCAACGCCTCCATGGGGTAAACAACCAAATCAGCTGACCCTGGTTGTCACAGCAACAAGTATAAGCAAGAGCTTCTCTCACTGAACAGAAAGTTGGCTCTGCTCCACCCCAAAACAGGACAAGGACATGCTGCATTGTTAAATTTTATTGATAGTTAATGTAGTTATGGACCTTAATGAGATTTAATATAAAAATTATATGGCTATTTTTCAGATAGTTGAGTTTCTAAACCTGTTCTAGTAATCTGAGGTTGAAAATGTATTTTTCGCATTTAGTTACATAATTTGTTGAAAGAGTTGTCAGGGTGCCTAGAGCTTTTCATAAGGGTATTTCCTACTACTGCTCAAATTCAATTTCCTTTAAGTTATTCAAGAAATTCTAATAAGATTAAGATGAGCTTAACCAGAATCTGAGCATTTAAGATGTTATTTCTCTGGCAAGAAGAAACAGAGACAGACGTTTTTACAAAAGGAATCAGAGAGAACAGAAGCCAGCAGCTCTTGTAAACTTTTGTTGTGTCCTACAACTTTTGATTTGGCTCCTCTTGTCTACTGCAGTTTGTTTTTCACTCAAGGGGTCTGATTTTGAAAATATTAAAAATAGATGCCACTAAAGCCATTCTGGCTTTGATGTGATGATGGCATTTTATTTCTCTTGTACAATAACTGTCTCCCTATGTCCCTATTTACATTGGAATTATAAGGCCAAAAAGCTTTTACCTTTATTTAGTTTTAAAATAATAAAGGCAACTTGACAAGGTCTGGGAGCTCTACCATTAAGTTGAAAAATATTAAGCTGGAATTCGGTTCTGCCCAAAATCTTGTCATCACATCTTAATTAAAGGGAATCATAAATCCTGATTGCGTTACAGAGTATGAGATTGACTTTAATTTTGTCAGGTCTTTGGTATCTTTAATTTGCTGAAATAGTTGCACAGAGCTACAAGGGACTATTTAATCAAGTAACTATTCTCTATCTGCAGTTTCTTCTGTAGGCTACCAAATTGATCAAAATACTTCGGCTCATGAAAGGAACCAGGACTTAAACCAAAATGTGTCATAAGGGGATCAAGGTCAGCACCATGCTCTCATTTTATCTAATAACTCTTTATTCTCAGATCTGTCAAGAAGTGAGGCAGCTCCTAGATACAGCAATCAATGAGAAATTATTTCCAGGTTTAAGAAAGTATTTTGCTTACTGTTAGGACATCTGGCACTGCCACTAGAAATGACAGTTCTTGGCAAGTGATTCAGCAGATTTCTTTGTAACACACATATTAGCAGGTTTCTGCAGAATGCTGTCCTGAGTTGTACTAGGTTTCTGACCTGGCTTGTGAAACTCACTTTTTCATGAAAGGCCAGATAAGGTATTCACAGGCCAGATAAGGCATTCACAGGCCAGATAAGGCATTCACAGAGCTGAATGATCACAAGGGACCATAACACGCCTCGGGTCTACTCAAGTAATTTGCTTCTTCTGTAGTCCATCGGTCCTTGCCTCTGTTATTATACTGAGGTTAGTTTTGGGTTGTATTATTTGAAATATAGCATATGAGAATTCAAAGAAATGTGATATTTCATGACTCTGATCCCCTTTCCTATGTCTACAGCAAAATGTTCTTTGTCCTAGATGCATTTCAACTTTGAGGTAGGTGGGGACTTAACTCTTTCAGTCAGCTACTAATAGCATGGAATTACAATTGCAAAAAATAACCTCTTTTAAAAAAATTATGTTCAGTCTAAAATGGAAATAACTTTTACTTTCATCCATTCAATGCCCCAAATATTTTAACTGAAAATTTTTAACTAAACATACTATATAAACTGTATTATCTTGTTCAGTAAATACTTCTTTTAAAACCACGTATTTTTGAAATTTTGATCTCAATAAAGTAATTGTATTTTTTTACTAATTTCTATTTAGTTCCTCATTTTTTTGCATCAGATCTATAAATACAAAACTATCACTAAAAGTATTTTATATGCTAAATTAGAAATTATATCTATTGTATATGTATACAACTGTGTATAAAAAATTAAAAATAATACTGAAAATTATTAAAACTGAGGAAAGAGAAAAACAATTAGAAATACCATAAATTTCTGCCTATAAAGTACTATAAAGGACTAATTATTTACCCATTGCCAACTGAGTTTGCTGATGACACCAAGCTACGTGGTGCAGTTGACACACTTGAGGGAAGGGATGCCATCCAGAGGGACCTGGACAGGCTTGAGAGGAGGGTCCATGCAAACCTCATGAAGTTCAACCAGGCCAAATGCAGGGTCCTGCACCTGGGTCATGGCAATCCCAGGCACAAATACAGGTTGGGCAGAGAATGGATTGAGAGCAGCCCTGGGGAGAAGGACTTGGGAGTGCTTGTGGATGAGAGGTTTGACATGAGCCAGCAATGTGCGCTGGCAGCCCAGAAAGCCAACCGCATCCTGGGCTGCATCAAAAGAAGTGTGGCCAGCAGGTCAAGGGAGGTGATTCTACCCCTCTACTCTACTTTGGTGATACCCCATCTGGAGTGCTGTGTCCAGCTTTGGAGTCCTCAACACAAGAAGGACATGGGCCTGTTGGAACGGGTCCAGCGGAGGGCCACGAAGATGATCAGAGGGCTGGAGCACTTCTCCTATGAAGACAGGCTGAGAGAGCTGGGGTTGTTCAGCCTGGAGAAGTGGATGCTTCAGGGAGATCTTATAGCAGCCTTCCAGTATCTAAAGGGGCTACAGGAGAGATGGGGAGGCAACTCTTTATAGTGTAGCAATAGGGCAAGGGGGAAAGGTTTTAAATTGAAAGAGGGTAGATTTAGATTCGATATTAGGAAGAAATACTTTACTGTGAGGGTGGTGAAGCACTGGAACCGGTTGCCCAGAGAAGTTGTGAATGCCTCTTCCCTAGAAGTGTTCAAGGCCAGGCTGGATGGGGCTTTGAGCAACCTGCTCTAGTGGGAGGTGTCTCTGCCCATGGCAGGGGGGTTGGAACTGGATGATCTTTAAGGTCCCTTCTAACCCTAACCATTCTATGATTCTCTGAGTTTTACCAAATCTTATTTAGCTTACTGATGTAGGTTGTTCTGTTGAAGCTAAGAAAAAGTAATAAAAAAGAATTCTGACATTTTAGTGATAACATTTGTTGAAAGCTGGTCTTTTTCCCTAGTCATTTTTCTTCTGTAGCTTAAGAGTCCAGCCATCCGGACTCACCAGTTTCCACTCTTTTGGTGAGGTGTCAATAGTTTCTGATCCTTTACTCCTGACAAATTTAGCTTAGGCGTGTTAATATTTCTCAGTAATAACTTGACCAATGGGTATCCTATTACACCTTCCTTTTTACCTGCAGCTAAAAGTTATGACTTAACTGAACTAATTTCCTGGCCAAATCCTTGTCTTAAATTATTTCCTCAAAAATATAAGTGCCGGTCTATAATCTGTTCTAGAAAGATCAAAGCATGCCTTTTAGCTCTGATAGTATGATGGACTCTTCAAATCTTAGTAAATATGGACTTTGGTATTTATTTCTATGTTGGTTAAATTAAAATTCCACCAAGCAAAACTTACAATTTTAAAAAAATGAAAATATATTATTCTGAAAGAAAGTTTGGCATTCAATGTCTTAATGAAATTTGAATTTCTAATATTTGGGTTTTTTCTTGTATATTCTATTTTTTCTCAGTATTTTTTCAATAGTAGTGCATTTGAAATGCTAGCAGGCAGTCATATTAAATTCTGTCACAATCATATTTTATATCATTGCACCAAACCAGCTGAATTTCTTCCATCAGAACTGGAAGGATTCCCTGGACAATCAATGTAAAAACTTATCACTTACTGCGTTATAGGGTTCAATTTATAATTAGTGCAAGCATGTCTTTCCAGAACAATTCATATACTACTTGCTTTGCAAGTAGCTCCAAGACAGTTGGGAGCCCAGTGTCTTGAACAGGAGAATAAGATGACTACTAATTTGAAGAACATTGTTTTCAGTATTCTACTGTTAGCATGGATTTCTTCTATTAAAATATCAATAACCTATTGCCTATGTTGTATCTTCTTTCTCATGACTTGGTTATGTAATTAACTAAAGGAGTATAAAAAGCCTAAAATAGAAATTTCTTTGCAAGGTATTCTGGACAAAGACATGATAGAGAATATATCAAATGTCAGAAAGAAAGTAAAAGGACCCAACATTTATTATTTGGCTTAGAAGTAATGAAGTTAAAAAATACCCCATTTATAGTTTGTTATCCTGGTGCATAGTTTTTGACACTGTAGAGTTGGCAACAATGCATAAATAACCAAAACATTATTCAAAATCAGAGCACAGCCTCAAGAAGAGTGTATAAAAGGTCCTCTCAATGTCTTTGCATTTACTGCTCTGATACCAATTTAGAAGTTCAGGGAAGAAGCAATCTCTATTCACTTGATATATTAATAACTAATTGTTGCAGTCCTTAGAAGATTAGCATATAGGACAGACTTATAGATTCTTCGTGTGGTATTCTAGGTAACTTTCTGTGTCATGTTGTTCCCTATCCATCTCACGTGTGATTTTGAAAAGGACTATTAGTATTTTCAGGAAATGCTAAATTTCAAACAGTTATCAGCTGTTACCATGGGTTACGTTTTCCTAGTTTTTTAAGTAGCATACACCTAGTTGGCACAAGGATAGGCCATAGGTAACAGGCACCAAGAAAGTCAGTCCTTCAGGGTTGAACGATATTCAGAAAACAGCATTTAGTAAAAATTCCATAAGCTAAGAGCCTCTTCCTAATGTGAACTCAATCTCCTTACAAATAAGCATCAAAATATTTGTACACCCAAGAAAAGGAGGATTGACAGGTCACCTCAGCATTGTTTTTATTACAGCACTTTAAAACCTTATAACGAGTTTCCTTTCTGAATGCTGAGTGCAGCCTGTACCTACATTAATGCAATGGCAAGGCTGCAGAGTGAAAAGGCACAAAAGGTGAGGAGATGTGAAAGCAGGGTTTGCAGTATGACTTTGCTGAGCATCCTGTGGTAAGTCAATGACAGAGAAGCCTTGCCCATATGGGTATTTTTCATATGTTATATAATGTCACTAGAACGGCAGGGAGACATTTTTAGCTCTCAGAGGCATTTCTAACTCTCCTCTTTCCCTCAGGTGCCTTCTAAGCACTGTTTCTGCCTCCTACTTGCCAGACCTGCACAACTGTTCTCCCTGGACTGCAACAGCAGCTATCAACTTGGATCAGGCATATTTGCTTCAGTTTGATGCTGCTTTCTTACCCTGCCTCTGCTACAGGTCATAGAAAATAAGAGATGGACTCACAACTGGACACAATCTCTTGCTTGCCCTAAGCTAGTGTGATCCCCGGGGCATCATACATCTTGAATTTGATGTAGACTCTTTTCAGTATCCATTGATGTTTGCATAATTCTGCAGTACAGAAGACTGAGCATTTGCAGGCTTTATCAATTAGCATGGACTAAAGTTGCAACAGGAATAAACTACCTAAATTCCAGAGAATGAACACACCATCCATGGAATTAATAGGGCAAGGTTTATGGGGAGAGGTAACATACTTCATTTAATAAAGGCTATTCTTTCTGCTCACATTCTTTGCCTTATTTTTACCCCTAGACCATATACAATACAGGCTCTATTTTTCAAGTTACCCGGGAATCACAAACTGATGTCCTTGACATCAGATTAGGAAATTAGTGTCACTGTAACAGAAATTAAATTCCTTTCCTTTCTTGGTGGCATGTTGTATGTTTCTGAAATGGGGAAAACTGTTATTGGAATTTGTGTCATCTTCGTTCAGCCTACAGCCCATTTTACAACCCTCTGCCCTTTGATTACCTGATTGAGGTGATTAAGTACTTTATGATTTGCCTCTCCAGTTTTACTCTCCATGTGAACGCTGACAAAGGAAATAAAGAACCAAGAACTCAAGGGCAATTTCCACAACCCAAATTCAAACTTCTACCTACACCGCAGGGCACAAAATGAGCGTTTGAATCTCTTTCAGTGCTCCCCAGAAACACAGGTATTTTCTGAGTACAGAATGAGGAAGCTAGATTGTTCTGCCTTTGCTCATTTAATATCCAGTTATTTATGGTGAAAGAGATTATTGAAGAAATCTGTGACGTGTCAGTGCACAGCAAAATTGTACTGAACTCAAGAATTAATGTGCACAAACCATGCATCTCCTTTTTCCATTGTAGCATTTATATATTATTTATGTCTGCACTGAGAAAAATTTAGATATTAATATAGTCTTGTTTAATGTCACTTAGCAGTATTTCAGCATCTACTTCCCTGCTGCAGGTCACTAACAGCAAGTTTTTATATATTCTCAGTCAGAAAGAGAACAATATCTAGACGACCTTCTGATCTTATCATAGCATATTGTCATTACGCTGTCTTGTGATCAAATATAAAGATAAAAATTTAAATGTGAAGAAGCTTGGATTTTCCTATGGAGAAATAACAATAGAAGCCATACTTATGTATCTGTATTCACATTTTTCGCTTTTGGGCAGAGCAAGGCAGAGCAAGAATCTCAGGAAGAAAGCACCCCTTCCTTTTAATTTATTTCACTATGAAAATAATTTTCTGTTTTGCTGGCTGCTGACTATTTAGTCCTGTATAAGCACATTAAAAACATTTTGCTTAGGAAATAATGGCATACTAGGCCAAATATGATCCTGTGCTGCAATATATCTCTTATTTCCTAATATGATTATGATCAAGCCATAAAGTCATCTCAGACTGCTATAGTGAAATGGCCAACAAGATACAAGACCATGAATTTAAGCTCTGAACAAAGCATCAAATGTCAAATGCATAAATGTAAACATAGCATTAGGAAGTGGCATTTAAGAAATTTCTAGGTCCTTTAACTGCACCTGTTGCCTCTGTTAGGACAGTACCTTGTAGAACCCCCAATCCTGTATCAATCAATGGACATTAAAGAATTAAAGATTCATCCCTTCTACATGTTTCTAGTATAATTAAGAAGATCTATATCTCTATTTACTCCTTCAAGACCAGATGGAGTAGCTAGGTAGCTTGAATAAGAATTTCTTATACAGCTGCATGAATAATTCATTCTTTGATCCCTGACAAAACCATTCTTATATCACATCAAACACTTTGTTCCTGCTTGGGAAAACAATAAAAGATAGCTGGGGGCTTGATCCAGGTAGTTCATTCCACCCAAACCAACAATTTTTCTATTTAAAAGTTTCTTAAAGCCTTTTTTATTACTATAAAATAAATAAACTTTAAACAAGATGGTTTAGACTAAGAAAATGAAACAGCTTGACTTTCAAAGCAACTTCCTGAAACAGTTTGTCACTAAATCAAGCATACCTCCAGATGTGCATTCCAGTCAGCTTTAAATGAAGTTTTTGAAACCCTGAATTTGCTTTTTTCTTAACTCTTGTTCATAATTCTTTATGCAACACTCTGGGGATTGTAAACCTGTCAGTAAATGTGTCTAGATTGTGAATGACCTAATTACATGATGGAGTATTAGCTGACCAGAACCTGGATAGAGAGCAGAGTGCATGAGAATCTGAAGCGAGCACCTTGGACTGAGAAAAAGGCAGTACAGAAAGGTTCCTCATTATGCAATACTCTCTTCAGGTGAAGAGAGCAAGGTCAAATCCAACAAGGCATTTTGGCACATTATTAGACTTCAAACTTAAACTTCCTTGAGATTATTTAGGCTTAATTTTAATTTTTATTACTTCTTTGAAGGCCTTTCAATATTTTTCCAGCAATCACACTGGCATCTCTCATGGAAATCTTTCAGCAAACCTGCCAGCTTTCCCTTGGTCAATCATTTCTTTACCATCCTCCCTTGATCTATTTTTCAATAGAACAGCGGGCAAGTAAATTCCCCTACAAACTCCTTTGTCTCTCTTATTATTTTATTAGGCAAATTTCTCAACTGCCCCAGTATATTCTAGCCTTCTAACTTTGGCTGTCCTAGTATGGTCCCAACTGCGTATACATTTCTCAGGTGATCCTAGCTACCTACTTCCCTTAGAGAGCTCCTCCAGACATTGAAATTATACACCTGCTGCCATTCTCCATTTGTCAGGCTAATACCTAGATAATTTGGACTTGTCCTATCACAGCTTAGCGATCTAATTTTAAATAAAAGAGCCAGACACAGGGAAGTGTATAACGTCACAGAAATGCTTTAAGAGCAGGACAAAATAGACTTAAACTAAACGTAAAGAAGGCTAGATAAAAAAAAAAAAAAAAGCTATAGTGTTAAAGACAGTGAAAAGATAGTGATATATTAAGTGGAGAATACAGCATTTAGCAGTCTAAAAGAAGCATATAGAGCAACTACATTTATTTTAGATATTTTCTGAATTTATCAGAAAATGTAACTGTGCAGGTCAGCTGTTTGTGACCAGATGTCTTTCTTTTCCCCTTCCAATTGAATTGTTAGACCATTTCTTTCATGTTACTTTTAAGTCCTTTGTAATTTTTTTATTGTTACTGAAAATATATGAGTAAAATGCATTCAAGACCCATGAGAATCTCTTCCTGGTAAACACTGTCACATATGATTCTATTCTATGATTCTATGACATTGTCCATTATACTTTGTAAAGTTGACACAAAGCTCCCTAGTGTCTGTTTAGATGATGTAATTGAATTAATTACTTATAGCATGCTCCTCATGAGCAGGGTATAAAGTAACAAATGTCAAACCTTTGCCAGGAGACAATAAGACATTATTGGTAAAGAGAAAGTTTGTATTATGCCCAGTGGCAAATCTGGGAATAGTCTTCATATTTCATGTCAAATTTGTCTTTTTGTCTCTCAAAATTCAGTATAAATTGTCGTGGTTGAACTGAGATAAAATTTCAGAGGTCACTAATGATAATACCAGCTGTAAAGACGTATGGGTGAATAGGTAATTTTCAAAGATTCATGTATGTTTCTCTTTTCCTTGATTATTCTCTTTTCCCCCTCAGTTATTGTTATCCACAAAGTGGACAGCAACTGGAATATCCAACAGGATAATTCTATCAAGTGTCTTAAATTGACATTAGGTACCCAAAGCATCATCATCCAAGGGTCAAAGTAAAAACGTTGGATTACAATATTATCAAAGCAGTTGGAGTTTACTAGCAGATCAGCATAAATAAAAGAAGGGCAAAAGAAGGGAAACCCCTCTGTCACACAGACTGTATTTAATTAGATGTGCAAAGTCTGTTTTTGTCTCATATTTTCTTCAGAGATATTCAGAGGAAATATAAGAAAAAAAAGAAAGAGGGATTTTTTTGTAACACATTCTAGCCTGAAATTACTCTACAGCTTATCTTTCGAAGAATCATAGAATCATAAAATCATAGAATCAATCATAGAATCATGGAATTGTTTGTGTTGGAAAGCACCCTCAAAAATCATCTAGTCCAATCTCCCTGCCATGGGCAGGGACCTCCGTCAGTAGATCAGGTTGCTCAATTCCCATCCAACCTGACCTTGAACACTTCCAGGGAGGGGGCACCCATAGCTTCTCTGGACAACCTGTTCAGGTGTCTCACCACCCTCAGAGTAAAGAATTTCTTCCTTATATCCAGTCTAAACCTACCCTCTTTGAATTTAAAACCATTGCCCCTTGCTCTGTCACTATGGGCCTTGGTATAAAGTCTTTCTCTGTCTTGAAGAGAAGAGAAGAGAAGAGAAGAGAAGAGAAGAGAAGAGAAGAGAAGAGAAGAGAAGAGAATAATTTCAGTTGGAAGGGACCTACAGCGATCATCTAGTCCAACTGGCTGACTGATTCAAGGCTGACCAAAAATTAAGGCATAATATGTTAAGGTTGTTGTCCAAAAGCTCCTTAAACACTGATGGGCTTGGGGCATCAACCACCTCTTGAGGAAACCTTTTGCAGTGTTTGACCACCCTCTCAGTAATGAAACGTTTCCTAATGTCCAGTCTAAACCTCCCCTGACACAGCTTTGAATAGTTCCCCGCGTCCTATCACTGAATACCAGGGAGAAGAGATCAGCACCTCCCTCTCCACTTCCCTCCTCAGGAATTTGTAGAGAGCAATAATGTTGCTCCTCAGCCTCTTTTTCTCCAAACTAGACAAACCCAGAGTTCTTAGCTGCTCCTCATAGTACATTCCTTCCAGTCCTTTCACCAGCTTTGTTGCTCTCCTCTGCATACATTCAAGGACCTTCACGTCCTTCTTAAATTTTGGGGCCCAGAACTGCACACAGTACTTGCAGTGAGGCCATACCAATGCTAAATACAGCAGGATAATTACCTCTTTTGACTGGATGGTTATACTGTGTGCACCCCAGGATCTGGTTTGCCTAGGGCACACAGCTGACTCATATTGAGCCTGCTGTCGACCAGCACCCCTGGATCCCTTTCTGCAGGGATGCTTTCCAGCCACTCCTCTCTCAATTTATACTTGTGCCTGGTGTTACTCTGTCCTAGGTGCAGAACCCATCATTTGGACTTGATAAATTTCATCCCATTAACTATTGCCCAATGCTCCAATCTATCTAGATCCCTCTGCACGGCCTCCTGTCCCTCAAGAGAGCGAACAGCAACTCCCAATTTGGCATCATCAGCAAACTTGCTAATGGTGCATTCGACTCCTGCATCCAGATCATTGATAAATATATTGAACAGAACCCTAGATTTGAGCCCTGAGGAACACTGCTAACAACCACTTGCCAGCCAGATGTAGCCCCATTCATTACAACCCTTTGTGCCCTGCCCTTCAGCCAGTTCTTCACCCAGTGCACCACGTACCAGCTCATCTCACAGTTGAACAACCTGTCCAGAAGGACAATATCAAAAGACTTACTAAAATCTAGAAAAACTGCATTCACTGCCTTCCCTTCATCCACTAGGCCACTCGCCAAGGGACAGCTCTGCTGCAGGTACGTCCACAAAGGAGCAGGGGTTCACAGCAAAAAAGGGGCTTTTCCTGAGCTTTCTGGAGCCTGGGAAAGGCTGGGCGAATGCAGGCAGCCTGCGAGAGCCGGCAGCTCACACGACAAGATGGGAGAGGGGCCAGCAGTAACGCTCCCCCACCCCCGATTCCACAAAAGGTGGCCCTAGGGATCACAGCGACCAGGAGTGCAGTGACCAGAGCGGGCACACAGAGTGTGGTGCATCAGCCAGAGGGTGGCCTGGCAGTTCGTGGGAAAGGGCACTGAAAGGCTGTACCAGCTTGACCAGGGAGCCATGGTAACCACCCGTGGTAACCACCTGGCGGAAAGCCTTGGCCTCCCCAAGCTCTACAGCCGGCAGGTCTGAGGCAGCTTCCCAGCCAGAGCTCTGGTGGGAGCACGCTGCTACCCAGAGGTAGTAAGGCTGCAGGGTGAGCCTTACCCTTATGCCAGTATCAGATGGAAGCCGTGAGCATGTCTGTGGGAGGTGTGCGCAGGTAGAGGAACTCCTCCGCCTGGTGACGGAGCTCCGGGAAGATGTAAGTAGATTGAGAATCACCAGGGAGTGCGAGAGGGAGACAGAATGCTCGAGTGGCAGCCTATGCCCCCTGAACCAGGCCCAGCAGGCAGAAAGGCCACACGCCACAGAGGATTCCTTGTCCTCTCTCTGCCTGGCTGAACAGGGTAGCTTAGAGGACAGGGGGCTGTGGGAGCATGTTCCTGCCCAGCGAAGCAGGCGTGTCTCCCCGGTATGTGCAAGGGCAACCCAATCATGACAAGGGAGATGATTCAATGTCCACGGAGATGTTTCCAAGGTAAAGTCAAACTACACCCTGCATCAAAAATATCTTCAGTTAAGAAAAAAAAGATGGGACACTGTCATAGGTGACTCCATCCTGAAGGGAGTGGAAGGCCCAATACGCAGACCAGACCCACTTCTCAGGGAGGTCTGCTGCCTCCCTGGGGCCCAGGTTAAAGATATAAAAAGAAAAGTTCCCTCCCTGGTAAACCCTTCAGACTACTACCCTCTACTAATTTTTCAGGCAGGCAGAGATGAACTGTTAACAAGAAACCCAAGGGCGGTCAAGAGAGACTCACAGGTCTTGGGACAACTGGTGAAGGGGTCAGGAGCACAAGTAGTGTCATTCTAGTCACGGGAAAGGATGAGGGAATCAACAAGAAGAGCCAGCAGATCAATAGCTGGCGCTATCAGTGGCAGGCTGAGGGAAGACCTTATCACTGTCTACAACTACCTTGAAAGGAGGTTGTAGAGAGGTGGGGGGTCCATCTCTTCTCCCAGGTAACAGGCAATAGGATAAGAGGAAATGTGCTCAAGTTGCACCAGGGGAGGTTTAGATCAGATATTAGGAAAAAATTTTAGACTGAAAGGGTTATTAAGCATTGGAATGGGCTGCCCAGGGAAGTGGTTGAGGCACCATCCCTGGAGGTATTCAAAAGATGGGATGACATAGTGCTTAGTGTACTGTCCTGTGTTAAGAAAAAGAAACTAAAAAAAGAAAATATCACAAATGAATAAAAAAAATTTCAATTTCAAAAGAAACTAGGAACTAAACAGAGGAGGAAATTAATATGTTCTTCTGAAAATGTAACAGTGAAAAAATGTTTTTTTAAAAATTCTTTTTTATTTTTGATTACCAAATCTTGCCTTAAAATTTAAGATCTTTCAGTTTGCAGGATCTATTCACTATTTTCTTTCAAATGTACTACTTTGCCAGTTACAGTATTATTATAGAATCATAGAATCATAGAATGGTTAGAGTTGGAAGGGACCTTAAAGATCATCAAGTTCCAACCCCTCTGCCATGGGCAGGGACACCTCCACTAGAGCAGGTTGCTCAAAGCCCCATCCAGCCTGGCCTTAAACACTTCCAGGCATGGGGCATCCACAACTTCTCTGGGCAACCGGTTCCAGTGCCTCACCACCCTCACAGTAAAGAATTTCTTTCTAATACCCAATCTAAATCTCTGCTCTTTCAATTTAAAACCATTGCCCCTCGTCCTATCACTGCACTCCCTGATAAAGAGTCCCTCCCCATCTCTCCTGTAGGCCCCATTCAGTTACTGGAAGGCAGTCATCACTGTCATCACAGACAGCTATTTTAATGTAGCAGAACACTATGAAAATCTCTCTCTCCAAATGGTTAAGTATCACAGCTCAACCCCTATCACGCAAATGTACAACGCTAGGCTTACAAAGTTATCAGGCAGTAGAGGGCGAATAGCTAATTTCAGTTCCCATTAAAACAGTGTTATATAAATTGTCAGAGAATTGTGTGTTGAAATATTTAGGCATCTGCTTTCAGAGACATTTTAATTATTTCATCAAGAAAACTTCTTGGTCATTGGTACATGTCCACAGAGCAAAGAATTGGTTAAGTTATTTTGCTTGACGATTTGCATAGGTCTCTGGATTTTAAGCTTTTTATGAATATATCCAATTTTATGGAAGAATCCCCTCAGGAAACCCCTGATGGCACTTAATTTGGCCTTCTTCAGTGTCAAATATGCTATGAACAAGCTTCTTCATAGTAGAAGATGAGAAATACTTAATGTGCAGTGAAAGATTTGATATTTGCACCATCCCATGAATTTTGCTATCTTTAAAAGGCAAATTCTACTCTCAGCATTTTTTCTTTGTTTTTAACTCCTCTGTGATTGTAGAGAGCATTTCTGAGCAAAGACAATAGTTCTTACTTTACTACGCAGTGTTTACTATGTAAACACAGCAGATAAAACTACCAGGTTGTATACAGCATAAATATTAAAATCATTTATTAGAAGTTACACAAGCTGTTTTTTATTTCTTGTTATAAATTCTTCTATACCAAATAAAAGTGTGTATGCAATAATATTAAAAAACCCCAAAAATGTTATTGAAAATATGCCATATTATTGAAGTTTCCTGGACACAATTAAAATATTAAAGTCTAAACTTACCAGGCTTCCTTCCCATCAGATGTATTCCCTAAATCAGTCACCACTGTAATATGTGTGCCACCATGTTTCTCCCCTACCTCTGTATCTCTCCCTTTTTTCCCCAATAAAAGTAGTTCAAAGAGAGATTGCTCTTTTCTCCCTATTTTGTCTATTATTTAATAGGTTTCTGAGGTTCTACTTTGGTGTCTTTAAAGATTATTTATCATAAAGGAACCTGTTTGGTTTGAGTAACTGAGCTATACAAATCTTTCTTACTAGTTCTGCAGACATAACAACTTTCATTTAAAACTGTCTAAATGGATTTGTGGCTGGTCATGATACCATGACATAGATTTGATTTTCCACATCATAGCTTAGACCTGTGCAATGTGCGTGCTAGAACATAGGACTAAAAGCCACAGGAACTGGGTGCAGAGGGCAGAGAGGCAAGTAAAATATACTGAATCAATCTCCTTTTCATCTCGTTTGGAAGTTTGATTCCTAAAGGTGACTATTCTTACTCAGCTTCAACTTTCTGAGGAAGCATGCATCAAACTCCTACACCAATATCATGTAAATAGTTTTTCGTTCTTATGCAGCTCTCTGTGACAGCAGAACTCTGTCCCTGCGAGCAGAATGATTGATCTTCCTATTCCGAAGAAACATGGCCAATCCTTTGGCAGTCCAGCCCTTTGGCAACTTCCTGCCACTAAAGTAAAATATCTCCTACTCTGGTAGTGGGAAGTCATGTTCCTGCATTTTCACAAGTAACCTCTGAGTAATGTGTTCCTCAATTTTTCAAATGCGTAGTTTGAGGAAGCTAGAAAGGTTTGCTTTTCAGTTAGCAGATATTCAGTCTTTCACTTTAAACTTTTTCATTTTGGCTACCTCAAATCACCAGTCATTTTCAAAAACGTAGACTGGAATCTCTAGAATATCACGTCAGAAAATTTAAAGATAGCTAATTATTACCTCCCTAGAAACAGTCCGCTGCAAAGCAAATGTTTTTTACTACTCTGAGCACACAGAAACGTTGGAAGATCAACTGTGACAGCCATGCACTGCTAGGAATCCTCTGTCAGGATGTTATGCTAGTTTAATTCTTGCATTTTTCCACATGCGACTTAAAGTAGTTCTCCTTTGCTTGTAGTTGCTCAAGAGGTGTAGCTGATTCCCCAAAAGCTTTTAACAATCCTGTACCACAGTTTTCTGCTGAGTTTAACTACACTGATTATGAACATATTCAGGTACCAGTACTTATAGTCTATAGTACAGAACGATGCACATTGCAGGGCAGCTCAAAAAATAAGATCATTGATCGTCTCCCTTAAGCCTAGCTGTCCCTTCTATCCTACTTCAGAGTCATTATGGGAACAAATTCCTGCAGCAGGGCGATTGTGCCTGACAAGAAAGAACTGTAGTGTTTGAGGTTCAAAGCACTAGATAGATTGAAAGATAGATAGATAAATAAATAAATAAATAAAAGCACAGGAAATTAAAAAAAATTCCAGTCCTGGTCCTGGGAATTCTCTCTCCAGATCCAATATGTCTTCATTCATACTGTGAAAGCTGAGAGATAGTCAAATGGGCAAAGGTGCATATAAATACATACATATGTGTATATATAGTTCTATAATTACATTATCACCCAAAGATTTCAACAATAAATGATCCTGAAAAGTGTCAGGAACTTTAAAAGTTAAAGTATAAAGAGACATGTTCTTGACTTATTCCCATCAGTTTTCTGCTGGACTGGAGAAGAAATACATGTTTATCAATGCTGACAGTAATTATCCAGGAAAAGAAAATTATAACCTTTATCATGTCAAGCTGCTTAAACTTAAAATACACAGTTTCTGAGGTGCTGTCAAGTACAGTTAACTAATAAGAGCTCTGCTGGAATGCAGTGACAGTGTGCTGACAAGCTCCAAGTCTGTGCAAGATCGAGGTGACTTAGAACCTTGTACCAATTATCTGTTGGATATATAACCGTCTTCTACAACTGTCATGTTTGCAGAAAGAGAAGTGAGAATGAGGAGAGATACCTTAATGAGACATGTGGTACCATGGTCTCTGGTGCTCTGAACTAGGCATGTGTCATACATACTGCTGAGGATGGAGAACCACTTCTACCTTCATCCTTCACGAGGTGCCGTACATTTGACTGGCTGCATAGGTTGTCTCAAGGTGTGCTAGCTCAGACTGGTTTTAGAGCTGACAGGAAACAGAGTGATGTTACTTGGTGCAGAAGAATCTATCACAAAACTGAGTATGAATGCAGACTGGCATGACATGAATCATTCTTTACACAACAAATAAATAACAAGAGTGAAAAATGAACCCAGTGTGTTTCCTAGCAGTCATCTGGCAGCATAATAGGAAAGTGTTGTAAATATTTACAGTTATAGTCTTTGGCAGTGAAATCATAGTAGGTACTGGTAGCAAGCTGCAGTTTAGCAGGTCAGCCAGTTGCAGTTATTATTCTGGAAATATTGACAAAAATGACAACAACAAAAAAGTTGTCCTGAAAAATTTGAAAAGTTCAGTATTATCTATACTCTGAAATTTTTAGTCTTGGTATGAATTTTTTATTGATTTCATTTGTCAGAGCAACAATTGAAATTCTGTAGGCTTGGAATACTAAGATTCCAAATATTTTAAGAGAAGTGTTAACCATGAGTTAAAAAGTTATTTTTATATATAAAAAATCTATGTTGGAAATAAATACTTTAACTAATGCTACAATTAAAAATTTTTATTGCCAAAGCCCTCCTGGATTAAACACACTTAAATCCCCAAAGCTATTTGTGTATAGAGGTAGATAGATTAAGCTTTTGAATAGTTTACCTAACATAGTGAAATTGAAATAAAGAGGAAGTGAACTAGTGCAGGATATGACTCCTATCCCTCAACTCCCAAAATCAAAGTAACCAGAAAATGAAATAATGAAATGCTTTTTAATTCCAAGCAGAAGTTCAAGGAAGCAAATGGTCCCCTCTTCTTTGGAGTACTGTGTCCAGTTCTGGGCCCCCCAGTCCTGTTCCCAGGACAGGGAACTACTAGAAAGAGTCGAGTGGAGGGCTATGAAGATGATCAAGGGAATGGAGCATCTCTCTTATGAGGAAAGGCTGAGAGATCTGGGTCTGTCTATCCTGGAGAAGAGAAGACTAAGAGGGAACCTCATCAATGTTTATAAATATCTAAAGGCTGGGTGTCAAGAGGATGGGGTCAGGCTCTTCTCAGTGGTACCTGGTGACAGGAAAAGGGTCAACGGACACAAGCTGGAACACAGGACGTTCCATCTCAACATGCGGAAAAACTTCTTTACTTTGAGGGTGCCAGAGCACTAGAAGAGGCTGCCCAGAGAGGTTGTGGAGTCTCCTTCGCTGGAGATATTCAAAACCCACCTGGATGTGTTCCTGTCCAGCCTGCTCTAGATTTTGTGGTGAACCTGCTTTGGCAGGGGGCTTGGACTAGATGATCTCTGAAGGTCCCTTCCAACCCCTACAATTCTGTGATTCTGTGATTCTTTATCTATGACTTAAACCCCCCACCCTATATCTTAATTGCAGTCAACCATTGACATTTGAAAATAGTGTGAGACAATCCCAATCTGGAAAAAACGATTAAAAAATATCCCCCAAATCAAACCACAGTTCTTTAAGGAATTTACAGTCCAAGAACATTCCTGATATTCTTTTCCCCATTGTTATTTCTTCTACCTACTTTTCTAGGAAAGGCTTATACTTTGGATAGAAATTATTTGTTGGCTGAAACATAAGAATAGGCATTAGAAATACTAAGGGAAAATACATTTTCACTTCCTGGGCCCACTAGCAAAAAATTATACTGTTATTTGGAAAATTGTATATTACAACTTCTGTTGTAGTTAGTAATAGCAATATAAACTTGGATTTCATGTTCCGTTGCTTTGAATATCTCACAGTAGTTTCCCTGTTGTTAAATTCTAACTTTTTGTAGAAGATTTAAGATATTTAACAAATCTCTGCCCATGCAACAACCTGAACTGTAAATTGCCTGGATGCAAATTTTTTTTCATTATTCTATTCCGAGAATTATGTTAAACCATTCTAAAATTCATTCTAAAATACTAAAAATACCGTGGAAAATTATCTTTCACTGACCAGGTATAATAACTTGGAAAGATGAAAAATGCCATCCTGTGTAACCTGCTCTAGGTGATGCTGCTCTGGCAGGGGCAGTCGACTAGATGATTTCCGGACGTCCCTTCCAACCCCTATCATTCTGTGATTCTGTGATTCAACATGACAGAGAAAAATCTCCTAATGGTGCTTTACAGGATTCAGGAAACCAATCCCTGTTGAAAAGTAATTCTCCTTTCTTTCGTTTTTGATCAAATCCATTCTTGGAATGTTTCCCTAAGTAGATATCTCTTTTATAAGCCTCAATATTGATCAAAATCTTTTCCACTGAGAAAGAAGATAGGAAGGAAGCTGAAGACACTGCAATGGCATGTTCCAGGTGCGAGCTAAAAACAAGCACAGTATATTTCTTCTTGGCAATAGCACAGCAAAGATAAACCAGCCTGCTAGGGCAAACCCATCTGTGAACTCCTCTCTCACATCCAGGAGTACAAAAGAGCAAACATCTGAAGGCCGAACACTAAAGTTGTATCTTAACTCTGTGGGGAATTTGATGCAGACACTAGTGAGGCTGAGATGGTGTGTCTAAAGAGTGTAAAAGTTTCTGAGCTGTTTGGCTTTTACATTTTTAATAATAGATGAAAAATAATGGGGCAGAGATACTAAACAGACAAAAATCAGCTGAAATTTAGTGACTAAATTTATCTGATAAATTAGATCATATCTGGATGTTAGATACTCAATTTTATGCTTTTTCTCTCTCCAGTATAAGGTTGTCATATTCTGTGGCATTCTTTATCAGTCACAATTAAGCTTAGAACCTGATTGAAGATCTCAGACTGGTCAGATCACTGTAATAGCTTTATCCAGAAAAAAAACACAACAACATCACCACCACCCTCACAAAAAAACCCCAAACAACAACAAAAACCAAACCCCAAACCAAATCAAAACAAAAAAAATCCCCAACAGCGGGGAACAAATTCAAAATGAGTATTATTGTGATATACAGAACTTCAAGGCCAAAAAGTTACATTCTTGGCTTCAGGAATAGCATTCATGGCTTAAGCTGATTGCACGTTCCTCAGGTAGCTGATGGTACCTGTGCTGGGGTCTATGAGGTTGTACTTAGAGCATCGTCGCAATGACAAAGCCAGTCCACAAAACATCACCAGAGAGTTGGTGCTTTCTGCATCATGTCTGGAATGATGGTAATCAAAGTTTCTGCATGACAGTTCATTCCGCTGGGGTACTGAATGTGAAATCTGTCTGCTCAGAAACGTAGACTGTGCTGAGTTAGAAGATATATCTTCCCATGCTCCTTTTCATCCTAGGTTCTTTTACTTTCTTTCAGATAGTCCATTTTTTAATTCTTCTCATACTATAGCCGCTGTTTGCATTTCATGTCATAGGTTGACTTCACTAATAGGATACCTGAGCCCTGGATCTGACTCAACTTTAGAGCACTCAATGCATCTTGATGTTAGATGACTAAACTTAAAAGGATTATTGCAAATGAATACATGTCTACTCTTCCTTGCCTTCTGTTGTACATGGGTGTCGCTTCCTCCAGAGGTGTCTCGATTTTACCATTTTTCTATTTTATATGGTAAAACTGGAATCAGGCCCAAGAAAACTAATAAGCATGCTCAGGAGTGAAAATCAAAGATGCAAAATTTTTGACCTGGTTTATAATTTTTAACAGTTCATGATCTTATAATTTTATGTTATAATTTTATCTTATAATTTTAAAGTTCATGAACTTGACATCACTGGAAGTCATATTTGACAGTAGGGGGTGGATATATGAAGAGGACTTAAGCATCACCATGCTTAACTTGGGTATGCTGTTCCAGAAGGTAGAATATAAACTCCAGTGCATGGGGAGAGATGACTCAAAAAACAGAATTCACGTAAGTGCTGAACTGATCCACATCAGTGGGTTGCTGATAACCACTGGGAAATGTTGAAAAGAGGAGACAAGCACGCCTATCCTAGCTGAAAGGATGTTTCGTGCCAAACTTTCTCACAAAAGAGTGGAGGAGGGCAAGATGGTTGTGGTGATCTCACATTTTGTTTGATGCTTACACTTAATCGCTTGACCTTGTGTAATGGGATATAGCACAATTATCTGTGAAATTCTAGTCTAAGTAGTCTTATATCTTGTTATATAAGTTGTGTTAGGATATAAAAAACAGTTGCTCTCACTGACTTTTCTTCTTGTCTATGTCTGCATGGAAGTGTGCTCAGGGTATACTTGTTAGTTCAGACATTAGAGGTGAGTTAGGTGGAAGAGATGCCTAGTTTGTGAATGATAGACAGGATTGATGCACGTATTGGGTGCTGAATTTGTCAAACTTAAGAAGAGACATCACTTATCAATATTGAGAGGAGGGGCCTAGTGAAAGCATAGGTTATAGTGAAATCAGGATCTTGTAGTGTTAAACATCAGATTAATGAGGATATGGTCATTTCGAGTGTCTGTACTTTGGATGTACAAGTCTATAATGCAGTTGGAGACATGAATATTTCACTAAAATTTATATTAATTCTTAGCCTAAAACAAAAATAGTGAAGACTTTGAAAAAAATCCTGCGTCTTAATACAGTTGTATGCATAGAATAAAGGCATTCCAGCCATAGGAAGTTTGCAGACAAAGGTGGTTAATGAAGCTTTTGTCCTGGTAACTTTGTTGTAGCTGTTATTCCTACTTGTTAAATGTGGTGTTTAAAAACCACTTAAAAAGACTTTATCCTTTGCACAGACATGAATTTTCTGTGGAATGATGCAGTAAAAAGACAAGCAAACCTACAGCTTCATTGCTGTGGAAAAAAACCAAAAAGACATTTTCTATGGATTGAGAGAAACAGTCAGCAAGAAATTATGCAAATTAATTTTGAAAAAACAGATGGGGCAAAAATCAGATGGGCAGAAATAATTCCACAGCCACCTACATGCAAATAAAAACTTTGTGAAAATGTATTTAAAGGACATTCAGGTATCTGACATCTTAATTTTAAGTAATGTAAGTCATTAATTAAAATTAAATAATTTTGCTCAATTATTATTTTTTTTTCCAGTAGTATTACTTCAAGTAAAGAGAAGTAAACTAGAGCTGTAGACACCAGGTGATATTGTTCATACATAAAGAAAACAAAACCAAACTAAAAGTTTATTTAGTTCAGTATCATGACTCTCTGACAATGGTCCACAATGGAGGTCTAGGAATAAATATAAGCACAAGTGTGCAGTAATAGTTCCCCACACTATTCCTCTAGTCTCAAACAAATTGCAGTTCAGGGACTTTCTGACTCAATGGGGATGTTTTCATACTTAATAGCCCACCGCAAACCTTTTTCTATGATTTAAGCCAGGTAGTTCTTGAGCCTCTGTGGATTTTTAGCATGCAGTCTTTGGCAAGCAGCTCCACAGCTTAATTACGTGAAGAACAGGTTCCTTCTCTTTCTTTTGAACCAGCACCTTGAGCTTTGTTTACCACCCATTAGTTCCTGTACTTAATAAGATTGTGAACAACCATCAGCTATTTGGCTTCTTTATATCACTTGGGATTTTATAAATAGAATCCAGCAGGTGTAAATATAATCCTTACTTCAAATGACTAGTACCATTTGGGTGCCAGCCTATAGAATGATGGTGCTTGATGTCACACGTTTTATGATAACGCAGAAATGTAGAGACAAAGTATGTACAACAGAAATAAATCAATTGGAAAAACTGATTAGTTGATCTGGTCTAAATGAATTACCAGTTTTTAAATAACACTTTTGGAAATAACTGGTAAACTGATTTTGCAATGAAAAGTCAAAAGTCATAGCCCTGCTGAAAGCAAAGAACGTTTGCTGTTGATTTCAGTGACCAGTTTCACCATGAAGTTTCAAATTTATTTCTAGTGATCAAAATGTGCTGTATCTTTGGTGACATGCCAGACTAGCACTACAAGTACCTTTGCTGGCACATTGTGTAGAAAGAAATTTTCATACCAGTATTTTGATGTGTCTGTATTAATGGCTCTAAATGTTCATTGTGGCCACAGACTCTTAGTTAATGCTGCTATATCTTTCCCAAACTTATTGAGCAATTCATGACCAGACTGATCATGACAGATATTACAGTATCATGCTGAGTATATCTCAAGGGATATTTTTACAGGCTTCAAAAATAAACTCGTATTAAACATTTTTAAGTTGCCTCACTCCTCACAAACAGAAGGAACTAGGAGTCTATTGAATCTTTCAAGATTATTGGAAAGAGATGTGGTCTTAAGACCTAACCAAATAATTTTCCAGGGAAATAGAATGTATTAATGTTAACGTTATGCTAGTAAACATTTCTGACATTGACCACATTATGCCTAACAGATCAATAATTTTTAGCTACTTAATTATCTGGGTGACTGCATTTGCCAATTCAAACATAAATAAATGTCTTACCTGATCAAATACCTTACAGAGGTTGAGAGAATTGCTTCAAAAGAATAGTGTTTTAATCTTTAGAAGTCACAATGATTCCTACAGCACTGACTACTTGACATTTTTTATGTAAACTGATTTCATCTTTTAAGCATTGCTATTTCAGAAGTGACATTAAGGAGCAGTTAGCTGTACCATAAGAGAATCACTTAAATAGTGCTATATCCAGGCTTATTTCCAAATTCTCTTGAAGTGAATTTAAACACACAGCAAAGATGTAGAAGCTGGATAACCATAAAAGTCAGGGCTGCCGCTGCAGCTGAAAATTATATGATGTCATTCTAAAGAAACTGGAATATGACAAATTAAATCAACCAAACAGGCAAAAAACCCCACCAAGTTTGCATTTCCAGTAATACAAAGAAATTTTGGCAAAGCTTTTCTATGCTTTGTTTCCAGGTAATTAAAGCAAATTACATATCTCCAGAAATAAAGAAAACTTGCTTTAGGGATATTTAAAATCTTATTACAGGTCTAGATCTTCATTTTATAACTGATCCTATGAGAAAATAATCCTAAATTCAAGGAGTTCCTAACTTTTTTGGTGTTTAAATAGAGAAGGAGACTACAGAGACTGCCATCACAGCAATGCTATAAAAAGCAAGACTCTCTTGGCATTCAGAAGTAACTGGTTCCCATCCTTGCCTTTTCATCTTATTAAAGAAATCCATTTCACATTCAAATCTTACAGTAAAGCCAACCAAAGCACTGCACTGTTTGTTTAAAAAGGCATGGAATGCAATTTGTAAGATCCTTTTAGAAAATGAAAATCAATAAAGTCTCACCAGGAGATGTTATTTTTATCAAAAATTTACAAAGAGCAGAGAAATTCCCTTGATGCTGCCATATTTGCAAAGTGAAATGATATGCTGTACTTCAAGCATTACTTTCTTCTGGATGTTTGCACAACTTAGTAGAAATACCAGGCACAAGGTACATAGAAAAGAGTAAAATTTCAAGGTTTATTAATCTCTTCACTATATTTTGCAGAAAAGCTACAATACCACTGCTGATACCTAACCGTCACACTATAGCATGTTCCATTAGAAATGATCACACTTTGAGGCACTATATGAAAAAATAGTAAGCCATGAATATTTTTTTTTTTTTTTTTGTATGCTATTTCTGAGATTGCCTGACTACTTTTGGAGTCTGTTTTGAAAAGGCAAAGATTGGAAATGGTTCAGAGGAGAGTTACTAGAATGATCTGTAGTCTAGTTTGGGAAACACGTTAGGAAACACCAAAAAACATTCAGCTAATTGTTTTATCAAAAAAAGTAGTTAAAAATTGAACTGTAATACGATCCAGTGCCTAGAAGATGAATTAGTGTACACGGAGGGCACAAAGCACTGAAGAAGTACTTCAAAGAGACAGAATTTTTTTTTGCTAAAGGAAATGCTCTCCTGACTACAAAAAGGTAAGGTAAAATGCCTTTTGTATGGTATTTAGAGCAAAGGAGAAAAGCCTAAACTGAAAATATTTGTTTGACATGCACCATATAAAGGACCCAACTTCAGACTGGTATGGAGAAAAAGTATCTTAAACTGAAAGACTTTAATAAGCTCACTACCTTGGACTTCAGGAGAGGACATTCTGGCCTCTTCAGGTATCTGCTTGATAGAGAACTGTGGGATAAAGCCCTGGAGGGAAGAGGGGCCCTAGAAAGCTGGTTAATATTCAAAGATCACCTCCTCCAAGCTCAGGAGCGATGCATCCCAACAATGAGGAAGTCAGGAAAAAAGGCCAGGAGGGATGCACGGATGAACAAGGAGCACCTGGACAAACTCAAACTCAAAAAGGAAGCCTTACAGAAGGTGGAAGCAAGGACAGGTAGACTGGGAAGAATACAGAGAGATTGTCTGAGCATCCAGGGATCAGGCTAAGAAAGCTAAAGGACAGATAGAATTAAATCTGGCCAGGTACGTCAAGGGCAACAAGACAAGCTTCAACAGGTATGTTGGTGACAAAAGAAAGACAAAGGAAAATATGGGTTCTTCCTGGAAGAAAACGGGAGACCTGATCACCCAGGACATAGACAAGGCTGAGGTACTAGATGAAGGAAGAGCAACTGATGTCATCTATCTGGACATGTGCAAAACATTTGACACTGTCCTACATGACAGTCTTGTCTCTAAATTGGAGAGACATGGATTTGACAGATGGACCACTCAGTGGATAAGGAATTGGTTGCATGGCCATACTCAAAGGGTTCCGATCAATGGCTTAATGTTCAAGTGGAAACCAGTGATGCGTGGTGTTCCTCAGGGTCAGTACTGGGACCAGTGCTATTTAACGTCCTTGTTGGTGACATGGACAGTGGGACTGAGTGCACCCTCAGCAAATTTGCCAATGACAATAAGCTGTGTGATGCAATCGACACACTGGAGGGAAGGGATGCTATCCAGATGCCTGGAGTACTGCATCCAGCTCTGGAACCCCCAACATAGGAAGGACATCAACCTGTTGGAGCAGGTCCAGAGGAGGGCCATTAAGATGATCAGATGGCTGGTGTACCTGTCCTATGAGACAAAAAAGGCTGAGAGGTTGTTTAACCTGGAGAAGAGAAGGGTCTGGACAGACCTTATTGTGGTCTTTCAATACTTAAAGGGGGCTTATATGAAAGATGCGGAAAGACTTTTTAGTAGCGCCTGTTGCAATAGGACAAGGGGTAAGGTTTTTAAACTAAAAGAGTGTAAATTCAGACTACATATAAGGAAGAATTTTTTTATAGTGTAGGTGGTGAAACACTGGAAGAGGTTGCCCAGAAAGGCGAGGTAGATGCCTCATCCCTGAAAAACTCAAGGTCATGTTGGTCAGGTCTCCGAGCAACCTAGTGTAGTTGAAGACGTCCCTGCTAACCGCAGGGGCGTTGTACTAGATGAACTGTAAAAGTCCCTTCCAACCCAAACCATTCTATGATTCTATGATTTATAATAATCTTCCTAACATGCAGAGAACCTGAGACATGAGAGGAAAGCAGAATAATTTTAACACCTTCTTGCCCCTTTTAAAATTAGAAAGCCCAGAATTCTAACCAAGATCTGAAGAGTTTTACTGAGTTGTTTTTGTACCAAAGGGCACTTCTGAAACCTCTCATTCTCCCCTTCCTTGTCCTCCCACCTTCAGGAAAAACTAATAAATGAGTCACTGAAATTGCTTAGCTAGGCTGAATGTGAAATAGCTTTTTTTTTTCCCCTGGGAATTTCCACAGACATGATTTTTTTTTTCCCATTCTGCGATATAACCGAACCCACAGAATTTTGAAATATTATGTGACATGAACACAAAACTATTTATTTCACTCAACAAAGGTAAAAACGGAATATCTGTTGTAATAGTTACTTTTCAATTTGAAAGAAAATACTTTGTATTTAATTTCAGTTCAAAAAGCATTTGTATGAAAAGATGAACTGAAAAATGTAGTTTAAAATGCCTCATGTAGCTATTTCCCTGAAGGAAACTGACTTATTAATTCAAGATTAAATATTTATTTGGAGGATCTGATAAATTTTGTTCCAGAAATATCTATGTAAGATTCTTCTGACTTGGTTAACAGCTTCTCCACAGGCTGAAGATTCATTGGCAGGGAGCTATGACAGCTGAGAATCAGTCAATCTTTTAAAAATACATGTGTTTGAATTTGTTTCATATGAACCCTATGGGCATTAATATAACAACACTTCTGACATTTTTTTTTAACTCAGGAAAAGTAAATCCACTTTGCAATGCCTGGCCAGGGCAGCTCTGTGAATTGAACAAGGAAAGGAGAAAAATAGTAGGTTTCTCTTTGTGAAACTCCAGTGGTTGCAGCAGACCTTGTATGCTACATTTTTTAGTAAAAAGGACATGTATTTTTGGAAGTTATATATAGAACTTAACCTTTTGTCTTTCTTTGGTCTCTTTCCTACATAACGAATGTAGATCTGTTGAGCATTATTTATAATCAGAATTTTAAGAGCAGCCTGTTTTTATTTTTTTGTGTGTTGTAAGAGAGGTATCCAAAAGGATCCCTTAAAGAGCTATAACTCTACAGGTATTTCACACTTTGCTTTGCTTCATTTGATTGATGTACCTGGCTTCAATAGCCACATCACCACTAAGGGTAAGGAAACCAGAATCTACTTTAAATAGAAGGATATTATCAGTCTTTTTAAATGGAATTTCTTCTACTGTTTCACCTTTTCTACCAGCCGACTCATTGATTTATGATCTGTTTTACTGAGAACTCTGATTCTTAACATTTGCCTGAGATGCTGCTATTTATCTATCTATCTATCTATCTATCTATCTATCTATCTATTCAACTATCTCACAGTACTGGATATTGGTAAAGAATATCAATTTCTTTTGAGGGTCACGTTCAAGTACAAATGCAAATGGATTGTTTGCTAGTGTCATCATTAGTACGTATAGCAGTCTGAATTACTGTGCTTATTGAAATGTAGCAGTAGCTATTGTGTCAGGTAAATGAAAATAATAACTTTTGCATGCTGTGAACTGAGAAGATGTTGGATGTTCAAACATACATACGCTATTCGGGGATGCAACGGTCTATATTTTTTTACCAGAGTAAATATTAGGCTATCAGCACCACCAAACATAATAGGTGAAAACGGAGTTATGATTGACATGGAAGACTGCAACTTACGTCATTGTGCCTTTGACAACTGAAAGGACAGTCCTGTTTCTCAACGCAGAACAATCCGCCTTTTTATTATAGTAGAGGAAAGAGACAGAAAAAGTTGGCACATTGCTCAATAAAAGTTCTCCTGACTCAGCTGCTTTGTTCCTTTCTGAATGATGTCTTGGAGTCACTGCATAATTGTTTGTGCTGCCTTCTGGAGTTTTGGGTACTGAATAGCTTCACTACTATAAATGATTTGTGTATCGGTGTTAAAAGGTTTCAACTAAAATGTATTTATTGCAGGTGAAATGAAAACAGGAGATCAGGCATTTGGGTAGACGGTATTGCTAGGTACCACCTAGATTTATGGGTAAATAGTCTGGAAGGAGACTTATGAGGTGCTATGGCTCTTGTGCCCTTCTCAAAGCGTGTATTAGTTGTCTGAGCAGCTCAGATTCCCCCTGTAAAGTAAGATATCCACAATACTAGTGTTGTCCATCCAGTCCAAACCATTTGAAGTCAAGTTGAATGAAATTTATTACAATAGGTGCTGAAAGTGTTATAATGTCTAATACAAAGTTTAGCCTTTGAACACTCAAATGTTTGAAAATTCATACAAAGTTACACCTAAATTCCATATATATATGCATGTATGCAAATTCAGCATCTTGTTCTTGGGCAAACTGAGATTGGTATGCACATTTTGCAGAACTCAGTTCTGTGCTTTTCTGGTTTTTAAACTTCAGCTCCCCAGGAGTGCATGTTCCTTGAGAGAAAGTCAGCAAGCTGTCAGGTAGAGTTCATTTTACGAGAGCAATATGGCTTCATTTTGGAGGAGCATTCCCCAGAATTTTAAGGACCTGTCAAAAGGAATTCACTTTATTACTGATTAACATTAGATTCATAACTAAAGCCATGTAAAGTAATTCCAGGAAATAAAAAAAAAACCACAGCAAAACAACAGTACTCCTGTCTTTCATTTTGGACAACACTGGCAACAAACTGTATTGCTTCTGTTTTGCTATGGGAATTTAGACTCTTTCAAGAATTTGTAAATTTTTGGCCAGATTGATTATATTGCTTGAGATTTAGTATACTCAGAAAGGGAAATGTAGGCATGATAGTATCAGTTATTGATTATAAAAAAATGCATGATCAGATAAATTAATATTGTCTAATATTTTAAGTACATAGAATACCCCTGTGTGACTGTAATAAATAAATCCTGAAATAAGTATAACAGCTTAGTCACAATGCTTTATTTAATGATGCATGTAAAATGAATGAACATAGAAACAAATAATTGCATTTCCTTGCTATGTGAGCATATGATATAATTAAAAAGATCTATAGAGAATATAAACTAGCTAAAAGGATGAAGCTGACTCCATTTAGATTCTGTGAAGTCAAGTAAAGTCAGTATCAGACTGACAGCAAGTATATTTAATAATGTTAATATTTACTGATATTATTGTAATACCATGTACAAGTCCCAGACAGGATCACATTTAGTGATAGATGAAATGTTATTTATTTGAATAGTCTAAATAGTCTAAAACAGTTTATTTTAAGCCTGCAGCTCCCATAGTTCTGAGACCTACCACTACAAAGAGTGGTGTTTGCCACCACATTCCCTGCAAAAAGTTTCTGAATGTGTGCAGGGAACAACATGAGAAAGGGATAAAAGGGGAGGGATGAACCAATTCTAAACTTAATTTGAAAGCAGATGCCAAGGATCGGGGAAGGTACCAATGCCATCGGTGTACTCTTTTATATGTGATATTTTTTTTTTTCAGAATGAGATGCTTTTCAGGTCATCCTGAAGTGTACATACATTGGTTTTGGTATAGTTTATTGTAAAGAAAGATATGAAAAAACCCCCTCCTTTCACTCCTTGAACAAAAAAACCCCTGGTTTGTTATGTATGCTGTAGCAAGAAAATAGTAGCTGTTTTTGTCCTGTGTGTAATCTTTTTGAAACAAAGTATGTATTTCTGAATATTCTTATAAACAGCATCTAAGTTTTCTTATGCTTCTGATGCATCATATCCCAAGTTATAAGGAAAAGAATTTAATGAAATATGTCTGGTTTTCAGAAGTCAGAGGTTTCGGACTTGATACTATATCAGTGGAACCAGCCACCTCTTCGCTTTTGAAGATCTCGTTTGTAAACCTGACAATACCTACAGCAAAAGGCAGAAAAAAAAAAAAAAAAAAACCAACCAAAAAACCGACAACATCCCAGTCTTTGGAAATGAGCGTTTGGAAAAGCAGCATTTCATCCCAGGATATATTTAACTTAGTTCAGACTTCAGTGTATTAGAACTTACTGCACAATAATAAATAAGTTTGACAAAGGTAAGTGGACATTTCTCTTTACACTACGACTTGTTCAAGTAAACTGCATTGTTTAGGACTGCCAGCCTTATGGCATACATTTAAAAAATGTATCTGCATAAGGAAAAGATATCAGCAATTAATCTAAGGCTAAGTTCTAGCTCTGATATTCATTTGTTCGTAATTTTGTATTTTTATAGGTATTGTTCAACAAAGGGCTTTTGGTTTGGTGGGGTTTTTTTTAACCCCTCTGTGCATTTATAGACACTTAAGTTAAATGGATTATGTAAGTTCTAATAATAAGTTTATGAATAATCAATATTTCTTTTTAGGCATTTTTCTAGAAATCTATTTTATGATATATTTAAAGAGACAGAGGAACTGCTCTGAAATTGAACAGCAAATAATAATGCAATTCTATATTTTCTATTCTATTCTAACTCTATTTTTTAAATTCATACAGAACTTGGACATCAAGCAATGCTTTTAAGCAACAGAACTATACAAAATGAAACTAAAATTGAGTTGAATTGGAAGTTTTTTCAAATTCTTTCTATTCATCTTGGTATGATAGTAGCCTAGTTATATGTACGTGCCTGTAAAAGTTAACACTAAATAGAAGCAGTGACTTCAGGGTCTGTCCATCCAGCTGGCATTTAGATATCATTATACCTGAATCAAATTGCTTTTCAGCACTGAGATTACTTTTTTTTTTAAAAAAAAACAAAAAAACACCACCCATATAGTTGGTATTAAAAGCCAATGGTTATACTGTGTTGTTTTGGCTGCAAAGAAGGTAAGAAGACTAATTGACTGCAGCATGTGATCCATGACTTCTTAGTCAAACAGAGATTTCAATGAAGGCCTGAGCTCTATAGTATCTACAGAATTGAGGTTTTGTTTTGGTTTTCTGTTTTTTTTTAAATCTTCCATTTAATGTATTTGCTTCGACTAAAAATAAGAAAATATTCCTATGCAAAATCTGCTGAAGTGTTATATCAAGAGAGCCATTTCCATATATTAATATTTAACTATGTAGTTATATCAAAAGCCCAACCAAAAAGAAGTACCTATGTGCAAAAAGAAGCAAATGGCTGATCCTACTTAAGAGACCGCAAGCTTTTATTTCAGCCTTAGCAAAGACAAAAATATGAAGGAAAAAATGCAGAAACAGTTCTGTACATTATTCATGTCTGACTTAGAGAAGTCCACATAGGCCAGACTTTCACTGCTATTTCAGATATGAAGATAGGCTCAGAATTTCTCGGATCCAGCCAGAAACGTCTCAAGCTGCGCACGCACCTGGGTTTCAGCACCATGGATAGCGCCGCGCGTTCCTCCTGGGCAGAGCACCACTTCCTTATCTCACCGAGCAGGAAACCTGTGTTGCAGTCACGCATCAGAGCCTGTAAAACAGGATACCTTTTTTGTTGTTGTTGTTGTTAGCATATCTACTTCTTTGTTTTCAGCAGGTGGAGAGGCTTCAAACGTCAAAAAACATGCCAGGCTATTTCTTCATACTTCCTGAGGAAATGCATCTGCGTTTTCTCTAGGCAATAATAACTTTTCAGTAATTACTTTTGTTTGTGTAATAATAGCCTCTGGCTTGGACAGTTTCTGCTGTATAACAATCAGGTGGGTTAAGATCCTAAGGCATCTCCTGAATCTTTGCATTTAGCCTTGATTGCTTGTTTACAAATGAAAAATGTAGCTAAACACAAACCTTTAAGCCAGAGAAACGCTGTCCTCAGGCCAAAGCCTAATGATGAAGCTGATAATTTATTTTAATCCACTCATATGCTAGTCTTATAACAGAAAGACAGATTTTCTGCATTGTTTATTACACAGAAAGTTGATCACTGGCAGATGTCTTTCTGAAATGGTACTTTATTGAATGTCGTAAAGTATACTAGTAAAAGTGCCATTTAACACTGTGGTATACTATCATCATAGCTATCAAAATGTATTATGCTGCACAACAGTGATCTAGAATTAAACAATATGAAAGCAATTACTTATATATTAGAAATATCTCCTTGAATTTAACTAGCAATTTTAAATGGTTTAAATAATTATAAAAGACAGAAATAAATGAAAAATTGTATGGGAAAAGGTGTAAAAGACAGTTCTCTTTTAAATTTTATAGAACAAGAGAATCCTATGAATCTCTATTTAGTATGATTAAATTCTACACACCTTGCCCACATGGATACTCCAAAAGACTTTTCTGGTCTTAATATCATATTGATCCACAGTGATTGCACACCTGCAAGGCTATGATCTAATTGGCATCACAGAGACATGGTGAAATGATTCCTATGACTGGAGTGTTGGAATGAAAGGATACTTGCTCTTCAAGAAGGACAGGCAGGGGAGATGAGGATGGAGTGTCATCCTCTATGTCAATGACTATGCTGGAGTGCATGGAGTTTCACCTGGGGATGAATGAGGAGCCAACCAAGAGCTAAAGGGTCAGGATTAAAGGGAACACAGGGGCAGGTGATGTTACAGTGGGGGTCTGCTACAGACCGCTTGACCAGGATGATGGAGTGGATAAAGCCCTCTGTAGACAGGAGACCTGATCACCCAGGACACAGACAAGGCTGAGGTACTGGAAGAGCATAAGTCCATGGGACCTGATGAAATCCATCTGTGGGTCCTGAGGGAACTGGCGGGTGAAGTTGCTAAGCAACTACCCATCACATTTGTCACACAGTCATGGCTGTCTGGTGAAGTTCCTGCTGACTGGAAAAGAGGAAAAAAAATCCCCACTTTTAAAAAGGAAAAAAAAGAAGACTCCAGGAACTACAGACAGGTCATTTCACCTCTGAGATCATCAAGATCATGAAGCAGATCCTCCTGGAAACCATGCCAAGGCACATGTAAAATAAGAAGGTGATTGGTGACAGCCAACATGGTTTCACTAAAGGCAAATTGTGTCTGACAAATTTGGTGTCTTTTACGATGGCATTACACCATTGTTGCATAAGGGAAGAGCAACTGACGTCATCTACCTGGACATGTGCAAAGCATTTGACACTGTCCTACATAACAGTCTTGTCTCTAACTTGGAGAGACATGGATTTGATGGATGGACCACTCGGTGGATAAGGAATTGGTTGCATGGCCATACTCAAAGGGTTCCGATCAATGGCTTAATGTTCAAGTGGAAACCAGTGATGCGTGGTGTTCCTCAGGGTCAGTACTGGGACCAGTGCTATTTAACGTTCTTGTTGGTGACATGGACAGTGGGACTGAGTGCACCCTCAGCAAATTTGCCAATGACAATAAGCTGTGTGGAGCAGTCGACACACTGGAGGGAAGGGATGCCATCCAGAGGGACCTGGACAGGCTTGAGAGGTGGGGCCATGCAAACCTCATGAAGTTCAACCAGGCCAAATGCAAGGTCAGGGCAATACCAAGCACAAATACAGACTGGGCAGAGAATGGATTGAGAGCAGCCCTGGGGAGAAGAACTTGAGGGTGCTGATTGATGAGAAGCTCGACATGCGCCAGCAATGTGCGCTGGCAGCCCAGAAAGCCAACTGCATCCTGGCCTGCACCAAAAGAAGCATGGCCAGCAGGTTGAGGGAGGTGATTGTCCCCCTCTACTCCGCTCTGGTGAGACCCCACCCGGAGTACTGCGTCCAGCTTGGGGTCCCCAAACATAAGGACAAGAACCTATTGGAGCGAGGCTATAGTGGGGCCACAAAGATGATTCTTTTTGGTAATGCATGAGGCATCTGTATGCTACAATTGCTGTGTTGGTTTGTACAAGTAACATTAATTATTTAAAATTTATGAAGTGCTTTGGAGTGTAACTCATTTGTAAATACACTAGATAAATGTTAAGTACTGTTACTATAAATTTGCAATGACAAAAGAAATCTAACAATATTATTTTATCGATTTACTCAAATGACAGCAACAAGCTGGGTTTATTCTACTGTGTAAATGCTTTTCTGTTACACTGCTGCAGAACTTGGTATTTTTAATCATCATGCCCAGCCCAGGAAAAACTCTGTGCAAAAGTCAAGCTCTGTAAGCATACACCAAAACTAGAGCCTTTTAAAACACATAAGGAAATAAAGATGTGTCTAAGGAACTCTGGAATATTAATTCCTCTGGTAATATTTGCAATTAAATTACTCTGGAACAATCCCTGTGCAGTTTTCTTATAGAAGGACCTTGATAAAAACATCAAGAAAACACCAAAATGAAATCTAATTTGGAGAAAAACTTGGTTGTTTTCTTTCTGGAGTAGTCAGTTTTTGTCAGGATATCTCTGCATACACAGGTTCACCATGTACCCATCTGTTTTTTTTAAACACTAAAGCAATGGGTGATTTGGTGAGTAGCTAGACAATATTAACCAGAGGATAAAGCTTTTTCCAAGTTGTCCTAACAATGGTAGAGTTTTCTTCAACTCACAATAAAATGTGTATTTATTGAATGAATATAAATAAATTTCCTAACATGGGGTAGAGGATTTCATAATGTGTTCATTTCAGAGTATACTAGCTCACTCTTTCTTATTAAAAAAGGATTTCTTATTCAAGATAGAGAGGTTTTAGGCACTACAAAAGGAACAAGTTTTACTTTGAATAAGATAGAAGCATAACTCAAAACTGCAACGAAATGTACTGTAAATAAAAGTTATGTGCTCTATCATGCATGAGAAAACCTGTTTATAACTGGACCAGGACACATTCTTTAGCTTAAAAATCTACTTGGATCCTATTGTGCCCAAAGGATATTTAATGGTAAATGGAGAAAGAATGGATTTTCATAACTGGCAATGAAATTCACCCTGTTGACTTAGAAGAATAGCACACCAGTGCAAATTAAATAGAACAGGCATTACTGCAAAAGGATATTCTCTTTATCTGAACTTTCATTGCTTTAATACTAGGGTCTTGTAGTAAAAACTTGCCTTTTGTTATCTCGTTCAATGGAAACCAAGAACTCTTAACACTTCTTGATGGCAGTCAGAACTTCACCACGAAACACATCAATATTGCATGGAGTATGTTGCTGAAACATACATATATCTGAAGGAACAACAAAAGAGAAAAAAGGGTCAATGTATTTTATGAAAGCCATATCTCTTATCTATGGCTCCTTTAATTCTTTCCTTGAAGATTTAAAGGAGAAAATAGGATGGTGTTTCATCTTAGTTTGTTGTGTATAGGGGTTCTGAATGTGGAAATAAAGCATGAGAAAGTGCATTGTGTTTCAATCAGTTCTAGGACAACAACCACTTTCGTGGAACCTCTGCCTTGATTAAAAAAAACAAAGATTAAATTTTTTCCCAAATCATTCACATAACACCAATGTGACAAGATATATCACTGAGTAAGTCATTATACAAATAGTGTAGGATATAAATAGTGTAGTACAAATATACCTGAGAAGTATTTATATATCTACAACATTAAAGGGATGATTCTGATGCCAAGACACAGATGTCTAGCACTTTTTGAAGTGCCCTAAAGTTTCTGTTGCTCTGGAAAAGTGCAGATCTTCTGCACCTCATCTATCAATGCCATGTGGGTGACTGGACACCCTAGGGCACTTATATGGTATGCATTGTCAATGCTGAATTGCATCCTAACCTAACCATCATTTACCCATCTAATCTAATTTAGTCATGTAAGTTCCATTATAGTCAAAAGACTATAAAAGAAAGAGTAGGTCACCTACAGAGAGTGATATCTTAAATAGAAAATATGAGTTGCCATTTGCTCTTTTTCTCCACTAGTATAAAGGAAGATGACTACTTTGGTCTATCTGTCAAGTGTCTAGGCAGATGAACCTTACTGCAATATATTTTTTGGAATATCCTATTAGGAAGTACTTAATCTCAATTCAATTCCTAGTCACAAGAATATGCCTCGCTGTTTCTTAAAAAAAAAAAAAATGTAGCCCCTTTCTTTGTATCAGTGAATATTAACGGAAAACTGTGTTCTGTATTACGGTAGAAGTAATCAAATAAACAACTCCCTTATGCCAAGATTTATCTCCTGAAGCATTATATATTTTATTAAATCAGAACTATAACTGTGCTACAATCAGAAAAAAAAATAATAAATAAAACAAAAGACTGTTGCACTTATGAAACTTGGTAACTCTGCTTCATAGAAACAAATCTATTTATTCAGTGTCCTTCTGTGCTTGCAGGCTGACTTTAACACTTATTTTGTAATCAATACCAAGAATGGATTTAATATTTGGTTTCAAATTTCCTTAGTATTATTCTGCTTACATCAATTCTGGATCCTATTGTACCTTTAATTTGATACAGAGTTTATTAGCTAACACAATACCCATGAGATGCAAGAAAGCCCTAGATTTTCAATATTTTATGAAAACGTGTAACTTTTGTAGTGTGCACAGTTTGGAGTTAGTGCACAAAATTTACTTATTTGCTGGTAAAAGGGCAACTACTTTTTCCTGGCTGATATAATAATTTGTCTTGACACACCATAGTTTTAAACGTTAACTAAAAGGGCAATTAAAACAAGTGAAACAGTTGATATATGAAATATTTCTTCATGTCCTGAGTCTGAAAAGTAGAATACATAATTTTATCTGGGGTTTAAAAACAGGTTAAGTCATAAGAACATGGTCTCTTAGATGAATGCTGTATGCAGTGAAATGCACTGTGATATAACCTGGAATGAAATGACCTTCACTTTCCTGTCAGACATTTGGTGAATATTTTAACAGTTTGGTCTCAGTCTTTCTTAAGTGTTACAACTTTGTTTAATAGTGTTCTTCCATTCTTCCTCCCTTTAGAGTTGTCAGTGAACATCCCAAGTATTTCTGAAGAAGCAGGTCTTCAGGCAATGTTGAAATTTCCCAAATGACAGAATGGGGAACAACATCTACACAGACTGGGAGTGAGGGCAAGGGGTTAGATTCCAAAGGAGGGGGATGTTAGTAAAAAGCCAAAAGACAGAAAATTTAATTTAAATTTCACATACAATTACATATAATCTCACAGATTGTATTTGATTCAAGAAGTGTGAGAAATTGCAACATGACATAATCAAACCAAGGTCACTTGAGAAAGATTGTTTTAGTTAGTGTGGTATATAAACAAATACAAGGGTATAAGAATATGCCAAAGAGAAGGCAATTACCCATTTGAGGATTTCGATGGCAAAATGTTTAACTGCCATGTGCATAGTTTATGATGCTCCAAGGACCTCTTCACAGAATTATATCCATTTTTTACATGGTTGCATACCTATTATTCTCATTACACTAAGACTCATGGAATTACTAGTGCCCAGGTACAGCTTTTATGTGGAAAATGGTCTAATTTTTTTCGTCCATGGAATGATAAATTGATTATGAATTTTTAAACAGGAGAGTCTTCAAAAAATTTAATTACAGAGCTGCCTTGGGAAAAGGCAATACATTTTCATTCAAATATACTCCACTTCTGTGTTAGTTGAAAAACACGCTGTTTGTTTCCAGGTTTTCACAAAATAACTGCAAAGCTGAATGATGCCACCTAAGAAGCATTCTGAAACACTCTTAGTCTCCACATTTGGAGAGAGAGAGGGGGTAATCTGTCTCTCCCCTGATGGGGAGGAGTAGAGATAGGAATAAGTTACTGGTAGAGATACCAAAAAAACCCCCCAACAAACCAGTGCAGAAAAGTTACTCCAAATCTTTTGCCCATATTTACATCAGTTTTGTATATTAATTAGTGTACTGGCAGTCTCCATGGCATGCCCTAGCTGGCATAAGACCACTATCAGATGACTTCATTCACTTTAGCAACAATTAGTGGGTACCACCATGTGTACACCACTGTGCTCCTTGCATGATTATTCAGATTGAGGTGTGCTTCTCTTGGAGAAAGAGGAACTCAGCTGGGCCATCAAGACAGGTAGATGGGGCATTTACTTTCCACTTAATGTTATTACTTTAATGTTTTCTGGAAGTTCAGGTAGACACTACTGAACTGGTTGCATATATACAGCATTAACAATTGTTTCATCATAAATAAATTGTTCTGTTTTCATAAGAAAAGGATTTCTGAGATTCTGATACGCTGTCATTATTTTAGAAGGATTGGTAATTACATGATTATAATATATATGCCTTAACTCACTACTGTTGTATCCCTGTATAAGAATGATCTCATTCCTAGTTTGCAATATAGTTCACTTTTCAAAGCAATATGTATAATTAGGAAAGCAAACATCCAAATGTACAAAAGACTATTTATAAACCGAAAAGAAGAAAAAAAGCTGTAACAGAATGAGTTTGCTAAACAATCAGAAAACAGAGAAGGTAATCAGAGAGAAGATGGGCATTTCGGAGAAGCTCAGCCTGTACTATCAGCAGAAGTTAGCTTTGATTCTGTTCTCATTTCTGTCTTTATTAATTTCTGTACTTGCATTGATATAATTTTTGTTATTAATGACTTATAGATACTGAAAAGGAAAAGGTATTCCAGAAAAATGGGTTTCATTGTGAACTCAGAAAGATCACCAGTTTGCAGCCAGAGGAGAAAATTTGAAATTTTTTTCCAGTATTCAGCAATTGTTTCTAGTTTTGATTCTTACAGAATCTTGTAAAATTCCACTCTTTCCAACAAATTGAGTACAAAGTATCTTTTTAAACAAAAGAATGATGTATAATGTAGAGGTAGTCAGTGTATCTTGTGTAGTAGCACAGAGCAACATAACAGAGATAGTATGGGAAGTGGAAAGTGAAAATTTGTCACTGCTTTACAGCCAGATTATCATGAATTGGTTCTCTCTTCTCACAAAATGTGGGAAACCTTTTGACCACACCAGCAAGAAATAGCATTTTAAGGGTTGAAGAAGAAAAAAAGAAGCAGTTTTGTTTGTTTGTTTGTTTTCCTGAAACTGCATTTTGTGTGACATTAGGAATAATTAGATCTGGGTGCTAGGTGAAATGAGCAGTGTCTAGATATGGGTTTGAAACAGCTCCAATCTCCTGTGACAAAAAAATGTGATAGGCACCAGGAAATACTAAAGGTAGAAAGAAAGGGCTCAGGTACTTGTCACCTTCCTGCAGATCTATCTGTGAGCACAGAGATACCAAGTTTGCAAATCCTATTAAGGCTTTTAAGATGTGAGTGGGATCAAAGGTTCTAATTTCTGGATTGCCTAAAGTGGCAGTTAGGTTCTACAGTGTGACAGATGATGCTAGGCTTAAAAAACAGATATAAAGAAACTCCTCTGAAACAGAGAGTGAATAGACTAAAAAGTTGGCCAGGCTGCCTTAACAGTGAGAACACAATGTTGGTTTAACTGTTTTTAAACTGTGCGATAGCGTGAAGGGTGCTATTAAAATCAGTGAAAGAATGAAGTGTAAATTATAAAATTTTAAATGTAAATTTAAAATGGAAATTTATGGTTTTACTATTTCACTATTGACTTCCTGTCCCGGAAGCACCCTTGAGCGTAGGCAATTCCTAGGTATACTGTGATTGTGGCAGAAGCAGCTGTATCCTCTTTAAAACCATCTGCTTCTCTTCTGAATAACAACAAGCATATTCTTAGGGCCCTTTTGCACTTCTCAATGTGGATTCTCAATGTGGCATAAAAGCTACATAGATTCTTACCTGATGTGCATTTTCTAAAGCTCAGGGCATTTTTGGATTTTGCTCCTAGAATCACTTCAGGCTGCCTAAGAACCCCACTTGTCTTTCCAACAGTTGACACTGAGGGTTCCTCTGGAAACTGGTTTGACAGCCTGATTTTAATGACGTGGATGAAATGTGGTGTTTTAGACGAACTAGATCCAAACAGAAAGTCATGCCCGCTGCAAATTGATGAAAGCCTCTGAACGGCGAGTGGATGATCTGGAGTGTCCTTTGAAGTGCAGGAACTTACAGGGTTACCCTTTCATAGCGCTAGAGGAACTGTTCCAGACCTGTCTGTGCAGGCACTAAAGCTCGTAAATAACCTAGATGTATAGCAAATCTGGTTTCAAACCTTTCCTCAAGACTATTCCATACAGCCATGCAGGTCCAGCCAGTTAGACCTGGAATTACAGCTATATGACTCCAGGGTTCCAGTGCTACAGTTCTATTCTGAAATTCAAAAAACAAATATAATTTTCCCATGTGTTCTTAGTTGTACCACTGATATCAAGGACAGAAGACTTCAGTTGAGGGTAATACAGATGAGATTGGATTGTATTTTGTGAAGTTCATGCTTTATACAGTGATATTTACAAGATTTGATTTGAAAGCTAAAGCCTGGTTTAACTAGAGTGAATGTGCCTTAAATTTTCACCTGATGTAAAGTGGTACTTCTAATATGGAGTGTCAGGGGAAAATGGTGTAATCATCTTTCAGGTAATCTGGCTTGTATTCTTGGATATGTTACTGATTATTGTTCACGAAATGGCGGAGGACAAGCCACAATTATTGCACTGTGCCTCAGTTACCTATTTATAAAATGAAGGCAATGATGCTGCTCTAGATTTTCTGATTGATAATGTTATATCAGAGTGAAGTTTTTTTTAAAAAATCTCAATACACTGGTTTACACCAGATGAGAATCTGACCAAGAATACTCAAGTGACAAATGGAAGGAATTGAAGTGAAGGTAATTTTCAAATTAATTCTCACCTTTTGTCGGATAACCTTCTGTAGGAAATAATAGAAAAAAAGTTACGATTTTCCATCCCAGCTTGGATTAATATGACGATATTCATTTTCCTTTTTACACAAATAATTTGAAAAGGACTATAATTTTGAGTAATTTTCCAGTGTAAATGAAAGAAAAGGGTCACGGTTCATAAATACATAATAATTTTGTTAACAGAAAGCAATTTACTTTTCCTTAATTAAACTTAAACACTGCAGTCCTTGTTTTAAATTGATAAAGGGACTACAAAATTATCTTTTCAGGTTTGCATAGAAGTTAGTGTTTGAATAAAAATGGCTTTTGCCTGAACTCAAGTTGCATTAAGGAATCATAAAGAGAAATGCTCTTCAAAAAATTAAAGTCATTGTTATGTTTCTTCATTAAATGGCAGAGTTACCTTTCAGTCCTAAAGTATAAGGTTTGTGTGATTACTGGAAAACTAAGTTGAAATATGTAGGTAGAGCCTGTCACTCAAATTACTAAGTCTGTTAATTACATATGTAGCTACTTTTTGTGACGATGTTTTCGCCAATATATAAAATAAAACCTGTCTACCCTGAGATCCAAGAACTATGACTTAAGTGAGACTAAATCTCACTAACTTCAGTGGAAGAAATGTTAATTAGACCAGAAATGTCCATTTGGAGATACCCCTCTCTATCTATTGACTAGTGAATAATATCAGTGAGCTATAAAGACCAAAATCTTTCTCTGACTCTACATCTGGGATGTGTCCTTGATTACATGGTAATGGTATTCAGTGATTTTGAAAATAAACCCCTGTTATATAACAAATTACCGAACATATCGCACACGCATGACATATAAATGGAAAGCTGAAGCTTATTTTGGCTGACTTTTCCTATAATCTATCTGTTTGGAACATCATAGCTGCATGCAAGAGTCACATGATAATGAGCAGGAGTGTTTAGTTTGAAAATGTTAAGGTAAATGAGCAGAGAATGGCGTTAAATTGAGACGGATGAATAACCACCTAAAAATAAAATTAAGAGGATGCTGAGGGATAAAAAGTACTGAAAAAAAACCAGGGGCGGGGGGGGGGGAGAAAAGAAGTCAAAAAAAGTTTGATCAAAAAGAGAAACACATTTAGAAGACAGGAAAATGAGAACAGGATTATAGTGAGACCTGAGAAAAGCTTTGCTCAATCTCATAAAGCTATTTAAAACTAAGGTACTAAGCATGTCTTTTAGCTAGAAAATGATATAAGCACAGAACATAGGCAAGGGTCAGTGAGGCCTCAGTTCAATAAGTATGAATTTTAATTTAACTGTAACATACAGAGGGGTCCCAGAGAGGAAAGTTTTGCCTTAAATTTTCAACAAGGACAGTTATGCTGAGGAAAGTGGGTAAGCCGGAATGGCTTGAGGTGATAGCTCTATAAGGGTACTACCACAAGAACATGGGGAACCAGCAAAACCAAAATTTGGAAGGACTAGACAATGCAGTTAAAGAAATTGCATTTCCAGTAGCCAGATTTTTAAAAAGGAAATCTAGAATAATACACAGTAAGAATAGGAAAAAGAATTCTCAAATTTGGGAAAAAAAGAAACAGTGATTGATTTTATTTCTTACTCATTAATCTGATCTTAAGTGGGGAAAAAAAAAAAAGAAGGACGAAGATACAGAAGATATGGGAGCAGAAGGAAAATGAAGTAGTCATTGTGCGATTTCCTTAATAACATAACTTTTTTGGCAAACAGCAGTAGCTTTAATTTCTCTTTTGTTCCTTAAAAGATTTGATAAATTATCACTAATTAAATTGTTACCTACATTGTCAAAGAAAAGAAATTAATGAAAATTATGTAAAGTGATATGGAACTGAATAAAGGATAAAACTAGAACGAATTGTGCTGCAATGGTGTCAAGGTGCCATGGGGGCTGGTAGCTCTCTGGGGCCCAGGAGGGATAGGGGTTCCCCCTAGGTGACTGAAATGGAGTCTTAGGCTGTGGGCGGGGTGGGGGGAGCCATTGAGGGGCCAGGCAGGTACAGTCAGATGTGGTGATGCCCAGGTCTGGTAGGCTTTGAGAAACTGAAAATACCTGTCTGGAGGGTAGCTATTATAATTTCTCCAAAGCAGAGCTTTAGTATGAAATGTAATAATTGGCTTTGCCTTTCAAAAACAACAACTATGATTGCCGTTTATAAAGACACCATGGATATAAACAGAAAAGACACCTGACCTGGTTTTGGCATAGACTTTCAATATTCAGAAATATATGTAGGTGGAAAACAAAAGATTTTAAATTGTTAGATTTTGTAGCAGTCTCCAGGTACTGCTCCAGTAGAAGTACCAAGACAGCCATTGTTAAGATGCACTAAATAAACTTCCGAACTAGGCGTCCTGGGTTGGGGTGAAGCAGAGCCAACTTTCTGTTCAATAAGAGAGGCTCTTGCTCTTACTTGTTGCTATGACAACCAGGGTCAGCTGATTTGGTTGTTTACCCTGTGGAGGGTTTGGGGAGGAGTGGACAGGTCGGGTGACCCAAACTGACCAATAGGGTATTTCATCCCATCTGCCATGCTCAGTATAAAAGCTGAGGGATGAAAGTGATCAGGTTGGCTCCTCTTCTTGAATGGCTCCTTCTTCAATGGCTCCTTCTTCAATGGCTCTCTTTCTTTGATGACAGATGCGTGAGTAAGACCCTGTCAGTTTGTCTACCTTCGATCCCCATGAGTGTGTTCCGGAATCCAGTTCCCATTGTCACTGAGACCTGTCTTATTGAGAGATGGAAAAATTTGGAGGTGAGAGCCCAATGAATTAAATGGCAAAAGCTTTGAACAACACCACTAATTTACTAGAACTCAAAAGCAGGTGGGAAAAAAAAAATCAGAAAAGGGAGGTCTTTTTACATTTCCATTATCATAAAAAAACCAGTTGAAAGAGTACCTGCAGGCTTGTACAGGTAGTTGCCATAAGCACACCTTAAAGTTAGGACAAGTAAAATACAATCTCCCCAAAACTGATAATACATTTCACTGAATAAGTATTTTTGAATAAGTATTTTGGAGTCTTCTTCTCTGGAGACATTCAAAACCCACCTGGACAAGTTCCTGTGCAACCTGCTCTAGGTGGACCTGCTTTGGCAGGGTGGTTGGACTAGATGATCTCCAGAGGTCCCTTCCAACCCCATGTGATTCTATGATTTGTACCCGAGTTCTACCAGAGGGGAATAGTATCCTGAGGTCTGTGTGGACCAGTGAGATTGAAAGGACTGACAAAGTTTGTGGGAGTCATTTCAGCATTTATGAGTAGTCTTTGCATGCAAAATCTGCAAGTCAGCAGATGGATGCACATGACCATTCATAATCCAGAAGATGTAGCAACAAGCTTGTTAATAACATTCATGGGGGATACTGAAGCAGGGAAGTGATGAGTGCCAATTACAACAGAGAGTATGTTACAGTGAGTTCTGAAATTAGAAATATAGGGAGGGACTCATGGGAGAATGATAAACGCGGATGATTGCAGAGGGAGTTAACTGGAGAAAATTGAGTAGAAAGCAGAAATGTATTTTAAACACAGTTTTAAATCCTTAAATAGTGTAAATTGTCATACCTATGCTGATGTTGATTTACCAAGTTACCTTAACTCACAGTGTTTGAGTGTCTACTGAAGAATGTATTACTGATGCAGTTTCTGGTGTTAACATTTATTGACAATGGTTATGATATACTCTGCATTCATATTCTGAACTTATAAAGGTGGAACAAATCATTGAATAAAAATAAAATTGTTGAAAAGAGTTACCTTTGCTGCAATTAAGACAAGTTTTTAGAGTGTGCTGCAAAGAAGGTAATGGTGAGTGTGGTAGAATTTGTTAGAAAAAATCATTTTATTATATGGCCAAAGACAGACACAGGGGTTTTTGGATTGACATTCATGACTGTATCACATACTTTCTGCACAGCTTGGCTTTTCTTATACTAAAAATTGTTCATATTAATCTCTTACTCAAACCAGAAATTAGGGATGGAGTAATTAAAATCCTGAGGTGATTTTAAATGTCTTTGTACTACATATTCTTGTTTCTTTGGTAACAAGTAACTCAAGTAGCCAGCTTGATGGTGTTGTATATGTTCCTTTTGAGCAGTACTGTTCTAATTCAGGATTATTATCATAAAGAAATATGTCCAACAAGAATGGCCGGAGGAAATTTTTGCCATCTGTGCTCCAAGAACAAAAGGCAATGTTTCTTTAGACCTCTTTTTACAGATAATTACAACATAGAAATAAAAAGAAAATGACTGTCTAAACCAAAATTCTGTCTCAGACAGTACTGATAAGAGATGTGATTTAGGGGAGCACATGGGTTTGGTCTGTCTTTGTGGTTCCTTCTATTCCAGCTAATGCAGCACCCACAATTGTTGTACTATCGATGATAGAGGACACATCCCTTCCCAGCCTTTTAGGTTTTTCTTACAGACCATTTCTCATGAATTTCTTTATTTTGGTTTTGAAATGGCTGAGACTCTCTGGACTGTCAGATTTCACTATGTATTTTGGCAATCAAGTGGAGAAATTTAATATCCTATGTGCAACGTCCCCCGCCCCAAACTTAAAGCCTATTTTATTTTCTTGGTTTTAAACTGATCTCATACTAGTTTCCTTGATTGTCCCTCATTTTAGTACTGTTAAAGGACGCTAGAAGCAGTGGTTGCATCCAGCAACTCCTAGATGCTGGAGCAAGGGTCCTGAAGACCCAGGATCTTTGCCCAGGGATCCAGATGATGCTTTCCCATTTGCAGGTTCGTTGAGTGTCTACCCCACAGACACAAACACAGAGGATACTGGCATGGCTGCGAACACAGAATGCCACAGAAAAAGTGCTGCCTCCAACAGCACCTATATATAAGACCAACATAAAACATAAGCACAGACAATTAAGCCCCTGTCCTCTCCAGAAGGAGAGTTAGAAGGCCACTAGTACAAGCACACACACAAAATTCTCTAGATTCCCAAGCACATATACATTCTTGGATCCCTTCAGTACCAGCACAGTCCCTCTGCCTGCCCAGTACCCCTGCCCCAATCCCAGATCCCCTCACCTGCCTTATGGGTCTCCTGTTCACTGGCTGGTCCAGCTTGGTGCTTGCTAGCAAACACACAGTGCAAACACACTCAATCCACAGGTATCCCATGCTTCACCTCTGCCTACTCGATACTGCTGCCTGGACCCAGCACCACCACTCCGTCCCACCACTCCATCCACCAGCCCTGAGCCCCTCACTTTCCTCATGCTAGTCTCTCCTAGTAGCTGTTTTCTGGGATACACACCTCTCCCAGTGGCTGAGGCCAAGACACCTTACCTACTCCAGTACCTGGCACTGGTGTAAGTCAGACCTGCTTACGTCTCCAGTGTTACTCCAGTAGCTGGTATCTAGTCCACTCCAGCAGTAGCTGGCACTTAGTCCTTGCAGCACATGTACATACAGGATAAAGTGAGATTAGTCAGAGAGATATTTTAGAAATTCTTTAATAAGTAGGTAGGACAAACTGTGGTAATGAGCTGCAGGGCTCAGTCGAGCAAGCATACTGACCAGCCACCTTTTTGCATGCGACTATCCCTGTTTATTCTCTGTTCTTTCTGTTCCCCACTTTTTTCTTTCCAGTTTCCTTCCACTGCATGTTCCCTCAGCAGTTTACATAGTTCCATTGACTTTCCTCCAACAGTCCTCAGGTTTACATCCTTATCAGTTGCAAAACCCTGGTTTGCCTGCAGTTTCTTGATAACCCACAAAAAATGGTGTGACTGACAAGGTTTGTTACTTGTCTTTGTCTCCATTATTTTGTCTGTCACATTTGTATCTTTCTGTATTTTGTCCCTTTTCCTTAGTATCACATCTGACAAGGTCCATGATCAGATAATCGTACTGAAATAAACATTCCCACATTTCACATACCCTTATCAATTAGTGTGACTGACCAGGTTTGGTTCTTACTGCTACCTCCCTTATCGTTTGTCAGCCAGGTTTGTGCCTTTGTATGTTCTTGTTTAAGGCTTCCTCCTTTTCTTGTTATTCCCTTTTGCATTGAACAGGCCCTTGATCAGATACCCTTGGAAGAGCAGACACTTTCTCTATACCTCTATACCATATACCCTAACAAGTATGACAAGATTTGGAGAACAACTGTTTCTCACTCCATTTATTCATTATCTTCCTGATTTTTCTAAACCTTGATCACGTACCCTCTCTGCATCCTTCTCTTAAAATGTTGAAGAGCCTTTTGGTCTCTGCTTGAAAAGCAGCTGCCCTATACCTTTGCTCATTTGTTTTGCTTTTCTCTGTATCTTTTCCCTAAACCTGGTAACTCAGGAGCAGAAAATCTAGACCTACAAATGTTTGGTCAATCTTTTTCCCTTCTTGTCACATTCTATCAGGAATGGGAGGAGAAGTAAGCAAACTATAGTTACTAAACTAATGTGTTTGTCCATAGAGCTTGACAAGAGTTTCATGTTTTCTGTTCTCTTGCAGAACCGCGAAGTACAAATTAGTCTAAAGCAATGACTCCAGTTTTATTGCCGCTTAGCCAAAACAGATTTCTGCAACCTTCTCCTTCTAGATGTCTTCCCAAATTTCTGCTTCCTCTCTTTCTTTTTCTCTCTCCTAGGACTGATGCTGCTTCTTCCTTAGTCCTTAGCACCGCTGTTTCCTTGCTCTACCTGCAACGCTCTAAAATATATGTGCCATTGCCTCTTTTTACCTGTCCTCCTTACACTCTTCCTCTCCTTGACAGTCTGCTCTCCTTGATAGCTGTCCTGGGTCTGGCAGGGATAGGGTTAATTCTCCCCAGGACCTAGCAGGGACACAGGTATTCCATCCCATGGGAGCCATGCCCAGGGGGTAACAGGAGCTGGCCGGGGAAGTGGAGGGGCAGGAAGTCGGAGGGGGGGGGGGGGGGGGGGAGGAGGAAATCATCCCCCGGGGGAGCGGAGCGTTCGGGGAGGGGGGCGTCGCGGGTGCGGTCGGCAAGCGGTGGTATCGTATTCGTGGTTGTATATTCCTCTGTCGGTGTTATTATTGTTGTTGTTTCTCGCTCCCCTTGCTGTTCTGTTAAATTGCCTTTGTCTCAACCCAGGAGTTTTTGCCTTTTTCTTCCGATTCCCCCTCCCGGCTGCGCTGGCGGTGGGGGCCCGATCTGAGCCAGCGGCTGCCGCGTGGTCCTTTGTTGCCGTCTGAGGCCAAACCACGACAATAGCCCAAGCTAAATGTCCCAGCAAAGTTTACTGGGTGAACCCCAAAACTCTCTGTGCCTCTCCTCACTTTTAATTCTAGGCACCTGGATTTTTCTCTGGACAGGAGGTATTCAGTCAAAGCACAAAAGCCACACAATACGTTAACAGTAGGTTGAAAAAGACTGAATTTGCTGTAGTATTCTTGAAAAAGGTAGTATGAAAGACAACATGGATGATGATACCTCTTTTCACTTATCATAGAATCATAGAATGGTTAGAGTTGGAAGGGACCTTAAAGATCATCCAGTTCCAACCCCCCTGCCATGGGCAGGGACACCTCCACTAGAGCAGGTTGCTCAAAGCCCCATCCAGCCTGGTCTTGAACACCTCCAGGGATGGGGCATCCACAACTTCCCTGGGCAACGTGTTCCAGTGCTTCACCACCCTTAAAGAATTTCCTCCTAATATCTAATCTAAATCTCCCCTCTTCCAATTTAAAACCATTACCCATTGTCCTGTCACAACTACAGGCACACTACACATCTAACTTTAGCAAATCATTGATAACAAACTATTTCACCCAAACCCCCATTTATAACTACTGGAAGAATTAAGATTTAGCTGGGACAACAAAGACAAAAAGGAGTTAATTTGATACAGATTCTGGTAGGATCAAGAATGAAAAAGCATTCCTATTTTCTACTACTGTAAGTGGGTGATCATGGGGCAGATTTTTGCACAACTGAATATATAGAAAACATAAAGTCAGTAGAACAAGCAGACCTTTAAGCAGAAATACCTGTCAGTTGTGCCTCTCTAAAGAAACAGACATATGAGCTAAAATATGCCATGTCCCAGTTCACAGGAGGAACTTAAACAGGATGTTTTCTCACTCCTGTAAACAAATCTGTTCAGCTGATACATGATTTTATGAAAAGGTATATGCTATGAGTGACTGGGATTTGGTCACAGAAGCTGGACAGGAAAATATGGCAAAGAAAAATAGCTACATGCTACCTGGGAATGAGATAAAACCTTAATATATGTGAAAAAACCCAAGAAGTGTGGAAATTTATAATAGCTAAAGAAAGAAGAATGGCCATGAAATTGCCTGCATAGAGGAGAATGACATATTCATTAGTGCTAGGATTTCAAATATTGTGAAATTATGATTGAAACAAGTTGAAGAGAAAGACACGGTTTTGTAACTGATCCAGGTACGTCAGATTCTTTGGCTACAGTTCACAAAATGCTAGTAAGTCATTGGTTTGAATTAGATTTTCTTCATTCTATCAGGGGTTATAACCTGGAAAACCTTTCCCGGACAGATACAAGACCGATCTTACAGACAACTTTACCTGCATAGTGACTTTAAGTTATTAATCTACTGTTATACTTAAAATAATTAAGTGGCTTTGGCTTTGCTAGCTTCCAATCAAATGACAAAAGGGTAAAGCTAAGGGCAGCATAAGGTTTTGTGATGCAGTCTATTGACTTTAAAGTTAGGAACATATATTTTGAAATATAAAAATGCTTATAAATTAAGCATTTGAGAATCATTCTAGAAGCAATAGTATTTTCAGTGTAACTATTATGGATTACCAAGTAAAAGTAGACTTGGTTTTGTAAATTTGCTGTAAAGATTTTCAACAGTTTTAGACACATTACAAAGTAATATTTTTCTTCTTATTAAAAAAAATGGTTAATTTGAAAAGTACTACATTCTTCTGAAATAAAATAAAATAGTAAAAGTCACCTGGGACTTTCAAGATATTTTTACAAAGTTTAGAAAATAGAAGATTAATTGTAATATAATATATCAATCTATGGAGCTTACAGCTGCTATGTGAACTGAATAAGTAATACCTTGTAAAAATGGCAAGCCTACAAATGGTAAACCCTAAGAAACCCAAACTATAATGGAAAAAAAATCCTGTATTTTACATGGTTTAGGCAATTTAATCAATGGAAACACCTTATTGTGATTGAAACATGAGAGAGTATGATTCAAAAAGTGCAGTAGTAATCGACAATGTATTCCAAAGATATCTCTTATATAATAGTTATATGCCAGTTGGTAGGAGTTAAAATGAACAACGTAACCCTATCTAACTGTTATAAATTTGAAGAAATTATTGTGCATTTAAATATAAGGCATATAATACAGAAATTTAAAGGCTCATAACTTGATCAGATTTACTTGTGTTGATGAATACAGAAATAACTAAACCCATGATTCAAAGTATGAAGGAGTTGTAGTTCCTTACAAGAAAAAAACTACTAAGTAAAAATACAAAAAAAAAATGCAGACCCCCAAAATCCTAGAATAAGAAGACTCCATCTAGTCATATGGAAATGAGAGAATCTGTTTCCCTAATCACATTCTTCTAAACATCTTACTGTGGCTACCACTACCTAATAATACGAGCTTGGAACATAATTACATTTTTAGCCAGAACATTTTTTACTGTCTAGTTAATATTTCCTTGAATTTCCCCTTAACTTGTAACTTAAGATTGTATGCTATCATCTCCATTACCTGTAACATTCAAACCATTTCTTGAAATTACTTCATTTTGACATTTTTAATGTCTCAACAGAAAACATAGAATTAATGCAAATAGAAATGTGCAAAAATCAACATGGAACTGGCTGGATTTGTGAGAGGCATATCAATAAATGATAAAATGAGAAAAGGATGCAATAAGAAAATTTTCACAGCCTCTGAAATAGCTCACTTTATCCACAATTTTGCAGTCACATAATTAAAAGAACAGTAAATTATTGCAATCAAGATGATGAATACTTTTTTCTGATCACTAATTACGTGTAGTTGAACAAGAGCAAGAATTGATGCAGTATAACTCAGACGAAATTGTGTCTGATTGTAAGTTATTTATGTTGTTGGATAAGTTTCAACATCAAAGTTAAAAAAAGTGTTTTCCTGTGGAGGATTTTTATATGGTAAACCTAATGTTTACCATAAAAGTGTTACTAATGTTACTCTACCCTCTAGGAGGTGAACAGCCATGGGATGAAAAGAAACAGACAGAAATTTGTACACCAGAAATTCTGATTGGCTATAAAGATTTTTTTTTTACATAGGCATCCACAATTTCTCTGGGCAATCTGTTCCAGTGTCTCACCACCCTAATATTGAATTTCTTCCTTATGTCCTATCTAAATCTACTCTTTCCCAGTATAAAACTTTATTATTACCCCTTTTCCTATCACAACAAGCCCTGCTAAAACGTCTCTCTTCATCCTTCTTATAAGCCCCCAATAAGTGTTGAAAGCCCACAGTAAGGTCTCCCCAGAGCCTTCTCTTCTCCAGACTGAACATACCCAGTTCTCTCAGCCTGTCTTCATAGGGGAGGTGCTCCAGCCCTTTGATCATTTTCGTGGCCCTCCTCTGGACCTGCTCCAACAGGTTCATGTCTTTCCTGTGCTGAGGACTCCAGAGCTGGACGCAGTACTCCAGGTGGGGTCTCCCCAGTGCGGAGTAGAAGGGCAGAATCACCTTCCTTGACCTGCTGGCCACACTTCTTTTGATGCTTCTTTGATGATGTGTTTGGCTTTCTGGGCTGCAAGCACACATCGTTGGCTCATGTCCAGCTTTTCATCCACCAGTACCCCAACTCCTTCTCTTCAGTGCTGCTCTCAATCCCTTCATGCCCCAGCCTGTATTGATACCAGGGGTTACCCTGACACAGGTGCAGGACCCTGCACTTGGCCTCATTGAACCTCATGAAGTTTACACAGGCCCATTTCTTGAGCTTGTCCAGGTCCATCATCCTGTCCCTCAGCCTGTTCACTGTACCATTCAGCTTGGTGTTGTCTGCAAACTTGCAAACAATTGATGAAACTGTGTCACTGATGAAGACATTAAACAGTACTTGACCCAATATGGACCCCTTAGGGACACAATATAATCAGTTATTTCTGTCAAACAAGCAACTGGCTCTCCATGGAGTCATGACATGGGAAAATGCTAACAAATAAATAGTAAATGAACAAATAAAATAGTTTTACTTTTTCTTCTACTTCCAGGTTGTTTCCATAAAGAATTATCTGATTCAGTTGACTTTAAAGTCAATGTCAAGATTCTGAGTAAGTAAATGCAGGATCATGCTTTTAAATCCCATAGAGCTGTGGAAAGCAACTACATCCATACTTCCTTTGGTTATTAAAGTATGTCCGTGTGCTTTAAATATAAAACTTTGTATAAATTCCCAGGTCCAGGGAAAATGCAGCTATACAGGATGCTAATGGCAGTCCCGAAGAGATCCAGTTTGACAAACAGAATGTTTCAATCTGTGATATCCATTAAGTGTCTTTTGTTCTTTAGTGTCCAGCTGAAGGTCTACGTATGTGTGAACTAAGTTGTTTGTTGAACGTATAAAAGTTGTCTTCAACTTAAGTAGGGGCTGCCAGTCTTAGAGAACAAATGTCAAACAGTCCTTTCTGTCTATTGAACTTTCCCACTAGCTGTTGTATTTCTGTTATCTGTTACCCCAGGCAAATAATGTCTCTTGTCCCCTGCCTTGGGGAGCTCTCATCATGGTTTAACACTAGCTAACACAATGGAAAGAGCCATTCTTTAGCAGAACAAGAATGGTTTTAATTCCATGGATGCCAGTACATCAAGACAGCAGCAGAATGCTGAGTGCAGCTCCTAGTCTTCTTGTAAAATTGTTCAGATGTTTTACCTACCTTTGTACCACACATAACAATAATTTCATATTTTAAGAGAATCTCCTGAGTAAAGTTAGTGATAGAATTTGGATTTAGACTCTGATTTCTGACTTAAGATATATTCTTGTTCTGCATTTTGATAGAGAATACATGCATATTCCATAAATTTTCTTCTCTTCATTTACATCACTGGAAGCAAGGAATCATATTGAACAGTGAATCACAGCGACTGGTGGATTCAAGACAAGTCATACAGGACCTAAATGCTCTTTCATTGCAGTCAGAACTACTACAGCCTTCAGCAGAAGTAGGAAAGAATCTTAGTATCCATTCTGCAAGGGCAAAGTGTTGAGATGCTTGCTGGAAAGTTGAGGGAAATAATTTTAAAAAGACAGATTACTAACCTTTGTCTACTGTCACAGAAATCACTGGTCACAAGGAGACTAAATTCCTCTGTAGGTAAATAACATCAGTGAAGAGTAACAGGACAAAGTAAAAGGAGGAAAGAAGCGCTATATGTTTTTCCTGTTACTTTTAACAGTGCAGACTGTGTTGCCACTTTTATTTAGGAGGAAACACTCTTAAACATGAGGTGCTTTTCTAAGTGGATAAAAAAGTGCTGAGGTTTTCCTTCCTTTTTCTCCTTTTCAGTAGTAAATATGAAAAAGGCAAGGTTATTTTTTCTTGGATAGTGTTGATTTTCACCAATGCATCACAACCACCTGATGGACAGATCAGATGTTAATGAAGTTATCGTTTGGCAGATAGAAGTTATAATTTAATTTTAGTTGTGACATCTGTAATTAAAAAAATCTCTAATGTTAAATCTACATTATCATATATATATATTTACAGATAGAAATGGACCAGTGTGAAAAATAGTCTTAAAACATTGCAAGAATAATTTGGGGATATTACCACAAAAAGCATTATGTTAAGCGGGAAGTTCTTCCTAGGGGAACTCAAAAGGGACAAGCAGCATGTGACTTCGATTTTATTTGCAAGTACAATAAAAAGACTGAGAAAATTATTAAAAATGTGCTAGTTTTTAATATGAGTTATAGGATGGAACAACTGGTACTGTGGGAAATAACAGCCATCTCCCTTGATACAAGCATCCTGCATCAGAACACAGCCGGTGTATTTATTGTCTTCTGAGAAGTCTGTATGTATGGCATGGAGAAGTATTCCCTACAGAAGAAAAAAAAAAAAAAGGTAAAATTTTTATCTGGTGTAAAGTATATGAAAAGAATATGTTCCAATGAAGAGAGTGCATGCTAAAAAATATAAGAAAGTAGTTCCTGACTGCTCCTTAGGCAGGATAATTCCATAAATTATGTTAAATTAAATGAGATAGTTACAAAACTGCTAGGAAATGACAGAAGGACCATACCAGGTAACACAAACAAGAAGAATTAATAAGTTCTCATGAGATCCTGTTAGTCTGATAACTTCTATTCAGGGAAAAAGTGATTCTGGGATATTCCTAGAATAAGAGCAGATTATGGATATCAATGATGGAGGTATTCTTGAATCTAACAGAAGACTGGAAGGGAAAGGCACACTGTAGCCTAGCACTGCAGTGATAGTACCATGGGAAGAAACTGATCACACAAAACACTTGATATAGAATTTAGAGCTGACAATATATGGTCCTCAGTGACCAAGAAATGAGATGACATCCGCTTTTCTTGTGAAGGAATTCAAGCCCCCTATGAAAAGAAGTCAAACTATATGTTAATGACATGTTAGGGATGCACAGTTCTAAGTCTCACAAAGCTAGAAAATATGCCCAAGAGTTCAGTAGCTATCATAAATCCGTCACATGCACAGTTGCTGTTGTACAACATATTTATCTGTAAAGATTTATTTAGTTTCTAGTATTCAATCCTGTTTATTAAACTTCTTTATTAAATGAGGTCAATCTTGTAGTAGACATGAGAAGTATGGCAGCTTTGAGATACTGTAAGTGTGAATTCTCATAAAAGATGCAAAAGTTTTATTTTTTTGTAATCCAAAAGAATTCAAATGAGTGGCCTCTCTATTGCCAGAATAGTATTTGAGGCAAAAGATTTGAGTTCAGGGATTTCAGACTGCTTTCAAATTTGGCAAGTTCGTAGTCCCCCACAAATTTTTGAAGTCTAATCAGAGGAGCATAAGCTCTTTCCACGTATGAGCTGACCTGGAACCATGACAGTAGAATTGTGTTCATGTTTTGTCACTGTTAACGTGGTTTTCAAAAAAGCCCACATTTCTTAACCTGCAACTAGCCTTGGGCCATATCATACTGTGACATAGGCAACTGAATTTAAGTTAACAGGATCGGAGTTTCAAAAGGCATTTGTTAACAACTAGTAAATTGGCAACGAGGAATCCTGTGACTTTTTAAATGACTTGCTTACATACTAAACTGCCTCTCTACATAGAGAAAAAGTGGTGATACAAAAGCAAACATTTTGACAGAAACTTGTCTCTTTCAGAGTCACAGCTTTAAGGAAGGAAAAGAAGTGATTTTAAAAAAACCCTGGCACCTGTTAAGATATAGAATCATATTCTGTGTGTTCTCCAATTACATATGCTGATAGCATAATTCAGGACAACAAAGTGGTAAAAAAAGCATTAGAAGCCCTTCCTCCTTCCCCAAACAGATGTTATCAATTACTATATTTTTTTTTCAACACATACACATCACTTCAAATAGTCAACAAAAATAATTAATTCGGGAATCCAGGTATTTAAGTACCTGTCATTGTAAATCAAAACAGGAATGTCAGGGAAAATGAAATATTACAATTCAAATGCCAATTTTGAAGTATATAAATGCAGCTTTGAAAATTAAATAAAGCTGTCACAGTCAACTATGATTCAGCTTGAGCCCTTTTTCTGGTAGTACTCAAAGCAGCCCCATCACAAACTAGTCTTCAAGCGTTCTGCATATTTCAACAAGAAAACTTAAAACACCTGCTGAACAGAACCTTTTAACGCAAAAGGGAAGAAAAAAACAATGTCCCTTTTTAACAGAACAGCTGACTGATATTTTCACTCAATTCTTCCTCAGACTGAGTTACAATACTACCATTTTAGATGTGGGCCTTCTTATACGTAGACAAGCTACAAAAGGAGAAGGGGTAACAGTTTTGGATTACTTTGATTCCTTTCCCCTCCTCAAAACCTAAGACCAAAGCAAATACAGAGCTGTTATGGTTTGGGTTTTTTTAATAGCAGTATTATATAGAATAAGATATTATAAGAATTCATGGAAGATAACTTTAAGAGACAAGATAATAAAATGAATCGCAATCTAACAAATATTGTAATTACCAAGCATGTACATTGTATTTAGGTTTAGTCATACAGATTGACATAGTTATGCTAACAGAAAATAAAATAACTGTAAAACATTGGGAGATAATTCAGAAAACAGAGGTCATAGAGTCAGCTTGGTTATAAAACAATTATGTACATATCATGGTATTGGCAGCAAAAAAAAGTATTTAATGTATATATATCAACAGTATTTATGCTACTCATAGTGCCTGGTTATTTTATATTTTTCCTGTTGGTACTAATAAAAGAAGGTGTTTATGTTCCTGTGACATTCAGACTTACCTTATTTCGTAGTTTCTCAAAACCTTCTTATTCTCTAAATTTATTTTAGTTTGTTCAGGTTTTCCTCATGAAAGGCTTTGTCACTGGTTGGTGTTCTTTGAAGTACACTTTTCTTTTTAAATCATAGAATCATGGAATGGTTAGAGTTGGAAGGGACCTTAAAGATCATCCAGTTCCAACTGGGCAGGGACACCTCCACTAGAGCAGGTTGCTCAAAGCCCCATCCAGCCTGGCCTTAAACACTTCCAGGGATGGGGCATCCACAACTTCCCTGGGCAACCGGTTCCAGTGCCTCACCACCCTCACAGGAAAGAATTTCCTCCTAATATCTAATCTAAATCTCCCCTCTTTCAGTTTAAAACCATTACCCCTCTTCCTATCACTACACTTCCTGACAAAGAGTCCCTCCCCATCTCTCCTGTAGGCTCCCTTCAGATATTGGAAGGCTGCTATGAGGTCTCCCTGGAGTCTTCTCTTCTCCAGGCTGAACAACCCCAGCTCTCTCAGCCTGTCTTCATAGGGGAGGTGCTCCATCCCTCTGATCATCTTCATGGCCCTCCGCTGGACCCGTTCCAACAGGGCCACGTCCTTCTTGTGTTGAGGACTCCAAAGCTGGACACAGTACTCCAGGTGGGGTCTCACGAGCACAGAGTAGAGGGGTAGAATCACCTCCCTTGACCTGCTGGCCACACTTCTCTTGATGCAGCCCAGGATCCGGTGGGCTTTCTGGGCTGCTGGCGTGCACTGCCGGCTCATGTTGAGCTTCTCATCCACCAACACCCCCAAGTCCTTCTCCTCAGGGCTGCTCTCCAGCCATTCTCCGCCCAACCTGTATTTGTGCCTGGGATTGCCACGTCCCAGGTGCAGGACCCTGCACTTGGCCTGGTTGAACTTCATGTGATTTGCACGAGCCCATCTCTCAAGCCTGTCCAGGTCCCTCTGGATGGCATCCCTTCCCTCCAGCGTGTCGACCATGCCACAGAGCTTGGTGTCGTTGGCAAACTTGCTGAGGGTGCACTCAATCCCACTGTCCATGTCTCCGACAAAGATGTTGAACAGCACTGGTCCCAGTAGCGACCCCTGAGGAACTCCACTTGTCACTGGCCGCCAATTGGACATTGAACCATTGACCATAACCCTCTGAGTGCAGCCATCCAGCCAGTTCCTTATCCACCGAGTGGTCCCTCCATCGAACCCATGACTTTCCAATTTTGAGACCAGGATGTCGTGCGGGACAGTGTCAAACGCTTTGCATAAGTCCAGGTAGATGACGACTGTTGCTCTAAATATATGTTGTGCTTTGTATTGAAACATCAACTTCTGTCACTAGCCATTATATTCTCCATGGGAAGCAATTGCTGTCACAATGATAAGTTGTAATTTTTGGAAATTCCTGGAAATTCTTGGAAATTCCTGGAAATTCTTGGAAAAATCCAGTGCATCGGTATGCTCTATTTTGAAAGTTAGCTAGACTAAGGCAGGGTGTTAGGGTCAGTAAGAGAGAAGTATGTCCCTAAAGTGGAGGTATTACCAGTGCTTTTCCCTGTTTGCAGTGTTTCACAGGGCATGGTTACCCAATGCTAGGCATGTGTTAAGTATATTGACTGTGAATTGTGAATCTGAAGATTTGCAAGTCATATTTGAGTACATAATTACAATTTATTTATGTAGAGAGAGCTACAAGGTATAGAAATTTTCATTAAAAGGAACCAGGGTTTTCAAAGAGGTTTACTGTTTTTTTCTAACACCACTGAAAGGTCATGAGATACTTGCAATCTGTTGGAAACTCCAAGCCTGTTTTCAACTCCAGCAATGGACAGCATTACTTGCTAGCTATAGTGAATATTATATGGCAGAAAGAGCTTGCTTTTCCTATTTTCAAGCAACACTTCCATCCTAGTGGAAGTTCAGGGAAATTGTCGCATGTTTACAAATCTCCAAAGATTCTTACTTGTATCCTATAGAATAATCAGAATTTTTGCAAGTGGGCTGATTCTGTGCTACATTATTAGATTAAAGAAGATCAAATTTACTTCCTCCTCCCCCATCCCTTTACCTTCTTTCCATATATTGTTGTAGTTTTATTCATCTTGTAAAGGAAACACCAAAAGTTTTAAGAAAACCTATGTAAGTTCTATACATAGGCCAGGGATTGAATGTATTATCATATTGTCCACAGAAATATAAATCTGGATAGAATGTCCTAGTTCAGTAAAAACAGTCTGTTATTGTTTTCTTAGCATATTTGAAATGCAAGAAAAGAATTTTCCTTGTCACTTGCATTTTTTGAGTGCCATAAATGCCATAAATATTCCACAAAAGAATTGCAGTGAAAATACTACTCCGCTTTCTTTGCTCCTTAATACTGTTTTAAGTGGTTTTTATGCCTTACTGCTTTTATTGGCACTGAGTTTCATTATTCTATACTTCATCTTTCATCTCAGTAGTCTGACCTTGCAGACAAAGTGTATTCTCAATTAGATTTTTCTGGCTTTCAGTCTTACAGACATGATCAAAACTGTGTATGTTTATCTCTGCCTTCTTAACAGCCCATGAAATCTGGTTGCATTAAAGCTCTGGCTACTTACTGAATTTTGGTAGTTTAGCAGTTTACCATATGGCTACTCACTGCAGTAATTGCCTGTGTAACAGTATACACAACAGCAGTTATCACAGCTGAATTCAAGTGCATCAACTTCTTAAACTGTGATAATGTAATTTGAGCTATTGTTCTAAATCCAGGAGAGGCTTAGGGTCTACTCTTTGAGTCTGATTCTTGAGGAGGAAAACCAAAACAAAATATGTAACTCCAAGGATGCAAGCAGCATGACAGGCTTCCTTTTTCTCTCTCTTTAGCTTGTAAATAATAAGAAATCAAAGCTATATGTGCATATGAAAAAAACCCAAACCCTCAAGACAAGAATTTATGGAAAAAACCCCAAACTTTATCTCGGAGACTGACAACCTACCATAAATTTACCTGGCAGGCCAAAATGGCCAGATGGCTGCTGTCAGTTTTATTTTGATTGCCCAGCAAAGTTTAAAAAATGTAGTAAAAACTGTAAACACGTTACAACGACCTGTGTTTTCTATCGCTTCTGTTTTTATCTGCAGCCATTTTCATGCCTTGGGGTATTTCTATTCAACAATGACTGTAGATGTTAGACTACGTACACTACTTATATCTCTGCAGTGGTGATCATACCTCATCTACATGTGCTGTCTGCAACAAATGACAGTTGCTAACAGAGTGGTGTGAACTGAAGGTGAGCTTTCACATGATTTCTGTCTTCTCGTTACCTTCAGTAGTTTTTTCTTATCCTTTTGCTTTGTATCCATCCTTTAAATTCTGTGGCCCCTAGAACATGCTCCGGAAAAAGAAATATTAAAAATTGGTAATTTTTTTTTCAGCTTTTCATTTCAAAATGTATTATTGACTATTGTGTTCATAATGAGATTATAATATAGGGAAAACCCCCTAATAAAATCTGAATTTCTTTATTTATACATAACCTGATTTCAACAGAGGGTAAGGATTAGCTGTGAGATCATGTGGGTGCCTGGTAGCAGCTTTATTTATTATTTTGTGACCTATGAGATAATCTGACCTCTCTTGTGCCCTAGACAGAGAGAATAAGTTCATATTGAACCACAAAGAGAAGAATTTTCTATCCTTAGTGGGAAGATTAGATGGGGAGAAAAAAAATTTTTTTCTTAAGGCTATCATTTTTTAAAAAAATGTTAGTATAAAGGGAGCATTTTATAACAGATTTGCTTTGATCTTTGCTTGTTTGTTTCTATCTCTTTTCCCATTTATAATGACAGACTAAACCCACTGTATTCTGAGCTAACCCAGTCATTGTGACGCTGTAGTCAATTAATCCCCTTAGCCTTCCTGTCCACCTTTCCGTTGGTTAATTTGTAAGCATACAGTAGGTCAAAAAGGTCTGACCGCAAGCTTGTTCAGTAGTCCATTCACTATTTTAGACCACTTGTGAAAAATAAGCCCCCTGAAAAATGTCAGAAGGCTCCAAACTTAGTACACTTGTTAAGAACAAATATTTGATATGTAGATGTGCTTGATTCCAGCTAGCAGAAGCCTTACGGAGTATTAAGGTATAGGCACACAAACAGTGTGCTGGACAATAAATAGTTGCATAATATCCCTTTCATTAATATTTGCTCAGAGAAGTGGGAACCAAAATTTTTCACAGCTCTATGTTGTTTTCACTCTTTGGTGTATGCATATATATATATATATATATATATATATATAGACACACATACAGGGCCATATTTAAAAGGTAAAGGATTTGTAGACCCTCCATCCGCTGTAAAGGTTTGACTTGAAGCTGCATTGACAAGAAACAGAAACGGATTCCTAACATAATCTGGGTCAGGATGATCCAAATATACCTGTATGAATGGCAGCCGTTTATATAATGCCATTTGGTGTTTCAGACTTGCTCTCCACCTCTGAAAAATGGTTTGAAATGCATTCTTCCATAGAATTAGAGGAGATTATAAAAAATGTTCTTTGTACTGAAGTATGAAAAATACATTGATTTTGGCTATGCTTGTAGTGAAACTCAAGTGTCTTTTTTTTTCTTTCTTTTCCTCAAAGAAAGAATTTCTCTGTGATCAAGGTGAAGCTGGCATATCCTATCATATACTTATATTCAGAGATGTAAAGGTCAGAGGGAGAATTATGACCACCCAATCCCCCTTTTTAAGAGCACAGCAGCAAGGTAAATAAGACTTAGAAATGCAAGGTTAAATTTTGAACTGGATTTTCACTGGGAGGTTGTACCTGGGTCACCCAGATATAATGGGCTACCTGAGCATGTTGCCAGGGGAGTCAAACTTGCTTTTTAATCTGTCAGTGGCTATGGAAATTGGTGTGCCTTAATCCTCTACCTAATAAACAATGCAGACTTGGCAAAGTATTCAGTAAAATTTTTGGAAATATAACCTTACGTCAAAAAAATTGACAAGTATTTTGACAAAAAGTTCTTTAATTTGTTTTATATATGTTTTAGCATGGCATTTAGCATGTTCCTCCATTCCAATAGTTATCCTTCATGAAAAAGAAAGTGTACTTATGTCAAGTTTGAATTTTTAATATATTCTATCGCCTTTTGATAACTTAATCCACATTCTTATAACATTTTTAGCCATGGCCAGACATTCTTTTCTGAAGTCCCCTGGTCCCAAGGACAGATCAGAGCCAATAATTCTGAAAAGCCCTCCTGCTTGGAGCTTCTACTATCATTTTGTTGGGAAGCATAAACAAGGAAGTCATAATTATATGGCTTATAATTATATTAATTATATCCTTATAATAATAAAGACACCATCAGCTGTCAGAAATTTCACAAAAGTATTGATCTGCTTAAGCTACCAAAATAATATCCAGAGCTAACCAAGCTTAATAGTTTCCATTCATCTTCTTAGCGAATGCTATGACCTCAGCAGACCTACCTGTTATTTGTTATGCCATGTTCCTTGGAATGACAAGTTGCTGATACTGGAATTAAAACTTTTTAAAACAGGGTTTGCAATGAAGGCCAAAATTCAAGAAACAATTTGGACTTACTTTTTTTGAGAAACTACCTTCTGACAGCTCTCTTCCAGTTATATATAACATGCTGTCATTCTGTTACATTCAATATTAGTTCATCTAGGCCAATATGTGTTAAATCAATGTTAACCTGAAATGTCAGCTCACTTCATTTTAAAGTTCTCAGGCTACTTTAATCAGTTTCAGCAGCATGGTTCAAGGAGACTTGACTGATGTTTCAAACCACTGAATTGTTCAGGTTTGTGTTTAAATATAGCCCTTTCTCCTTTTTGGCTTGACTGCTTAAAATGTTTATAACTTGTGGAGGCACTCCACTGTGTATATTACTTGTGAAAAAAAAAAAACAAAAACAAACCAGCAAGTGTTTAGATTTCATCACCTTAACCTGTCTATTTAAGATTAAATTTATATTATTAAAAGAGTGCTCCTGGGCTTCATCATTGTTAAAATACAGCCTCATATTCCTGATTAACAGAAGCAGACTGGCATAAAGTGTGGACTATGACTCAGTGACTTGGTATTATCAAGGCATTTCAAATTGGTTTGTATTAAATCACATAGGTCAGCTGGTATTCAGAGGGAGTTTCTCCTGAATTTTTTACTCGTAAATGCATAAGCAACTGACGATTGCACAAGCATTGACCTTGACCAAACTTGTAGTGTTCATCACTTAAGAGATCTACTGCTCTGTCATCAATTGCCATCATTAACTACCAATTAAATACTCTTCTCTTTTCACAATTCCTAGTGTTAGAACTTTTTATTCTCTTTGTGATGGCACCTGAGCAGCACTAGGAAACACAGAACTTTATTTCAGCTTATGTGACAGTCCACAGTAACTAACACTACAAATGGCAGCAAACTGTGAAAAGCTGGCCCACATTAAGTACTTGGGAAAAGAGGATCTTAGTACAGTAAGAGACCTTTGTCCGATCACCTGTGGTCAGAAGAAGGTCTCTGAGAGAAATCATAAAATGCTAATTTTCATCTTAAGACTAAAACCACCTTGTTTCCTGGCCCCACTACTGTAGCAGTTAGCATGAGTTTGATGTAGTTAGCAAAGATGTTGGCATGAACTGATAAGCTTTAACTGACTTTTTACTATAATGAAAGTAGGCAAAATAAACCTGTTGTTTGCAAGAGAGTAGTTGCAGTGTGCTAAAGGAAATATATAGCCAAACACTCAGCCTGTTGAACATTAACATGTCCAAAAGTGACTGAACAGGAAGATCGGAAGCACCGACAACGGCAGCAGCAAATTAGGAAACAGTGCAATTTGAGAAGACATCCTCAGTGAGTTACTGTGTACCCAAAACTATAACTAAGGACACTTACGAATACTGGAGGTAATCACAAAATACGAAAGACCTTGGTGAGGAAACCTATGGCACTACCCAGGATCCAGGACCATCTCTCTAACCTCCATGAGGCACAGAGGAGCCCAGGGGACCCCACAGCCCTGGACCACGCACTGCAGGACTAACACCACTGCACTGGTCCACCTGACCTTCCTCCTGGCTGCATTGTCTCTCCCACAGACTGGGGAAGTCATGCAAATTAAAACTGCAAGTCTGTGATGACAGTGTTTTGGTATTGAAACCCACTTAGCCACACTATCATCTGGTCTTAATCCTGCTTCACCAGAAAGAAACTTCTCTCTTTTTGTTAAGAAGAAACCATTTTCTAGGACCAGCCTAACCATGTTTACAACCAGCAGGCACCTCTTTGTTGTTGTGTTAACATTGTCCTCTGACTGAAATGCTTCTTCTCCCTGAAAAGAGATAATCTCATTCTCTCTGAATCTTGGTGCTAAAACCATATTCTCTGCTGGCACTTATTTTGCAGGGCCCAATTGTTTTCCTCTTCTTGTATAAGACAAGCACTACATCTCGCTCCTAGGAAGATTCCCAGTACTGATTGACTGACCGTCTTCCAGTTTGAATAAATCTCTCTGAACATTAGCAACAAAATCACAGTCCTGTATCCCAGCATCCTGTATAATGGAATGCATCTTTTTTTTTTCTATTTGAAGTACTTGCCCTGATACAGCCTTGGTTTCTTTCATTATTACATCACATAGGCAGATCTTAGGTTCAGTGTTGAGCTCCAGGTTTATAACATGCATCCTTGTTAACCTTTCCAGAGACATAGCTTTTATTTTGCACTATTAGATTTCATCTCACTCCCAGTTTTTAATGTCACCTAGTGCTTGCTGATAGTCTGAGCTTTATATGTTTAGACAGTACTTTCAAACTCTGAGCCATTAACAATTTCTTTTAGCTGGCAGTTTTTATGTCAGGGTCACTAATGAAAAGGATCTTAAAGACAAACACTGAGATATGAAAATGATCTCATTCCAATTATCTTTCCTTTGGACCATGTTTCACAATCTTGGCCTTGGCTTGGAATATGAAAGTAACAGAAATGTGGTCGTGATGGCAAATCATGAAAACCGGAACCACAATGTTTTGATATAGTTCTGCATATAATGGTTATCTAAATGGTTATCTGAGTTGGAATTTCTGAACACAACACTTCAAAAAAGGTTTTCTTGTTGCTTTTCTTGTCGCTTTTCTTGTCGCTTTTCTTGTCGCTTTTCTTGTCTGTATGTTGATATTCAGTCAAATTGCAAATCAAAGGAAGATAACAAGCCCACAGGCTTTTTTATACAACTTTATGGACATATAAAAAAAATCTTTTAGAAGATATGAATAAATCTCTAGATCAGTCAGACTCAAAATTCAGTATTTTTTCCTATTCTATGGGAGCAGTTTCACATCTCTTGTCACTAACTGGGTTTTTTTCTTTATTTTGCTTTTATTTTTAACTGCATTGGTTTCAAAATGTGAAGCCATTTTATTTGAGCAGAGTTGAAACTCTGCTTTCGTTTTGTAGGTTTTTTTATAGTAGCAAGCTCTAGGGAAAAAAAGAGAAAAAAGAATAGCCATCTAAAATTGAAAGCTGTTATTAAAGTGGATCATTGTTTTGTGAAAACAAAATTGTTTTGTGAGTGCAGCAATTTTTTTCTGTGTAAAATGGCAACAGTAATTCTCCATTTGTTTTAAGTGTCAGTACAAGTCCATGGAGACAATGTCATGTCAGACTGATAGAAAAATAATTTCAATGCAACTATGCTGTGAGACATTACCATCTCAAGACAATGGTAAAAGGACATCAGTAAAAAACCTGTGGAAATCCAATAAAATGTCAACCTAATGGCATGCTATCATTTAAATAGTACTATTTAAAAGCAGGAAAATAAATCAACATCAGATTAAGAAACATCATGTAAAAGCTCAATAAAACCTGCTGTTTATTGGCCAGATATATGGTTGATTTCAGCTGGCACAGCTCCACTAACTTACCTTAGCTGAAGATCAGTTCCTATGTTACCATCCTCTATTAGACATCCTTCGAACAGTAGGAGGTGGAGAAGTGTTCATTTGTATGAGCTAAGTAGATAATTAAGCTCAAGTCTTTCATTAGATGTAGACTAAGCAAAGTATTTGGATCCTGCTGAGGGTTAAGCTAGCATTTGTATTTCAGGTCAAACCCAGTTTCTGTAGTAATATCTCTCACGAGCTGTCCTGGCAAGATGCTGGCTTTGTCTAAATGAAATCTGGAAAAGTCCGTTCCACTGAATCCAACCCAGAAGGAAGTTATTATGACAGAATTAAAAATTAGTCGCGTAAATAATGTGTCAATCTGGCCTGCTTTTGGCCTATTTCCTTTTAATGTACGCCTAAAATTCCATGTCAACTTTCTAGAAAAAAAAAAAGGAAAAATCTCAAACTTTTTTATTGTTTTGGAAAGTCTCATTCTTCTCCATGCTCTGCAGGGAGGTCCCTGCACTACAAGCTCTCCCTATGTTAGTATGTAGTCTGTTTACATTTGCTGTCAAATAATAAATGCTACGACATGGTTTCTGTGGCACTGGTCATCACGGTCCTTCTGGCAGACCTTATAAATTCAGTCTGCTTGAATACAGACTTGTAGGAGGGTTTCTTTCTTTCTCATCCCTGATCATGTTTCTCCTTCCCCTTCCCTCTTTGTTTTTAATTGCTTTCTACAGAACTTGACGTTTTACATCAGATTGTGTTGGAATATGACTTCTAGTTTAACCTTGTTCCCCTTAACATCTGGATAAATATACAATTACTATGTCCCTGTAATTCAAACCAAATAATGCCTTCATTAACTTTTATAAGGATTTTTTATTAAAGGAACAGGAGAAAACTGCTGCACTTGTGAAGTTACAGCTAAAAGAATGAAATTAACCCTATTACTTACTCTTTGTATGAAAAACCTCACACTTAGAGGTCTTCAAATCCAGGACAGAACTAAATTTCATGAGCTTTTTTTTCAGATTTTTCTGGTATTAATTTTTGTGCATTCAGAAAGGGCATAGGCCAATGAGTAGCTGAGCATATTGAACTTCTTTGAAAATCAGTGTTCTGCTAGTTGAGTTAGCTCTTATTTAAGAGTGAACTGAAAACAAGAGCAAGACAATGTGTCTATCTTGTGCCCATTTGCTAAAAATAGGATACGATTAGAAAAATTATTTGCACCTCTTCCTTAGAAGTAATAAATTTATTATATTATGTGAGAACTGAAAATAAAAAAAAAAAAATTCTGAGCCTTCTTGGAAAGGGAACAATAATTTTAAAGGCTGACATCAATTGTTTGCATAGCAACAAAACACAAAATATTGTCAAAGCTTCAAAATCAATATGACCATTGGAAAACAGATGAAACAGCTACAAGACATACAATTGAGGAAATCACACAGAACCAATTACTCCTACCAGGTTAAATTGTACAACATCAGGAAACTATGGTTAATGAGCATCAGAGGCTGCTTGTGAGAAATATCTGTGTAATATTTTTCTGTCTATTTTTAGAATATGTTTTTTACTTAATAGTTCCAACAAACCCGATCAAAGTAGAGAAAAGAAAGGTGACATCACTGAAATCTAATAATTTTAATAACAGATTTCCAAAGTTTATCTATAATTTCTATGATTGAAATGTTTAACGTTTGAATTTGGAACTGCTGTTTTGAAGTAAAGGATCAAAATTTTCCTGAGCAACATAGTGTTTCTTAGCACAAAAGAGGCAGTGGAAATTTTAGAAAAGCAATTATTATGAATCAGTTACTCTTCATTTTGAAGCAGAGTCCAACTCCAGCATTACTTGAAATCTGTTTCTTCTAACTTAATGTGAAGACCAAGCAGCAATCTGGAAAAGGCTTTATGATGTCTTTTGTGTCAGATATTAGTCTCAGGAGTGGGAAAGGAATGAGACATGGATGGCAAGTTAGGAGTTTTCTCCATGGGAATATGATCCTGGCTTAGTCTTGTGAGGTACTAGAGCTGGGCAAGGATGTCTGAAAGTGGTGTGTTGCATTAGCACTTTCTATTATGGGAATGGATTGTAGTTTCTTCTTCTGATTGCTGGCACCATTCCCGTTGGATTTGAGTTTCCTTGTATTTATTACATCAGTGCATTGCTTTCACATTCAATAATTAACCTTGCTAGCTAATATCTGTTATAAAGTTTTCAGCATATGTTTGAAATAATTAATGTTAATTGCTGCATGAACTTTGGGTGATCCACCAGGAACCAGTTAATTCTGAAAATAATATTTTCCATTTAAGCATACAGTCATTAAAATACATTAATCTACTAATCCTTATACCTTTATGCTATTTCTCTTTTCTTCTTCCAGGAAAACAACAGAAAGAGAATTCTCCCAGAATAACCATTGATTTTGATTTTATAGAGAAGAATTCAAGAGAATACATTTTAAAACTTGGGGGCTGGAATTTCCCTAGAGGTAATGGTTAAATCATGTCCCTATTTGTGAAAACTAACAAAACCTAATGTTTTGTTCTTTTGAATATGAAGTGCAGTGTTAATAAGTAGATGAAAAAAACGGGTGCTTGTACTTCATTTACCGCAGTTTAAATACTGTGCATTTCAGGATATGTCCCAAAACTTAACTTCCTAATGCAAACAACAGGAAAGGATGGAGAATTATTGAAATCATGGTTAGGTAGTATTGCAGGAAGTCAGAATCAGTCTTTACTGAATTACTGTGTGGTGGGGTTGATAAAGCTATCAAGCTCATACCAATGTGCCTCAGGTTGAAACAAAGTTCTGGGTCTTGCCTACAATCACTCTTGTGAAGGGCTGCCTTTCAGCCTCAATCATCAGCTCTCCCAATATCAATGGAGAGTCAAGCTTCAGCATCTATGAAGCTCTCACTCAGCTTCTCTGCTGGGCCATGCCCTTAGAAGCACGACGGGGAGAGACTAGCCATGAAGCATGCTCTGAGGAGAGCACAGCACACATTCTCTCCCTGTGATGGAGCTTGGAGTCCTCTCTTCTTTTTGGTAGCTGGGGAATGGCTGTCGTCTGGAGTGCAATACCAGACTGAGTATTGTTCTTCACCCATGGCACAGGTCAGAGAGCTAATGGTAAAATTACATCCTCTTCGTCCTTCCAGCTACCTAATTATGAGTCAGAATTATTTCCAAACTGCATAGAAGGATTTTGTATTTCTTCTTATCTTTTAATGGTTATCTATAGGTTATATTGCCAAGTAATGTGTGTAAGGTGTAAATAGCCATAAGTCTAAAGCTCAGGAAAAAACTAACAAATTGCTAGATTAACTTGTAAGATTTTGGTTTTTTAGCAGGCCCTTTCAGAAATTTTATGATAAACTCTGCAGTTAAACACCCACTGCAGCCACAATGAAATCAGCTGGGAGTAAATGACAGCAGTGTTTACCCACAGCTCTTTTCAGACTTCCAGCTTTTCCTTTACTTGTCAAAAGAAACAACCTTTCTCCAAACCTGCAATTGGCAATTTGTGGCGCACTTCTGTGTTGCCCTGGTGTGACCTTTATAAGCCTAAGAGTTTCAGGAAGAGAATGCAACATCTGCACAGAAGATTACTGAGCAATTTCTAAATTTACCTGCTGGATTTGACCATAACAATTTCTGGAAATGATTGGTAGCTCAGCCTGGAGGCTAAACTAATAATTAAGTCCAGGCATTGCTACCAAATTCCTTGTTTTGATGACAATTTCCATGCAAATGACCCTTTCTGAATGTATCATATCTTAAAGCTAAATTAGCTTTTTCATGAAACCAACAGGAAAATGAAGAAAGATTTTAATGTTCTTGGGTTCACAGAATAATTATAGCCAGATAATATGGCAGATATTCTAAGTCAGAAGTTCACAAGGACAAAGTTTTGTATAAAATAAATGAAAATCTTTAAAAATACATTTAGTTCATAAAGAATGAAGATTTAAAAGAATTCTTGTGCTGTATCAATTTAATTCATTCAATTCAGATGTGAATTAGACTATGACAGCCCAAAGTAAAAGTTATCTCAAACACCAGAGTTTCAGATAATTTGGGTACAAAATCATAAACCACGTCAATGACATATTTTGGAAAAGCGATTAAGTAAATTGCAATTATGCAGTGCAACAAAATCAAGGATCTTCAAGGTTTCCTTAAGCTTAGTATATAATGCAGCCATGAAATTCCATGTGCTCTGGCAACAAAATCTGGTCCATACACATGGTACACATACAGTGTACCATAAGAGCAAGACACCATGGTCAAAAATAAGGTGTTTTTTGAAGAAGGTTTGGAGGTGTCAAAATCTGGTTTGAATTCATTGAGAAGACCAAGAGAAGAGAACCATCTGCTATCTGATAAAATGATAGAGAAGTGTGCAGGGCAACTCTGCAAGAGGGCTGGATTTTCAGTAAGATACAGAAGAGGCTGAGGATTTTTTAAATTGTTTTTCTCAACTAGAGAATTATTTTAGATTTATAAGTCAGTCTTAAGGAGAAAAAAATAAATATCAAGCACATGTGTGTAGTGGGCTTTCCTCCCAAACACAGAACTGAACCAAAGCAATGGCAGTGTCCAATGTTGAATGGGCAACGTAATACAGTGAGAACTGTTTATAATTCATCTGTCCTCGGAAGCTGTGACTTCAGAATAAGAATTCAGTACAATTTCTATTACAGAGAAAGGCATATCTGAATTGGAAGAAAGACTGAATGGGCACTTATTTTACAGCTTCTGTAGAAACACAAGGAAGTGACTTGTCTAGCTTTGCAGAAGCTGTTTCCACCCTGAAATCCTTTGATTCACCTATAACATATAGTTACACTGAGGTCTAGTTAATTTGGGAATGATGCCTGAAACACCACTATTTTTCTGGTAAGAAACTTGGCAATTATGATCACCAAACTTTTAACAACTTGCTAGAGTGGGCTGGCATCGTCCTTCCACATCCTGGGTTTGCAGCTTCATTCCCAGGTGCCAAAAGTTAGAGGAAGAAGGTGAAGGGGTGCAGTATGGTGTGTTAGGAATGGTGCATCTAGGATCACTACCTGGGGTGCTAGTATGAACTCACCCAAAATTAAAGTGCTGTTAACATAAACAGTCCAAGTCCAGTGTAAGACCTCAACCAAGCACCTCCCAGTTCTACAGAAAATGCGTCACTGAACAGGGTGCTCTCAGTGGCTTTTCCTCATCTAGGACACTATTCCTGCCTTTTATCATCTCACATCATGGAAGGGAGATATTTCTTCTTGATGTCTTCCGTTGAGAGAGCAAAAAGGAAAGGATCAAAACATAACAAAACCTGTACAGAATTTATGCTTAGGTGTATCAATAAATATTTGAATTAGATCATACTACCATCACAAGGGCTGGAGGCTGCGTGTAAAGGAGCTCCTGAGCAGGGGGTGTGGGTAGGGGTCCCAGGTGGGCCTCATCAGGGTATTTAAGCCCAATTGGTGCCCAATTGGCCCTGACAGTGTGTGATTCTCTCATATAATTTCTAAAGACCTTCAAGTGGTTCAGATTGTATTCCATGCAAAGGATGTACATTTTTGTACAGATTATATGGAATACGGGCAGGGAAGAACAAATGAACAAAGTGAATCTGATTAAATGTCAGAACTGCCATATAGAGGGGTTGCAGTTATTGCTGATGCAGGTGGTAAGTTGTTCTTTTTTTCCATCTTCTTTGTAAGGGACAGTAAATTTGTACAACTGTAAGCTTGTCTACGGAAAAAGTGGCTCTATTTCAATGAAAACTATATGTTAAATCAAATTAGGATATGCTAAAAAGAAATAATAAGAAATCGGTGTAAAATAATCTGAAAAGCTATAGTTGTTACCTTAGGATTGATCATACTGCTTTTTAGGCTATTAACTTAAAATTACTTGGTTGATTGCTTGCTGTATTCTCAGTTGTACCCACAGGAATGACTTGCACACATTGAAGCAAACAGTTGTGACAATCAAACAAATTACTTCTTCAAGCAGTATGTTCTGCCTGTCTGAAGCAAGCGCAATAGAAGTGAATTTAAACTCCCACTTCAGCCACTATAGCTGAAATATAAGCATAGGCTGACCTGCGCCTGTGGTTTGAGGGAGGATTTAATAATAACTACATTGGTTAAGAATCAAAGGAACATTTGCCCTGTGCTTACCCAGGGTTGCTGCAGATTGTGTTGGTCCTACATGTGTCCCTAACCAATCTCAACACCCTCTTCCTGTTTTTCTCCGCTGAGTCTGTTCTGCCTGCCTACCATATACACATCAAATTGATCCCAAGAAATTACAAATTTCAGGAGTATAATCTTCTATCTTTCCACAGTAAATTAAAAAAAAAAAAACCAAAAAAAAAAAAAAATCAACCAAAAAAACCCCCAAAAAACAAGAAAAAACAGAATCAAAAAACCTAGAGCACCATACTGATGCTTTTATTTTCTTTTCCATTACAATCCAGATGAAGTGACTACCATCAATTCACTCTCAAGGACACTTTTGCCAAATTTTTAAAGGTTTCTTTTACTGAACTTCTTTAAACTTGAGACATCCTCATGATGTACTATTTTGCTTTCACTTATTTCTGATAACTACTGTTAAGTATTGCTAAAAGCCTTTTACAACTTCTTTTACAAATTTGATGAAAATATTTTCACTTTCATAATTTAATCATTAACAAAAAATAGAACAGCATTTATCTGCAGACTTTTTTATTTATATAAACAAGTTTGCATTTAATTATAATCATAATTGAAACCATTTAATATGTGAAATATCAAAAAAATGTTCAGGTAAACATACTTTTATATTTTAATTAATATTTTCTTTTATTTGTGTTTTTTTTTCTTGTCTGTATTTGTTTTGATAAATCTCTTTTTTCTCTTTTTTACTAGTCAAAGCATAGATGTTCCCATCCAAATACACATTCTTCCAAACTGAATTCCAAATGAAATACGATAGAATTGATTCTACTTTCCTGTTCTGGCCATTTTTTCCTCCTTTTGAACTTATTCTATGCTATTAAACAGTCGAAAAAGAACCTATGGGTATAATTTATTTTACTTTCAATAGTGCACATTGAACCTGGAGGCGTTTTGGTGTCATATAAATTGTACACAGTGCAATAGAATGGCATTAGGTCACTATCCTGTTAAAAGAAACTCCAAAGAAAATGAGGTGATCGTAACATCAAGTGGGCAATCAGTAAATCTTGCAGTGATGCTACCAATATTAAAGCTAAAACCTTACAGTGTGGGCTTGTCTGCCTTAGAGGAGACAAAGAGGTTATAACCACTGGGTGAAGTACTTTGAAATACTGGTAAATTACTTCATGATCACATACAGATGTGCTTGTCCTGTTTGGCTTGTTTTCCTAGACCTGTGTGTATTAGCTCACTCAGAAAACCTATTGCCTATGACGTGGTTTCCTCCTTTAGACTTGTAAAAAACTGCTGGCTTTGAAAATTTCCACACTTAAAAACTCCACTAAGATAAGAATGATTTATCCATTTATTTTTATTAAGTGGCTTATTTTAACTAATTAATTAAATAAGCAGCTTTAGGCTGTCATGAAGTGCTTCAAAATTGTCAAAACATATGTTTTGATGCAAAATCAATATTTTTTGCTCAAATCCAAAGTACTTCTTGGATTTTAATATTGAGAAGAAATTGATTTGGACTTTTTTTCATTCTGAAGAAGTTCATAAAGTTGCTGTATTGAGCCTTTGGAATCATCAAGTTTACTCACTGGAAGGACTGGACAGCCAGACAGATAAGGAAGAACCGGAGACAGATTTCCAGAAGATCATCCCATATTGCCAAGTAAGGCAAGTAAGACCATGCCTCATACACACTGGATGTTGCCTCTGCCAAAAGTAAAGGCCCAAAGTGAGTAGATGATTTCATTGATCTGAGAACTGTAGAGCAACTAGATGAACCATCACAATCAGTATACTCCCTTGCTGCTGCAGAATGAAAAAACCCCAAACATTCAACTGTGCAAAGTACTGAGTGAATGAATATGTGAGAATGACTAATGCTATGTACCAAGAGAAAAAATATCAGAAACATGGCTAATCATCTCAATTATTTTTCTATATTTTCATTCCTTTTTAAAATAGATTTCTGGCAGGGCTTCTCAAGAAACAGAGCCCGTGACTGCTCTTATTCAGTTTCCTTTTTAGGTTGCAATCTTTCTGCAGATAGTCTTCTGGATCTTATTAGCATCTGACATATTCGACATGGAAAACGGACACTTTTTGGTGGTTTCTGGCATAGTAAAGTCTATGCAGCTAATGTCTGACATTAAAAGAGAAAGAACAGAAGGCCATAATGAGAAACTCAGATCTTTAAAATGAATGGCATAGCTCTAGAGCTGTGATAAAATAGAAATGTTGAAGATATTTATGGAGATGACATAGGCTGGAAAAAGCTTAGCGAGGCCAAGTTGTCACAGCTTGCAAAGACGATCAGGTGATCAGCGTACAGTAGTCCTAAATCTTACACTAGTCAATGTTAGTGTGATTCACTCTTTCTTGAATAATTCAAGAACAAATCAGTTTTTGCTACAAAAAGTCCTGTCTTGTCCATTTCTTATGTCTTAAAAAAAAAATATCTGGAAACTACAGAGTGATCATTTACTGTCCTTGTTACTCGCTCACAGAACCCACAAGTTAAAAGACATATTGTTATTCTTACTTTGTTTTTTAACTGTATTAATAATATGACTCAGAAATATGTCACAAAGAACAATTTGCTTTTCATTAATAAACTATGTATTGTATACTTTGAAAAGGTAAGGGAAAGATATGCAAATATGTCATATTTTTTGCAGTCATCAAAATATTGTTAAAATTCCCAGCAAACATGTCTATCCAATAAAAGTATCAATTTTTATATTTTATATAATTTAATGCATGAGTTTTTATTATTGTTTTAATGGTGACATGATTTAATATATATGGGACTTTCTTTGTGATGCCTTTTCTTGTCTATTTCCTTTTTAATATCATTTGATCACATTATGTAGAAGATATTATAGCCATTATGTCAAAGCATTAATGTCATGGGCAGAATAATGTCAGTTTTTATTAAAATGTTATTAATATACATTTATTTTAATGTCTTTACAGAAAGAACTCTGGAATATTAATAGCTCTACCTTATCTTTTTATTACATACTGTGTATTGTAGAGTGTTTTAGATATGAATCAGTGTAGTCATTCATCTTGATTTTAAAAATATCTTGTAACTGAAAAGGAAATAGTTTAAACTTCCTAGTTTGTTCTACATTAATTGGTAGCAACAGTTCAGGGAAATTGAAATGATACTTCAAATTAGGTTGGTATCAACAAAATAGAGTGGAAAGAGTGAATTTTCCAGTCCTTGCAAAGAAATAATCTAATTCTTTGTGCAGACAGGTTGGTCCCAGCAACATTCATCATGCTTGATGTTCATAAATTTATCTCATTTATGGAAAGATTATGTGTAATTGACAAAATGGACAAGACTTGTATGATAACTAGCACTGAGTGAGTAACTGATAAAGAAGAATTTATTTCGCAGAATTAAAATATTCCTGAACTCTTTTCCAACTGTGAACAATCTCTTCAGTGAACAATATTTAGCATACTGCTTATTTGGACAAACAAGCTGCATTCGTTGCTGGGGGTAAGCTCAAAGCATGTTGTGGCGGGATCTAAGCTTTTGATTAGGAGCTGGGATTTTCATCACTCCCCTCCCTCAGGAAGGGAGAAGGAAGGAGTTTTGGTCCAGCCTGGAGCAGGTAGGAGAAAGAGGAAGAGTCAGCTTTGGAGCCACCCTGGGTGGTGTGTCTCTAAGGAGAGGACTAGCAGCGGCAAGTAATTAGTCTGCTCTATCGAAGTGCCTGGTGCATGGTTTGCTTTGAGAACAATTGATTTACAAAAAAACACAGGGAAAAAAAATTAAAATCTCTTAATTAGAAAGCTGTATGATGATGTTTCTTTTCTTCATAGTGACCAACACAACTAATGGAAAGGGATTCCTATTTTAAAGTTGAAGAACTGTGTATGAAAGATTCAACTGATGTGGGCATTCTAAGCATCTTATTTGAATATCATCCATGTGCATGAATGCATTAACCATGGATTACTTGAGAAGTGACTATTAAACATGTCTGTATAATTTTAGAAAGGTGCAAAATAAAAAAATGTAATTTCATTATTTATTTGCGTACTATTATATTATTGACAATAAAACTTTAAAATTAATGCCTCATGTTACCTACAGCTTCTGAATAGATCTGATTTTTTTAAAACAATTTCACTGAGATAACTAGATGGAAATTTCTAACCAGATATAAATTATTTGAAATAAAAAAAAATACTATAGTTTTTGTCTCGAAATTTGAATCTGACGGCAAATATTTTAGTCGATATGTTGCTACAAATTTTCTGGAAAATAAAACCATCTTATTTGAATATAGTGTATTACCGTTTGTATTTACGTTTTAAATTCTCAACGTACAAAGTTGTAACAAATTGGCTCAAGTAATCTTGCTGATAATCTAGTATCACTTGGTGAAGGACAGAAAATTCCTTTTTTTGCTGTAAAAGAAAATGAAATATTTGAATATTTGATATAAATAAAACCCCTGGAAATTCAAATAATAACCTTAAGAACAACTGATTGTTTTATTTTTCTTTTACTTCCACCTGTTATGAAGCCTGTAAAAAAGCTATTCAGTGATATACATTAATAATGCTCCCAGACAGTATTATCAGATGGAATTTTTTCCAAAATAGAATATAATGAATTGTAAATAATCAACTACTATTATCTATGTGACTGACAGTGTAGTAGCAAAAATTAATAGTTTCCTTTTACTGAAGGCAAAGAAAAGTACAAGACTCAGGTAGGTTCTTGGATTAGTTGTCTTTGTCTAGACATGAACAGCTGCCAAGTCCTAGAGATGGGAGGCTGACTGTATTCCTATTTTATCCCTCCTTTGTATCACTTTTGAACTGATTACTGAGATTGAGAAGTCGTTTTCAAGATGGATGCTTAACTTCAATGTTTGGATTTCTCATTTCTATGTTTCCATGCATATCGCATATATATTCTGTGGTATTTACTTTTTAATTAATTAAAAAAAGAAAAAAGGTACACTAAGTTATTACAGGTTACATAAGATGTGCTTAATATTCTGTACAATATATTTTGTGGGTAAATCCTCCCAAAAGGAAGCCCCTGTTGGATTAATAGTAACCTATGCATATTTATTAACCTTCAAACAAATATGGTTTCTCAGTCTTTTCATGGGCATTTTTCAGAAATCGAGGACAGAAAAAGGAAATCACAGAAGTTGTCTAAACAATTATGTCCAAAATTGTTCTGTGTCAATATAGCATAAAACAGTACACCGAAGGGACATAGCCACTTTTCAAGGAGCATATTGTTCTTTCATATTGAAGACCATATTGTTCTTCAGCTGCTCCTCACAGCTTTCTACTGATCTTTCTCTCCCAAGAGAAAGAAATGGAGAGATGAGCATTTCAAAGCAAAGTCAAATGGGCTAGTTGAAGGTGGTGATGATAACCTGAGAAAGCCAGCTGACCGCCCTCAAACCAAGTGAAACAAAGTGCTCACAGGATCTCATTGGGAAAACTGTCATCTACTTGGGGGGTAACAAAAACCAGTTGTGAGTTTCCCTTATCTTAAACGTCAAGGAGAGGTAAAAACACTTAGCTCTCACAGAGAGGTAATAAGAGACCCGAGAGAAGTCTGGCAATGCTGGTTTTGTACCACTGCAGCTGAACGTTTCACCACATCTTAGGATTCCACAGCACCTTGCGTTGTTGATGTGGCTGTTTCCAGCTGGTGAGCTATGATGAATCTCAGTTACTGGGAAGGATTTAAGAAATGTGACTTCTTAGGTGCTAATTTTAATGCAGATTTTTCAGTACATTTTGTTGTGCATTGAAATGACAATACAGCTCTATGTTCTTTATTGACAAGATGTGTATGGGGAAAGAATTTTTATCTAAGGAGAAGATAACATTAAATTCCATAATTGATAACCTTTTTGTTTTCAGAGGGTTTTGTGGTGGATTTCACCTTTGCATATTTCCCATTTTCAAATTATTCCCTCTCCTTATATCATTTAGTACAAAAGTACCCTTTCTTCCAGATCTGGTGTTGTTCATTTAATAATTTCTCCTATGCTATCTACCAGACTTTATTTACCATAGTTTATTGCACAAAAGGCAGCCTCTCCCTTTACATCTTGCCCGTAATTCACTGATTACACTGTATTTTATTAGCGACTCTGGATACTTTTGACTATGCCTTCTATTCAGATCTGATCTGTTGTTTGCCCACTCTGTTCATGCACACAGAGAAACTTATCTATTCAAAGCTCATTTGTTTTGAAGTACTAGATATTTAGTATTATATTGAAGTTTACATTTTCTCCTGAAAACTATAGTTGTTATAAATGTTGAATGCTGCTTTTCCTGCAACGTGGAAAGATTGCTTTCACTTCCACTTTTCTGCACCAACTGCCATTAAGTATATTTCAAAATCCCATCTGAGTATTTTCCAGTTCTCTGCAATGTTATTACCAGACTGGCTGAGGTGCTATTTTTTCCCTTTTGGGTTTTCTTTGACTCAGAAACTGAGAGTTTTGAGGTATCTGCAGTTAGGTACCATCAGCAGAGCCCAGATTTTTTTCTGGTATTTATTACTCTGTGACTTTCTGCCTCTTCTTTGAGCTCTTACGCAAAGAAGATTTATACTTCTATCCAATACTGCCTAGAAGCCTCATTCAGCAATAGGACAGGAGAGGTATACATATATACTAGGATTAGATGCATTTGTAATCCAGATTAAATAGCTCTGGATTATTCAAAATTAGCCAGGACAATTGTTTGGTGGATTTATGTGAGTTGTTGTTGTTGTTGTTGCTCTGTTTTGTTTTGGGCACTTTTTCTACTTTTTGCTTTTTTTTTTTTCAGTCCTAAACCTGGACTTTTATGAGTGAACCCTTATCAGACAAGTAGAACAGTTACACAGCATAAACAGGTTCTTACAGCACAAATTGTCTTTACTCTTTTTTTTTGTTTAAGTTGGTTAGAACAGAAGGATTAATCAACATAATGCCATGGCAAAGGTAAATGCATTTTCTGAAGTTATAAAATAATTTGATTTTGGACAGAGCTTTCTGAAGTAGGAATGTTCTGATTCAGCTCAATTAGGTTAAAGAGAAGCAACCTCAAAACTGAGAAGTGCTTTACAGCAACCGAAACGCTCAAGCCTTCTCCATGTGAGAAAGAAGATCTATCTACATTGCTCTGGTCTACACAACAGATACTTTTATGTGGGCAGAAGCCAGAAATATGATTGAAAATGACACCTCCTGTGGCTAAGAGTGAGAATTATTATAGGAGTCTGGGAGGATTTTTTTCTTGCAAGTTAACTACGTACAGATAAGGTAATCAAAACAGGATAAGTAAACTCCTATTAGACAATGTTGAAAGAGAATAATAGGAAAAAAAAAAAAAAGCTGCCCATCTGAATATGACTAAAAGGAAAAGAAGTCTTAGAGTCTAGATTGTACATGGTGGAAATGTCTAGGGTCTTAGAGAGGCTCAAGTGGATAGCTCTCAGCAAAGTTTCTACCTTAAGGCAAAATTTCCTTCTTTCTTCTTGTTTGTATCTTTTTTGTTTGTTTGTTTTCAATAAAACAATGGAGCATGTGTACACCATTTCCATCAAGTTCCATAAGATGATCTACAGAATCAAGAGCTCTCTTCCTTGCTGAATTTCCAGTACAAATGACTACTCTGCTTCAGCAGCAATGGAGGCTATTTCCATTCCTTCAGCTCTGTAGCATATGGCTATGTCATTTCACAGAAGAATATTGCCTCAGTCTCTCCTTCTGGAGAATAAACTTGACTGCCCTTGAATATTTTCATGCTAAATACATCATCTAGTCTTTAATTTTTTGAATAACCACTCTAAGTAAAAAAAAAAATAGGTTGACCTATCTGTATATTTTTAGACAACAGGTGATGTTCCCTGTGCCAACTCAGTGATGTTTGTGTTAATACTGCAAGGGCCATTTGCCCTAGTACTGCTTTCTAGGGGTTGAGATTCCTCTCCACATGCTACCAGAATCCTGGTGGAGTTCAGATGTGAAGTGGACTGCAAGTTCTTAGCTGGATGTTTCTGCTTATGCTTGTCAGAGACTGGTTATCTCAGCACAGTGTTACTTTACATTGTATAAATTTATACTAAATCTTCTCTGTAATGGTTGCTTGGCTTTACCCCTCTTCTTTTTCTTCAAGTTATTTAAGAATAATTGTACCTTCACTACCACTTTTCATCCTCTGCTCCAACCACTGTGACTTTTCTTCAAGTATTCTCTCTTACACTATTTACTCCTGGCTAAATAAACTCTACAATTCCCCAAACCGCAAAGAAGTAATTTGAGAACATAACAAATTAATACACTTAATACTTATGTTTTTTATGTCTGTAACGCTTCTGTCTTCTCTGTTTTCTCTGGAACTCTACTGCCTGGTGATTGTACATCACACGATGTGCCTGGATGACTCTTGTCTCTATTTCTATTCTGAGAAAAACAGTAATATTTTTTTTCAGTAAATGTTTTTCTGTGCCTGCTTATACTTTGTTTTACTTTTTTAGCCTATAGCTCACTTAAATTCCCATTATAGCATGTTCTGTCCACACTGACAAATGAGACTATCTGATCAGTAGTTAGATGAGAAAAAGAGACCCTCATTAAAAAAGAAGAGGAGGATAGCCCAAGAGTCATAAAATTAAATGAGAAAGTCTGTGATTTATCTGGGGCTTGCAAACTGGCATAACTTTCAGCAGTTCTAACAGTTGGATAAGAAGCAGTTACCAGAATTGAGGTCCTTTATGATTGTCCTAAATTGTTGTGGCTACAAATATTTGTCTTTTACTAAGGAATAGAGGAACTATAACAAGCCTTGCTTGCTAAAATATGTTTCTTCTGCAGCAATATTTTTTTCCTGAAAGTTACACTATGGTAGAGCTTACTCCTGTCTATATTTTCTGTAAGGTACCCTGAGATTCAATGTCTGCATTTATTTCTGCTTGACAGGCTAGGATGAAATCATTCCAATATATTATTTGTTTTCTCCTGAGTGAGCTCCAGTGAATACTTGGCTCAAGCAATGTGATGACAGTAAGGCCTCAGTTAATTCTCCCTTTATGCCTTGTTGACGGTCGCCATAAGCTACGTAATTTCAATTTAATGAAAACCCATTGCTGCATCAAGTTCTATTCCTGTGCAAACAGAACTGAAACCCCTTTGGTTCAATAGAACAGCATAAGAAATGTTAATAATAATAATATAACGTTGTCTGGGGGCAGAAAGGATGCATACTTGCTGTACCTTTTTTTGCCCTGGGTGGCATAGTGATTCTTTTGAAATTGCTTTTCTTTGGCATAACCTTTCAGTCTCACTCTTGAAAAATTTAAATTGTGCATTTGCTGAGCTGCAGAGGATGGTTCACTAGAGATTTAGGCATAATCAGACAAGCCTCTTAGAATTGTTCAGGATCACTGTTGTTTGCCTGTAAGACTTACAATAAGGGAAAAGTCCTGTCTAATACTGGAAAGCGGAGGGGAAATCACAGCTACGCCAACATGAAGATCCACTATACTACAGTTTCCTGACTTATCAAAGTCCCAGTTGGCCTGATGAAGTGAGTCATGGCTACTGTGACTTGATGCATAGTAGTTCTTACCATCCTTCTGTGAAAGCAGAGACCAAGTTCTGACTTTAAGTAGTACATGGCTTTTGCCTTCTGATTGGGCCCCCAAAGGTGAGTACACTGGGTAAACGGCATAAGTAACCGTATCATAGAAGATTAGTTAATATGACATTTATTATACAGCTAGAATTAGCAAGGCAGAAGGATGCTTCATTTCATCAACAAAGCGCTGATGCTGCTAAAGCTTATAATTCTTGCTGATATGTTAACTACCTACGGAATCCCTGTATAAAGAAATAAATCATAGTTATATTTTATAGTACATTTTATAATACGTGGAAATAATCCATATAAATCTGAGTCTGAACACTCACGTTCTTGTTGTCTGCTATTCTGCCTTGGTCTCTCTTGATTCCAGTGGAGTTCAATGCAGAAACTATTTGTCAATATTAATCTGTGTAAACAATTAAGGTTGGACGGAAAAAAGTTGAAAGGGAGTATGATTTCTAGGAAGCATTTTTTCCTCTCTCATTCTGACAAGATCTGTAGCTGTAAAAAGGAAGGAACTCATACTTTTTCATTCATGTTTTTCCACCTTTTCTCTAGAAATTGTCTTCACTTAACTCACCTTTAGGCAGATATACAGTTTTAGGGATCTTAATAGCAGTTCCCTAGTCAAAGGGAGACCTGGTAGTGGTCTCCTTGGCCAATCAGCAACACCTTTTCAACAGAAAGTTGAAACTGCTAGCATACTATGGAAATTTGGATAAGTTCCATACATCCAAAACTAATATAGCAAATCTAGGGTTATCCTGGCTATTTCTTTGTCCATTAAAAGCAGGCAAACAAATGTAATCATGACCAAAAAGTTATGATTTGGCAATTAAATACGAATGCCCTGCAGTAGTTTTCTATAAAATCCAATGTGAAATTTCAAAGGAATAGAATTAGTAATATTCCATGAAATAAATTTGACCAAGTTGAAATATTTTGAAATACAGTCTCAGCCTGGTATTCAAGAAAATTTAGCTGGGCAAATGCTGTGGATGTTAAAGTTGCAGATTACTGTCCTAATAAAGGATAACAGCTCATTTCAAATAGTCACCATCCATCATGGAAATTCATATTTATGGACTTCTTTGCCGCAATATATGTCTCTGGTATATCCTTTAGTAAGGAGATTTTAGACAAAACAGACAGTTACAGTGATCTATAACCTTTGTAGATCACTGATCATTGATATGATGTTTTGCTATGGCTCTAAGATATTTCTGCTATTGGATGACTGGTCTCTTAAGAGATTATTTCACTGTCCAACATTCACAGTGAAATCACCCACTAAGTAACCCTGTGAAAATCCTGCTGCAACCTACCGTGTGCAAAAACCTGGTAATCTTTTCAAAGTAAACTGTTTGCATTTTTATTCTTTAATCTATTCATTTAGGACTGAAGCACCCAAATTCTTAATAGAAAAATAAATGAAATAAACATTGAAATTAAAATCCACTAAAAAGAAAGTGTTTGCAGTGCCCCTTTTATCCTGCTAGAGTTTCAAATGAAGAAGCAAAGGTAAGAAAATATATTAAAATGTGCCAGCTGTGTGGAGAGTGCATCAGGATTAGCAATTTAATTTGGATCAACAAAGAGCTTTGGAAATGAAACTCCCCATTCCTTCCACTTACCCCACTTCATTTGCATTGCAGAGTGTTCCTGAGGCATGGATTCCTTTTGGATGAAACTTCACCAAAGGAGCTGCATCGAGGTGGTCTCTAGCTGTTACTGGAAATTTGTCCTTAAGAATGGCCCAGAGCTACTCCAACATAACTGTTACACACAAGGGGTAATGAAACATGTGTGGTGTGGATATCAGGCCCTCAGCATCAAGTCGACTGCTCTACTAGCTTGCTTCTATCACACTACGGTAGTTGCTAATACAGAAGTATCCTGATGTTTTCAATGTTAACTTTTACCTAACAGAGAAGTGTTTTGCACTATCAAACCTCACCTCAGCAAGTCATACAAGACTGGATCAGTCTGAAACTTGGAATATCAGGTTATTGATGTTTGAGCCTTAAAAAAAAAAAAAAAAAATCACCTAAATATTAATAATTGTGCTTTCATGTAGAAGTTGCTCAAACTCACCTAATTCTCTTTGACCAAAAATAGCTTGAGGTTAAAGCTAACAAGAATATTGAAGTTTCCATTACTTCTAAATTCCAGTCGGAGTAAGAAAACCCAGAATTCAAACTTTTCCTGCAGGGTTCCTGAATATATGCTTTCAGTAAGGATAATTACAGTCTGCAGATTGCCTTACCTACCTTTGTTAAAAACAGCAATTTACATTGATGTTTGATGAGAGGCAGTCTTTGGGAAACAGATTTCAGAAAGTTAATGTGCAGTAGAGTTTACTGAACTCAAATTTTCATTTGTATTTCATATTTGGACAAATTTGTGAAGAAGGGAAGAGAGAATGAAAGAAAGAATAGGCATAGGTCATTATTTCTTCTCTAACCCATTACAAATTGTTTTCAAGAATGTCTATAATAGCATATGGGGAAGAGGTATAGGAAGATGATTTTTGGGTTTGGTTGCTTTTTCCTTGAAACACAAAATGCCAAAAAAAAAAAAAAGGACAAATCGTTATTTGTAAAACATCATAGGATTTGCTTGCAAGTTATATACAGGGAATTCTTTTCATGATTACCATAAAAAAATAAAATGCAAATATGGCTTCTGTATTGAGTATTTCCTCAATTTTTTCCTCTTCAGCCTTAAAGCACATTTTGTCTATAGAACTAATTTGTGTTCTAAAGAATGAAACTATGTTTCTGAAATAATTGCTGTATGCAATCCAAGAGAAATAAGTGTTCAGCTGCACATATCAGAAGACATGGAGGCTTGACAGTGTTTCTTTTATATCTTTGTCCATATAGCTAGGCTATATAGCTACTACCCACAATAATTTAATATTATTATATAAAGAAAGACCAAGTCAACCAAAAACATTGGTGTCAGCAGCTGTTATAACACTGGGTTATAACATTATTAGTCTGACAAGAGTCTTCTGATAGATTAGCATAATATAGAATCGTACTAAACCAGTCTCACTTATTAATCAAAATAGATCCCCAGCCAGGACAAAGTGGTTCAAGAGATCATGGGCAATGAAATGAATCTAAAATGATAAAAAGCAAAATAGCAGAATTAGGTAAATAGGTGCATGTGTGTATACGTGACAGAGAAAACAACGTGGGGAACAAATATCCAGCTGCTCTGTGACTGGTTCCTTCATCCTTTACACAGAAACAATTGCTGTTCTGTGTTTATTTCAGATAGTTGGGTAGCAGAATTCACTATTAAACCAAAAGCCTTTGATGAGATCCTTTCCAATGTGAAAGCCAGAGATGAAGAATGCAGCCAAAATGTACTGTAACATTCATGCTACACTAAGCTACGTCTGGAACAACAGAGTGCTTTCTCTTTCACAGGTTCTTTTGACTGTCCTGTGTTCACTAATTTCTGTGCTAGCGTTTTGAGACCACGAAAAGGATATGCCTTTTCAAAACACTGTGTTTAGGTAAGCTTGTTTGAAATTTACTGTGAAAGTGTGTCTCTTTTATTGAGAGTGTGAAGTTTCTAGGTGCAAGGTGGTTAAGGTGTTCAGCTGTTTAATGGAGGACCTATTAACTAGAGAATTTAGATTGAATAAAAATAATTTCTTTTCACTTTTGCTCTACCACTCTTCTACCCTACAATTTTTTTACGTTCCCTGAATATTTTTTGCTGCAGTCCTATGCTAAGAAATATTTTTAAGGAGTCCTTTGTCCACCATACATGCGGTCATGCAAACACATATATGACTGCCATAAAATGGAATAGTGAATTGTCCATTAAGAAACTTTTAATGTGTCACTCAGACCTTCTCCTATCTGCAAGGCAAACCTGAAAAGTTCCTTCGAACTACAGAGGTCCTGCTCAAAATAGGATAGACATCCAGGTAAATCTTTGAAGACTGTGACTCAGGGACTTTTGAGGTAGGGAAATACCTTAAGGGTCAAGTTCAAAAACTCAGGGACAGAAGACAACATTGTTTCAAGAACTGAGGAGGAGAATTCTATGTTTTTCCTTTGAGCAATTTAGATTTCTAAAAGAACCAGGAGAGACAAACAATCCAGCAACTGCTTTATAAAGCAGGATAACAGTGCTTCCCTTACCTTTACTTGGAAAGAGAGTTATCAGTGTCAAGGCTGCTCATGGAACTGTATCTGTGGTTGTGTAAGGATGAGCTCTGTAAATAAGTACCTCAAACAAAATACCTGACTCAGGTTTCTGTTTCAAATTGCAAAATGATCTAAGGCTACCAAAGCATTATATATCTCAAGAAAGGAAAAAATTGTCTTGTATTACCCAGATAATGAAATCTAATAACTATGCAATCGAACATATATTTCAGAATTGAACACTATTTGATCAGTTTAGACTTTACAAATGTTGATGAACAAATCATATTTAGTATGAAAATAAAGAAACTTGGGCTAATGATGGTATTGACGTTTTATACAGTTTTCATTAACAGCTGGAGTCTTCTTTCCAAAGGCGCTTGATATCAAATGGGCAAAACAAGAAAATGGTACATTCAGTGCACCTCATCAGAACACAAAAATGTTTTGACCCAGTTTCCTCAGGATTTCCATCCAAAATATAAATTGTTGGCACATGTATTTATAAGCACATAAAAGTGTGGTTTAATATCTTGGAATGTATTCACCTTGCAAAACAGTCAAAACAGACAGCAGCTAGGAAAAAACAGGATAGAGAGAATGCAGTAAAGAAGGAAAATGATGCAGAATTTTTACTGAATCTAATAGTTTTGCAGTGTATTATATTAATTTTGACTAGTTATCTCTACATACAGTGACCTCCCCATTTTAAAGATAAAAGTAATCTGGATCCAAGTTTAAAAAAAAAAAATTGGAACATTTTTAGTCTCTTTACTTAGCCCTGTTTTGTATAAGATAGATCAAAACAGCAGGAATTCGAGCTGTTCCAGGTTCAAATAGAGTCTCTGCTTGCATCCTGAAAAAATTTAGAACAAGACCTCATCAAATGTCATTTCCCTAATTCTGCATCTGTGGGGGGGGCAGAAAGCTCCAGCCGGGTATCCAGTCACTGACTACCTCTGACATAGCCACAGATGTATCAAGACATCAGGATGGAGCTCTAAACCAATCCACTGTCTAAACATATCCTAAATCCCACAATGGACAGCACTAAGAGAATTAGTGAGTATTTAAATTTCCTCAGATTAAGATAGGAATATTTTTGGATCCCACTGTAGTTCTTGATATTGGAGTTACTTGGTTTTTAATGAAATTATAAGTGGAAAATGCAGAAAGCAAAGGAATCTACAGACTTCTACAGTATATTTCTAGCACTACCGATAGCTTTAGATTTATATTAATCTTGGATTATAGAAAATAGGGCTGGAAGATGTCTCTAAACACCATTTAGTTGATCTTTTGTTCAAAAGATTGTCAACTACACAGTTGACACAGTTGATGGAGGATCATCAAATATAAGCAAATATAACCAAACATTTCCTATGTTATGAGTCCTGTTCTTAAAAATGTTCAATGATGAAGATTCTGCTACTTCTTAATGTGATATATATTAGTATTTGAATATCATTAAACTGTTGTTTCCAATATCAAAGTTAAATCTCCCCTGCTGCAAATTATCTAATTACTCTTTGCACGACTCCAAAAAAACCACAGGGAAGCAGTTTACTACTTTCCTCTTTGCAGAAACTTTTTACATATTTGAAGGTTGTTAACAAATGTCCTTTCACTCTTCACTTCTCTAGAGCATAGGAACCCAACTGTTTCAGTATCTTTAATAAGTCATATTTTATAGACCCTCCAATGAACCACTTTTACTGAAATAATATCTTGAGGACACGGTAAGCCTATTTTTTTTAATTGGAAACTCAAAAGACAGTGGGATTAGTGCAGTCATACACTCAAAGGTAATTACCTGATATTAGATGTACATTTTCTACTGTTTGCAGTTATAAGCAGGAGTAATCCCCAGCAGACTCCATCCAAGATATTTTCTATTTTTCACATGAAATAACCAGTTACACCGCAATGAAAATGATTCCATAACATATTGTCATCTGACATTTATTTTGTTCTATTCTTCTTGTAAGAGTAGAAAAAGGAGTGGCAGGTTATTGTTACTATGAGAAGTTATACTACAACAACAGCAACCAAAAAAAGGGAAACACTTGAAACAGAAGAAAGTTTATTTCACCACGTTAACATTTGACACGTATGTCATGGCACTGGAAGTAATTACATGAGTCAAAGATGTCACTTTTAGACTTGAAAACTGCAGAACAATCATCTTCGACTCATTTTCTCTGGTTTTGTGGGGATTTTTGGTTTTGTTTGTTTGTTTTTTCTTTTTGGTCTGTTTGGGATTTTTAAATGGGAAGAGGATTTGATAAGGACTTATTCTGTAACACATATCTGCAAATGTTGCTGTTTTAACCCAGCTCGTGCACTGAACCATGCAACTAGAATTTTGCTGGTTCTGTTCTAGATTAAACCAAGATTTATTATGACATATGGCAGTCCTCCCCAAGTCGGAGAGGGTTCATCTTGGAAGCTGTGTATATTTTGAGGGCTGGCAGAAGGTGAAGCCTTGGAGCAACTTCATGCTGTCCCAGTAAGGAAGACAGCAGCTGATGGGGCTGTCATTATGCTTATTAATGCTCTCATCCTAGCCCAGGAGCTGAGTCTGCAGGATATTCTGCATAACTACAGCTGCTGACCCAACTACTGCCTGATACGTGGTACAACAGAAACAAGGTCAGTGTTTAGCTTAATGTCTGCCCCAGCCAGCAGACAGTTAGTAGAAGGATCTGAATGGAGTGTCCCATTGTTTCCACCACTCAAGTTCATGCACAAGCCTGGAATACTTCCAGCCTGGTGAATATTTTTTCTCCCTCTTCTCTTTCTCTCTCCTTCCATTCACCTCAGGGAGTAGAATATGTGTGATATGCTCCCTGAATGCCTAGTTCTGACCCTTTCCCTCCTGGCATGGAAAAGCAGAAAAGTAGTAACTAGAGTGGTACACTCAGTTTCAGCTCCTGTAAGGGTTGCAGCCATGCAGATTCTTGAGGTTTTCCAATGCAGGAAGCAAAATGGCTGAGGTCATTCCATTTTCCCATTTATTTCCTTTCCATCCTGAGATGCAGGGCAGGGAATTACAAGGACTCCTTACCTCTCTTCCTTCTTTTTTGCTTTATTGTCTTCTTTTTCAGTGCCTCCTCTGTCTGAGCAGAGAGAGGTTATATATTTATGAGTGTCCAGGCTATAGTAGAAAAGAAGCAAAGCCCTTGCTAAAGAACACAAGAACAACCAATAAAGAACAATGAAACTAAATCCTTTACAAAGCTCATTATCAATTCCCCTAAAGCTTATTATTGTAACTTCACCAGCTTGAAAAAGCAAAGGATAATTGTTTTGCTTGACTAAACTATGATATTTCTACACTGACTTCTGTGATCTTGCTGCAGGCTGACAGGCAACATAAAACAAATTAAGATCGTGTAAGTCAATCATCATTGAAAATGGTACTATGCATATGAAGGATGTCTTATCTGCACACTTATTCCATTTTGTGTCCTATAATTTAAAAAAATGTTAGGTAATTTTGTAGCCTCTGTTCAAATCTGGACAGAGTACTTTACAAGTGTAATTGGGTATCTGCAACTAAGTTGGGGATCAAAGTTCAGAGTCAATAACTTAGGAAAGTGTCTTTGTGTTCAGAAATTCAATTTTTTTTTTAGCAAACACCATGTATCCTCAAGGAATTAGATATTTCAGAGTAGAGGTATAGTTGTACTGGATTATCTGAAAAGGGTCTGGATTTCTCTCAGACTTCTTGAGACTAAACTGGCTTTAGTAATGGTGTGTTCCCTATACAGACCCTTTTTGGGGCTTTGAGCATAAGGTATCTTTCATTTAGTTAGTTCTTACCATACATTCGGTCTTCCTTAATCTTTTTTTTTGTGTACTTGAAATATACAAGATTTTTTGAATTTTAATATCATAAACATATTACACCTAGAGGAAAACAACTTACCAAAAAATATTCTGCAAAATGGCCTGGCCATGAGGAGGCTTTATCAGGAAAGGCTGTATGCTTTTTAATATTTTCATTAGGGGCTTGCTCTCACTAACTTTTTCAGAAATATTTTAAAATTTTGATATAACTTCCTCTGTTATCTTTGGAAGAACATCAGTTGCTAAAAAAAAAAAACAACTTTGTGTCTTGTAGGTTTTCCTTGAACATTCTGTGGGTTAGAGAAATCTGACCATGGAAACTTCATCTTTGTTCTTAAAAATATTTTGTTTCTAACTGAAAAGCACAAAAAATGTGCTGTCAGTTGCATCAGAGAACAGTAGTGACTGAAAAGCTAGTCAGAAAAGACTGAAATGGACTAGAAGGAGTCGACAGCACAGTCAACTTCCAAGTTTATGTTGCTGAGGTTGAGTATTGTCAGACAATTGATACTTGGTTCTTAGTTCAGGCAGTGGCAGACACTAATCATTGCACTTATCAAAAGTTGATTTTCTGTTGTACAAATAGCTTTCTTATTATTATTTACTATTCTAAGCAGTTTTAGTTTGAAAATATACATTCTTATTTTGTTCACATGTCATGGAGTACAATGGTAAAAGACTGGAAAGATATAAATACTAAATGTAACAGTGAATTGAAACATACTTGACTTTTTAATTCATATAATCATTGAGTTCTCTATAACATATCAAAGAATGTGGCAGAATGAAGTAAAGGTGAGCAACTAAGCTGTTAATTCTACAGGAAAACAATAACTTTCATGTTTTTCTTACATCATCCTTTCATATCATCCTCTACCCCTGCCTGTTGAGATTCAAGACAAATTACAAAGGCCGATATGAATTTCAGAGCCGTCACCAGTATTTCCCTACTTGTGACTAGCATGAAAGGAGTTTAGTGTAAAAAGGTACTGGAAGTCAATAAAAACAGTGCCTTATATTATGATTTATTTTCTCACTTATGCTTGTATATAGCCCCAGTGATTTGTAAAGATTCTTTCCATAGAAACAGCTAGCAAAATACCACAGTTGCTCTATTCATGCAAAAAGACAGAGAAAAGGGGGGGGTCTCAAGAGAGAGAGAAGGAGAAAGGTCCTGACAGCAAAAGGGAAAGGGACAATGCAGATATGTGAGCATCACTCAAGAAAAGATGACTGCACCCTGAGTCAGTCAGGCTGCTGACCAACCTTTTACTCAGCCCATGACCACCAAAAGCTGAGTGATATGCTGCCAAAAATAAAGACAGAACCTTTAAGAAGATGTGGCCATACTTTTTTGACAATGATAATATAAATGTTTTCCAAACTGAAGATTGTAAATAGTTTTAATAAAAGACCTGGACCCAGGAACTCCTACATTTCAACATATTTAGAGGTAAGTTGCATTCTCTAACAACAGAAGAAAACCATGCATACTACCATTCAAAAATAAGAAGGCTTTTAAGGCACCATTTTTTCATGTTAGATAAAGGATATTGAAAGACCATAATGGGATTACATTATAATCCACAGGGAAGAGCAGGATTCATGTCAAAGGATTCTAGCTATAGTTTTATTAAGCTTGCCTCTTACTTTCAGAGATTAAGTAGCAGGACAATATCTGGCACCTGATACAACAACAGAAAGGATTTCTGTGGTTTTCGTGTTATGTGTTTGACAGCAACATTAATGGAAGAGCTGTGAGCTGAGCAGTTTTGAAAGGTTTACTCTCTGCAGTTTATGAGTTTCTTTAGAATGTGCTTTCAGAAGAAAGTGCATAGAGTAAGAGCACATTTTTAAACTACCTGATTTAAGTAGATTCAGGACTCATGAAATGGCCTTGATGTAAAAAAGAATTAGCTATGGTTGATATGAAAGGAAGCATTGTAGATATGCCTGAGATAAAGAACTTCTACTAAATAAGCCTGCTGAAATTTTTTCTTGCAAGCTTGAGAGAATAGGGGAGATTACAGCATTTTCCTGTGCCATTAAGCAATCAGAACAACATGTATGAACTGAATGTCTGTACATATGAAAATGAAATAATCAAAATGCTAAGTTTCATCAGGATGGAATAAGTTTTGTGCAGAGCTAGAAAATACATAGATTGTAAAAAACCCACCTATTTGAACTGGTAATGAACCATAGTATGATCTTTTGCACGCAATTGTCATTTCACGTAAATGACATGAAGACAAAATCACCTCCTAATCTGAGAGGTTCAGTTTCACCAATTTGTGGTTCTGTTCTCAATACAAAGAAGTGAGTGCTGCTGATTTCATTATTCTTAGTGTGCATGTGTGTCAGTGCCAAAACAACTTGTAGTGTTAATAGTTGCCACTTCTTGCTTATCTTTTATTGCTAAAATAGATGGTAAAGAGAGGTAATTGTAATTCACATTGTATTTTCACTGCTGTTTTATACTACATCTTCCTAGTGGAAGGTAAGAGAAATACCCATTTGGAACTCTAAATGAGGCTCCAGGTATTTCTAGAGCAAACCTGTCCCAAAGGTCCATGCTGTCAATACAAGGTTATTTGAAAACTCAATATATTTTTAAATTAGACACTCTGATAACATGGAGTGAAACTAAATGAGTCTTTATTACCCTTGCTTCTGGATTCTCAGTGAATGTCCATGTAAAACAAAGTATCGTGACTTTCTTTTGTACTGATAGAAGTGGAAGGAACCTGAAGAGTTGCAATGAGGAAGCACACAAGAAAAAAGCTTTTGTGCTGTAGCACACACCTAATAAAGAATCATATTAGAGATCATTTATTAAATGCCTAAATGAATAAGCAGAAGAATACACAGAAAGGACTACCTGGTTTTTATTCCATTTGAATAATATTTTAAAGAAAAAAAAAGAAACATATTAATGGTGTTGTAAACCACCAATTGGAAGGCATAATAACAATAATGTACTTTGTATTTAAATAAAAATATCACCTTTACCTTTTGCTTGTTGCTATAAATTATAATAGATTATTATATAATCTATTAATAATATATAATAATATATAATCTATTAATAATCTATAATAATATATAAGATAATAACTTTGTTCTTCCTAGATTTAAGGCTTTTACTACCTGCCAATGGAAGAGATTTAATGTTTGACAGACAGTGACTAAATTAATCTTTATTTTTCAGGAGGACTTTAGATTTCTTTCATCTTTAAGGCCAGTAGAAACCACCATAAACTTTTTGACTGGCCTCTCACTATAGAATTCCAAACTAGTCAAACAGCAAACCTCTAACTTTTTTTCTAAGCTACAGAACTTAATCAAAGAAACTATCTAAATTAAACTCATTCCCATACAAATCACTCCAGTTTTTAAACTCTGATAAAATATGTACATCTTATGTTCATTTTTGCTTTAAATTCTATTACATTTCTTAAGTTTTGCTCTGCTTAAATAGTTCAGTTTCACTATAGAATCTCTTCTGTACTGTAAAATTAACCTTAGGTGTATTTTGTTCCTCTTCACCCATCATCATCATGTATTCTCAGCATTGCCCTTTTCCTGCTACATGAATACTTTATAGCAGCTCACTGGTTCTCGTGATTGAAAGGAACATTCCAAAATACAAGCACGTAATGCAAACCAAACACGGATACAATGTTTAGTGGTGACGGCACAGAATACATAAAGACAAACAAATGAATGAACACCAGTTAAAGATTTTTATTTTTTTTTGCAAGGAATCACTTTCAAATAAATGCTGGTCCTGAAATTCTTCATTCAGTTATAATAACTATGTAGAAAACCAAGAGCCAGGAGTCTGAAGTTGCAGCTTAATGTGACACCACAGAACAAATTCCTTTATTTGTTAAAATATTTGTTCAGTTCTTTTGGATCAGGTCTGTGGCATTGCTGTGGTTTAATCCCAGCCAGCAACTAAGCACCACACAGTCTCTCGCTCACTCCCCTCATGGCGGGATAGAGGAGAGAACTGGAAGAGTAAAACTGAGAAAATTTGTGGGTTGAGATAAACACAGTTTAATAAGTAAAGCAAAAACCACACATGCAAGCAAAGCAAAATAAGGAATTAATTCACCACTTCCCATCGGCAGGCAGGTGTTCAGCCATGTCCAGGAAAGCAGGACTCCATCAGGCGTAACAGTTACTCAGAAAGACAAACACCGTCACTCTAGATGTCCTCCCCTTCCTTCTTCTTCCCACAGCTTTATATACTGAGCATGACGTCATATGGTGTGGAATATCCCTTTCATCACTTGGGACAGCTGTCCCAGTTGCTGTGTCCCCTCCCAGCTTTTTGTGTACTCCTAGCCCACACAACAGCGGGGCAGTGTGAGGAGCAGAAAAGGCCTTAACTCTCCATAAGGATTGCTCAGCCATAACTAAAACATCCCTGTGTTATCAACACTGTTTCCAGCACAAATCCAAAACATAGCCCCATACTAGCCACTATGGAGAAAATTACCCCAGCCAAAACCAGCACAGGCATGTTTGGAATTTAAAGTCACCTAAGGATTATGCAGGTATGATAAAGACAAACAGCATACTAAAGCAGCTATGCAATCTCAACAGAAATGACTATATATGTTGTGATTTTGGCTAAGCAGCCCGTGGCTTGCATAACTAAATAAGGAAAAAAGAGTTTTATGTAAGACCTGCAAACTACAGTATTGGCAGACTTAGGCTTGCTTTATATTTGATTGGGTTTGGTGAAATACCTTGGGGTTTTGGTATATTAAATAAACAAACTGATTTATTGCCCTGTTCATGCTTCACATTAAGCATTTGAGTAGTCTCACTGACATCAGGGGATCAAAGCTAAGCATGGGCAACAGATCTGCATGACTCAAGCTTTTAGTGCGAGATTATAATTCGTATTTACTTCTAGCAGTTATAACTCTCTCGGTTTTTGTTTTCTATTAATAAATTAGCATTCCAAAGGCTAGAGCTTGATTTATACTACCCAAGATCAGCACACAGATGTTTCAGTGCTTCACACAGCTCTTGATACCTGCTTCATGGGGCGTTTGACTACTCAGTAACTCTGAAATTAAAATGCTTACCCATACAAAGCGCTGGGAACATCCATAATTAACTTGAATATGAACAAAAAAGTTATTATTTGAATGTTTGAATGTTGAATTTTTCTTAATCATCATATGTCTACTATTTCTTTTATCCAACTATCTAATAATAATAAAAAAGTCTTCTGTCTGCAATTAGCCTCTGAAATCTTCTCACATCTTCCTCTTACACATACAAACACAACTTTCCTACATACAGAGGAAGGGAGCTATTTGACAGCCTTCCTGATTTTTGTGCAAGATAAAACAGGTGGTATACAAATTGTCATACTTCTCTGTCACCATTCTGTTCTCAAAGGATTCCCACAAGGAGAAAGAAAATAATTTGCTTTCCAGCTTCATTCAACTATTGTCAGTGATACTGAGGCTGCATAAAAGAGAGGATCTGCTGATATTTCTTTACTAAGAAATGAAGGAGGAGACAATTTCTGCAAGGTATGTAATAAAATATTACTCTGACGTGTATCAAAGAAGGGTTGCTTTGGACCAGTAACCTGGCATAAAATGTCATTGTTATTGCTGCTTTACTAAATCACTCAGTTATCCTTCAGAATCTGCTTAAATGAAGAACACTGTTTGAAGTGTTATTTACCTACCCTAAAGCTACCGTGTACCTTCCGTGTTACCTCAAATAAAATGTGGTAAACCAGTCATAAAAGTTTGGTTTTTGTGTGTTATCTCACATGTCCATCTCATCAATGTTCACCCAGTGATCTGTGAGGCAAGCAATTCTGCCTGTCAGCTTTCCTTACACATCCAAGAAAAATGAGCACAATAGAAACTGACTTCAAGCAATATTCACTTCTGATTTGTTACTTTTCATCCCAGTCTTGGGCTATACCCCATTATTTCCTATACACTGTTTCAGTACTTGAATCTGTCAGAAAAAAAATAGTGAGAAGGATAAATTTTCTAGTAGAGCACTGCAGACAGGGAACACATTGATTTTATTTTAAGTATTAGTTTCCAAAGTGTTTGGAAAAGATCAATGTATCAACAAGGACAGAAATCTTTTTCCTTTAAAAGAAAAAAAACCCCAAAATTTACTGTGAAGTTTGTAGATATCTGAAGTTCAGAAATCTCAGTAATTTGCAAAGAGTTTTAACACCAGTGTATTAAAAAGTTTCAGATTGAAATGTTGATCCAAACAGCCAGGAAAATAACAGTGAATTATCACTAGCTCATGCTCATGAGGTTGTAATAAGATGTACTGTACAGATTTGATAGACCGTAAAGTGAGTATTATAAATGCAGTGCCTTACTGGGATAGTTTAGCTTTCCTCAGACTCCTGCAGGAGTAATTTCAAAGAGTTGTTTAGTCCCTTAATGGGAGAAAGAATTTTGTTGGTACTCCATCCAGTCTCGGTGCAAGGTGGCAGCCTTATCTTGTGCACTCAGGGGTAGGTAGCAGCAGTACCTTTCTTAACTAGTGGTTAAAACCATCAGCTTTTATGGTAAATTTAAAGTAGCCTAGAGGAATCAATTTCCTGTTTGTATACATGTCATTAGAAGGCTCTGTATCTTCCTACTACTTATGGTAGAATTTCTCACAGGATTCTAGTGTATTCTGTATGTCTTCTCAGTTTTATATGTTACATCTTATTAATGACAGGATCTTCATGTCAGCTTACTTGCTCCTTTCACTAGTTGTGGAAGAAGAATCTTCATCGTCTCAATTGTTTCCACTCTGATACAGTAACACTACACACATATTTCCAAGGAAATAGAATTCAAGTTCGTTTGCATCATATGACATTTTCAGTCCTTCTTTTATTTATGAGTTTTCACTTTACCTCATTTGGCCATCCCACTGGAGCTGACCCACACAGCTACTTCACTCTGAGAGCAAACAGCAGAAAACCAGATGATTTACTCACTGTATTCTGCACTATTTTTGCTTTTACCACATTCAGAGCACCTTATTCAGTTCCATAGGCTTCTGTTCATAGCTTTCTGCAGTTCATACCTTTCTGCTGCATATTTCATGGGAGCAAGAAGCAGGATAAACATCTTCTATGCTCCAAGAACTGGAGAAATTAATGGCTGGCTGTTGGAAGATGAATGTGAAAACAAAGATGAGAGCAAGTGCTTACTGGGAAAGAGAAAAAATTGACACCAATGGATGGAGGAGGAAGGATAAAAATTCTTGAAGCACCAGAACTACCTTGGTAAACTGAGTGAAGAAAGTGCAAGGAGGGATACTTATACAAGTGAAGAAAAAAGTTGAGACTGATGAATGGAGGCCATATAGTGTGATAGGGATAGATTCTGAAAAAAAAAATGTGGATAGACATGAAGAATAACAGCCATAATGACAGACTTCCTAGGGGCTGGGAAATTGAAGAACCTTTGTCATTGCAAAAATCTCATTTGTTCAGTGTTGAATCTCTTGTTCTTCAGCAGTTTTTAAAATCCATCTGAAAATTTCTTTCAACTTTTTGTCTTGCAAATTCTCCCTCTGGTACAGGAGGGCTGATGAAGAACTACAACTTTACCTTTACCAGATATACATCCAGATACATTCACAAAAATTTGCAGATTAACTACTACTGTGATGGCTCTCGACTCACAAAAATTCAGCATCACAGAAACCTGCAGTCCGTGCTTTAAATTAAAAGACAGCAACTATGTGAAAGGACACAGGAGTTCAAAAGCTAACAGGGAACCTCATTAAAATGACCCATACTGCAAACATTCTGAGCTGAAGGAAAAAAAAAAAGAAAATACCAAAAATAGAGATGTCTGTCTACTACTTTTCATAAAAGCTCTTTCTGTGATGTGGATTTACCACAAGACCCAGATCAGTTAACCCTTCCTCTAATATCTAACATGTTGAGGTGTAATAAAACAGTTTCAGTCCGATCTCACATAAAAGGAAATTTCCTTTACCAAAATCTCCCCACGAATATTTATTCTTTAAATAAAGTTCCAAAGAATCTGCTGAATTTTCACTTAAAGTTTCGGGCATACTAATAAACTCTTAAAAATAGAACAATAATACTTCAATTACACAGCAGTACCAAGAGACTTAAGATGGTACAACTGAGCCATTTCAGTATGAATTTAATAATCCTATTATAGTCCTGATATTTCATCACTTCGTGTCAACAAGAAAGGGACTGAGCTTTTAGAACAGTGCTTTTTGCAGTCTGTGGCCCATGTACTCTGAGTCAGTCCATGGACCTAATGTGTTCATGGATCTAAAAGGTCAATGTTCAGCAGCTAAGGAAAGTAGAGTGGTTATAGTTCAGAATTCAGAGGGCCGTTTCTTTACCAGAATAATAGCCAAAACCAGTCAAAACATAAAAAGCTTGAAGGCTAGTGCTTAACAGTAGTTGATATACATCAGAAACCAATGAGAATGTAGCAGATAGGAGCATGAAGACTGCTTGATAATCATTAAAACATTTAAGCTAAAATCAATTAAACCCTTCAGAACTGCTTATTAGTTCCTATTTCTTCTTTTATATTTGTAACTTAGAGTTTACCAGATCTAAAATAAGGTGTCAGGCCCTTGGATCCACCAGAATCCAAGGTGTTTTCTTCTATAATCATCTGAGACGGCCAGCCATTTACTACTCTAACACCTCCGTGAAGAACACCAAAATGTTGAGTGGAAAGGAAAGTTGAGCATGGGATGGCAGGAAAGGGGGAAAGGGGCAAAAAAATCCTACCCATGGCAGGTGTTCAGACTCCCTTTCTGAAGTTTTGGCATCTAACTCAAGGGTGTACGTTAAATACCATCATCCTCCTTAGAATCCAGAGCTTGGAGTCCTGAGGAGAAAACTTTAAAGAGCTTCTTGTTAAAATCACTCAGAAGATATTGCTTATTTTTTTCTTTTTTTTTTTCTTTTTTTTTTTTCAGAAAAGCTGCATTGACTGTGCTTGCACTACAGGAAGAGAAAATCTGGGTTACTGGCTGCTGCAGCCTGAGGGAAATTAAACCGGGGCTTTAATGTTCCTATTTACCAGGCATCAGTGTTACCTTGCTAAAGCTGGTCTGTATGTAGCAGATGATGCAATACTTATGGGTCCAAAAGTAGGATGAATGAAAAATGACCTAATTAGCAGGCTAGTAACCAGAATGCCCAGCTGAGAATGTGCTGGTCTGCTTTCCACTCATGGCTCTTTGAAATACAGCTTTTTGTTCTAGCTATTGAATAATGTAAAATACATAATAGAGAACAGTCCAAGTGCAGGGAGTAACACTTTGATTCAGGCACTGCCAAGCTAAGGACAACCTGAAGGAGATCTTCCACTTTGGAGAGTTTCCCTTTCATCACCCGACACTTTTGGGCCAGGTGTGGAAAGGTTGATAAGTAACCTGTTCTCAGCTGTAGTTTGTTTTTACAGAAATACCATGTGATTGTACAGAACCATAGGAAGACTTGATGATTTTAAATGAATTATGCTTTTTAGTGATCAGTATTACCTCTGAGGGTTCAATTTACTGAATAACATTTTCCCCATTCAGATTCTTTTTTTTTTCTACTCCAAAGCAATTTATTTCTATAGAAAGCTGTCCTTAATTGAATAATTCTGGAAGAATTATGCTATTAAACTCTGACTGTCGTCTTTTGAAACAGGTAAGTATTTAAATTTATCCTATTTTGATACAGATGTACGGATCTGTCTGGAACCACTCAACCAAGGTAGCTAAGTTTTACTATCTCCACATTTTGCATAAACAAAACAAGACAAAACGAGACTCGGTTGCTTGCCTGAGATGATAGGGGGTACTGAATGGGCAGAATTGGGAATGTTCTTTTAATTCCTAGCCCAATGCTTTTTCCAGAGGTCTATGCATTGAAGTGCCATATCTGCTGGAAACTTGCCTACAAGTCAATTGCACACCACAACATTAAAAGCAGGACCTTCTCACTGAAAAGTAAATTCTGGACTAGTAATTTCAAGAGTACTTGTCTATGTAGGCTACAGAGTTAGGAAAGAAGCTAGATCATAGAGCCTTACCTAAGATTTTCTTTTCACACTAGACATTTACCTTGTCTGTTTTTCCATTTTTTTTTGCTTCTGATGCTGAATAGTTTCTCCCTTCAAGTAGTATGCAGTGTCTTTGGTTAATCAATTCTCATAGAATGCTCTGAATAGCTTCAGTGGAAGATGTACTCTGATTTGCAAGGCTTTACTCAAATGTTTCTGTACACTAGGAAAAAAAATAATTTGGGTTTGAAAGCTAGTGGCTTGGGTTGTTTTCTGGTAACGCTTTTGGCTTTGAAACATCTTGGCCAAATTCAGCAGCTGAAAATGGGACCTAGAGATCAGTATAATTTTGACATCAGCTCAGACCCTTTCTTCATTATTCACAGAGGGTAGTTAGTGGTGATTGCTATAAATAATCTTAACTGATTCAATTATGTGAGTAGGGAAATCTATATCCAGTGCTTCCTTTCATATTTACAGATGATATCAAGTAGTAGAAAAGCTTTCTAATGATCAATAAAGCTCATTTAAACTCACTGATTACATTTATACACTTCCACATCAAAAAGGTTTAAATTAAATATCTTAACTCAAGTTTCTAAATCCATTCAAAATACTTCTGCCCGCTCAAGAACTTATTAGAAGTCCTATTATTGTAATGGTTGGACACATTACTGGATTCACGGCCAGTGAAGAAATCATCAAAGTATTGAAGATGGCGTAGATCAGAGTAGTGTACATGACACTCAATATGAATTTTAAAAGGCTGTGCATGTGTTCACATTTTTTTCAGAGGTGATTGTTGATTGCCACAGTGTAAAAAACACTATGCACATCCAGCAGCTTTTTAATGCTTTACTATATTTATAACCTTAACCTTAATAATTTTGCATACAGCTGAACATACTGATGACAAGCTCACTCTTGCAGTTAATCATATTAAAATTTCTTCATATTGTCCAGTTTCTCAACATCAAGTACTTCAATGCATTTCCAACATATTTTGCCACATTTTTTCAGAGGTTACTGTGATGAATCAACAGCTAGAAAGTATCAGGCAGTAGATGTCCAACAACTGGCATAACTTACAGAGGCCTGGGAGTTGCCACAAGTTTTCTCAGTCTGTCCACTAGGTCCTGTATAACCCACTGGGACTGTGGTAGTGCTGAAAGAGACCCTGATATTTTGCTACACACTTTCCTTCAACTCTGCAACTTACATGGAAATAAAATGGGATTCTGCAACATCAGGGCTGGAGAAACCATTTTATAGGAGGAGATGAGGCTATTAGAAGTTTCAGGACTGCGGATACAGATATAATCCTTTAGGCACAAAGTCCTACTCTTGGGTTAAAATATCCACAGGGCCTTGTATATTTTTAAATACTGCTCACAGATGGTTAGTACTGTGCATTTTCTCAAGTGAGAGAACATGTTCTGTCTCTTTTGAATATAAAGTGGTAAAAAGGAATGGAATAGGGGTAGGATACTTTTTCCCTCTGAAGGGATGCAGGTGATATAACTCAAAAGAGTAAGAAAAGTATTCTTCTTTAGCCACCAGAATAAAGTTGCCAAATGGAATCTTTTTTCCCACATTTTGTCCTAGAAATAAAAGAAAATATATGACTTAACTGGGAAACTGTCAAGGGCAAATACGAGGTATCTTTCTTGCTGTTAAACTGATGCATATGGTGGCCAGTATTAGCTGGTTTTCTAAACAGCTCAATGTCACAGCTGGGCATGTTTCAGGAGGCTCACATACCAACCATAACTAAAACAGCATGTAATTCATGCAAACTAATTTTGTATCTTTATTGTGTTCCCATTTTTTTCTGCTCTGCTTCTCCACTGTGGGAGAGCTAGACTGGACCCATTCTGGCAGTACCTTCTTTACTTACCTAGACATCGATGAGACAGTTCATATCAGTAGTCATTTTACATTTCATTGGAATATTGCTTCTTTTGCAAACATAGAGCCCTGCAAATCAACCCTGAGTTGTTTCTTTCACACTGCAGACAGTAAACTACAGGTCCACCATTCTGCATCACAATAATCTCTTTTTTTTGTATTTAGAAGCGACATCCTTTTTGGTAGCTGTGTGCTATATAAGGAACTAATAAATGTGCTAAACTAAGTAATCTCAAACACGTATTTGTTTGTAGTGGTTCATTTTTGTTGATTATTTCAGACAACCCCATAATTAGCAATTTTATAGGGCAATCATACTTGTTCTGAGAATTCTAAAGTGAAATTGAACAATTTAAACTCCACCCTTTTCACCTCTTAGAGCACCCATACCAGACAGCCTGCTCAGCATTGCATTCAGGGAATTACAGGCCTCTAGGCTTCTGGCCTTCATAGTCATTCTTGCTCTTTCCTTACGATTGAAAAGACACAGACAACACCTAGCAAGAGAGAGACGGAGCAAACTTTGTAGACGTGCATAACAAAAGAATAATTTCTTAATAAGAAGAAAGAAAAGAAGGTGCTCATTTCCTTCACTTCATAGGCTTTTTATGGAAATAAGTCATTTCTAACAGTAGAAAAGAACTCATGACCAAGTTGTAATCACACAGAGAGGAAAGAAAAACCAAGAGGTAAGAAAGGAGATTGTCGGAGTGGGAGACGGACCCGGAGTAACGATGAGTCTCAATATGAGTATGGTCGTTCTCACTTTATTCAAGTTCACACAGAGTATATAAAGACAGACAAGCAGAGCACGCGCTAGCAACAATTATACGATTGGCTTACAGTCTCTGTTCACGCGCCTAGAGCGCTCACACAATTAGTGCAGACCTCTTGTCCACGCGCAGCAGATGTTTCTCTATCTCCTGGAGGCAGTACCACTTATCACTTACTTATCATGTAGCTACTTCTTCATACTTCTGTTTCTCAAGGACAGTTCACAGCCTCCTCCGGGCTCTCATCCCTATCAAAGACTGGGTTGCTCATTGTAATCAAGTCATGCCCTTTTTCACTCAGCCATTCCTCCACAATTCCCCCTTTTTGTTTTTGAGCAATCCAGGCTTGGTTTACTACTTTTAACATAGCTCTCTTAATACAACTAAGCACTAAACATAAGCACAGACCTATAATCACAAGAGTTATTATAATGCGCAAGCCTTCAATAAGCAAGCCTACTAACCATTGTGGCATATTCCCAAACAAGTTAGTCAGCCACCCATCTAAAAACCCATGGTTTTGACGAATTTTGTTTGCATGCTCTTTTAACCATTGCAACTGTTTATGAATTGATTCACTGTAATCGGACAAATTCATACAGCACATGCCTTCAAAATCCTCGCAACCATGACCTTGAGCTAATAGCAAAAAGTCAATTGCGGCTCTATTCTGCAAAATTGCGTGGCGTAAGCTATTTTGATCTCCTAACAGAGTTTCTATTACCTCAGTGGTGACTTTAGCTTGTTTTTCAGCCCAACAAGCTAACCGTCCTATCTCCTTCAAAGCTCTGCCTGCTGCTGCCCCAGGTACAAACAGGGATAAAAACACTCTCTCCGTGGGATTGAGTAAGGTAACTTCATCATTGCAATTTGGTGGGAGACCCGTGACCGCCCGTTTTGTACGTGCGGCATTTTCTCCCTCGGTTACATTTTTCCACCAGTTTTGATTTGGGGCTAATAACGTTAGTTTGCCAAGATAACATGGACCACCTATCGCATTTTTCGGAATTCCCTGCCATGCCCTGTCACCACATATCAAAAACACGTTTGGCGGCAAGGCTTTTGGGGTGCCATTTTTCCAAATTTGCTGTTCCCCTTTTGTTCCAACCCCAAGGGCTCCCAATCCTTGTTTTGATGTGTCATTTGTGCCACAAAATGCACCTTTATGTCTATAGTCATAGTAGTTTGCTTTCGGTGTGACGTTTGTCCACCCCGTCCAATTAAATGTTCGATAATAATTTACGCCAGTAAAGGCAGGTCCTCCAAAAAATATGCAGGTTTGAGTCCAGTTCTGGGAGACATTTCCAATTCTCATTGATCCTAACAGTTCTAATTCTTGAGGGTCCCAAGGCAGCGTAACATTCAGGCTATTAAGGAGCGTGGCACTACAATTACTAACACTCTGAGAATTAATACAGTTCTGCTTACTATACTTGCTAAAGTCTTCTACCTTAAAACCAGGCACTCCTATCAAACATGTCCGAAAAGGCTCTGTAGCAGAGGCAAGCGATAGACAAAAGGCTTGTTGTCCTGTCTTATTCGCCCAGGTGACCCACATGTTTTCCCTAGGTTCAATCTTGTGGAGGGTCATTACCGCCGGAATCAATATCCCCAGGGTCAGGATCTTGAACATCTTGATTGTCAGGCGGATCATGTCGAGTCAGAGCAGGTTTTACAGCTCGACTAGGCACCCACACTGGACCGCAATCTGTGGAGACACACATATAACCTCGACCATTAAATATAACAGGAACAGGCCCCAACCAAATTCCAGAGACTGGATCTCTATACATCACTTTGAGTTGCGGGAGTATTGTTGTACTATTGAACTTAAGGTTTTGATGGTGAATCATCACTGGCGGTTCCTCTCGATCACCCATGAGACAGAGAAAGTTCAACGTAAAGAGCACACGATGTAGCCTTTGCTGAGCATCTGTCTCTACTCCCTTTTGTTTACCTAGATAGTCCTTCAATACTTGATGAGTGCGTTCCACTAATCCTTGTCCCATAGGCGAATGTGGGATCCCTGTCGTGTGATCGACTCCCCATCTTAGCAAGAACTTTCTAACCTTTTGACTAACATAAGCAGGCCCATTATCAGTTTTAATGCATTCAGGCACTCCTAATACAGCAAAGCAAGCAAGCAAGTGTTTACATACATGATGTGCCTTTTCTCCGGGCAATGCGGTTGCCCAGATCATTTTTGAAAATGTATCAATGGTCACATGTACATACTTCAAGCGACCAAACTCTGGGATATGTGTGACATCCATCTGCCACAACTCTAACGCTTTTAATCCTTTTGGGTTCACTCCTAACCCTATTCCTGGGCCATGGCTCCCACATTTCGGGCAGGCTTGGATAATGCCTCGAGCCTCATTTTCTGTTAAATTAAATTGTCTTTTTAGCCCTTTTGCATTTTGGTGAAAATTCTCATGACTCTGCCTAGCTTGTTGAAATTTATCCATAGGAGGCACATGACACACTGGACTAACCAGGCTGTCAGCAAGTTGATTGCCCTGGCCTAATCCAAGGTCTAGCTGATGACTACGAATATGGATAACACAACAGGCAGCTGTTCTTTGGTCAAGTATAGATCGCAACCAAATAAATAAAATCCCCAGCCTAGGATTAGCTGTCTCTCTAAGTAGAGCGTCTTCCAGGCGTGGCACTATTCCAGCCACATATAATGAATCTGTTACTACATTCAAGGGAGCGCTTAGCCAATTGTTCAAGGCCCAAACTACTGCGGTTAGTTCCAATGTTTGAAGGGAATCTCGAGGTTGTCCCTCTATGATATGCTGACACCATTGACCCTTTTCCTGCCAAACACAGGCTGCACGCCGCAAGCGTTTGCCTGCATCTGTATACACAGTGATACCATCTGACAATGGGTCTTTCTGTACCTTGGGTCTTTCTAGCCACTGATTTCTTTTTAAAACTTGCCATAATTTCCCTTGTGGCTGTTGTGAATGCACTCTCCCATTGTAGCCTAACAAGGCTTCTTGCATGGCAGCGTCATTACGCAGCCACCATTCTAAATCTACAGCGTTAACAGGTATGCTAATATCCTCTGGTTCTTTACCACTGATTTCTATGATTCGTGATCTTCGTATCAATTCACCTACTGCTTCAGTTCGCGTTTGAATGCTCGTTTTTGGTTGTACACTTAAGAATACCCATTCTAAGACATTGAACACATTCTCTTTTGTTACCTTCCCTTCGCATTTGTCAGTGGCATCACCAAAGAAGGAGAAGGGAGGAGCAAGTTCCCCCTTTTTGTTTTGCCATTGACAAATGACTGCATATGGTGAATCTTTCCCATTACATATTATCAAAGACACTGGCAACATTAAAATGCGTCGAGATGACCACGTCGATTGCAGTTTTTGTGCAATTTGTTGTAGTGCTGCTTGCTGTGTCGCCGTCAGAGTAACACCGTCGGCTGGATGATTGCTTCTCAATAATTCTGTTAAGGGTGCAATGTCAGTATTGGAGATACCAACACAGTTCCACACCCATTGAATGTCTCCAAGCAGGGTTTGGACATCAGTCAGTGTGCGCAATTGAGTTGCAAGCTCGGTTTTTTTGTGGTCGAATCTTGGAGTCTATGATGGACCGTGGTGCTTTGCTTTTGAGCTTCAGTCCTTTCTACTCTCAATAACATTTCTTCAATGCCTGCTCCTTTTGGTAGACTGACTAGAATTTGCTTGGTGGTCTTATTGGCATTGTCAAAAGCCAATACTTTGAACATCTGTTGTTTACCGCTGTCATCTAAATCAGGGTGATTCATGATTGCTTCCCACAGTCGGTCAACAAAGTTACTATATTTTTCTGTAGTTCCTTGCATCATGGTACCAAATGACGGAATAGTAGAACCTGGGAGGCCGAGAAATGCCTCTAGGGCAAGTTGCGCCGATCGCTGTAATAGGTTTGCTGGAAACGTCAATTGTACTTCCAAGTCACTAAATTTTCCGTGCCCTGTGAACATCTCTGCCGTGACTCCACGGAGGGGGTCTCCCTCCCCTTGTCTTCGAGATGCTTCATTCATAGCTCGTTGTTGCCAGGAGGATTCCCACAACAAATATTGTGTTGGAGTAAGCAACAGTCTCATTAGGTTACGACAATCATATGGACACATCAGATCAGCAGAAAAAATCCAGCTGACAATTTGTCGGGTAGCCTCAGATTTTACTCCATAAGTTGAGATGGTGGTGCGAGCTTGTTGTAAAATTTTCCAATCATGTGGTTCCCATTTGCCAGTATTGTTTACATGTACAACGGGACACACGAGAGGTGGAGTTCCGCCCAAACTAGCGGCTGTTCCCCACTGTCCTTCTAGTATAGCGTCTCTAATAATGCCATTCCAGCGTGCAGTTCTCGGAGGTGTTGAGGGATTCACTAGCCATGGAGGCATGTTATCATCCTTGCTCGCCACACGTAAATCTAACTCGTCGAGCCGCCTTAAAACTGTCTGTAGCAGTTTGTCTGTGGACAGTTTACGACTCTTGTCCGGGGGTGGAGTTGGCGGACCAGACGAGTCACTGGAGGGGGGTAGCGGTGGATACAAGGCAGGCGGAGTTGCTGGAGGCGGTGCTGTGGGCGGAGGGCGACACGCTGCTCCTCCCAAATCGATGAGATCAATAGACGTTTCAGGCCCCTCCCCTATCGGAGTTTTCTGAGGAGACGCTTCCGCATTTGCATTACTTTTCTGTTCTGGTTTCGCATCAGTCACTTCCGCTTTTCCCGAGTTTTGCAAGGGGTTCAGCGGCAAGTCTTTACTTTTCTCAGGAGGGTCAGAGTCCTCATTAGCTCGAATTTCAGCAACAGTTTTACACACAGTCCCGGTCATTCCCTTTACCGCGGGCAGCCCAAAGAGCCGCGCAATAGGTCCAGGCTTACTTTCAGGTTTTAAGGCGGCCGCTCCTGGACCTAACATTTGAGCAGCTGCACAGGCTACTTCCCGCTCCGCTTTCATCGCTTTTAAAGTCTCTAGCACAGTATGCCACAACCCACAGACGGCTTTTATCTCTTTCTCCTCTTTTTCATCCCCCTCGATTGTTTTTTTCCACATCGTCCCTCCAAAATCTCGCCATTCCGAAACAGAAAACAGCATAGGTGTGTCAGAAAAATGACCCCATCGCTGTCCTAATTTAATTAACTTTATCAACAGTTTCGCCGGTACTTCATTATCTCTCTTAGAGAGGATTCCAGCGAGTAGCATGGAACTTATCAACAGTTTCGCCGGTATTTCACTCCCTCTCTTAGAGAGGATTCCAGCGAGTAGTGTGGCCGCAGCTTCTACTTGCATCACTGCGCCTGGGAGGCGAGAGGCCACCTCGCACCGTTGTCTGCTCCCGTCTTTGCGCCCGAGCAGCACTTCTCCCAGCCGTGGTTTCCCACTCCCCTCCTCTAGCTGCTTACCGCAGACTCGGAGAACTCAGTCCCGCTGAGCTATGGATCTCTGTGCATCCTCTGCTACCAGATGTCGGAGTGGGAGACGGACCCGGAGTAACGATGAGTCTCAATATGAGTATGGTCGTTCTCACTTTATTCAAGTTCACACAGAGTATATAAAGACAGACAAGCAGAGCACGCGCTAGCAACAATTATACGATTGGCTTACAGTCTCTGTTCACGCGCCTAGAGCGCTCACACAATTAGTGCAGACCTCTTGTCCATGCGCAGCAGATGTTTCTCTATCTCCTGGAGGCAGTACCACTTATCACTTACTTATCATGTAGCTACTTCTTCATACTTCTGTTTCTCAAGGACAGTTCACAGCCTCCTCCGGGCTCTCATCCCTATCAAAGACTGGGTTGCTCATTGTAATCAAGTCATGCCCTTTTTCACTCAGCCATTCCTCCACAGGAGATAGAGTTCTTGGAGACTGTAGCCCAAATTTCCTGTTTGACCTTTCACAAACAAGTAATTTACCATGATTGATGTAACTTTTGGTTGCTGATGTCTAAGATGAAAAAAAGAAAGCTGGTTTAAGACTTCTTATGAGGCTCTAGGTAAACTTCAAGCTCTCATAAATAGTATTGTGATTTTGTTTTCTCATTCTGTAAATTTTTGCCTTGTAGACTCAAGAGGTAAAGCTACTAAGGGACCATGTGGCACCATTTGTCACTATCAAGCAGTTACACTTTCCAACAAAGAAGTGGTTGCATTTCAGCAGTAAGAAAACTGTTTTACAGTCTATATATGAGCATCCCAGGGAACATTTCAAGGCAGTACACTGGAAATCAATTATATAAGAAGAATTGAGTTGGCTCATGTTGCTTGAGGCCAAGCACAAATGAAGACAAGCTTTTAATTGCTCAAATGCTTTAGAATTCTCTTACCCACAACTTTTCAAACCTTTTACAACTAAAGAAACAAGGAGATGGAATATAGCCTGGTAGGTAATTCAGGGACACACGAGTAATTCTGAACTGTTGGTGTTAATGTTAACATGTCAGCAAATGAGTTATTTTATGTCTTGTCATATAGACTACCCAGTAATATTCAAACTTTGCTGTGCTATCATCTATAGATTTTTGAATTCTTTACAATATACCACCATCAGATGAAGGAAAGCTGAAGCATAAAAAAGTAAGGGCCTGATCCAATGCCTATTCACTCAAGTCTCTATAGTGACTCAGCTGGGCAGTGAATTACACAAAAATTTTGTACTATAGGTCTTTCTTTCATATTCAATGGCAGATGAAGATAATAGCATTTTTTAATTACAAATTTCACGTTCTGTCTGTGGGATAATGTTTTCTTTTGCCTGTTGAGGAAAAATTGAGTTAGAAACAGAGATTTAGTGTGAAAAATATTTAAAAAACGTAAAAGGCTTCTATGTTTATTTGTGCAACATTCTTTTGGCAATGAAACGTATTCTGGCTTTAATAATTATTCTGACAGTGGAAGTGTTAGAGTCTCTGCTGCATGTTCAAACCACCAGTGGCTGAGAAGGAAAAGAAATATTTGCTCCTCAGCTTCACCACTACCTGTTCTGAACTACATTTTGGCCATTGTTTTTCTTACAAATCATTATTCTGAGATTGTCAAGTACCATTTTTTCAATTGTCAGAGGTCTCCATGGAGATTCTTAAAGGGGTTCTTATTCTGTGGCAATTCATTCAAGTGAAACAAATGAAGGTTGCAGAGAAGAGGGTTACACTTAACAGAGGTATGTAGAGTATAGTGTACAGAAATGTACAGCTTTATTTTGAGAACACTTTAAATGGAGAAACCTATTTTATTTCATTATTCTATTCAACATGAATATAAGCATGAGAAACATTTTGGAGAAGCTTAGGTTATTGAACTTGTTCCTTTTTGGTGGTGGGTTTGATTTGTTTTGTTTTTTTTTAATGTAGAGATATAGCTGTTCCTTTGGCAGAGCTTACAAAATAGATCAACCTTTCGAGACATCTTTGGAAAAAATGTAATTTGTTTAAATAAAATTCTGAAAACAAAATGCTACTTTACCTATTTTTATAGGTGAACTGTCATCTCCAATTTTCAAGTTCACTTGTCACAACTCAGCAAAACACCACAGAATTTGAATCCGTTTAGCAGACACTGCATAGTCTGTTAACCTGGACAAGTAGTGTTGTGGTCTAGTTCCTGACAAGCAGGGCAGGTGCATGGTATTATTGTGAAAATCAGTTTCTCGACTTGAATCAATGTCCTTAAAAGGAGAATCAGTACCTACAGTAAAACAAACTTATTATCTGTGTTTTGGAAACCTTTGCAGGACAGCGTGCCCCACTAACTGCAAAGAGGTAGGCGACATTAGCTGACTACATAAGCAAGACTGAATAATCAAAGTATTTTTCTTCAGGATTTTCTATTCTCTGGACATAGTTTGAAGTGTTTGTACTTATGAAGGTTAGGACTTTTTGCTTCCATGGTATGGTTACATGTTACTCCCTGAGTGTGTTGGACTAACTGAATACTATGTGCCACAGTTGGTCTGTACGTCACGTGGGAGTATATTCATAATGTGATGACATGGTGTTTCAGATTGCACTGTGCAGCAGAGATGGAGGAATGGAGGAAGAGGAGGATGAGGAACGTTTTATCAGAACAAAGAAAAAATGGATCAGTGCTTTGAAGATAGCACTCTTGGATGCACCATGTGGCAGAAAGCTTTCTAACCATAAATAGCAATGGGACAACGTTGTCCCAATTACTGGGTCAACATATTCCAGTGGAAAAGAACTCGGGCACAGATGTCCTATCTCTAAGTCATGGGAGTAAGTCAGAAGTCAAAAGGTATCTGTAAGTCATGGGAAAAGTTCTCAAATGCCTTTGTTGTATGCACTAACATACACTATTCACTGTTCATTGTTACCTTTAAAACATTTCGGGGTATCCATATTGTAGCACGACAGTGGAAAATGTGGAACCTTTCTCATTATCTATCTATATTGATGTATATCTATTTTATGTTTTCTACAGTATTCGCAATTGGAGACTACCTGAAATGCTTCAGTGACTATTCTGACCTTGTTTTTGACATTGATTCAGATGTTGATTGACTACCAACAATTATGGAGGAAGTATGGTGCAAGAAGTGATGCAGCTCCTGAGGTAGGACTCAGTTTTGTCCTCTCAAATGAATTCTAAATTAATCTCTTGTCACACACCAAGAAATAATTTCAAACAACAGGCCTTTCAGATATAGCTATTGAATTGCTGTCAAAACCTATTAAACCATCTACTCAAAGATCTCACTACAGAAATTTTAGGGAATTTATTTCTTGGGCAAGAGAAGGAATTGAAAATTCCACTGAGGAAGTGTCTACTCTGGTTATAGATTTTCTGTCAAGGCAAATTAATTCAATATCCAATTAAAATGTATGGTTAAAATTTACCAGTATTTGTCTTCTTTTGGACTTGTAAACCAGTATGTTATTTCAGTATGGGAGGCTAATACAAGTTTATGTTTTTATTATCTCTTTAATATTTATATAAAGGAGAAGTTATTTCTTAAAAATGTGCTAGTATTGTGGAGGTAGCATTGGAGTTTTAGAAAGAATAGGTCCTACCTTTAAAGCAGTATTAATGCTACTGAGTTAAAAGAACATGTACCAGACTTGCTGCTAAAATTATTTGTGGAAGGTTAGCACCCTGCCTGTCCCCCAGATTTTTTATGTTTTTAATAATTATATAAGCCACTGATTTTTTTTTTTTTAATAAGAAAGCAAACATTAAAGCATCTACATTTTAAAAATAGCAAGAACTATCATGACTGTTGGTTTTTTTAAGAACAGAATAAGAATAAGAAAAAGAAAAAGAAAATACACATAGCAATGCATAAAGTTACCGGCAAAAAATGAAAATAAAACAACTAATATGTATCACATTTTTGTAAGAAATTGGGATTTCCAGCGTAGAACTACAAAACATGTTATTAGAGGAGATGAAGGCAGCTTGAGTCTGTACATCTTGATTTTGTTGAATGCTTGTTTCACATATATCTCTATATAGGTAGACACAGAAATATTGGGGGGATGTATACATACATATATGAAATCGTCATGGTTTCAGCTGGGATAGATCTAACTTTCTTACTAGTACCTGGTACAGTGCTATGTTTTGGATTTTGATAATGCAATAATGTTTTTCATTGCTGCTAAACACTCAAAGCCTTTTCTGCTCCTCACAGTGCCCCACCAGCAAGTAGACCGGGAGGGCACAAAAAGTTGGTAGGAGACACAGCCAGGACAGCCAATCAACCAAAGGCATATTCCATGCCATTATGGTGTCATGCTCAGTGTATAAAGCAGAGGGAAGAAGGAGTAAGGGACATTCAAGGTTATAGCATTTTGTCTTAAGTAACCATGACAGAGCCCTGCTTTCCTGGATGTGGCTGAACACCTAACTTCCGATGGGAAGTAGTGTATGAATTCTTTTTTTTGCTTTGCTTGCATGCATGGTTTTGCTCTACTTTTTAAATTGCCTTTATCTCGACCTGTGAGTTTTCATAGAATCATAGAATACCAGGTTGGAAATTACCTCAAGAGGATCATCTGTTCCAAACTTTCTTGGCAAAAGCACGGTCTAGACAAGATGGCCCAGCATTCTGTCCAAACGAATCTTAAAAATGTCCAATGCTGGGGAATCCACCGCTTCCCTGTGGAGATTATTCCAATGGCTGATTGTTCTCATTGTGAAAAATTGTTCTCTTATGTCCAATTGGAATCTTTCAAGGAGTAACTTGTACCATTACCCCTCATCTTTTCCATGTGATTCCTTGTAACAAGGGAGTCTCCATCTGCTTTGTAGCCACCCTTTAAATACTGGAACATGGGGATAAGGTCTCCCCTAAGCCTTCTTTTCCCAAGGCTAAACAAACCCATTTCTCTCAGCCTTTCCTCATACGGCAAGCTTCCCAGTCCATTGAGCATCTTTGTGGCCCTTCCCTGGCCCCTTTCCAGCCTGTCCACATCTTTTTTGTATAGCGGGGACCAAGACTGAACACAGTAGTCCAGGTGTGGCCTGAGAAGCGCTGAGTAGAGTGGGATAATGACTTCTTTATCTCTGCTGGTGAAGCCCTTGTTGATGCGACCCAGCATCCTGTTGGCTACTTTGCCACTGCATCACACTGTTTGCTCATATTGAGCTACTCATGTTTATTCTTCAGGTTCTCTCTCCCATCCCAATGCGTGGGAATGAGCAAGTGGCTACATGGTCCTAGTTGCCAGCTGGGGTTAAACCATGACAGAAACAGAAAACTAAGACAGAAATAACTAGTTTATTAAAATAACAGAATGATTTGAACCCCTAAGAACCTCTCTAAATTGGGCAAAGTTGTTTATTGTACAGTTAGCTCCTGTATGATTTCTATGGAAGTATTTATAACTGGTTCAACATTATTACTCTAAAATAAGTGGGACATCAGAGGCATGATTTTTGGCTGTCATTTGGTTATCTGATTTCTCATGCCTGTATTCTCATACAGGTTATAGTTAATCTTTTCTTTTTTCCCCACTCAATCACTGTAATTTTGTAAAAATATTGTTATCCATTATTATTTTCCCATTACTATTTGCAAGCTTTTGCTTTTTTATTTTTTTTTAATTTAAATTTTTCATCCTGAACATGTCATGGTTTTTCTTTCAGCAGAAATAAGCCAGAAATATCTGATAATTTTGCCTAATAGCAGCAGGTTAATCTGGTATATAGGGTGTTTGGCTGATGAAAAGAAATTTTGATCCACTCCAAACTCCCTCACTGCATGTTGGTACTCCATCTAGTTTGTCTCTGTGAAGTGGATCATATAGTTTTAATATATGAGGTTTTAGTCTTACTTTCCCAGTAGTTTTCAAAGATGTTCTTTAAAAAAAATTTTTAAAAATTGTCCTGTAGAAATGCATAGCTCAGGTCAGCAAAACCTAATGGACTCAAGAGAATACACTGTCTTGAAAGTCAATGGGGTCTGTGATTTAGACTACATCTATATTTCAGACTGCAAGGACAGGGAAAAGGTATTATAATGTATATTTGTGATTTTACTGTAAAGTATTAGTCAAGGTTAATAGGTAACAATTAAACTTAACTGCATCTTTCTCCCCTGTTGGATTTCCAGACTTGGAAATTAACAGTGTCAGACTTAGTTTGTTCAGCTGCTGAGATCCAGCTTTGATTTGGTTTGATTTGGTTTGATATGGTTAGAGCAACCAGTCCTTATAGAAGCACACTGAAATCGGCAAATGTGAGGAGATCTATGCTTAAAATAGTTACTAGACTTGGAATATCAGGTAGCTGATCTTTTACTAATAAAGGTGCTTTTGTAATCTATCCTTCCCTGCATGGAACGTGGACTGATCCATGTTTTCTCTTGTACATAATTTTCTGTTTACTGTATCTGATTCTAGAGAAGTAAGATAGAATTTAAAAGGTGGAACGGGGACATTGTGAATAAACTTCAGAAGAAGAAGAAATGATGCTGTTAGCCATTATTCATGCATTTGCCTCTTTTCTCCTACAGAATCAAGCTTTCAAACTGATGAGAGGGAAAACAGAACTGACATATTTCTCTCTCTCTTTGGAGCAGTTATTTTCAATGATCCAACCAAACTGCCACTGGAAGAGTTGATGGCTTTATTTAACTAATAACCTCAGACAGAAGCTATTTGACACCCCATACTAAACAGTTACTTTTAGATATGGAGTAATTATGGAGTAATTTTTAAAGAAAAAAAATATAAAAGAACAATACCAAAGCAAAAAAAAAAACCAGCTCAGAAAGAGGAATGAAAGAATTTGTGTTAAACTAAACAGAAGAAACTCAAGTAAGCAAGAAATAGAGACATTTACCAGCCTGGGAAACGTTAGTGGAAGAAGATGTCTCAACAAATTTAGGACAGGTACCAACTAGTTAATTATGGACTGAGTATCAAACCTAAAAGAAAAGGCAGTATATCTTTTACCTCTTTGTAAGTCTCTCACAGGTGTCCATATGTCAGAATTTTCCCATAAAAAATGGAAAAACCTCAACTCAGAGGGATATAGGTGTTAGATAAAAATAAAATTATTACTGTCAGAAAGGTGCAAAGTATAAAAATTTTGAGACTGGGGGCTATATAGGAACTCATCTGCAACCTGACCTTACCTAGAGTGATCAACTAATCAAAATATGGAAGACTTCAGGTAAAGACAGAGTTCTGCCTGCCTCTCTGACTTTTCCAACTGCAAAAAATGTCTGTATAAGTGGACATCTAAATATAGATAGTGAAATATATACTCACTAGTTTATAAAAATTTACAAGCTCTGCTTCTCTATCTTTAAGATTGAAGAGCCTGTAAATTCCATAAACTGCATAAGGAATTTAAATGTCAGGAGATTAAATACTTCAGAAACTGGAAGAAGTTGTAAACTCCATAAACTGAAAAGACATAAAGGGAGAGAGGGAAAGAGTGAGAAAAGGAAGGAAGGAGGAGAGGAAGGAGGAAAGGATGGCTGGGAGGACAGAGAGAAGGTGTCAGGGGGGAAGGAGGGAAGGAAATAACACTGAGCTTTTGTTTTGCAGAGCTGAAATTACACATAGTTTAAGATACCACTTCTGTGCCTCTTCTCCCTCAATGTTTTCCTTGCTGTTATTGGTTATGGTGAAGGAAGATGATGAGGATTGTCTCAAACAGCTCCCTCATTGCCAGTAGTTAAATATTTTCTCTGAACATGAGCAGTGTATTTTTCCTTTTAAATTAACTTCTCCTGCATGTAATCCTGGCACTTACTACTCTTCCAGAAAAGCAGTCTGGACTAGAACACACAGCAACATTAGTGAGTTGAAAGAGTTGAAAGAACAAAAGGAAGACATATTCCATTAATTATTAAAAAAAAATTAAATCATCAATATATTCTACTTCTGAATAGTTGAAATGCCTTTGATGAGAAAAGAGACATCTTCAGCAATTGTAGAATTGTGACTGCCTCAAGGACAGAATGTAAAATCTGTTGGGTTATGTTGCACTAATATACGAGTAAAGTTTAAACCGAGGGCTTGTCTTAGTGCTAGCTTTCCTTGCTGAAAAAGGAAGGGTTATTCTACGTCATGCATGAGGGAACTGGGCGTGTTTAGTTTGAGGAAGAGGAGGCTGAGGGGAGACCTCATTGCCCTCTACAACTCCCTGAAAGGAGGGTGTAGAGAGGTGGGTGTTGGCCTCTTCTCCCAAGGGAATAATGACAGGACCAGGGGAAATGGTCTGAAGTTGGGGCAGGGGAGGTTTAGATGAGATATTAGGAAGAATTACTTTCCTGAGAGGGTGGTCAGGCACTGGAACAGCCTGCCCAGGGAGGTGGTGGAGTCACCATCCCTGGAGGTATTTAAGAAGCGTGTAGACATGGCACTTCAGGGCATGCTCTAGTGCCCGAGATTGTTGGGTTGTGTCTGTTTGTGGGTGGGTGTGGGGTGTGGTGGTGTGGTTTGTTATGTGGTTGTGGTTTTTTTTGTGGTTGGACTCGATGATCTCAAAGGTCCCTTCCAACTCCGAAGATTCTGTGATTCTGTGATGCTAAGAAATAAAAACTGTGGTAGAAGAAAAAGGAGGTGGGAGTTTTCTGACTTCCAAGGACTCATTGCTTGTAGACTGGCTGGGTATTGGTTTGTTTGTGGAATATGGTGAGAGATTACCTTTCCACCACTTGTTTTTTAACTCTATCCTTCACCTATTAAACTGTCTTTATCACCTATTAAAATGCCTTTAAAAAAGTTTTCTCACTTTCTCTCTTCCTATTGTCTCTGCTAATTGAGCGGGGCAGGGTACAGAGGGAGCAGCTGTGTAGGTGTCTAGCTGATGTCCAGAGTCAATCCACATCACAAGTCACATAGGCTTTTGTAAAGAACAATCACTTTCATGTTTGTGCTCCATCCAGGAAGTGGAAAAATGGAAGAAGATGGAGACATCTTTTATGTCTTCTGAAGATGTGTTGGTGGATCCAGACCTGCAGTTCTTAGTGGTACCATTCTGGCCTTGGCTTTGGTGCTCCAGTTTTTGCGAAAGATGAAAACATATCTTAGTATTTCTAGGTTGGGACTTAGAATATAATTTCTTTAGATCATGGCTTCACTGCCCATGGTTCTAGAAGAGGCAGTGTAGATATGTCACACAGCTTTCGATTCCTTGGTAGAAGCTAGGTGCTTCAGCCTCTCTTGACTCTGGCTAGCAGTTCCTATTTAAATCAATATAAAGACTTCACAGGAGGTTAGAAAACACTGTGAAATAGAAACAAATTTTGTAATCATATGAGAATTCCTTAAACAGGATCGAAGGATCAAAGAACAAAATTAACAAAATAAAAATGAGCTACACAAGGACATGAATTAAAGCTTCATTTTAAGACACAGAAACATTTGGTCCGCAACTAACCTCTGCAATAGAAGTGCAATCTGTTTTTTAAGCAGAACATTGTGTACTGTGATGGAAGTTAGTTGAAAACAGAGTCTCAGCATTACCATAGACTGCAATGCATAATCTTCTCTCAATGTATTCACAATGTGTTGATCTCAGGAAGCTTAAAAGAACAGGAGAAAAATAATAATCTATTTTGACAGGTGGTAGTCAAAAGATTGCAGTTCCTTTTTGTCTTAGTATCTATTTTCCTTTTACTTCTGCATTTTAACTTGTCAAAGAACTCCTCAGCCTGCCCCTTTTCAAAAAAAGAAAAAATTACTTCTCTTGGAATGGGGGAATTAAAGGATAATATAGCAAAATACTGATCACAGGCATTATAATCTTCAAGACTGGTGTGACAAAAATTACTAGTGAAAATAGCAACACACATACATTGCTAGTTCTGATAGATATAGCTTGTAAATACTTTTTCAAAACACACATTTAACTTCCTTTTGAGAAATACTGCAGGTTACAGAACTTGAACAGATTTTCACCACAATCAGGGTGGTTCACCTCTGCAATTGCCTCAGGCATCTGTCCCTGGACTGTCTCCACAATATTTAAATAAGGACAACTTTGCAGCTTTTAAGACATAACTGTGCCATTCCTGCCCACCCCCACAGGGTGACTTCAGATTCTTTCTGTCCTTTCCGAATTTCCTCAGGGCATTTCTGCCATATCCATTGCCATAATTTACATAGGATACACTGCTCTCTCTTACCTGCTTTTCCCCAAGCTGTCCCCATTTTCTGGTTGTGAGTGAAATAGGGTTCAGTGCTGTGGCTGTTGCTTCACACCCTCCTTTCTGTGACCCAGAACAATTCATTCCTAGTCACAGTCAAGTTAGGAAATCCCATCTTTGCAACTGACTAAGAAAAGGCCATTGAAAAGGGATATTTAGATGTTTACAGATAGCTGTAAATTCCAAAGGCACAGACGAACATTTGACTGTCATTAGAGTTAGCATGTAGTGAGATATTAAAAAACCTCAGCATTTACCTGTGCTATGTAATAGCTAAAACTACACTGTACAAACTCCAGTTTCATGTGAATCTTTGTAATACAGAAAGTGAGCAGGCAGAATGGATTTAGGAGAGGGGAGGTAAAGCTGTAGTGTTTCAGAGTTGCTGGGCAGAGAGTGTAACAAGTGAGCCGTCATTTTCAATGTCATAAACATACATTTCTGCAATGCAACGGAAGAAAAGTAGCTGTCACAAATAGTTATTCTTATCCTTTTCACAAACTAGCAGCAGTTAAATATTTTAATTCTATTAGGTACTACACTAGTTTCAGCATCTACTAATGAACTGAAGCAATCACAAAGCATTTTCATCTAGAGCATGCATTTTTAGTAGTGAGTACTTTTGGAAGAAAAATAAAAGCATATATTAATTGCTAATAAATCTCAGAAGTTTAAACCATGCTGCATTACACTACTGTGTTAAGCTGATTGACAGAATACAGCCTTAAAAGCATGAGATGTTCCATAACTATAACTGTAATTTATGGTGTTTTAATTATGTAGTAGTCAATGGTAGAAATTGATGTGACAATGCAAAGAGACCCCAAATTTACCTGAAGTCTTCACTCATTTATAAGTTTGAACAAAAGTGCCCTTCTGGGGGTGGAAATCTTTCATGCTTGATTTTGCTGAAGATCTGGAAGTGAGAAAGAAGGCAGTACAGGTACTTATCTAAGGATGCTTTGCATTCTATACCACTTAGTGAGTGAACAGCATCATCCTTTATTAGTTTTAACTCCTAAAATTGGCATCAGAAATTCATTTCTATATTAGGCAAATCTAAAATTGGTATTTGGCAGCGAGGTTAATGCTTCAAATTCAGTGAGAAGCTACAGTATTTTGAGGTAGACAAGTCTGTCTCCCTGACATCCCTGTTTAATAGGGTAATCCCACTATTTGACCCAGTAGGGGCAGAAGTCAAGAAGAATGACGGGGCTCATCCTCACCGTTCACGATAGCTGCATCTGAAGCCAAGTCATAGAACCATAGAATCATAGAATCGTCTAGGTTGGAAGAGACCCTTGGGATCATCGAGTCCAACCATCTACCCTCTACAAAGTTCTCCCCTACACCATATCCCCCAACACCACATCTAAACAGCTCTTAAACACATCCAGGAATGGTGACTCAACCACCTCCCTGGGCAGCCTGTTCCAATGCCCGACCACTCTTTCTGTGAAAAATTCTTTCCTAATATTCAGTCTAAACCTACCCTGTTGGAGCTTGAAGCCATTCCCTCTCGTTCTGTCATTAATTACCTGTGAGAAGAGACCGGCACCAACCTCTCTACAGTGTCCTTTCAAGTAGTTGTAGAGAGTGATGAGGTCTCCCCTCAGCCTCCTCTTCCTCATACTAAACAGTCCCAGCTCCTTCAACCACTCTTCATATGATTTGTTTTCCAGGCCCTTCACCAGCTTCGTTGCCCTCCTCTGCACCCGCTCCAGCACCTCGATATCTCTCTTGGATTGAGGTGCCCAAAACTGGACACAATACTCCAGGTGTGGCCTCACCAGTGCTGAGCACAGGGGCACAATCACCTCCCTACTTCTGCTGGTCATGCTATTTCTAATACAAGCCAGGATGCCGTTGGCTTTCTTGGCCACCTGGGCACACTGCCGGCTCATATTCAGCCGCTTGTCCTGGACCACCCATCCCCCAGGGACAGACTTTTGCAAGCCTCTAAGGAAGGGATTGTCTCAGAAGATGAGGCAAGAGGCAGAGGACAGCATTCAACACTAATGATGTTCAGGCTGGCCTATCAGGAAGGTTTGTAGACAAGTTGAACTTATGCAGAAGTTCCAGCACGATACCTTCAGTAGGGAGCCTTAGCCTCAACAACTTGGTCTGAAGTTTCACAAGAGCTGGTCATCAGCTAGCTATTGGAAAAAAAAAAAACACATTAAAACACATTCTGGGGATTAAATACACTCTTAGGGATAAAAAAAGATATATCTGAATAAAAAAAAATGTAAGAGGCATGCCACTGGAAAAGATATTGCTAGAACCAGCGATAATAGTGGTGCCCACTGGATGCAATTACAAGGAGGTAATAGCTCCTCTCCATCAGCTGAGAGAGATTTGATGAAGCCCTAGAACTGATGTAGTGCTTTCATTCTATTGATTATAGAGGAGCCCATACTGGTACCTCTTCTCAGGGCTATTGACTTGAGCACAGCATTGTCCTAATGTGGCTGTATGGCTTGCTGACAAGAATTTCTTTAGAGAAGGCTAGACTGGAAAACAGGCAGAAAAAGCACATATCTGCAGGTACTTGGCCATATAAGGCTACCCCTGCATTCCCTCCTTATGAAATGCCTCTCCCTGAGCTTCACTTTACTAATTTTCATAATTTAAGTCCATCTAAGTGTAATTAAAAAGTCCAAATTATTGAGCAGTAACAAACAATGAGCAATTCTTCTTTTACTTAGCAGCATTACAGTACTGTACATTCTAAACAGAAGGGACAAGAAGTGAAATATGATGCTAGACTAAAAAGAAATCAGAGAGTTCACTGCAGTAATATGTCATTGGTAGTAACTGTGCCATAAAATGAAAGTGTTTATTTTCAGTCTGATCCTTTTATTAAAATAAATCCTGTTGAGGGAATTTACCTACAAAAGATATTTTTCTATGTATGCAGCAAATCTTTCTAATTATCCAGTTACTCCTGGGAAAGCTAGCTACCAGTGAAATGCAGTGATACATTCGTAAAAACAGGGATTTATGTTCTTTTTCTAAAAGATAAGTCATTACTGACATTTTAATTATGCAATCCCTCCTCAGACTTCTAATTTCAATGTTGTTTCTATATTTCACAAGGAAATTGTTCTGATACTTCTGAAAACAACTTGATAATATATGTACTCGGTGATCACACAGAACAGGTCTGCAAATTCTGAGCAGAGTGCTAATATGTGAACCTCTGCATAAAATAGATATGGACATAATATGAAAATTGCACGTCTGGATAACACTGACAAAATACAAATTTTCACTGTGGATAAATTGTTCCCCACAGGGGAGGTCAGGAATAGTTTTTTCTTTTAGAAACTGAGTGAAGATACCTGGTGCTGCGCAAGTTTTGCTTAAAGCCCTAAAATAGACAATGAGGTCTTCAAGCTCTGGCTGCGAGATCTTTTTTTCCATGAAAAGGGCAAACTGTATTTCCCAGATGGAAGACATAAAAGGAGACTCTATCAGAACAATATTCTCCAGGGCACTTCTGAGCCTGGGTAGTAATTAACAAGCCTCACAGTATGCTTCTTCAATGTGAAATTTCTTCCCTTAAACAGTACTGAACTGCCTGGATCTACAAATCACACTGAACCTGGGACCTCCAAAATATCTTTAATACAGTCTTGCAAAACACGAAAGCAATTAATTTCTATTTCCACGAAGTAATGGAAATTACAAACCAGCACTATTTTTATTTTTTAAAGAAAAATCTAAGAAGGGAAAATCTCTGAACTTTTGAAATCTACATGACGGGCAAAAAAAAAGATGAGAAAAGAACAAGTTGGAAAAAATCAACTTTTGTGTCCCCTTAGTCACCTACATATAACAAACAAAATGCTAGTCTGAAGCATCAAATCACTGTGAATTTGAAGGGGAAGGTTTTCTGAATAACCTTACCAGTTGGTGAAAATTAGCGGCTTGAATATTCTCAAAAATCACCATCTGAGTCAAAGAAAAGATTTAAAGATCTGGGCATTGCATAGTCAGGATTTCTCTTTTATCATGCTGGAAGTGATCCACTGCACGTGGAAGGTAAGGTCAGGAATTAAGTTTTAGCAGGTCTTCACTTCTAAAAATATATAATGCAGAATTCACAGTCTAACTTCTATAACTATTTAAGGTGGTTTCTTAGGAAGATAGTGATGCCTCATTCCAACGTCATCAAATCTGAGTCCAGTTCGAAAACAGAAGCAACAGGTAGCCACGTACATAATTTTCAGCATTGCCACAGACCACAACATAATCTCTTATAGTTTTGGGACAAACTGTTACTACTTGTGTGTGTATAATTAGTGAACTTTGAATTTTTACATTATATTAAAAAGCATGTAACTATCCATCCACATTCTGCACTAAACTACATTGCTATAAATGTGGGCCATACCGAGAAAGATCCTCTTGTTTAACATCAGTAACTGACAGAAAGCTATGAGCTTTGGAATCTGTAGACAATACTTCTTGTTACCCTTTTTTGGAAGACTGATTTTGTTTCAGATTGCAATACTTCAGCTCATTCAACTTCTACTTAACAGAAACTGACTTCAATGAACATATGGAATAAGAAAGTAACATTTCTCAGACTATGATTTACCAGTTTGTCTAATCCAAAATAAGAACACTTTTCACAATAAATATAACCTTTTACTGAACCTAATAAAGGAAAATCATCTCCATTTCTTTTTTCATGATCTCCAAGTTCAGAATTGCAGTGATCAGATAATCTCGTACAATCTATAATACTGTGGTTTAAAGATTTAATTCCTGGTATGTTGCAATAATTTTATGTCCAGAGAATATTGCCACCAAATGACCAGCAGTAGTTCTGAAGACTCATAAAACTAAATATGGTATGTTACCTTGTTTCTTTAATTGTTGGTTGGCATTTTAACTCCTGCTGTGTGCAGTCGAGAGCTTCATACCAAATTGTGGGATGCCAGTTCCAGTCTTCTGAAATAGGAGTCACTCCACTAAAGGCCTGTCCTTGTGTGCTCAGGAAAACCCTTCTGGTTTCTGTGGCTTCTTGAACTGTCTTCTTGTCATTGGCAAATGGAGGGTGAGGTTTCTGAAGCACTGTCAGTGTTGAGACAGCTGAGGTCCCTGCTGTCTACCTGGGAGCATCCTTTGGTGTGGATACATGGGCCTTCTCTGTGGAGCTAACGGCTGAAGCCTGACTTCAAACAACATAATCAGAAAATTTCCCTTTTGAAATAGTTTTGTGAGTCAAGGACTACCAAAAATGGTTCAATTGTTTATCTAGGCTGATGTGGTCCAAACCAGCTTACACAGGCTGTCCATGCACCAATATATGCTGGGGGCCACCCATGTGGAAAGTGGCTTGACAGAAGGGGCCCTGGGGCTCATGGTGGACATCAGGTTGAACATGAAGTCAGCAGTGTGGCCTTGCAGCAAAGAAGGCTAATGGTACCCTGGGCTGCATTGAACAAAGTATTGCCAGCAGGCTGTAGGAGGTGATCCTTTCCCTCTACTTATCCCTGATGACGACCATAACTGGAGTACTGTGTCCAATTCTGGGCTCCAGGGCACAAGAGAGAGATATGAACATACTGGAGAGTGAATTGAAGGACCATAAAGATGATGAAGGGATTAGAGCATCTCTGCTATGAGGAGAAACTGAGAGAGCTGGGACTGTTCAGCCTGGAGAAGAGGTGGCTTGGGGGGGAACTCATCAACGTGTATACATATCTGAAAGGAAGGTGCAAAGAAAGGTGACAGGACCAGAGGCAATGGGCACAAACTGAAATTCAGGAGGTTCCTCCTGTATATCAGGAAGCATTTTGTTATACAGAGAGTGACCGAGCACTGGCACAGGTTGTCCAGAGAGGTTGCAAAGTCTCCATCCCTGGAGATATTCAAAAGCTGTCTGGACAACATCCTGGACAACCAGATCTAGGTGGACCTGCTTGGGCAGGGAGGGTGGGACCAGATGACCTCCAGAGGTCCCTTTCAACCTCAACCATTCTGTGGTTCTGTGGTTCTGTATAGCAAAGAGTGGTGTCAGAGAAAGAGGCATCTGAGTCTCCATCCCCACAGCTCTACCTTGCCATCCCAGGGCCGTGTCTGGCTATGGTTCCCCTCACCAGGACTGATCCTGACCCTCACCTGCAGGCTGACATCACAGCCCAGCCTCAGCTTGTCCCTGCCCCAAGGAGGTGCCCGATGTCCAGGGCTGGGCCTGGCACCAGTGCCCCCTAGCTGCTCTGTTCCTGGCTGGGATGGTGGGACAGGCTCTGGCTGACAGGGCCAGTTCCGTCTGCTCCCCTGTGAGTTAGCAGCTCACCACAGAGAATCAGAAACTGTATCTCAAAATTTATGATCCTCTGTTATATAAATAATAGATTTATTCTCAGGGAACATGCTGGTAAGTGTCAATAAGCCATTCTCTCCCCTTCTACGTGTGAACATAGATAGGGCAGAATTTAGATTTTGATGAGCTAGCATATCCTAGCAGACCTGTAAAAAGCAGAGAGACCTCAAACTTTTATCCAGCTCAAATTGCATCTGTACTTCTGTGTTCTGAGTGATAAATCTGCTTATTTCAAAATTTGAATGTACTAAATCACTTTGACTGTCCTACACTTCCTAATGCTTACTCATCCACCAAAGGAAAAATACCATTATTGATATTCCCTACCTGTGAAACAGATTTTTCTGTTCAGATGGTTATGGAAAAGAGAAAGCAGATGAATCACAGTATATGTAGTTGGTGTTTGAGAATTTGAAATTCCCTCTGAAACCATATGATAGAAGGCAAGTTCCTTGGAGAAGAGAGAACTGTTTTCTCAGCTAAAGTACATGGCTGAATTCAGATATGATGATCCTGACTGAATTATCCATTTTATCCAAATGTCATTATTCTTTTTTGAATTGTAATGAAATAATAAACTCTATATTTGCTATGAAATTGTACAGTACATAACACAGATGAAGGGTCTAGATGCTACAGAAAAGACAATATAATAAAATAAATGTTTGCTGTTAGAGTAGAGTAAGCAGAACCTGGATTTAAGTTTGCCTCTTCAACATCTTTTATTCTTTCAAGACAGTACAATTCAGACATTTCTGCAAACAAGACAAACTGAAAAATTATATTAGGCAACATTAGTCCTAATTTTATATATTGTCACAACTAACAACTATTAATATATAAATTAATGCAATTGTTAACGTTTTAACATTGATGAATATACAGCACTAAATTCTGCAGCTAGAGGAGTTCCCTTTGGGGAGATGGGAATGAGATTTGAACTAAAGTACTCAAGTTTCAATCAAATGGCTTCACATGTGTTGGCAAAATAATACTGTCGTCCCTCATGTTGTTAGCAAATTCAGACAAAAGAGATATCTTATTTATACTGCAGCATTTCCTTCAGTGGAGGTATTAAGTTCAACCTTACTCTGGCCCCTGGTGTTCACCAAATCTGTAGAAAGTTAAAAACTTTGAAGCATTTAGAGTTTCATTAAATCGGGACAGTAGGTTCAAGCATTATGAAGATGGATGGACACCCATAAGTGAGATTACATAGGCCATATTTTTGTAGGAAATCAAAATGAAACCAGTAAATTCAGGCTCATATGAGTGAGAGACCAAGCATCCTTTGAAAGTAGAGTATTTGCTTAATAATATATTTCAGTGTTTCTGTCATAGTACTGAGGAGTCATATCTACAGACATTATCCTACATATAGTCTCATTGATGTCAGAAACAGAAGGTCTATCACTTGCCAGGTCTATAATGATGCCTCTGATTAGGAATGCATTTTCCCAAATTACATAGTTTTTGGTGGAGCTCTATCATGTTGCAAATGTAGGTTTTATATCTATTAATGCCCTACAGATTGCATCTATATTTCTGCCTCACGGTTTTTGGTGGTGGTGGTGGTGGTTTTTTCCTTACTCCATAGCTGAATTTAACACAGTAATTTTCCAAAGCATATCACCTCATGGTTATTTTTTTATTTTCAGACTGAATCTCATTTTAGTGTTTCTCACAATGCTAATCATTGAAAAAACCCTCTGATTCTTTAGCATATGAAGTGGAATGAACATCGGTTAAAATGTTAGCTAGAACTGAACATAACACATATTGTTTTATGTAAAACCAAAGTAAGATTCTGCGAAGCTGTGACTGTATCAGCTTTATTGAAGTGCAGTTACATAACATCTGTTTCATTCCTTTAATTCAATATTACTCAACTTTATCTCTGTCTTGCATTCAGGAGTCTTTACAGGATACACTGAAATGGCTGTGCTACCTTTGTGGAAAAAGTGACGTTAATATGTAAAGGCATACAGCAGACAACAAATAAGTAAATTATGAGGTAAGTTACTATATTGTTTGGATGAGAAAGAATGTTAAATGCAATCTCCCAAGTGGGGAAACTTTCTAAGCACATCATTTGTCGTAGAAACGAAAATAGGTTTCAGTCCCTCCAATGTTCTTTATTAATCACAAGGAATATGCAAACAGAGAGAGGAACTCACTGTACCTCTCCAGTGCCTTTTGCATGTACCACTTGCTTTTGGATAATTGGCAGCTGTAGCTGCCTCTAAGATTCTACATACATGTTGGTATATTTTTCATGGAAAGCCTGGGAATTATGTATTCTCTCCTCCTTCACTCTCACTATGTCTCATTTATGTTTGAGATATTTTTCATATTGTTTTAGCAGATTAAAGTCTGCTTAAAGATTGACTTTTCTTGAAGACAAGTTTTATTGCGCAATCAAATTTCCGTATTAATAAAAATACCATATGTAATCCAAGGATGCTCTTCTTTTTTCTTATTTTTTTTTAGTTTTTACTTTTGTCCTGTGTGTCTACAGTTCATCACTGCAGAATTTTACAAAGGGGAAAGAGAAACTTGAGTCTCACCCTTTCAACTTTGTGACTTCCATTGTTCTTACAGAAGAAAGCTATTTTATTTGAAAGGCATGGAGAAGTACAGAACTAAAGAATGACATAGGAAATAATTTATCCTGTAGCTCTCAGTGTGTTCTTGAAACTGTTTGCCACAAAACCAAAGCAATGTTTTATGTTTATACCAACTGCATTAAGACATCTCACAGGAGCAATGAGGAAAGAAAATTTACTACATATGAAATGAACTCCCATATAAAAGTGTTGAAAGCCATGTGAAGTGGTTCTGAATGTTTTATTTTTTAAAAGAAAACTTATCCTTATGTACCTGGCCTTTACCAGCCTTCCCTCACTTTGACCTCTTAATAGGATGAATTCACTAAATGAAGAAATTGGGAGTGTTCACACTGATAATATAGCAGTACAAAAAAGTTGTGATTCCCCAAATTTTACATGTTTTATCATGTATTTTTATAAGATTTTATTTTTTAACCAATCATGCATTATTCATTATTTCGCATCTGCTATTCATTATTATCTTATTAAAATTTTCAGTCATCATATTAGGGGGCAGAAGCAATAAATAAAAGGTGCATGTGGGAATCAGAATTCATGTCTGACTGATTAATGAATAATGAAGGAAGGAGGTGTTCTAAAAATCAGTTAACGAACATTCATGAAATTATTGCCTTTCTTCTCTGAAAATCTCCCTTTCATCAAACCAAAATTAGGGTTTAACTAATCTGATAACCAGAAGGAAAGGGTAGCTCTAATAGATACTTTAAACAACTCCACATTGTACAGAATATAAAAAATGTAATAAATAATGTAATACATTGCATTAATACATTGCAATAATACATTGTGAAATACGTTCTTGCAATAATAAATATTTGTGAAACCACATAAAAAGTTCTGAAATTACTCTGGGAATTATATTATTATTTTTAGTGTGGGCAGTCCCTTCTGAACCTTCAGATCAGCCTCTCTCAGCCCCCTGCAGGGGCAACATCACTCATACATATAGCCTGTTATTTCTACATTTCTCAGATCTAATTGTTTACTAATCATACTGTTTGATGAGCATGAAAGGGAATGTAATTAGCTCAATACCTCATGCAACGTGTATCAATACTTTCTGCAGCTATATAACAAAGTAAAATCACTGGAAAACTGTTCTTAGCCTGTTCCTAGAATTTAAACTGCTTACCAACTAGTCAATTAAATATCATATCACTATACTGAGAAAATAATAAAATATTCCTGGCTGAATGCTCTTTCAGTAAAAACATTAACCATTTTTTCTGTTTTTAAAAACTAAAAGCACAACCAGCACTTGAAGTCGGATGTGAAACAGACAACTATCAACTAAAGATAAAACTTTGTCTCACATAAGAAACCTCATAAACTGAATATCACAGAATCATAGAATGGTTTGGGTTGGAAAGGACCTTTAATGATCATCTAGTTCTAACCCCTCTGCAATGAGCAGGGGCACCTCCCACTAGAGCAAGTTGCTCAAAGCCCCATCCAACCTGGCCTTGAACACCTACAGGGGTAGGGCATCCACAACTTCTCTGGGCAACCTGTTCCAGTGCCTCACCACCCTCACAGGAAAGAATTTCTTCCTAATATCGAATCTAAATCTCCCCTCTTTCAGTTTAAAACCGTTCCTCCTCGTCCTATCGCTGCACTCCCTGATAAAGAGTCCCTCCCCATCTCTCCTGTAGGTCCCCTTTAGGTACTGGAAGGCTGTTATAAGGTCTCCCCGGAGCCTTCTCTTCTCCAGGCTGAACAAGCCCAACTGTCTCAGCCTCTCATCATAGGAGAGGTGCTCCAGACCTCTGATCATCTTTGTGGCTCTCTGCTGGAGTTGCTCCAACAGATCCATGTCCTTCTTATGTTGGGGTCTCCAGAGGTGGATGCAGTACTCCAGGTGGGGTCTTATGAGTGCAGACTAGAGGGGTAGAATCACCTCCCTCAACCTGCTGGCCACACTTCTTTTTATGCAGCCCTGAATACTGCGGGCTTTCTGGGCTGTGAGTGCACATTGCTGGGTCATGTTGAGCTTCTCATCAATCAACACCCTCAGGTACTTCTTGGCAGGGCTGCTCTCAATCCATTCTCTGCCCAGCCTGTATTTGTGCTTGGGATTGCTGCAACCCAGATGTAGGACCTTCCACTTGGCCTCATTGAACTTCATGAAGTTTGCATGGACCCACCTCACAAGCCTGTCCAGGTTCCTCTGGATGGCATCTCTTCCCTCCAGTGTGTCAACTACACCACGCAGCTTGGTGTCGTTGGCAAACTTGCTGAGGGTGCATTCAATCCCACTGTCCATGTTGCTGACAAAGATGTTAAGCAGCACCAGTTCCAGTACTGACCCCAGCAGAACACCACTTGTCACTGGTCACCACGTGGACATCGAGCCATTGGCTGCAACTCTTTGAGTGCAACCATGCAGCCAATTCTTTATCCACTGAGTGGTCCATCCGTCAAATCCTTTTCTCTCCAATTTAGAGACAACAATGTCATGCAGGACAGTGTCAAATACCTTGCACAAATCCAGGTACATGACATCAATTGCTCTTCCCTTATCCAACAATGCTGTAATGCCATGGTAAAAGGCACCAAATTTGTCAGACACAATTTGCCTTTAGTGAAGCCATGTTGGCTGTCACTGATTACCTCCTTATTTTCCATGTACCTTAACATAGTTTCCAAGAAGATGTACTCCATGATGTTGCTGGTCACAGAGGGGAGACTGACCAGCCTGTAGTTCCCTGGATCTTCCTTTTTTTCCTTTTTAAAAATGGGGGTTATGTTTCCCCTTTCCAGTCAGTGGAAACTGACTGCCACAACTTCTCAAATATGATGGACAGTGGCTTGGCATCTTCATCTGCCAGTTTCCTCAGGACCCTCAGATGCATCTCATCGCGTCCCATGGACTTGTGCAACTACAGGTTCCTTAGATAGTCTCAAACCTGATCTTCTCCTACAGCAGGCGGTTCCTCATTCTCCCAGTCCGTCTTTGCCTTCTGTGATCTGGGTGGTGTGGCTAGACTACTTGCTGGTGAAGACTGAGGCAGAAATGTTGATGGGTACCTCAGCCTTCTCCATGTCCTGGATGACCACCTCTCCTGTTTCCTTCCTGAGAGGGTGACATTTTCCGTAGTCATCTTCCTTTTGTCACTGACATACCTGTAGAAGCTTTTCTTGTTGCCCTTGATCTCCCTGGCCAGATTTAATTCTATCAGGGCTTTAGCTTTCCTAACCTCATCCCTGGCTGCTTGGACAATTTCTCTGTATTCCTCCCAGGCTTCCTTGCTTCCACCTTCTGTAGGCTTCCTTTTTCTGTTTCAGATTGTATCTGTAACATTGGCCAAGAAAATGATTTCCTGAATGAGTTTGTTTTGAATGCATTAGAATATCTCTTTGTAATATTTAAATCTATGAGGTGGCTGCAAATATTTGACAGTCAAGATCATGCTTGTTAAAGTTGCTCAGACAATTCACCTGGGCACTCAGATGATCCCTATGCAAGCTTAACTGTCTGTCTACATGAAGTACATTGAAACCAAGGCTGTGGTTTGCTTCCATTCTTTTGACAGACATATCTGTAGACTGGTCCAGCATCTGTATTTGCAGCTTGTTAAACAACGGTTAGTGACTCAAATATTTCCGGGACAGAAAGCAAAAACTTCCCTGGAAATAGGGTCACAAGCATCTAGAAACAAACTAGCTTAAAAATTTGCGAACATATCCCAGCGTAACATGTCAATTGAAAAGATACTACTGGCTGCATGAGCTTGGAGATAAGAGCTCTGATAAAAGTGAACCTACCTCTTATTTACCATAAAGAATTCACAACAGTGAACTATCGTGACTTTCTTGATTCCAGCAATTGTTGCAGTCAACTGGATTGCTTCCAGCTGGATTGATGTGACTTGCAAGCACAGATATCCAGGCCATAAGATCCTGTTTTAGTTTTTCTACCCCAAACACAGTTTGTTGACCCTTTCCGCTGGCATTAAAAGAGGATTATGGCATGTGAAAATGCTGACATGTAGCTAAGCAGAACTTGAACACGTTAATGTTAAGGGACAACAGAAAATAATTTGGAGAGACTATGATGTTTCTATAGAAGGTGATGTGTAACTACTCCTTGCTAGCTCATTTTAGCATTTCCAATTTAGATCTGTTCACAGCCATTTGATGGCTATAAGTCTACGCATACTCATTTTCTTTGTTGATATTTTCATTGTGAGCAAAATGTATTTGCAGAGGAGGTGAACAAAGGATATACATTTAAGAATGAATTATCTTCCTAGACAAATGATTAGTTGGTCAGTTAAATCGATGAGTACTTTTTCCTGTCTGAGAGAACACTCATTTTCCTAGTTAGAAATTTTCAGCAAAATCCTGCATATCGTTACTATATTGTTAAATCAAATGGGATAACAGTAAAACAACTATTTATTTGCATTATGAATATCATCATAAAGAAAATATCTCTACCACAAACAATTTTGAAAGATTCTGAGCATGTCTAAAAGTTTTATTTGGATAAATTACGTAGAAGGTTTCTAAAAAAAGCATGCACTTATTTAAATTAAAATTACACCTTCTTACTACTTACTGAGAACTCGAGAAACTATGAAACCTCTTTACTATATTACTTTGTAATGCCTGCCATAAATTTTTTTTCATTAAAATGTTGAAAATTAGTTCCTGGAATATTCATGGGTAACCCTACTCAGCCAACTGAACTACACCTGAAATCTCTTATTGTGTTGTGTTAATTCTCTTAGCATAAAATTTTGCATTTTGATTACTCTTTATTTTAATTATGGCTACATTTCAGAGAAATGAAGTAAAACAAGGCAGCAGGCTATGAATAAAAAAAAGCTAACAAATTATCACAGAGGATTATACCTCAAGTTGTTATGAAGTCACCTTTACAAATGATCATCTTATATTTTGGGATTCCAAACCACTTCTCATTCTAGTAAAGTAAGTGGATTATTTTTTGTAAGAATACTGAGTTTTATGGCTACACAATGTTTTTCTTGTAAACATCTTATTTGTCACCCATTTACAACGTTAGAAAAAAAAATCACAGTGATATAAAGATAACAAGAAATACCAATATCAATTAAAACACTAAATATTACTGCTGGAAAAATGGATTAGAACAAAATAGAAGCTGTAGCTAATGTTTTTTTTTCTGAATTCTGAGCAAGAGGATCATCTCCTGTATATGGCATCTAGGAAGCACACAGATGGTCTAACTGCTGTCATCTGAAAACTTTCATATTTTCTTTCTCCCTGTTCTTTGATATAGCACTTGTTTGAAGATCACAGCTAAAGCTCTAAAGAGGAATTCTCTTGTAATCTGAAGTTGCTACGCAATTTAGCATACCCTAAAAAGAACTGCACTTCAGAGAGTTATAGATTGAGAGTGGAGATGGAGGGACACAGCACAGATTCATTTGGGCCCCAGAAAAAAAATTGTTCTAAAAGTAAAGAAGCTGAAGAGCTTAAAAAAAGAAGCTGAAGTTTATTAAGAGAGAAATATAAATATCTTTGTCCACCTATCCAGCACCTATCCTTACTCTTCCTTCAGTGATTCAAACATACAGATTCATTTTCTAAACTCTGCTGATGCTTTTGGGGGCAATACACCTGGTTTGACATCTACTGATGACTATTTTATGCTTTTTAGTAGGGATTCAATATAAAAGCAAAAAATGCAAAATATTTTCTGTATCTTTAGGATATTCCAAGATGAATGCACAACATCTTCAGTGTTTTTCTTTTGCATTACCATATTAGAAACATGTACATGGAGGGTGGTCGGGGAAACTGGAGAAATTTGCCACTGTTGCAGAGTTCCCAGAATCTTTTCTGAAGGCTATTGTGCTCTCCGAGCAACTGCTCATTACGAGTGATTTTGAATATGTGATGATAAAAGCTTAGCAGTGAAGGAAGTGGAGAGGAGGAAGAAACTGTATTATGCTGCTTGGGTACCTAACTTAGGTGTGATTCAGAGTGCTGAAAACTTACAGTTTACAGATAATATGGCTACTCTGCCATGTGCACACTCCACTGTGGTACACAGCAATCACATTTTCTGTGTCATCTCATATTTCTGTACTTTCCCTAATCCAGTGCTGTGGCTCATCATAATCCAAGATTCAGTAAACTTCATGTAGGTTAAATCTCTATGCCTGCCCAGTGTGAGGATGAGACCATAAATATGTTGAACAGTAATTATATTTATAAGTAAAAAGTTTGTTGATAGAAATTATGGTTCTCAATACAAGATAGCAGCAAAGAAAAAAATTACTTATATCCTTAAGTATTTTCTAAATATTTTCAGTATTGTTTGCAGGAAGTCTTTAAAAAGCACTAAAACATGTTTTTGTTAATTCAGGATACAATTTTCAGCAAAAGATGTTGTCTTTTCCTCTTGGCTATTCAGGTTATGAACAATGCAATAAGTCTTAGCTACCACACAACCATTTTTTTTAAAATCTTAGACAGTTAGATACTCCTGAGTTATTTTTACAGGTCATTAAAATGTGTAATATTCTGACATTCATTTACCACCAAGAAACAGGATCAGGAAAAATGCAACATGATTAGCCAGCTAGATTTATTTAGAAAATTTTCCTAAGGCAGAGGAAGGGGAAATCTTAACAAAGAGTTTTCTTTCCCGTCTTCCCTTTTCTACAGAGAGGAATCAGCTGCCTCAGAAGGAGGACAGGGGGGAATAGTTCACAGTACTTCATTTTGCTACTTCTCCTTTCCTCTGAAACTGTTGGTTAAGAGATGATAGGCTTTAACATGTTGAATGGACTTTTGTAACTCCTCAGAGGTGGCACTTAGAAATATGGCATTGAAATACATGTATTTATGTATTTTTCAAACCATACATAGTCCTTTACAGGATCCCAGGCCATACAGAATATCAATATATCCCATGAAAAATTATGTCAGTGACAAATTGGAAATCTGCACCAGACCCTGGCTCTTTCAGGCACAAAACCTCTCACGTCTCGGCATCCTCCTTGAGCTCAAGTCAGGACTGCCATTGTTTCGGAAGCATTGCATCCAACACCTCTATCTTTCTATCAGTTAGTGAGAGCAAATGTAAGCCATATACGTACAGAACATACATACATACAGTTTTTACAGTACAGGTATGACTCAAAGTCATGGGCATTTCAAAGTCATGTAGGGCATGGCTTTGCAAATGGTCTTGCAGTTTTTCCAACTTTGTTCATACAATTCTATCAAATCCAGATATAAACATTGATCTACTTGTTACTTTTTTTTTTTTTTTTTGAAAAAGTTGAAGTGAAAATCCAAGATCAGAGACAGAATTAAATCCACCTACTTAAAATACAGGTCAGCAGTATTTCCTCAGGAAAAGTGATGTGTATTTGTATATAACGGTGAGTGTCAGCAGATGCCCACTGATGAATTATTGTTATTTTATCTAGGCCTTCATAGTATATGTGGGAGAATCTGACAACACTTTCAGTGGGAGGGAAAAAAAAAAAAAAAAATGTGGAAAATCTGACAGATTTTGAAAACAACAGCTATTGTTCTCTGAGGAATGGCAGGATTATGAAATTCTGCAGGTTTCAATACAGTTTCCATTACACACAACAGTCAACCCAAAATTTCTGTGGCAGCATCTGTTAACATATCTAGCTTAGAAACATTACATACTAAGTGTGGTTAGAAGTAGTTACACAAGGTTAGACTCTTAACAGCTGGCCCATAGATGGGTGTGTATTTAGATGAGAGACAAAGAAAATTTTCTCTTTGTTTTAGCTAGTGTGATCTAGGTTCCCTGTTCAGGCATGTTTGCTGCTGAATCACAGAATCACAGAATCACAGAATCACAGAATATTTTTGGTTGGATGGGACCTTTGAGACCATGGAGTCCAACCACAAAAAAAAAAATCCCAAAAAACCAACAACAAAAAAACCACAACCCCCCCCCCAAAAAACCAAACAAACCAAAAAACAAAAAAACAACAAAAAAAACCCCCACACCCAAAAAATCCCAGAACACCAGCACCAAAACCAAACCAAACGCCCACAACCACACCCCACCTCACCCACAAACAGACACAAACCAACAATCTCGGGCACTAGAGCATGCCCTGAAGTGCCACGTCTACACGTTCCTTAAATACCTCCAGGGATGGTGACTCCACCACCTCCCTGGGCAGGCTGTTCCAGTGCCTGACCACCCTCTCAGGAAAGTAATTCTTCCTAATATCTCATCTAAACCTCCCCTGCCCCAACTTCAGACCATTTCCCCTGGTCCTGTCATTATTCCCTTGGGAGAAGAGGCCAACACCCACCTCTCTACACCCTCCTTTCAGGGAGTTGTAGAGGGCAATGAGGTCTCCCCTCAGCCTCCTGTTCTCCAAACTAAACATGCCCAGTTCCCTCAGCCTCTCCTCGTGTGACTTGTTCTCTAGACCCCTCACCAGCTTGGTGGCTCTCCTCTGGACACGCTCCAGCAGCTCAATGTCCTTCCTGTAGTGAGGGGCCCAGAACTGAACACAGCACTCGAGGTGAGGCCTCACAAGTGCCCAGTACAGAGGCACCATCACTGCCCTACTCCTGCTGGCCACGCTGTTCCTGACACAGGCCAGGATGCCGTTGGCTTTCTTGGCCACCTGGGCAAGAATAATGGCCACAGAATAATGTGAATTCACAGAATCTGAATCCAGAAACAAGAGAAGGAAAGCTGCTGAAAGGGCGAAAGCGAAGTTTTATGCCAGAGCCCTTTCTGCAGAGTCACTCAGAGAGAGAAAAGGGAGAGCCCAAGACTTTGCATACCTTATAGAAGGATCTTTAGCTTGTAACCTCGCAGGAAAATTTAAATGGAAGATGTGTTCCTGACCCAAATGCCAGCTGGTGTCTGTACACAGAGGGAAATAGCCTTCTCCCTCCCACTGTGTCCTCAGTGACACAACTGGTCAGAGTGAGCTGTGTGGGATGACATCTGCTCCTGGTGTCTCTCAGTGACAGCCAGACTGAGTCAAAGTTAGCAGGGACCCGTTTTTCCCACTTCAGAAGCATGTTGGTTTTTGCTAGGATCAACTCTGGAAAGGTACATTTAAATAGAGTCAAGCCTAGTATATAATATCAGAAGAATATAACATTTTTAATTTAGAAAGCAAACAACTGGGGTGTTTCAGTTTCACATTAGCCTAAGAACTTCTACTACAACAGAAATTTGAACTTATGTTGCAGGAGGCAGCTGCTTATCCTGTACTATATTAAACAATTTCCTTTTGTGCTTGTATGTCTAATTAACATGGTCAAGACTGAGTGAACACTATCCTACTTTGGTAATGGAACATCCTTTTTGGAACAATAAATGTATATCTGAAGTGAATCTGTTCACTGCTATTTTGGTACAGGTATTTATCTAGCTGAATTTAGGCTATAATTCAACCTCCTAAAGGTCTTTCCTTAGAGCAAACAAAACTATCACAGTGTAGACAGATGTAGACTGTACCTGAAGAGACAATGGCTGGAGAAGAGGACAATAAAGACGGTTTGGAAGACTGGCTTGACTGCTGGGCTTGATCACTGTTGTTATCACTGGTGGAAAGTACCGCCAGCAAACAGTAGCATCTGTCAGGGATCAGTACTGATACCAACACTGTTTAATGTCTTCATTAAAGACATAGACAATGGCATGGTGAGCATTTTCAGCAGGTTTGCTGATGACATGAAATCAAGGAGGGAACAGTCAGCATGCTGGAGGACAAGGATATGCTCAGAGGAACCAGGACAGGCTGAAGAAATAGACAATAAACTGAAATTAACTTCATGGAGTTCAACAAAAACAAATGGAAAGGCTTGCAAGTCTTGCAAGTTTTGCATCCTGGGCTCCGTTAGTAAGGATGGAGCCAGCAGGTCTAGAAGAGCGATCTTTTACCCCTATTTGACAGCTGTAAGACCTCACCTGGAGAGTTGCTTCCAATTTGGGCAACCCCAGCACAAGAGACAGTCCAGAGGAGGCCTGGCAAAATTTTAAGGGACTGGACCACGGGACATGTGAGGAGAGGCTGGGAGAACTGGTGTATCTGACTAAGGGATACAGAGAAGATGGAGCCAGACCATGAGGGTGGTTAAGTACTGCAACAGGTTGCCCAAAAATGCCCCAAAATCTCCATCCTTGGAAGTGTTTGGGACTTGTCTGGGCTCTGAGAGATTACTCTGAGCACTAATTAATAAGGCAGTAAAATGCAGTTGCACTGGTTTCAGCATTCATACATAGTTGTGTAAAGAAAGTGACCGTTCCGACTATTTGAACTTCTATAAATTATACTGCAATTTGTATGTTTGCAAAGAAAAATGATAGATCTTTTAAGTGAAAGTGACCCATTTAGAAGGGGGACAGAATAGATGCTGTTTGCCTCCTCTGTAAATGAGGTCTGACATTCTGATTCCCTGAGAACATGTATGTAAATATGCTTACTAAGTTTATGCAAAATGTCTGTGAAACTAATGTTTTCCTTGTTAAAAATACAGCTATTAATAACTGCTTATGAAAAATGTATTTAGAGTAGAATAATAAAAATGTTATCAAAGCTGCTGGGAAACCCTTTTGCAAGGAAAAGGTACAGATAACAAACGCTGTCAGTGCTGGCAGATGGAGCTTTATTATATGCAGCAATAGGTTTATCTTGCCTGTTTCATCATGTGGCATTTCAATAATTTGCTACCAGGAGAAAGGTTTACTATGCATCTCTTCTCCCAGACATGTTCATAATACCCAGAGCAGTAAGTATTCAGTCTACTGACTCTCTCTTGTTTCAGCTGATATTTTGGAACACGGGTTTTAAGACATCCACAAACAGGAGGGAGGGGGACAACAACAGACAGTATTTCCACACCTACCTTTTTTCCTTGCTTGATCACAGCATATTACCGAACCATTCATATGAATACAAAAAAGTACTTTCAACCTGAGAGGTTTGCCATTGATAGAGCTCAGCTCATAGTTTAGAGTTGCACAGCCAAAGATACTTTCAACAATTGTGATGCAAATATTCCAGATAGGCAGCAAAAAGGAAGAAATAATAGCATAGAATAATAAAGCGTTGATACTGAAGAGATCTTTGTTTGTCTTAATTTAGTTATCACTTCTCCTGATAGTGTAATGAAATCCTAGTTACTATACTGTGCATGCTGAATGTACATCTGAAAAAGAATAGCCCTTATTCATTTTTTAATATAATTCAACCAGGTATGGGAAAATGTGAAATAACAGAGACCTAGAATAAACAGCACAATACAAAATAACAGAGGTAGAGTGCAATGATACTGGATCATAATTTTTTCTCTGCACAAAATTCTCATAGTGAACCTCATCACCCACTAAGCGTTGCCTTTTTTAAAAGGGACTCATTCACCCTTCTGAAACTAAACTGCTTTTTAGCTGTGCAGAGCAAAATGTTTCTTAACAATATGCTAATTATGTTCTTAGGTGTTTACTTGGTATATATTTATAAACACAATGTAAACACTTGAAATGGGCAGATAATTATATAGACAGTCCATAAAATTGCATTTAAGTGTTAACTCCACATGCCAATGAATTTAATAACAAAAAGACACGCATCTGGGTGTGAGATGAGACTAATACTGAATAACTCTTTTACATCAGAGGTCAGCCAATATCTTCCCTATTATAAACAAATGGAAATCAACAGAAAATCCGTAAAAGATAGGACTGATAAATCTTATGTAGATCAACTGAAAGGTGGAGGACAGTACATGACATCAGTGCATGGGAAGGCAGTGAAGAACTGGGCCTTGACTTGTTCGTCAGGGTTGCGCTACAGAAGCTGGATTTCCAATCTACTTTACCCACATCTCAGCATTTAATATTAATATTTCTCTAGGATCAAATTGTTGCTGTTTTACGCTTGCTTATCTCTAAGATCCTCAGCAATAGAAGAAAAATTGAATTTTGCGTTCCAAAGAATAAAGACTTGATCTGGTCTCTTACTGCTGAGGAATAGAAGGAAAAGCAAAGGGGTAGAGTGAGGGGTAGAAAAAGAAATTCAGGGAAAACCCTGTAGAGCCAAATTGACAAGCATTGCTGATGGCAGGGAACTGAGAGTGACAGAGACAGCAATACCTGCTGCCATTGGGAGGAACAGTCCCTACACCTGTGTCTTGCTGGAACAGAAGCATTATGCCTATTTTTTTCAGATACATAGCACAAAAAAATTCAAGACAGAAGAGGCTGTTTTAGCACTTGTGGAAGTCTGTGTATGTAACCACCTGCAATGTTGATGTTTATAACTAGACTAGTATACAAGGCATCTGTCTCACACCAGGATAATCAGCCAGAAAGGGTCATAAAAATCTTTAAAAAAATCTTTCAGTGGAGAAATTTCAATTTAACATCTCCTTCCTCAGTAGGAAGCACAGAGCTGGGAAACAGTGTATGTGAATGTTTTCTTTCTGTTCTGTGTTGCATTACACCCTGGACACAGCATTCTGTGTCAGCCTCAGGTAGGAAAATGTATATTTTGCTTTTGAGTGTCTCTTTAGGGTTCTCATTTAATTCACAGGATTTCTTTTTTCTTCATTTTATCAACAACAGAAACTCTTATATCGGGCACACTAAATTAATCTGTACTGGTGCATAACACTGCACAAGTGTAGTTCATACAGGGAAATTCAAAATTAGCCCAATTTTTGCCTGTGATTAGCTCTTGAAGAATCGTTTTGTGCTTTAATACTCTTAAGATGTGTATTCTTTTATTAACTACTTGTAGAAATAATAATTAATAGTTTATATGTTGTATAAAACTCAAGACAACCCTGTGCATAAGTTAATAGGCTTATCTTTGCTATCCCCAGGTAAGCATAAAGCCAAGATGTTCATTAAGTTATTATCATGTTTTGCATATTTCAGATGATCCCTACTTTTAAATTATTATATAAATCTACATTTTACCAGCAAAAGGTCCTGTCAGCTCTACAGTTGTTCAAATTTATATTATAAAGAAATACCAGCAAATTTTTATTCTAGATTTTTTTTTTTAGATTTTTCAACTTGTCATCACTGAAATGTTTCACAAAGTTGATTTTGAGACAATTATTAAGGACCCTAGATGTCCTCAGAAGTCTATTTTCTAGCTGCCGTAAACATGTTGTACCTTACGTAAAACTGTTAAGTTTCATCTTAAAACATTTCCATGTCCGTCTCCTTATTTCCCCATCCCCCCCATTATCTCAACTGTGCCTCTTTGTAACTATTCTGCTTTCATTTAATCTTTCTTGAACATATATCATTGATATTAAACAACCAGTTTCAAATCGGGTTTAACTTCTTCCATGTACAATGGAACTAATACTCTTCTATCTCTACAGGAGAACCTTCTTTTAGTACATTGCTTCCTTTTTTAGAGTTATAAAAAATGTTGCCACTCGCACTGGGTGTTGCCCACCAAGGTGACTCTCCATACCAAAGTGATCAGGCCCAGTTTGTAGGGAAATATTTTGGATTTGATTTCCAAAAATATGAACTTGCACTTTGTAAAACTGAATTTCATACCACTTCTATTGCATAAAGTCCAACCTCCTTCTGTGTAATATTCAGAGCCATCTTTCCTTTGAACACTTAATAACTTTGTGCTAGTAAATTTATTTACTATCCTCATATTTTGGATAAAGAAGCTGACCAAAATTTTGACTCAGATACCAAGATTCCAAATCCAGTCTTTAGGATATCCACTAAAATAGAATAGAATGGCATCCCTACATGGTAATGCCTCATTTTTTAAAGCTCTCCGTTGCCAAATTCCCCTTTGTATAATCTTGTGGTTTTGCCTAACTCCATCTTCTCCAACTTAATATACACATTTCTTTCACTAGTATATCAAACACTTGACTGCAGTTCACAGAGATGAGATTTGTGAATGTTCTCTGTTTAGAAAACTGACAGTGAAAAAAAAGCTATTAGGTTAGTTTAGCACATTCTACGTTTGCTAAGCTGGAATTGTATTATATTACATGTCATTTTGCTTTAAGGACAATTACAAACATCCCCTCATTACTGATGTGCAGGAATAATTGATACTTCATCCCCTTCTTGTACATGGACATTACTTTGCTATTGTTCAGTTTGACTGCACCCTCCCTCTCCAAAAAGAATTACTAAAGATACTCATTACCAGATCCACAATTGCAAAAGTCTTTTTTTTGGAATTCTGACATGAACATTATCTGGTCTCCTCGGTCCTCAGGGGGTCATGCTTTTCCCTTTGTTGTGATTATTTCCATTTTTCTACCCTTCTTGCTGATGTCAGTCTTGCTTTTGTGTCACAGTGCAGAATTCGGAGATGAAGAGTTTGCTTAATTGGAGGGCAGTGCTAAGACTATTCTTAATCTTATTCTTTCCTCATAGCAACTGGTTTCTTCCTCCTTTGTTCTGTTTTCGTATACCTTTAACTGAAAAATCTTCAATTACGTTTTTAAATGCCTACTGCTAGTCTAACTCAAGTGAATTTCAGGAATTCTCACTCTGTCTCAACACTTATTGACTTTTAAGGTATAATTTTCTTTGTAATCAGCAAAGACTTTCATGGTCCTTGAAGTCAGCTGCTATCACCACTTTCCCATTTCTTAAACTGGAATAAGGAAGATCTACATTAATTTTTCTTTACATGCCAGATGAAAAAAAACTCAAACCTACCATGTTTTACTCCACAGTGCAGTGTTCTATCTGAGCACGCTTTGCATCTAGGCAAATTTGGCATTTCAGACGAATGCATTATTGCTATTGGTACAAAGAATCCCAAACATTTACTTAGGTGCAGCAATTTTCAAACCATCACTGATGTCTCTGACAGAAACAATCAAATAGTTTAAGAGATTGTTCTCGCTACTCAAAATTTGTTGATTGTTGCAGACTTTTTACCTCTGCATTTCTGTATATATTTTCATTCCACAAGAATGAGCTGGCCTTCAGTGCTTTACATTACAGACACAGAGCTAAGACTTACTTTGGAGAAGAATAAACATGTGGAGCTTCTTTTGCAGATGAAGAAAATGGTTCTGCTCAAGACCACCTGTGGCTCTCTGTTTTGGGCTGCAGTTTATAAAGCAGCACTCAGGAAATCAGCATCACAGCATCAAGCTAGCTGGATAAGTAAAATACCAATTGTACTTTGCAAACAATTTCTAAAACCACAAATGGGAAAGTAATGAAAGATAGCAGGATCAAATCTTTTTCGATCAGCACACCACGGTTTGGCTTCCTTCTTTCAGCCGTGCAGTAACACTGCTGAGTAACTGATTAAATTACTGGCCTACTATGTGTACCTAAAAAAAAATTAGCTATAAAACTCCCAGAAAAGCAGAACATTATTTAGTGTCTGAGAAGTAGCTCTGGTTACCTAAGCCTTTGTCCTATCATATTTACTGCAAAGTTTTGCTTGTTTTTAAATTCACTATAGACATCTTTTTGCAATGTGTTCACATCTGTTAGCTCTGGTTTCTAATTTCACATTTAATTTTTCTCAATATAAATGTTAATTTTAAGATTATCATTATCTTCATTTACATAATGTTGTTAATATGGAGTTACAGATTGAAAAAAATGCACCAGTAACAAGTGAGGAAACTGAGAGCCAGCAAGCCACTCAAAAAGTAGACATCATCTTCCATTAAAGAAAGGTCTAATTAAAACTGACAGCTCATCATGGGTGATCTCTTTGCTTTTCTTTTTCTTTCATTTTTAAAAGAAAACTGCTGTCTGGCATAAAAGGGTAAGAAAACTGCTCCCTGGCATGTATCCAACACAGACAGAGCTCATTTGCAACATTCCTTAAAAGTGTAAGTCAGGGCTTAGCTTAAAATGAAGAACAAAGAATGTTAAAAGAAAAAAAAAAAGAAAAAAAAAAAGAAAAAAAAGAAAGAGTACAAATGCTGAATTGGCTTCATGAAAATCTAACTCCCGTATATGCAAAATAATGATGTATGAGTTACAGTGTATTAGCTATAATTAAACGTGTAACACTCCATTCATCTGCTTTATTATAAAATTATAGGTAATGAAGGGAAAGAGGAAGTCTGATGTCTGCTTTAGTGTCTGTTGGGCTCAGTTCAGAAGCCATCTTGCTCAGCTCACCCTCTGCTGCTCACCACCGCTTTCCACGTGGACATTATTATGCACCTTGGATCTGCATGCTGAAAAGCAGTCTGGGTTTATTCCTTGTCACCCATCGATAACAGGTATTTGGAGTTTAGTGGACAGTTCCGAGGAAGTTAATTTCTTGCTTGCTTATCCTTTAAGCATATGTAGCAAACCTCCTAGCCGGCAGCACTGCAATCTGTTCCAAAGCAATTGCGTTAGGTAATGGGTAGTTAGGAAGATAATGCCAATTTTGTAACTCTATTTCAAAGGATCCTGAGGCAATTAAGAAAGTTTATGCAGTATAGCTCTTATTCACCCCCATCACCACCAGTCACAAGAGGAAGCTTAGAATGACTTGGCTCTAAATGGTATGTATTTTACAATCCTTCTCTGAATATTAATGGCGTTCTAAGTTAAGAAAACTGTGGAACAAATTGTAGATCAACTGTACCAGTCCAAAGTAAAACTCTTGATATTATTTGGAATTTTTCTTTTTCATGTTGTAAATTCCTTTATCTAAATGATGAATTAATATTAGGAATAGGAATAATATGATTGCTATTCCTAATTTAGTACTATTTCCAGTTTTGACCAAGACAAGATGATTCTAATAAAAGTACAAGAAACATCCCTGTGAGTGAGTCTGGGATGATCTGCTCTCTTGAAGCAAAGCCCACCTGAAATGTGAGAAGCTTTTTATATTAACTCTTAAAGATCTGGATTTTATTTTTTCCCAACTAAGATCTAATCACTCTAGGTCTCCCTTACTTTCTGTGAAGCTCAGTGAGTCCAATTGTATAATACATGAATATATAATTCCTTTACTGTAATCTTTTTCACACCCTTGCTTATTTAGTGGTTTTTTTTTTTGTTCTCCATCACTTCTCTCCTAGATAAGAGGACTGAGAACAATGGGGTGATGAATGTGTGAGGATTTCCATATTCTACCCCTGACAGTAGTCTGCTGTCTTCCTACTATACCATCACACTGAGGAGGAAGCAGAAATCTAACGATTATCTTGTGTAAATGCAAGCTGGATGGTATTTTCTAGAGGATTAGGAAAACTTTTGCAAGAATCTTCACATAAAAGAACCTACTTTATACACGTCTCTTAACTAGATAGCCTAAATCTTACAGAGAACAGAGTGGAAAAAACAAAATGGATGAGAAATTTTCTTTAGCTACTGTATAGGAACTCTTGGTTGCTGGAAGCAGGATGGAGAAGTAAGAGCTTTGGGGTACAGATGTGCACCTGTGGAAGACCTCAGATCCTGGAACATGCATGACTAGCATAACATACTGAACTACGAAAGTTTAAGCAGCTTTCTTTGAAGAAATACGGAAATTACTTTAAAGGACAGGAAAAAAATTAATGCATTTAGAAAATCTTGACGGGCCAACAGAATTAGTGCGGGTATTCTGAGTTTATTGTTTATCCATCCCCCGACGAACTGCGTGCTGGGCTCTGTCCTGAACATCAGCTCATCATCAAGATCTCGGTTCACTGGTGTGAGAGTGAGTGCGGTGAGTGCCAAATGTGCTACACCAGCTGTGTGTGCCCAGGAGAACCCCAATGGCCATCAGCCTTCCCCTGATGCTGCAAGAAAATAACTCTCCCTCCTGGCAGAGAATTCAGGTGGTACTAACTTACCCTGCTTGCTAACAGGGACACAGCACAAAGGTAAGTAATGCGGAGGCTGTAAGAACAGACAAAGGAGTGATGGTTTTAAAACATAGGTAGCATTGGTTTTATGTTCGTTTTTGTCTGGGTTTTATATGAAAAGCAGAAGCTAAGAAACATACAGAGAGGTTGGACCACAAATGTATTCAGATTTTGTTCAGGTCCATTTAAACATAAAAGTTGCAGTGAACTGGAAAACTGGGAATTTTCATTTTAAAACATGGAAATTAAAAATTTCTTGCTATGATGACTTAGCTGATACGATCAAAAGATACAATAACATAAACTTCATTATTAAAACTGTTTTTTTTTAATATTTAGTCATCAGTAGAAGTGTTTTTAAAAATATCGCGTTAAAGAGAACATTGGATTAGGGTCTTCAAAATTTTCAACCATATATGAAGAATTGTTCTTTTAAAGGGAATATAATTTGTACGTGATGTCTGGAATACAATGTTTTCCACAAATCAAAGGAAAAGCATTTAGTCAAAAGAGTTTTCCAGCAAGCCAAGTTGTATGAAAAAGGGGACAAAAGAACTTCTGTTAGGTTTCGCTGTACCAGGTTGTATTTTATGGGTATATATCAGTATACTTGACGTTTTCTTGCTTGAACTTTTCTACGGGCCAATATGTTTCCAAGTTCATTCTTCTCCGAGATACTGGGACCACACACACAGGTACCCCCCTCTCCCCCCTACCCTCCCCTGTATTTATGCATATATAGATTTATAACAGTTCCCGTTTTATTCTTTACTCTTTAGATTTCTTTTAATTTCTTAAATTAAAGTATTTTGAAAGTATTGATGAATGAAGTAATCGGTGAACAACATTCCTTTGAAGTGAAGTGACTAAATAATACCTTTATTTTAGAAATAGTGAGACAGAAGGATAGATAACTGTTTTATAAACTTTTGAGATTCACATAAATATTATTGTAAAAAAGCCAGATCTTCATGAACTATCTCTGTGATGGTGTCCAATGGGAGTCACTTTCCTTCAAAAATTCACCTATTTACAGATACCAGACAGGCTCGTCCATATCTGAAACATCTACCTATAGTCTGTAGTTGCACTTACCTACACCTACAGAAAGACTAAGTTTAAGATAGATTCTGCAATCATGTTTGAAACCTGTAAGGTTGACAACAGTCATGCTCCCTAACTTGTAGGGAGCCTCTCCTCGGAAAGGGATGTAAATTAAGCCACAGTCAATATTCAGTATTCTATATCTTTTGTGGTCTCCTGGGAGTTTCTGCTGCTTATAAACATCTTCCAAGCTTGTCTTGCTCTGCCACTCAAGCTCTCATAAAAAACAAGTTTCTGCAGCAGAGATAATACCATTTAGAACTGAGTTCCTATTCTCGGAATTGAATTGATAGTTTTTTACCTAATCCTTTAAAAGAATACATTTTGGGGGGCTAATCCAATACGTAATCTTGAAAAGAAATTGGAACGAGCAGGTAAACATTGTCTCTTTGCTTACCCCCAGGCTAAATTCACTACCTTAGAACGCTGTACTAGAAAAGGGTATTTCATACACCATCTGTTGGTTAATGCAGCTCTACCTTGTCTCTTCAATAAGGTTATAATATGAAGTATTTGAAAGTTTAAAAATGGAAACATTTGAAATATCGTCTTAATAGCAAGGAGCTGTCACTCTGGTAATTTTTAGACTGCGTTTTCAACTGCAACAGGAAAACAACCTGTCAGAGTAGCACCTGAGGCAGTAAAGGACAACATATCAGATATCTGCTTATCATGTGCTCCAATGACTCCTGGAACAACAGACTCAACCTGTGTAAAAGGTGGGAAGAAAACAAACAAAAAGAAAAACTATCCAGGAAAACTGGAATTTGTCTTGACCTTTTTGCATTAGCAAATGGCAGTTCTGTTCCTTCGTCTGTCCTCTTCTAATGCCCGTCAGATGGAAGTTTTTGTTGGATACTTTGCCTGACATTAAAAAAAAAAAAAAAGTAAAAAATACTGGCAAGGAATATTTCTTCAATATAGATTTTATTTAAAAGGAAAACTTTTGGATAAATAGGAGATGCGAGAAAGAATACGTATTAGTAATATCCCTAGTAGTAGTCGTATTAGCAATATCCCTAGTCAGTGTAGACAGGGATTAACTGTACCATATGAATAAATTTGAAAACTAAAATCTGAATCTTTCACAGATTATTTAATGGCCTTTTATGTCTATCAGGTACTGTTGTGTCAAAACTACAAGGAAAGAAAATGATCTGGTATTGGCAGGATATATTGATATGTATACAAACATATACTGATAGAGAGTGCAATTAACCACTAAACTTTATTACTTGTAAAGTCACAACACTTATTACTGATAAGTGATAATACAATATTTTAAAATTATTTCAATTACCAACTTTATTCCTTTTTAATATATTTAACATCAACTATTTAGTGAACCTTTTTTTAATCCAACATTTTTTGTCCCACAGGAATACAGGCACAAAGCCATCAGGCACCCATCTTTCATGGTGATCAACCATCAAAGGTGTTACCTACCTGGGATAATTCGGGACTATGCTATTTTGTTATCCCACGTGCCTGTAGCATGTTTTCTACTCTGCCATATTTCAGACATGTCAATAGCTCTAACAGTGCTATAAATGTTTGGACTAGCCTTAACCTGGCTAAGTCTGTCACTAATAGAAATTCAGCTACTGCAGGGTGAAGTTTGGATGTGTCCAGAAAGTCCATAAGGGAAGGTGCATAACACAGGAGTGCTGGGATACACCTAAGCACAGCTGTCACAGTTACACCGCATTTTCAGGATGATGCTGTAGCCTCCAGACCCACACCATCTGCAGCAAAGATTTACCTCTGGAGCATGAAAGTAACTCTTGGTTGTGGCAATAAACATTTTTAGACCGGGCCTGCTGGCCAGAATCTGAAGTAGAAAAAGAAAACTGTTCTAATTTCAGTGAAAAGTTTGAGGGAACGGCTGTTGAAGAACTCCAGTAGCTGCTGGTACATAGACTGAAGTAAAATAAATGAAAGATGAATGGTGATCCATCTCATACCACTCTGTTTACTTAATACACTTAAAGAATAAAGGACCATGAATGTTTCAAAAAAGACAGTCAGCTACAAAGTATCTGTTAAATGCACCACACAGTAGAAGATTTATAAGCTCTTCTCCTTAATTAAAACTAAATGGTAATACCAGGACATTAAGTTTTTGGGGGTTTTTTTGGTTTTTTGTTTGTTTGTTTGGTTGGTTTTTTTTCTTTTTTTTTTTTTTTCCCTAGATAATATATTTCACTGTTTCTATTAAACTCTTGGGCCAAATACATGTCTGGCATAAGTAAGTTTGAATTCATTAAAGTCAATGGAGTTGCTCCTGCTAACACTCATGTGAATGTGTCCCTTGATCTTCTAAATTGGCCATTCCCTCTAATGAGCATCTCTGAACTGAAGATGAAGACTCAAATCTAGTCCACTTTGTCTCTGAACTCAGGAGAGGTTCTAGAGGTTCTAAAGGTTAGGGAAATGGCTTCTGAGTGTAACAACAGGGTGTGTGTGTATGGGGGGGGTTTCTTAAACCTGAACGCTGAGCCTGAGCTGCTTGTGTTTGATGAGGAGAGCAGATATGAGAATTCAGAACCGAAGACAAATTTGGCTTTTTAGCTTGGACCATGTCTCTTTTAAACCTAGTTTGAATACAAGCTTCAGCTGATGTTTCTAGTACTGTATCACTTTCTTTATACCTAGTCTAGTTTACAGCTCTTTTGACAGCGCGTGGACTGAGAATATGCTATTACATTTTCATCTTGCAGTTCAAACAGGAACAGTTCAGCAAAAAAAATGGACTGTAACCTGAATTCCTCTTTATCTGCTTGAGCCAGAGGTAAGATATGCAGGTGTTTAAGAACTTTGTTAGATCAAAAAAATGCTTATAAGGTTGGGTCTTTTTCTTTGCATCAAACTAAATAAACAAACGTTATTTAATTGATGTTAGATTTGGTAACGTCAAACGATGGGCACTTTTTGTGAAGTCCTTCTGAAGTATAAATGCTAATGTCCTTAGGCTCTTCCGTGGTCAATAGAGAGGGAAAAAGGGGTTATTGGAGCACCCGCATTCAGTTTTCCCAGAATCACTCTCTCTGTCAAAAAAAAAAAAAACCCAACCACAAATTCCACAATGTTTCCAATGACTTTAAAGGATATCTGGCAAAATAGCTATACTTGACTACAGCCATTGTAAAAATGTCTCCTAGGTTCTTTGATATTTTTTTGCTGACATCACTAGGAGTGAAAGGCACGCAATAATTTTCCAGATAATTGGACTACGTAGGGGGTTGTGACCCTTTAATTACTTCAAAAAAGGATATTGTGACTAGAGGAACTCTCATGATAACTGGTAGTAATTGAGCATCTTGCAAGGTAAAGCTTGAAAAGCAGTGTTTTCTTAAAAGCAGAAGTATATATTACCAGAGTTATTCACTTCTGCCAGTAAATAGTCAGGAAAGAGAGCTGTGAAAAATATGAAGCATTTGAGTGATAACATAAAAATAGGTTGCAGAATTTTTCCTCAAACTGTGGGTTTTGCTAAGTAAGCATAATCATATTTGCTACTGTGTTAAAAGTCTACTGAGAATAATTTTCTTTTCATGAGAATTTAATTTTTAAAGAGAACTATGGAAATTTGCTTAAAGTTTTGGCAAGATGCAGCATAAAAATCCAAGTATGGAAATGAATTCTTCTCAAAATGATAGATTATCTCAATTTTATTTTTTTTTTAACAGCCCTCATTTTCCTTTAAATAAATTAATAAGATTGAAATATTTTTACTGGTATATGTCAACATTTGGTTTTTAATTAGAGAAGTATGTATGTTTTCAAGGACATACCCATATTCTTTTTTGATAGCAGCATTGAAATTCACTTTGGTCTTACTTTTGTACTAAAAAAAAAAATTTTCCACATTGTGTAGAAAGCTACCTATTCGTGCATTGTTTTAAATATTTCTTTGGTTCTAAAATACATGTTTGGATGGTTCTAAAATCAAATATTGACATTTCTGGGAAACAAAAATCTGATTCCTGTCCAGTTCTTGTAGTTTGTAAATTGTAAGAATTTTCCAGAGAAAAATACTGGAGTCTAGTTGAACAGAAGCCATGTGATGACAGACTGGAAGAGAGGCAAAACCATTGAGGATTTTCTGTTGTGGTTTTTGTTTTCTTTTTGATTTTTTCTTTTTTTTTTTTTTTTAAATAAAAGACTGCTTCTGAACCTTGTAATGCTGAGTGCAAAGCAGGTTTATGGTAAAAGCAAAAGAAAGAACCTTACCACAAAGAGGAATCACAATGGTTAAGGCCAGATTTGTGTACCCGTACTAAGGTCTCATTTTAAGCATTCTTCACCACTTCTCTAACCCCTGATGTAAAAGGTGACCCAATAATTACTGTGATTCTTTCGGAAGAGAAAATGAATACACTGTTTGCCTGGATTCCTTTCTAAAACACGGATAGTGTTTTAAGCCATGGCAAGTATTCAGCTGCCAATAAAATACTCCCAAGCATTGCATTTGCAGGGCCATCTAAGAGGTTCCTTTATCCCTTCTCATAAATCGATGCACCAAGAATATGAGTTTCTAATTCCTCTCTAATAGGATATCTATAGGCTTTTCTTCCTCCTTTTTCATCAAAGTGTATATTCTGATTAAAAAAAAAAAAAAAAAAGAAAAAGCTCATGCTGGAAGATACAAGTTATACCAATTTTCACATGTATAAATGACTAAAGAATATTCAGAACTAGGGAACCACAGCTTTATGAAAAAATGTACATATATATTTAGTTTCCATTTAGGAAAAACATCCAGATAAACTGAAATGCTGCAACTGTTCTCTTTGGTATTTTTTGCTTCAATATCAATGAAAGGTTTCCAGGAGGATCATATATTTGAGTACACATCAGTGTTTGGTGGGTTTTGGATTGAAAAATAAATGTTCTTTGCAATTTGCAGATATTGTATATACTGTTGTTGAGCTGATTTCCATCAAATATATCTCATGCTCACTTTTGAAAGATAATCAGATCGAGAACAATAGTAATGAAATAATGTAACAAAACATTTCCCTGAGCACACAATAACCTTTAGATGAATGTGGAGAATACCTGCTGTAAAGTTAGTTTTCCACCAAAAACTGACAACAGGAAATGCTATATCTGATGTTATTTAACATTATCCATATCCATTATTTTGAAAATCTGAAATTAAGTTGGTGGTGTAGAACACAACGGAGTCAGATTGCATTATATGACCTTTATAGAATAGTCTGTTATACTGCTATTTCAACTGCACTTTTTTCCCTTGCATTTTATTTTTGGAAATCAAATAATACTACTTCCTCGTTTCTGACAGGGCATTTTAAAATGCAACATGTTTTGCATAATGAGTAGCTATAATTGATTTCTTAGTTGAATATGAGAGACAGGACTTTGCTTGCCTTTTATGAAGCTAGTTCCCAGAAAACCTTGGCTAGTGAAGGAAAGGAATAGATTTTATTAGATTGTTTGATAGCACACCTATCAGTCTTCCTGACCGAAAGTCATTTTCATTTGCAATGAGCAATTTCAGTTACATGGTACAGTTACAGTTGAGTTCCTTTGCTAGTCCAGTGTGCAGCAGCAGTCAATGCTCTTTAGAGATATATGCTGTAGTGAAAGAGGCAGATTTAGTAAGACAAGACATTTTTCCTCTGTGGGCTTTGTGATACATAAAAGTCTTGTCAGTTTGACATATGCTACCTTTGCTTTATGATTTTTCCCTATTTTCCTCTTCTGTACCTATGCTATCATTATCATCCTAGTTGAATGGTTCTTACTGCAAAGTAAGGTCAGAATGTTGCCGCGCTGCTCTGCCTTTTACCAGATGACAGGAAAAAAATCAGCAGGGGAGGGAGTATTTTTATTGTGGTTTTGTTATTACAATACAGTTAAGACATACTAGCCATCTTCTGTATAATCTTAGTTCCAATCACTGACTGCTTGATCTACATCTTGAAATGTCAAACACGGTCATTTATTACGTTGTTATAAATACTCTTACTATTCAAGAAAAAACCAAAACGTTTGTAGCATCAAATGCTCAGTTATCAGTAGTTGAAGGAGCCTTTAGTAATCTCAAATTCTCTTTGCCAAAGGAAACTATTTAACCTGTCAGTGCGATCAAGCAAAAAGCCCATCCCTATCACTAAGGTTCTAAGATTAGCTCACAGAATTTGAGCTCTTGGCTAGATACACTTGCTATTTATCATATAGCTTGACTGCAGTCATGAAATACATCTCATAAGCAAATTTAATGTGATGAAAGAATGTCTCAATCCAGTGATAGTTTCCAGTGTTGTTGTAAATTCAATTTTGCAAGAAATGTTACTTGCTTAATCACAGAAATTTTCAGCAAAACAATTATTATTTTTGCTCATTATAAATAGTCAGTTATGGAGATGTTTCATACTGAAATGTCCAAGAACTTTATTTACCTAACATGTAATCAGCAAGCAATTTTCAAAAAGCCATCGTGGGTAAAACTAAAGGCAAAGGCAGCCAGTGAGGTGCTTATTCATCCTCATATGCAAAAGTTGTTCTGACTTTGTCATTGGATTATTTAATCAACACATTTTACATCTTTGTAATGCTTAGTGCAGGTCAGTCAGAACCAAAACATCTCATTGTAGTGAATCTACAACAGAAAACTGTATGTATATCAAACTGCTTTCCACTTAAAGCATTTGACGTGGACAAATGTGAACTGAATTCCTGCTTAGCTCTTGGGACATGTCACTTTGCAACTTTTCAGCCTGTTAAGATCACAGGATTGGAAACTAACACAGAGAAATAATGCGGAAAAGATGACAGAATGTCAAGTATAAATATAAACACTCTCAAGTCTCCCGAAGGCACTGGGAGATGTGAACTTACTAACCATCTGAGTTAATCAAATGTTAAATTTAAGAAGCAGAACAGAAGTGAATAAATTTTTCACCTCCATTTAACTAAAAAGGTTACACAATTTTAATGAGACATCTATGTGAATTGCTGAGAAAACCACGTGATGTTGTATAGTAATATACCAATACCTATAAAATGCTGTAGCCCATTGTGAACCAAAATACATTTTAAAAGAGTATGACACATAAAAACTGTGGATGTAGTTTAAAGTCACTACCCATGGGTTGAAAAATTCTCACCCGGGATCTGTAAAAAAGGACAATCTACCCTATTCTTTTTTTCAGACTCCACACTTTTTTTTCTTCTACACACTTCAGCCCTATTCAAATAAATATTGGATACTAGAGTCAACCTCAAGAATTATTGCTCAGTCTTTATTTTATACAAGTTTCTTTAGGTGGGAGCTTTTTCAAAGCAAGGATTGGAAGACACATTCCATTTTCTCTATGTTTACATATTTCACTGTGTTACCATTATTCATTCTCATTATATCTTACCTATGTAAACAATGAGAGATAAACGCATTTATTTATTTCTATTGTTAAGTATGCATTGAAAAAACCTACTCATTACATATAGCAACACCTTGCACACAATTAAAGGAACATTGCCTATGTGCAATAACACTTTTTGTCTCACAGGTCTGTATTTACAAATAATGAAAGACTAAATGTTCTGGCCAAGGCTGGCCAGAACTACAGACAGTCAAAACTATTTTCAGCATTTCTTGTCATTATTGCAATTTATCTTTGTGGAGGGTTCTAGAGTGGAAGGTTTGTCTAAATCACCATTAAAAAAGTTGTATTAAACTGTTCTGTTGTGCACTAAAATTTCTGTTTTGCCTTTCAGTGCTTCAAACAAGTAAATCCCAAAGTCCTCGTAATTTTTTATTCAACTGCAAAGCTACTGCAAATAATTTATTTTACCATTCAAAGTACTGAAAAGAATTCATCTATAGTAGCTTGACTTTTGTACCCTTGTGTTTAAATCCTGTGTGTTTGAGGTGCTTGGACCAAGACATTTCTGATTCATATTGCTAAACCTCAGCCTGCTTTTTCTCAGTGAAGAATCTTTATATAGAACCAGAAACCGTGACAAAATCAGTCCTAGCTCAGTGTGGCCTTATCTATGGACACAGGTCATCCTTCAGCCTAAACTGAGTTCACCCACTTCTTCAGTCCTCTGTCGCCACTGCGTCCTGGAATTATTTACTCCCAAGGCCTTCTGCACCATCTCTTCTCTCATTTTTAGGTATAAAGGCAGTTATGAAGACTGTAAAGGGAGGCTCCTATCCCTCCTTCTGTAACTGCTCCAAACAGCTATTGTGTAACGTCCCTTCTGTGATGATGTTGGATTTCATAGAGAAATCTACTATTCAGAAATATTCAGGGGTAATTACTAAAAATTAAATCTCTACAGGCATGACTTTATAGCAGCTTTTGAGATTTCAACTTTCAAGATTTCAACTTTTATTTAATTTTTCACTGGAATGAAAAAAGCAATTCCCTGGGCAAACTTCTATGCTTGTTCCTCCTGACCAAAGTTATGTACAAAAAAGAATATCCTGATGAAAACTTGAAGGAAATGAGTAAGTGTCACCAAAAATATCTACTCATGAGGAAAATAAGTTTTGTCAAGAAAATTCTGAATAACCTTACTCAGAATAGTCCATTTAATGTAGAAACATACTTCCCTCAATCTCCTTGTTTTTCCCAGTTAAACTATTGTTCTAAAATGATAGTCTTTATCTTGGTACGTTCCATTAAACATTATTTACTCACACAATCAACAGGCATTTCTGCATCTCAGAGAGCTTCTATCTGTTCAGAATTACTATTTTCCCATTCCTTACGGATTCCCCCAGCTGAAACACACATGCAGACAGATACACACACACTTTTTTTTTAATATATATTTATAAATTGAGGAGTCTAAAACTTACAGAGCTTTTGAAACAAAAGCAGAATTTTAATGGAAACAATTTTTGTAATCTTCTTGCCTGTACTGATAATGGATCAATACCAAGCTCAATACATGATTTCATTTCTTCTGCAGGCAAATTGTACTTGTCACTTTTAGTAAGTGAAGAAAGAAAAGTGAAAGCTCATGACTTGAGAAATGCAATTCAAAAATAACTTAAGTTAAATCTTATACTGAATTGATATTTGTGCTAATAAGGGGAGATTTAAATTGAAAAGTGAAGGGTTGGCAACGTGTCTTTAAATTGACTAATTCTCTTTTAGTATCAGATCAATGAAATGTGTATTAAGGACGCATATCTATTGTGCAAAAGAAGCCTTACATCAACTGTACATGGACATGATGTAGTTTGTTGCATGACAAGTCAAAAGCACTGGATCTTAGAAAAAGAAATGAATCTCATAAATATTGCATAATTGCAAGTATGCTATAATCTATTCTGAAGTTAAAAGGTGTCACAAACAAAATCACTATGTTCACCATCACACTGATTTTTTTTTACTTCTTATTCTACACAATATGTCACATTTCTAATTATATTTTTAGCAATTTATTTCCTTTCTCTCCTACAAAATTCATTCAATGTCAGTGCTATTATGCCACAGTAAACACTGTGAACTTAAATTATTGTGCTTATTCACACTTCTACTCCCTAGAAATTGCTGAAGTAGTACATTTGAAAACATAAATGTCTTTTTTCAACAATTTGGGCTTTTTGTTCTCATTATAAATTGCAAGAAGAAAACACAGCGTTCCTTATTTAGCTAGCTCATGAAGAATAAAATCTCCACAAATTATTCATTGCATATTCTTTCATAGAAAGCTGTATCTAACAAGACAGATGTTGTTTCCCCTGATTCAAAAGGTCTAATAAATATTATTTGTATCGTATTAGCATGACACAACCAGGTAAGCTGAATCTTTCATAGAGAAAATACAGAGGTGTCTGATGTTTTCTACTCATGTGCAAATATCCTTTCCCTAGTGGAGTTTTTCTGCATTACAGTAGGAAATAAATATTCTTTAATGTGAAAAACACCTGTCATCACAAGATGAGGGGGACTGATATTGTAGAAAGATTTGTCCAACTGTAATTTTCAATTTTAGTCAAGAAGAATATTTAAAAATTGTGCATCATGAGAGAAAAATAAAACAAGTGTTGTATAAGAAAATAATATTAACAATAGCAGCTGTAGGTATTTTCCTGAAAAAGGAAATAAAATTGCTCTGAGAAGTATGGTCACATTTTCTGTTTTTGTTGAAGTAGACATAGCTCATATTAATTAGCCAACTGGGAAATCTCAAAAGTGAAGCCTAGAAGAGAAAAGAAACTCTTTCTCATTGTGGATTTCAGTAGTTTGAAATCTTTTATGATGAAGTATCACCCTCCAAAATGCATTCTGAATGAAAAAGCTATCAATTACCCATATTCAGAATGGATGCTAAGCTGCTTACCTGTGAGCTGAAGACCTGGGCAGACCAGCAAAGAACGGAAACATTAGGAAGATCTGGGCAGACCAGTTTTAAAACACAGGTGGTTTTTGTGGGGAAATATTGAAGTTTTTACAGATTCTCAGGCAACACTCTTCTGTTAGAAGCTGTCCAGTAAGTTGTACTCCAAGCTTCCTTTTGCACAGGAAATGTTCACTTGTGTTTCCACTACTGTCACTCAAGGATCAGTTCTTGGGTGTACACTCTTGGTGATTTTTCTCAGGCAGCTGATAGTGCCATAAAAAACATTACTCAAAAAATCGCAGAAGGAGGGAAACCACTGAGAGGACAGGTCACACTGGCATATAGTGTCAGTAAGCTGAAAGCAGGAAAATGATATATTTTTCTTTTCCTTAAATGAAGATGTCTTTGTTGAGTTGAACAACATCATATCCACACAGATATATTTTTAGCATTTCAGAGTCCTCTGTTCCGGCTTGTGCTGCTATGGTATTACTGTCCCGTGAGATGGATTAGGACATCTTCTGGGACAGGCATGCTTTATTTTGAGAAGTAATGACTCTGGAAAACCCTCTGAGGGCTGGGTTATGAAGAATAGCCATGTATGTTAACCAGGAGCACAGCAGGAAGGGTGAGGTTTCCTGTGAAGGCTGCACTTACCCAAATGCACCCGCTGCTAGAAGACACTCAAGGAGCCTGTGCCCCTATCTGCACAGTCCCACCATTTACTTTGCACTGCCCGGACTGTGCTTATCTGCTCAGTAAGGTCATGCACTAAATGGGCAGAGAAGTAGCCTGATCCCCTCAGAATGATTTTTGCTGGTTTAGTCGCCTGAAAAGTTCACCAGAGGATCAGCCAAGCAGGAGAACTTGGGAAAGAAAGGAGGAGGAACCATCCCTTCTGGCAGAAGCCAGCTATTAGATTGGTTCAGACATCTTGAAAAATAAAATCACCTTTATTCAACTCAAACTAAGGCTGTTATCAAAGAGATGTTTCAGCCCTCCTTTCTGCCACTGGCTGGCTGCCTATATCCATTCTTCTACCCAGGCAAAGATCTACAGAACCACACAGTCGATTTTCAGGGAAACATACACTTTAACCCAATTGTGGACTTTAGAGCAAATGATTTAATTTTACCAGGATTATTTCACTAATAAAATTCATGACATAGCTGTAAAAACTTTTGTGCCAACAAAAATGAGATCATGTGAGGAGAAATGTCTAGGAAGAACTTCTTTGGCAGTAGGTCTAATTTATGGTGTGCTAGTCTTAACTGCAGTTTAAGCCTAAAAGGGCTAATGCAGCCATAGACCACTTCAACAAGGTATTATTAAATAGGAGGAGGGCTGTGTGCATATTATTGCAATATTTTGTCCAATTCATTTTGAGAAAGAAGTTGCAGTAACAGTGGGGGCAAAGAAAGAAGTTCTGAGAATCATTAAAGAACAAGGGAGCATGATGAATATTATGTGATCAAGTGAGATTAGTTTTTATTTTAGTAAAAAGAATACAAAAGATGACTGGATTGTAGTCTGTATGCATCACACATAAATGAAGATTTGACTTAACTTTTGAGTGTTTGACTTAGTCTCGATATTCTCTTAAAGCACAGACTTTTGTGTGTGCATACAGAGTATTCTCAATGGTTTTTTATATTAATTTTTTTTCAACTGGATCACTCAATTCCACATCCTTGTGTAGAACATTTCCTTATTCGTGTAGTTAAGAAGTTATATCTATGGTTGGATTTACATGCAAGATCATTGCATATTATCAACAAAAAGAAACTGGTTTAATCTCTTGAGGAATAAACAGAGGTCTAAGTCATTAAACGGAGTCATGACATGAGAAGTAGTTAAAATGCTTTCCACTCACACATTATTCTTACATTTAAAAAAAGATGTTAGAGAGGTAAAGCACACATCACAAACAGTAATTTAAAATAGTAATAAAATTTAAAATATTTTAGGAATCTTTCAGCTGTTTTTGCTTTGAGAAGGAGCATGAAAGATACTTCCTTGTTAGCTTTGGTTACTTCAGTATCCTAACCCATATAAAACCCTGTTTTTTGTAACATCCCAAACTGTATTTCCACATCTTTTAATAGAAGGGAATATTTCTGCCCAATCAACTCCAAGTAATTGCCATGGTACAGTATACAGGTTTTCTTCATCCTTGTACTATAATTAGAGATTCCTCACAAACGCTTTATAATTTACAGCAATTTAATAACGTCTTTCAGATTTTATATAATATCAAACAAAATACAGAATGCCAAACCAAGATGGATTTCTAGACTGTGGAAAAAATTCTAGACTACTCAATCACATCTAGATTTGCAAAGTCTAATTTTTCTCTTCAACACTTTCAATGTCTGTCATTGAACAAAAGATTAAGTACAAATTAATGAAAATGAAATTTCATTAGTAACAAACAGAACATTAGATATTATTCTCAGCATCCCATTTAGAAATATAATTGTAAGTATTCCTAAAATCCAACAAAGACAAGTTTACAATAATCTAAGGTTACCTTTACATATATTATGTTTTTATTTATTTTTCATGTTTGTTTACTACAGAATATTAAAAGGAGAATTACGCTACATTGTCCTTTTAAAATGAAGTATTACTGGAAGAGAGAATTAATATATCAATAACTGAAAGTACTGAATTAACAAACTTTCTGTAAGTGCAGGTGGAAGGAATAAAACTGAAATAAGATCATAAATTGGTGTAATAGCCAAAGTGGAGAAAAAGCAAAGGAAATTCATACAACAAAAATACAGCAGGAGACAAGTGACACCAGGTTGTTTGTTCATGACTTTCATTGCTTTTAAAAACTAGAACAGGCACTCTGAAAACATTTTTCTTTGTGAACTTTAAATGCAGTTTGATTTAATGAACACATCTTCATTAAAAATCATTTTTAATCAGCGTAACTAATCCAAAATAAGAAACTATGTAGTTTCCTTGAGGGTCTTAACTGATAAAGGTTGTGGAAAGTATGATTCATCATCATCCTGAAGGCTAATATGGGTAGTAAAAGAGCTGTGTTCTGCATTCCCACCTGATAAAACCACCCGAGAGAAGGCGGTAAAATGGAAGAAATACGAAGCTGCCTGAAAGCTGGGGCATTTTCTTGCTTCTTTGTAATGTTGCCCATAGACCAATGCATAGGCCATCAGCTAGTCAAACCTTTCTTATCCCTTTTGAGAAAAGCCTCCAAAACAAATCTACTGAATATAGTGTAAAAGTTGAAAAAAAGAGGTGTTAAGCAGTGCTACTTTTGAAGAAAATGACTTACAACATTCAGAATAGGATTGGATCAAGCGGTTTAAAGCTTCTTTCCTGCCCATGACAACGAAATGCAGTAACTCTTCTCATGTGTCATGGGCATGACATTGGATTGGATAGTATCTGTTATTAACCGTTCAGGATAGGATCTGTTATTAACTGTTTGTGATACCCTGGTTATTAAATGTGATATCCTTCCTTTTCTTAACAGTGGGAAAGAAAAGCAGCAGCAGCCATGTGAATCATTAGCCAGCCTGAGGGAAAAATCAAAAAGGAAGCAAGACAGACACTGTTCCTTCAGGTCATCATTTCCTTGGGTTATGCTCTTTCCTCATCCCTAAAAATTCTTTGCTCTGCTTTACACTTCTCCAAGATGCACTGTACGGAGAAGTGCAGGCATTTGCCTGTACATCCAATAACAAAAACTTGGTTTACCGCTACCAAAAACCTCTCAGGATCTTTGGTTCATAGACACTCTTAAAACACTCTGAAAACACTCTCAGAGCACAAGGCAGAATTAGCCTTTTTCCAAAGTGCAATTGTGGACAGAACATTCTTTTAAAACTTCTCCAGAAGTGGTGATAGCAAGTCCATTTCATGTAATAGCTTTGGCTAGAGCACTCACTCAGGAATTGATTTATATGGTTTTAATTCCCTTTACTTCCTGAGGAAATTCAAACTTGTACCATCCAGCAGCCTACAAAATGTTCCTACCATGGGGTTACCCTGAGGTTAAAACACTCACCTTGAGGACTCAAGAGACAGCAGAATTCATGAGTTGCAGTTCCTGTTAGGAGGACTATTCCTGTACTAAACTTTCAGCAGTTGCGGGTGAAATGGGTATACTAAAATTAAATTAAACACTCAGTGATTCACAGAAAGATGATTAAAGATTCATTAGGCAGAAGACAGATGGAGAGAACTTCTGTGACACTAAGTATGACTATCACCTGGTGCAAGGCTACGTTTGTAAGGGAAAAAAACCCTAACTTCTTTCTGCTCCCGGGCTGAGTATCCTAGTACCTAATCTCTTTTTTGGATGTTGATACTTTGGAACAATAGTACTATACAATGAACAAACCCAGCATAAAATACTTCCAGAAATAAAATCTCTGTCAGGCAGCAGCAGGCATGGGCTGCTTTGCAAAGAGGAAAGTGGGCCATGAGCTGAGGGATGAGCTGGGCAGATCTGCAGAAAAGTCCAGGAAAGGACTGAGGTGAAGGACTGGAGCCTGAATGCAGCTGTACTGTGCCTCGCCTTGTATTTGGTTTAACCTTACCTTGTGGGCTCGATTTTCAGGTATGATTCACCTCTACAGATTCATCTGGCTATCCCTGCTCTGCATCTGACCCTGGTCACCATCTCCAGCTCTGGTCCTGCTCTGCTTTCCTTGTTGGACACGGTGGGATGGTGTCCCGCCAGCCCTGCACTCCCCTTGTGGCTCCCGACTTGCTGCTCCCCTTGGTGGAGCAGCCCCCCGATTCTGCCCCCCAGCAGTAAGCTCAGGGCCCGTAACAGCATCATGTAATCTTTACATGTAATGCTGAATAAACTCCAAGGAAAGGATAATAACACTACAATAATTTCAATAATAAATTTTGCTCATACAATCACAGGTTTTAAATATTGAACTGAGCACAGCTTATTGGATATATGCAGAAAACCTTTCTTGGATTCTTCTCATGGGTGGCGTGGAACCAGTTCAACTCTGGGTGGAACACTAAGCAGTTAGAATTACATGTGAGTGACAGCTGCACTGTTGGATGTTTGTGTCCTTGGGATGTCTGGAAAAAACAACTTTTTCATAGATGGCTTAATCATGTTGGCTTATCTTCTATAACAAGAGAGTAGAAAATTAAAAATAGATCTTGACTGAAGAGTGGCTTAAGTAAGTAATGTACAGATGTAAAGAGATAACTTCTGAGATGAATTATTTTTTTCAATGTATATGACTTCTTTTATTCATAAAGCAAGTAAAACCTTTTTTTCCCCCCAGAAAGTGGAAAAATGTAAAACCGACCCTACTATAAATTAAAGTGGAAAGAACATTTATATAGCTAATTAAAATAATGTCCCTCATTTATCAACACTTAACCTTTTTGTCCGTGGATGTTACCATGCTAGGCATACATGCATGTAGTCATCAGTAAGTGTAAAAATAGAGGATCAGAACTACTCTAAGGTCAGTCACAGAAATGAAGTGGAGAACAATAATTGAGAAAGGGACCAAGCTTATTTCAAACTCTTGGTAAACTGTCCTTTGTCCTACCTGTCATCCAGGTTTTTCTCATGTATCTAGAAGTAAGACACAGATCATAAGTAAAAATGATCATGTTTAGAAATGGAATCGGAGACTTCTGAGTCCTAAGATACATGAATGATAGCTGAGAATGAACAAAAAATGAGGACAGGGCCTGTCAGGTAGCCATAAATTAAGGGATGACTAAACCCACCAGATCAGATGATCAATAGTGAAAAGGCAAGTAGTCTGGTAAGAGAGCTAATACTGAATACCTGAAAAATTACCCTCCATAGAAAAGCATATTTTTACTGAGCCTTTAAATTCAAAATTTTGGTATCTGTACCTCATTTTCTTGCTTTGTAAATATGATAGTAATATATTAGTCACTAAAAATAGAAAATATTACAACAGGAGGCAACTGAGTGAAAAACAAGTTTCGTAATCATCAAAGAACTGAAGCTGTAATATGCAGTGCTGTGAATTGCACATCATCTCTACAATACAGTGATGTTTTGTGATGCTCCTTCTTCTTGATTAAAGGTCAAGCTTTCTGTAGCTTTACTGAACATGACAGTTCAGAATGATTATTAAGTTCTACTATAGCACTTCTAAAAGCTTTCCCATAGAAATACACTGCAGCAGCGGCAGCCTGAGAACTGAGACTGTACGCCTCTGAGATGTGAATAAATGAACCTCTCTACTGTTTTCTTATTAGCCGTAATGACTACAGAGGTCGAAGTTCCCTTAACTTCAACAGAGCCCATTGAAAAATCCTGAGGGAAAAATATAGTGAAATCCTGTCATATGAAAATTTTGTTCATTCATATTAATCCACAGAGCCATTGACACACATGCACAAGTGCTGCTCCTACTTAAATCAATAAGATGTGGGTGAACAAAAGAGGGTAGATAAGAGGGTCGGATTTGCATTTAGTCTCATCTCAGCTGGAGTCTTTATGAGCTTTATAAAGACTGCCTATAGGATACAAACAGTAATTAAAAATCAAAAGGACTTGTAGGCACTATGCTTTGTTATTCTGAAAACCTCTCAAACTCTTACAGATTTTATAGTTTGTATGATCATGCTCCTGTACCTGTGCTACAGGAGCCACGGCTGAAATCTTGGTGTGAGACAGTCATTAATGGCCTGAGTTCAGAAGTAGTATCTTTGTGCTTCTATCTGCAGGTTTCTAGCAAATTGGATTGTATCAGAATCAGCCATTTTATCTGCCAAATATATTCTCTATATTGTATTTCCTTGCTTTATTCTATAACACCTATAAGTTATGAAAAAAACCCCAACAACCCACAGATAAATACGAAGGCAAAATACTTTCATTGAAATATTTAAAAAATCTTCCCTGCTTAGATAAATACAGGCTAAATGTATCTGGAAAATAATAATAAAAAGAAGATAATTTGTTCAATAATGTGGGAAATTTGAAGGGGCAACAAAAATTATTTGGGTAAAGAAATCACTAAATAGAATATAATTTATTTCTGGAGAGTAGAAATCAGGAGTAAGAAAAATAATAATAAGCCAAATTTCATCAATGTTTAAGGCTTCCAAAAATATGTGGTTTATTGCTATGGCAATGTTAAAATTAAAATATTTGATACAGCTTGATTATTTTTCATTGTTGCAGCATGTTGAGCTGTATGGAGGAAAAGCTTACTACTTTTGGTAGTATTTAGGTGCAAATGGGGGAAATCATAGAATCATAGAATGGTTAGAGTTGGAAGGGACCTTAAAGATCATCGAGTTCCAACCCCCCTGCCTTGGACAGGGACACCTCCACTAGAGCAGGTTGCTCAAAGCCCCATCCAGCCTGGCCTTGAAGACTTCCAGGGATGGGGCATCCACAGCTTCTCTGGGCAACCTGTTCCAGTGCCTCACCACCCTCACAGGAAAGAATTTCCTCCTAATATCTAATCTAAATCTCCCCTCTTCCAGTTTAAAACCATGACCAATGAACTCTGATAATTCCATTAGCATGTAATTCTAATGGATGTCTGACCAGACAAGCCCTTGCTCATGTGAGTTGTTCTTAGACATACGGGGTGACGTGGTGGTGGTCTGTCCCTTGCTGTTTTGCACTATCAAAAATAGACTCATTGATGCAGCATGACTGCTCATAATCTTCCCAAGGAGTTACAAATCATCTCCCTTTAGTAAACTGATTTCTGTAAGAAGGCTTGGCACTGGTGAGGCCACACCTTGAGTGCTGAGTCCAGTTTTGGGCCCCTCACTACAAGAAAGGCATTGAGGCGCTGGAGCGTGTCCAGAGAAGGGCAACGAAGCTGGTGAGAGGCCGAGAGCACAAGTCTTGTGAGAAGCGGCTGAGGGAGCTGGGATTGTTTAGTCTGGAGAAAAGGAGGCTGAGGGGAGACTTTATTGCTCTCTACAACCACCTGAAAGTAGGTTGTAGTGAGGTGGGGGTCAGTCTCTTCTCCCAAGTAACAAGTGATAGGACAAGGGGAAATGACCTCAAGTTGCACCAGGGGAGGTTTAGGGTGGATATTAGGAAAAAATTCTTCACAGGAAGGGTTATCAACCATTGCAACAGGCTGCCCAGGGAAGCGGTTGAATTACCATCCCTGGAGATATTTAAAAGAGGTGCAGAAGTGGTGCTTAGGGACATGGTTTCATGGTGGTTTTGGCAGTGTTAGGTTAATGGTTGGACTCACTGATCTTAAAGCTCCCTTCCAACCTAGACCATTCTATGACTCTATGACCTTTGAGTAGAGAATATTCATATTAACCAGGGCTACTTTGCTGAACCTCCATGCCAACAGGCCACAGTCAAAAAGTTTTATCTTTGTTTTTCATGTAATGAATGCAGTGCATCTTAAATTGAGTTGCTTGTTATAGTTAAAACTGGAAAGAAAATCTTACTCATCCTCTCATACACCTCATAGTGCTCCTGTGGTGTTTTGGTCTTAATTCGTTTTAATGGTATATTCCATAATAACACTATTCCTCTTGCCATGAGCTGAAAAAAACCTAAATGATTGCATTTTGAGATTAGGTTAGTTTGATGCATTTAATATTCATGGTTCTCATCAACTTCTTAATACCAGAGTCACAAACGAAAGCAGCAGCAGGCGCTCACCCACCATTGCCTTCTCTTGAGTTCTCCACTCTACAGTTGCAGGTTTCTTTTTCCTCTTTAGTGTTGATTACTGATGTTATTATCATGAAGATAATGCTTGCTCTGGGGACAGTGCTCATCTACACCATAAATATAGTTTTCTACACATGAAGACACAGAAGATTTTTCTCAAGCCGATAACAAACATAAGCCAGTCTTTTAAAACTGACATCCTGATTAGATGTAATGCAAGGCAAGAGTGGGCATTTCGGTCATATTTGTTAGTTTTTAAACTTGTCAAATTCAGATGCTTGAACAAGGTGCAGAGCAGCCCCAGTGTAGTCCTAATGTTATCCACAGTGTATGCAGATTTCCTTCCCAGCATGGCTGGCACAGCCCCAAATGAAGAAATGTCCAGGCAATTGCTAGTGCTTGCATAGCTTTGCTGTACATCATCATTGCATTCTACCAACTGTGCTCCTCTAGCACTTGGCTGCTGCATGATAGGATAATGTACACTACTGACGACAATGCAGTCTCCCTTATTTGATCATTTGATTATTTGTATGGAAATCTCCTATTAAAAGTACTCTTTCATCGTAAATACTTAACTAAACAAATACAGTTTCTATCTCAACAACTACCAGTGTGAAGATTGCGTATCACTGTAAGGTGGGCCTGTTGCTAATGTTTGTAAAAGTCAGCGTCAAACCCAAAGGTGGCAGGTTGGAGAGTCAGCTTGGTTTTGTAAAATGCTCTGAGAGCCAGTGACAAAGATGCTAACTGAATGGAACAGTCTCTACTAACTCATTCATTTCTTTCATGTCATGGCAATTGCCAGTGATGTGGTGAGAAAGTAGCATTTAGAAATAAATATTTGGTGTCCCATGTTTCTGTTCTTAACTTTTTCCTCATGGTCATTGAAAAGCAATTATAGAACTATTTTTTTTATTTTTTTGGTAACATGGGAAAAGAGAAGTTCATTTTTTTCCTTTGCATCATACGAAGAAAGCCATGATGAAAAGATACTTTGGAACTGTCCTTCATTCTTGGAACAATCACTTTAAGACTCAGTGGAACAAGGAAGGTTCCCTTTCCTGTTTCACCCAGGCTCAGAGATGGCAATTCATCTGCCTTTTCTATGAATGATATCATGCGTCCGGGAAAGTTTGGAGTCAACACACTAAGAACATCTAATTATCATTCTTTCTACTTTTGTTACGAATTTTCACATATGTAAGAAAAATCTAGTGTTGATCGGTAGCAAGAGTTATAACTTTATCAGTTCTAGCATATTGAAAACTATGCACAACTGTAACTTCTTAGTTTACATCAGGCTAAAAACAGGGAGTGACAATTTTGAGAGCTGAGAGTTATAAAAGTCTTCAGTAATGCCTTGTGCCTGTTAGAGTCTGGATAGTAAAGTCAAACTGAACTGTTGCTAGTACAGTTAACAGTAGTTCCACCACTGGCCCCATGGTAAATCTTATTGCTGAAAGCCCATTATAGACAGTTTGAGTGGAGGTGTCAGACTGAAGGTAGAACAATTACCTTCTTTGCATTCATAAACACAACGAAACTGCCTTGCAAAACATTTCTTAACGTTGTTGTTTGTTTATTTTTAAAGTGATTATAGCACAGAGGGAAAGATTTGTCTTCAGTTCAGACAATGAAAGGCATTTATACAGGCTCAAAGACCACTCAGTTGTAAGAATATAACAGAAAGAAGAAAATAATGTAGATTTTAAAAAAAGCAGACACAGATTTAAGAGATATTGCAATTCATAAAAAACCCCTCAAAAGAAAACTAGAAAGAATATTTCTTTAAGTTGTAGAAAAAATGAGATACTTTAATAAAAGATAACCAGCTAGTGAATAGATGGCTGCAGATAATTGATTTCAGCTAAAGTCAAGACACAAAGCTTTTTCTATCAAATAAATACAAGTAATACGTGTTCCATTATGCAATAAGCACAATACTACGAGACAGGTTTTCAAAGAGTTGTTCAAAAACATAAAGAAGCAAAATGACTAAGAGATTTCTACAAAATAAATTCCAAAGCACTAGACAAAACCAAAGTTACAACGTAAAATTTACTTTCTATATGTCCACAATGCTCTGATCTGCCAACATGTTGGCAGTCTGAGTGCCCCTTATGGCAGATATTTAGATGCATTTCCTGAAAGCAACTTAAATGCCTGCCTAAGTAAATAGACAGTCATTTATTTCTCATACCTGCCATTTAACTGAAATAACTACTCTTTATGACTGTGCAGTTCATTTACTAGGAAAAAATAATAAAATATGAAAGTGCTCATCTTGAATCTATTCTTTGATGCAGTTAGGCATCCATAACCTAGACTGCAGTGAAATGCAAATTATTTAAGATTACCTTATGTTTTGGTTGTTATGGAAACTACATAAAACAGTACTATCCTTCTACACAACATAAAATACACTCTGCAAGTAACTTTCACAGAGCTGTGACTGTTATTAAAAAAAACATTCAGGAACATAAGCAACTCAAAAACTCACTTGTATGTGTATGTGAGATTTTTTTTAACGTCAAAAATTTCCACGTTAATATCAATGTCACAAAATTGGAATTATTCAGCAAGTTCAAACAAGTTACAAGTATATTTACTATTTCATACCAGAACAAGTTGTGTATGGTTTCTCTTTCTGTGGTCTAAAACTTGCATCTTGTACATATACACTTCCTATACAATTCATAGGGAACCTGAGGCACTCATGATTAAAATTCACACAGTCAGTGTGCTGAGCTATGGAAAGTCTAAGCCAATCTGTTGGAAACAGTGAGGATAGAGTACGACTAAAACTGTTTCTGTGTCATGGATGGAACTCAAACACTTCTAAATCACCTCTTTGGATTGGACAGGTTAGACCAGCTAGCCACTTCTCTCAGTACGTTGTGGTGCTGTTATCTGTCTTTTTTTGAATAACATAGTAACCAAAAAATTCTCAAATAAACGAAGGGTACTAGACTTCTGACTGTCCTGAGAAATGGGCCCTTTGCAATGAGACCCTTTAAACTTTGTCACTGTGAAACTGAGAACTCCACATTCCTGACATTCAGAGGGTACAAGCAGGAACAGGGATTGTTCCCCCTGCTTCCCTGGAGCAAGGAGACCCTCAATCTAGTTTCTGTTCTCAGAAATGCTTGCACATTAAATATAGAACATGTCTGATACAGTAAATATGGATTAATTTATTAATATATAAAGGCATGATCTTGGCATGCATAGCAGCCCGGACCACACAGCAAGCTTAAGTGGGGCAGCTAGAAATAGGTGTGAGATAGCTACAAGAGAAGCTGTCCTTCACAGCAATGTCAATCTGAGCACATTCAATAACAGGCTCGATTGCCTTTCTTTATTCATGAAAACCTAGGTGGCTGCCTATCTTTTAACACATAAAGCATTTGGGTTTTATGACAGACACTGAATTTCACTGAATTTCACTGAATTTTTTTAGAGTTGGAAGGGACCGTATAGATCATCTAGTCCAACTCCCCTGCTGAAGCAGGATTGCTTAGAGAATGTTACTCAGGACTGCATCCAGGCGGGTCTTGAAAATCTCCACCCCTAGGTATATCTGCTGCTGAAATGTTGTTTGTCTTTTGGAAAAAAAGAGAATCAAGCTGAAACATAAAATCATGGTTTACATACATTTAAAGGAATTTGGATGTCTACTCTCTTTCTAGTACCATGGATGAGCAAAGGCTAAGACATGCAGTTATTTCCTAATTCTATATTTCCAGAATTTGCTATGAAGATACTGAAAGGATGGTCAGGAGACTGGAGCTTGCCCTGTACATGTTGGGCAGTGAACTCTTTCTCCATTTCTTGCCTTCATTTCAGGTAAAATATCCACTATCAGTTTAGGGTATGGGACAGGTATGAGAGTGACATACGACATCAACAATAAAAAAAAATGAAAAATCATCACTTACACTATGGCAATTCTTGTTACCTTAAAACTTAGGCTTGGAGACTACAAAATATCTGTTTAAACTGGTGTATATGATATAGTTGTATCAGAAAAGTGTCTATAACAAAACTCTTCTCTAATGGATCTTTTAAAGCTGGGAGTTCACATTTTAGTGTAAATAGGAACAGCAAAGTTTTACTGATGATTGGCTAGCCCTGTAGCCCTACTTCTCACACAAACATGAACAGTTCGACAGAAGTCAAACAGATGCAAAAGAGCATCTGAGAAACTCATGCTGAGCTACTCATGCTGGAATGTGATAGCTTGACTTTGTAAGTTATAACGTAGTATAGATGAATCAGTGAAATCAGAACATTATGGTATATGTTAATATATGTTCTTTTTTAGCTTATAATTAATCTAGTTTTGCCACTTCGTATGTGGCATATATATACATAGACAAGACTTGAATGAAAGAAATGTAAATTCCTAAACAACTTCTAGGTGGGAAAAGATATGAATAATTGTAATTTAGCAGGATTACTAAGGAATCCCTATGAGATTACATGAAGAAAAGCATGAAGGCTGAAGGATTTATCATCACATTGTCTTGTATAACTAGCCTCACAGTTCAAGAAACAGTGGAAGTGGAGCCACCCACATTAAGAAAGACTGCAATCTTATAGATTCTTACAAAGGAATACATATTTTTTAATCAATAACATTATATAGACTACCTCAACAGACTCGACAAGAAACCATCAATGAGCAGAAGAGGCATATATCTTATGGGAACTTAGTTATATCTAGGTAGAAATAAACACAGACAGCCCAATATGGAAAAAAAAATTAAAAAAAGGCTCAGGAATCAGTGAGAGTGAGAAGAATTTTTTCTTAAGATCCTGAATAAACAATATAGTGCATCCTCAGAGCATCACGAACATCAGGAACTCCCATTTAAAGAAGATAATTATCATTTTAATCACCACACGTGAGAGCCTTCAAAGGCTGCAGAAGGATTCTCTGGGAACGTATCGCTGTGTGACTAGCACACAGCTGTTTTTGTTCTATAGGTATGCAATGCTGCAGGTACGGATACAGTAGGTAACTTGAGGAAAGAAGTTCAGCCTCTTCCTTTCTTTGGCTTTGAAGGTGAGGAGAGTAGCTAGGGCCAAGGGAAGGTGCTAAAGTGCAGTGGCAAGTGGTGTCCCTCAACGGTCCGTGCTGGGACCAGTACTGTTTAACATTTTTATCAACGACATAGACAGAGGGATTGAGAGCACCATCAGCAAGTTTGCAGATGACACCAAGCTGTGTGGTGTTGTTGATACACCAGAGGGACAGGATGTCATTCAGAGGGACCTGGACAGGCTGGAAAAGTGGGCCCGGATGAACCTCATGAAGTTCAACAAAAGCAACTGCAGGGTTCTGCTCCTGGGCCGAAACAATCCTCGGTATAAATAAAAGACTGGGGGATGAGGTATTAGAAAGCAGCCCTGAAGAAAGGGACTTGGGGGTGCTGATGGATGAAAAGCTGGACATGAGCAGGCAATGTGCTCTCGCAGCCCAGAAGGCCAATCACATCCTGGGCTGCATCAAAAGAAGTGTTGCCAGCAGATCCAGAGAGGTGATTCTGCCACTTTGCTCTGCTCTGGTGAGACCTCACCTGGAGTACTGTGTGCAGGTCTGGAGCCCTCAATATAGAAAGGACATGGACCTGATGGAGCGGGTCCAGAGGAGGGCCACCAAAATGATCAGGGGGCTGGAGCACCTCTGCTATGAGGACAGGCTGAGGGAGCTGGGGTTGTTCAGCCTGGAGAAGAGGAGGCTCCGGGGAGACCTAATAGCAGCCTTCCAGTACCTGAGGGGGGCCTACAGGAAGGCTGGGGAGGGTCCGTTTACAAAGGCCTGCAGCGACAGGACGAGGGGCAATGGTTTTAAGCTGGAGAAGGGGAGATTTAGATTGGATATTAGGAAAAAGTTCTTTACCATGAGGGTGGTGGAACACTGGAATAGGTTGCCCAGGGAGGTGGTTGAGGCCCCTTCCCTTGAGATATTCAAGGTGAAGCTCGACGAGGCCCTGGGCAACCTGGTCTAGTTGGGGGTGTCCCTGCTGACTGCGGGGAGGTCAGACCAGATGACCACTGGAGGTCCCTTCCAGCCTGGACCAATCTATGAATCTATAAAGCATGTTAGAGTAACACTGTGATCACGTCTGTGCAATAGTGGAGAAGATTCTCCTGACTTAGAGCAATTCAGCACTCATTCCTGTTAAATTTAAATGCAACTCTGAAATCCTACCCAAAAATGAGCACGGTGGGCTAATCCACTTTACGAATATTTGTAATTTGGCCCATGAGTACGTCAAAGAAAAGTAAGAATGGTCTTCCAAAACTTCACGAAGCACTGACCAGACTTCAGTAGCATCAGTGTAGTTTCATTTGCATGACCATGAGGATAACAAAAAAGATCAGAAGATAATGCTAGCTTTATTTGACCTGCTTCAGGATGATCACAGTTGTGGTTGTTCAGGTGTCTGCATAGACCTTGGCAACCTGCAGGATGCCAGTCAAAAGAAATATTGAGAGGGACCCAAGGCAATTTTGCTTTGGGGTTTGGGAAGGTGGATTTTAAACTGCTTATGTGGACAGGATTTATAAAGAGAAAGCTCTATACTGCTGTTGGACTATTCATGAAAACAAAATGATATGTTTATTATATGACTAATGTTAGTAGAGTGTTAACAGTGAGTATCATGTAACAGAAAACTTTCATGCTCCTTCCATTTGCAAGGAAAACCAGAGAAAATAACAGTGAGAAATCAATGTTCTGGTAGTGATTCTAAATATTTCCCTTAGTTTTCCTGTCACATTCTGGTCAATAATTGTAGCTTAAGGGGAAGGGTAAATGCTGGGAGTATTTTGTGACAAATGGTGATGTTTATATTCCTAATTTAAAACTATTAACTCACCTAATTAATTTTCTTTTTGTGAATTACATTTTCACCTTCTTATACTCTACTACCTCTATTGCATCTGCACACACATACAGGAACACAGAGAAATTGGATATAATATTCTACTATTGATCTGAAATATATTTTCTGTTGAAGATATGGCATTTTAAAGAAAAATATGATTTTCTTATAATCACATATCTGATGGTTTATTGTTTGGTTGGTTTTATAGCACATTTTCACTTTTAACCGGATTATTACATTTTTTACAGCAGGTTGGAACCTTTGTCTGTGAGGTGGCTTAAAACAATTATGGTTATTATACCTTTTTATTGACTGGCTGAATATACAACTGGAAATATATTGCCCATAGTATAATATCATGCGAATGAAGGATAGATTTGCCAGCAGGAAAAATATGGTCAGTATCAGGCCAATTGAATAACTGACTTTTTGAGCATTGAACTTGTAAGGCAAAAATGTGTAAGCAGTTATTCTCACTGCAGGATCAGTAATTTTAGTGGATTTATCCCAGAGATGAGTGAGACCCAGGCATTTTAAATGGCATGAGTCTTCAGTGAAGAAGTGTAATGGTTATAAAAAGACAAAATCCTTCTCAGGCACCCTTCAAAATCCTTCTCAGGCAACATCTCTGTGCAGGAAAAATAGAAAATAACACTATTCTCCTGGCATAGGCTCATTAAGGCTTAGATGTAGCAACCACAAAGACAATTCTGGCCTGGTAGAACTAAGTTGGATCTAGAAGACAGAGCAACAGGTCATCTAAAACGCTCAGATACTGAATACCCAGCATCCTCCTGCTTAGTCCTGAGCTGAGGGCTAAGGGTGCTTATAAAGTGAAATGTGTTAATGTAACTTACATTCAAAACTCAGCTCAAGGGAAAAGCCATTGACCTAGACAGGACTAAAGGCTAAGGAAGGTGGATGAAGTAGTTTTCCCATTTCTATCCCATCAGTTACTGTCTTTTCTGTTCAGAAAGACACACTCTTCTATGTCACATCCTGGGCAATAAATGCACTCCTAGAAGTAAGTAAAGCAGCCTTCTCCTGAGAATGGGGAATAGGCTGCTGGACAGAACACTTTGGATCTGTCATCATGTAGATGTCACATAGTAGAAGGCTTTCATGTCAATTTGCTGTTTCCTATGTCTCTGGATTATTAGTCTGCCTTTTGAAAGCCCAACTAATGTTTAATTATTTAAGTAGTCAATCAGGACCAATTGCCAATAAATTACTTCTGAGTGTCAGTAACTGAAGCATTTGGAATTTTAATCCAAAATGTCGGTGTTATGGTTTGAGAGAACCCATAACAATCTATTGTCGTTAGACAATTATCCTATCACCCGATGACCCCTCCCCACCCGGAAAGGGGAATCGGGGAACACAAAGAAACACGAGGGTTGAAATATAAATAGATTTAATAGACTAAGACTAAATAATTAACAACAATACTAAAGAACCAGTATTAATCCCGATACTGATATAAGATATACAGGAGTTATACTCAGCCCATTCTCTCAGCAGAAGCTGTGCACTCCCAGCAGGGACAGCAAATGGCGGACACTGGGAGCGCAATGGCTTCAGGAAGAAGGGAAGGACTCAGGGCTCCGGCACCGGGGCAAGGAGTTGTCTGGACCACCGCCATCAGGGAGAGAGAGAGCTACGCAGCAAACTTTTCTAATTTATATTGGATGTGACGTTCATGGTACGAAATAATCCTGTTGGCCAGCCTGGGTCAAATGCCCAGGCCTTGCTCCTCCTTGTCCCTGCCCCTGGCAAGGCTCGGAAACACTAAAACCTTGAATCCCACAGAGCCTGGCTGGCTATAAAGTAAATATTGTCACAAATTCAGACACTAGAGTCTTCTAAAAGTGCAATTTTCCCCAGCATTAGAAGAAAAGTTAGTCCTGTGTCTCTTAGCCCAGGACAGTGGGAAACTGGGGCTCAGATTGCTCTAAGGGTTGTGTAAATTTGCAATGGAATAGAGTGGATGTGGATGTTACTTTCCATTGAGTTGGTACTCAAATGTCTCAGAGATCAGGAAGGGAGAAGACTTGTTTTGTGACAATGAGTTCAAGTGTCCAAGCTTCAGCTTGATCTGAATTATTAACTGTAAAATAACCTGTAAAATAAAAGAATTTAGGTAATGTCATACTTGTCATAAGAGGTTAATGTATCACTTGAATCCTTAGAGACTTACAAAGTACATGGAACAAGGATGTCAGTAGATCCTAAAAAGGAGTTGTGGGTGCTAAGTAGTAGGTGACTAAGCATGAAGATAACTGAAGATCTTGAGCTATGATGACAGGATAGTTGATTCAGCTAATAAGAGCATATGTTAAAATCCTCACCCTGTGTGATGTATATCCCATATCATATACAGCTGTAACAGCCCATAGTCCTGAAATTATACAACTAATCTGCCTGTAGTTGTTCTAGACAAGAGGCAGCTAAAATGCCCCTATTTGTTTCACTGCAGGCAGAATAAGACTGCAAGATCATCATTATACATATCTGTACATACGTATAATGTATATGAATATGATAAATATATGACACCAACGTTGAATTCAGTTTTCTGAACATACATTTCTATTAAGCACTATTACTGTAACACTGATTGAGCAATACATTATTGATATCATCAGTAAAGGAAGAAAATTAATGGTCCCATTAACAATTAGAGGCATTAATAGGAATAAAGGAGAGATAAGCTTTAAGTGGGGTTTTTTTTGTTTGATTGTTTTTCTTTCCAATACACTAGGAAGTCAATGAAAATCTTACTCGTTACTTGTGCTCAGTGTTTTCGAATTTTAACATATTATCTATTTATACAAATTCTCTCAACTGCAAGTACAAACCAGTTTTTTGGTAGACCGAGTTATGTGTTCAGCAAGTCATTAGTACCACCACAAACTAAATTAAAAAACTGCCTAGTCCTTCTCCAAACAATCCAGGAAGATCTTAATAGCCTTTGCAGTGTGAAATGGAATACTAACAAATGTCAGCTGATTTTTAGTCTCCTCATGAAGAATGCAACTTTTCAAAGAGAAATTAATCATATTTCTGTGAAAAATGTTGGTGCCAACACTATCATTTTAGATGTTATAAATCACAAGCTAACATCTTCAAGCACACTATAAAATTAATTCATCATCATTAATTCATAAATGATAATTGTATGCAGAAGCCTTTAGATATTTTATATATTGTATATATATAAATCCCAGGTGTCTTTTCTGAGTGCTCTTGCATTCTCTTGTGCTTCTGTAATATCTTTTTGCTTCACTGGGGACTAACAATAAGCAAAGGATACAAGAGAGAGCTTTGGGTTTTTAAGCATAGCACAGTACATACATACATGACTTTCATTAAGTCTGACTAAAAGTCTTAGAATTCAAACTAATGAAATTTTTTATGCATCCCTGAACAAATTTTAAAGGTACAAAACCCAGAGAGACATAGTTCACAGTAGAAGTGCTGACAGAGCCTTATGAACGAGCATAATTATTTCATATATATTAAGCAAATACCTTTAATCAACAGCTGAATGGTAGCATGCTGTGCTAATTATTTCTGGTTGATGATGAGAAGACTGATTGCAATTTCCTCATTAACTTACTTTTTTTCTCCTTCTGTATATTTCTCCAAGTTTACATATTTTCTTGCTTTGACAATTGCTATCTTTTTCCTGTAGCAGTGTTTTTGAGTCATGAAACCTATTAAGTCTCATCCATATTGAGTCATCCATATTGAGGAGTCACAACATTTTTTTCTGAACAGGACATACTCCCACGTTTCCAAAAAAGGGTTTAATGTCAACCCATGGTGTGCTACTCGGCTTCTGTTACAGTTGTGGTAGTGCTCCAAAAGGAAATAAATCAAAACAACCCTCTGCCCCTCTCTTTTAAAAGAATTTTCCAAATCAGGTCAAATAAATTAAATAACCTTTCACTCTAGAAGAGTATATCATGTATCTAAACACAAAGATTTTCAGTTTTGTATTTTTTTCCCAGTGAGTAGGTTTTGGTTGTTTTGATGATTTTTATTGATTTTTAATAAGGATAAAAGAAATAAAAAAAATCACTAGATCTTTTTTCCCTAGTTAAAATATATCTCTGTGTCCCTTAAAGACTGAAAGGATGGATTATGGGAGGAAGCAATTGCCCCAGATCTCATCGTTATCATTGAATATTTTCATTATAACATTAAGCATGACCCAAGTTATGAGTCAGTAAGTGCATAACTGGTTTCCATTAATATCTTTGAATTATAATTATTTATATAATTGGGTTGAGTCTGCTGCAGATGCCCAGTGACATTTGCCTCACACTTATCCCTGTAAAGTTCTGTCCAGTCATTTGATAAATCCATTATAATCCCAATTGGTAGTCTGCTGATTTGTTGATGGATCAGGTAATTTGATGGTAAATCAGGTAATATCCTAGTGGCATTTCCTACTGGATTAACAAGGTCAGATGATGTAAAGTTTCAACCTGATTTCTGGTGATCTCTCCTTGTACAGACACTCCAATGGCTTTAAGTCAGCACTGAGCAGAGGAACCTTTCATTCTGCAAGCAAAGTTAACGTATATCGTTTTCTCAAAAGCTTGCCAAAAACAGCAGTGTGGTGTTATGTCATATACAACTATGATAAATTTTCAGCAGACTCACGTTTTTCTTGGCATCAGGAGGAGGTTTGCCTCTCTTGTTCAAGTCTTCTGGGGAAGAGAAAAATGTCTGTTAAGTTAATTCCTGGGAGAATAATATGTTCTTGCTTCTGCAGTCAAAAGAATAATAGATGGAATGATGTCTACAACCTGTAACCCTGTCAGACCCGGGTCAGACAGAGCTGAACTGCTTGCAGGAAGCGCACAGGATTAAAGCTTCAAGTCATCCAAACAGGTGTAGCTTTAAGTAACTGTTGATCGTGCCTCTGTCCTGGGCACTGGTGAGGCCTCACCTCGAGTGCTGTGTTCAGTTCTGGGCCCCTCACCGCAGGAAGGACATTGAGCTGCTGGAGCGTGTCCAGAGGAGAGCCACCAAGCTGGTGAGGGGTCTGGAGAACAAGTCACACGAGGAGAGGCTGAGGGAACTGGGCATGTTTACTTTGGAGGAGGCTGAGGGGGGACCTCATTGCCCTCTACAACTCCCTGAAAGGAGGGTGTAGAGAGGTGGCTGTTGGCCTCTTCTCCCAAGGGAATAATGACAGGACCAGGGGAAATGGTCTGAAGTTGGGGCAGGGGAGGTTTAGATTAGATATTAGGAAGAATTACTTTCCTGAGAGGGTGGTCAGGCACTGGAACAGCCTGCCCAGGGAGGTGGTGGAGTCGCTGTCCCTGGAGGTATTTAAGAAATGTGTAGACATGGCACTTCAGGGCATGCTCTAGTGCCCGAGATTGTTGGTTTGTGTCTGTCTGTGGGTGGGTGTGGGGTGTGGCTGTGGGTGTTTGTTTGGTTTTGGTGTTGGTTTTTTTTTTTTTTTTTTGTTGGTTGGACTCGATGATCTCAAAGGTCCCTTCCAACCAAGAAGATTCTGTGATTCTAGAGGTGTATTTTGCAGGCAGCAGCTTCTGAACTTCTGGCTTCAGTTTATACATTCCCTGCTCTGTGAACGGTGCAGAACACTGCAAGCATGTTCTGATGATTTCCACTATGCCACAGAACTAACACTCAGTGTAGCCTGTTTGAATACAAAGCACACATAATGTTCTGAAAATTTCAGGTTGTTCATTTTTCAGTCACGCATTTAAACAAAGTGAAAAGTTAATCTAATATTTTATCTCCATGAGCAGCCACAATCTAGAAACCTGTGTGTAGTCATTTGACTGCAGTGTACTGATTTCTAAAAAACAATCCTGAAAGTACCAGGAAAATAAAGGAAAATGTAAACTATTGGTATTTATATAGAGTAATTACATCTTGACTAGAGTGACTTTCCGGAAACCTGAATGTAGCAGAAGAATTTCCACCAAGCCACCTCTGTTACTTTTCCCAGCACAGACTGAAAGGGAAAACACAGCAGTAGCAGAAAAGGAAGCCTTGAATCTGTGAAGGGAAACAGAGAGGACAAGTATCAGAATGAGTTAAGTATATTTACTTAAGTGCATCTACAGACCACGCGGAGAGCGACAGCAGCGACTGCTGCGGCTTTAAGCTTGGAGCAGATTGAGACGCAGAGGCCGAGGGCGAGCGGAGAGGCCCGAAGCGAGTCGGGAATCTCGCGAGGGAGCCGCGAGGCTGACGTGACTGGGGGCGGGGCGGGCGAGCCGCGGCAAATTTAAAAGCGGCTACGGCCTCAGCAGAGGTAGAGCGCGTGCCGGGCGAGTGTGCGTGAGCGCAAGGGCTAGAGTATCAGCGCGCGGGCGCACGTGCGCAGAGCGTGAGGGAAGCAGCCAGCAGTGGGCGGTCCCCTCCCGGCGCCAGGGGAGAACATGGCTCCGACACGCGCAAAATGCGCCACAGGGAGGAATGTTGGAACTCAGACCCAGCCCCCGCAAAAACCCGTGGCTGTGCAGGTCTCTGGCTGCAGCGAATGCCTGAGCCTGGCGCTTGTTCCCAAGGGAGCCAGAGACACCGCCCGTGTGTGCTGTGATCAAGTAAACTACTTGCTTGGGCGGGTGGTGGACCTGAAGGAAGAGGTAGAAAGACTTAGAAGCATCAGAGAAAGTGAAAGTGAGATAGATTGGTGGAGCCGTACCCTGAGGCACAGGCATCGGGTAGAGGCTCCACAAGAAGTGGATGATCTCCTTTCCGCCTGTCACCAGGCAGAAGAGAGGGACTTCAGGGACAATGGGGAATGGAGGTAGGTCCATCCTCGGAGGGGCAAGCAAAACCCCTCCCGGCCCCCCTCACCTTCCCAGTTGCACTTACAAAACAGGTCTGGGGCTTTGGAAATCAAGGGGCAGGTAAATGAGGATGGAGATGAAGACCCATGCAGTGAGCTGCCCAGAGCCAGCCACCCACGGCTTACAACTTCCTCAACAAAGAATAAAAGGAAGGTAATTGTGGTGGGTGACTCCCTTCTGCGGGGAACAGAAGGCCCCATTTGCAGACTGGATCCATCCCACAGAGAAGTCAGCTGCGTCCCTGGGGCCAGGATTAAGAATATACAGAAAAATCTTGCTACCCTGGTCCAGCCCTCAGATTACTGTCTGTTACTAGTATTTCAAGTCGGCGATCACGAGGTAGCTACCTGTAGTCCAAGGGCAATGAAGAGAGACTTTAGGGCCCTAGGATGGCTGGTTAAGGGATCAGGAGCACAAGTTGTGTTCTCCTCTATCCCACCACTTGTGGGAATTGATGAAGGGATAAACAGGAAGAGCCAGCAGATTAACTCCTGGCTCTGAGGCTGGTGTAACCGGGAGGACTTTGGTTTCTTTGATCATGGGATGATCTAGAGGACACCAGGCCTGCTGGCAACTGCTGGGGCAAGCCTTACCCAAAGGGGAAGAAGAATACTGGGGCAAGAATTAGCAGGGCTCATTGAAAAGGCTTTAAAAACTAGGTTTGAAGGGGGATGGGGATGAGTCCAGGATTACTGAAGAGGAGCCTGGGAGCGGATTACCAGTGCTGGTGGGTAAAAGCGCTAGCAAGGTCTTATGGCCTGTTGTCTCAGTAGAGGTGGGGGATGGTAACACATGTGGTGATGACATCAAGGATAGTGATAGGTTGGTAACCACAGAAGAGTCTGAGCATTGTCAGGGGGGTATTGGGGCTCGGCCCCCCATAAAAGTGGCAGGAAAATTAGCCCAGCTAAAGTGCATCTACACAAATGCATGCAGTTTGGGCAACAAACAGGAGGATCTGGAGGCCGTTGTACAGCAGGAAAACTATGATATAGTTGCCATCACAGAAATGTGGTGGGAAGACTCACACAACTGGAGCCCTGCAATCAATGGCTACCAGCTCTTCAGGAGGGATAGACAAGGAAGGAGGGGTGGTGGGGTGGCCCTCTATGTTAGAGACAGGTTTGAATGCCTAGAACTTAATAATGGGAATGACAGTGTAGAGTGTTTATGGGTTAGAATCAAGGGGAAGGCCAACAAGGCAGACATCATGGTGGGAGATTATTACAGACCCCCAAACCAGGACGTAGAAATCGATGAAATATTCTATCAGCAACTGGCAGAGCTCTCGCAATCACTCACCCTTGTTCTCGTGGGGGACTTCAACTTCCCAGATATCTGCTGGAAATATAACACAGCAGAGAGGGAACAGTCCTGGAGGTTCCTAGACTGTGTGGAAGATAACTTCCTAACAGAGCTGGTGAGGGAGCCAACCAGGGAAAGCGCCCTACTGGACCTGCTGCTTGTTAGCAGAGAAGGTCTTGTGGGGGGTGTAAAGGTTGGAGGTTGTCTTGGGCAGAGTGATCATGAAATGATAGAGTTTTCAATTCTTGGAGAAGCAAGGCAGGGGGCCAGCAGAACTGCCACCTTGGACTTCCGTAAGGCAGACTTTGGCCTGTTTAGGAGCATGGTTGAGAGTGTCCCTTGGGAGACAGTCCTGAAGGGCATAGATGCCCAGGAAGGCTGGTCATACTTCAAGGATGAACTCTCAAAAGCGCAGGAGAAGGCCATCCCCAGGTCCCATAAAACAAGCCGACGGGGAAGAAGACTGGCCTGGCTAAATAGAGGGCTTTGGCTGGACCTCAGGGAGAAAAGGAAAATCTACAATCTCTGGAAAAGGGGGTTGGTTACTTATGAGCAATATCAAGGTGTAGTGAAGATAAGCAGGGGAAAAATTAGAAGGGCAAAAGCCCAAGCAGAACTTAACTTGGCTACCACAGTTAAAGATAACAAGAAGAGTTTTTTTCAGTATATCAATAAAAAAAGGAAGGCTAGGGAAAATGTAGGTCCACTGAAGAATGAGGTGGGTGCCTTGGTGGTGGAAGACACAGAGAAGGCGGAGTTGCTGAATGCCTTCTTTGCTTCGGTCTTCACTGCCAAAGCTGTCCCTCATGAATCCCAGCCCCTGGAGACAAGGGGGAAGGTCTGGAGAGAGGAAGATTTTTCCCTCTGTAGAGGGGGACCGGGTTAGAGACCACTGGACAGTCCATGGGCCCCGATGGGATGCACCCGCGAGTGCTGAGAGAACTGGTAGATGTTACTGCTGAGCCACTCCATCATTTTTGAGAGGTCTTGGAGAACAGGTAAAGTGCCTGAGGACTGGAGGAAGGCAAATATCACTCCAGTCTTCAAAAAGGGCGAGAAGGAGGACTCAGGGAACTACAGGCCAATTAGTCTCACCTCTGTCCCTGGGAAAATAATGGAAAGACTTGTTCTAGATGTCATCTCCAAACACAGTGAAGAATAGGAAGTTATTGGAAGTGGTCAACATGGATTTACCAAGGGTAAATCATGCTTGACCAATCTGATAGCCTTCTATGACGTTATAACTGGATAGCTGGACGAGGGGAGAGCAGCAGATGTCATCTACCTTGACTTCAGCAAGGCTTTTGACACTGTCTCCCATAACATCCTCATTAGAAAATTAAGGAAGTGTGGGCTAGATGAGGGGCAGTGAGGTGGATTGAGAACTGGCTGTGTGACAGAACTCAGAGGGTTGTGATTAATGGAGCAGGGTCAAGTTGGAGACCTGTAACAAGCGGTGTCCCCCAGGGGTCAATACTCGGCCCAGTCCTGTTCAACATATTCATCAATGACCTGGACAAGGGGACAGAGTGTATCCTCAGCAAGTTCACTGATGATACCAAACTGGGAGGGCTGGCCAACACTCCAGAGGGCTGTGACCTGGACAGGCTGGAGAGCTAGGCAGAGAAGAACCTAATGAGGTTCAATAAGGGCAAGTGTAGGGTCCTGCACCTGGGGAGGAAGAACCCCAGGCACCAATATAGGTTAGGGTTGGATCTTCTGGAAAGCACTACTGAGGAAAAGGATCTGTGAGTCCTGGTGGATAGCAAACTTTCCATGAGCCAGCAATGTGCCCTTGTTGCCAAGAGGGCCAATGGGATCCTGGGCTGCCTAGGGAAGAGTGTGGCCAGTAGGTGGAGGGAGGTCATTCTCGCACTCTGCACTGGTGAGGCCACAACTGGAATACTGCATCCAGTTCTGTGCTCCCCAGTTCAAGAGAGACAGGGAACTACTGGAGAGAGTCCAGCGTAGGGCAACTAAGATGATTAAGGGATTGGAGCACCTCCCTGATGAGGAAAGGCTCAAAGAGCTGGGACTCTTTAGCCTGGAGAAGAGAAGGCTGAGGGGAGACCTTATCTATGTTTACAAGTACCTAAAGGGTGGATTGAAGGAGGATGGAGCTGAACTCTTTTTAGTGTTTCCTAGTGACAGGATGAGGGGCAATGGGCACAAGCTGGAACATGGGAAGTTCCATTCAAATATGAGGAAGAACTTCTTTCCAGTGAGGGTGCCAGAGCCCTGGAACAGGCTGCCCAGGGAGGGTGTGGAGTCCCCTTCTCTGGAGATCTTCAAGCCCCGCCTGGATGCAGTCCTGAGTGATGTGCTCTGGGCAACCCTGCTTCAGCAGGGGAGTTGGACCGGATGATCTCTAGAGGTCCCTTCCAACTCTGACAATTCCATGATATTTCCTGTATCTGCAACATAAAATAATACACATTGACTTTTCAGATTTTTCCAAGTATCTGAAAATTAGAGGTTTCTTTTGCCTGTTTTGGAATCTGTGGTTCCCAGTTTTAATACAATATCGAGTCTTAAGCTGAGTTTTAAAGTAGACCAAAGTAACTTGCCAAGTTCAGGCTACACGCTTAATAATGACCTATAAACAAAACACCATCTGCTTAAGTTCTTGTAATGTACTCCGTAGTTCTTCATTGTTGTTGGTAGTCACTCATGCCTAGACAAAAATTTCACACTTTTGCCAGGAAGACCTTTTGCCCCTTTAGCTTGTACTGATCTATACCCTGTTCTGCACCTCAGCAGTGTTTTTTGCTCTGGTCTTACTTGTCATTGAAGGAGTGTATTGGATACTGCCTCTTTGTGAGCTTAGTCTTAGAATTTTAGCCAGCTTTTCACGGGATGAAGTGAACTTTTGTGTGTGTGTGTGTGTGTGTGTGTAGGTGTGGAAGAGTCTGCGTTTGTGTGTTTCCACCTGTGTCCCTGTTTGAGGTAAAACCGAACCAATTTTCTATTCTCTAATTTTACATCTTAGCCAGGCCTCTTCTAACTGTCTGAAATTAACGGCATATTGTGGAGAAGGCTGCTCGTTCTCAGAATGATAAGACCAATGTTTGTGCTCCATGCCAAGGGATGGTGTGCAGGGAGGCCCTTGCTTATACTTATTGCTATAACAACCAAGGGCAGCCCATTTTCATTATTTGCCCCTTAGAGGGTCGGAAACGGAAAAACGTAGAGGGGTCACATCAGTGGGGAGGAGGGGACAGGAGAGGTGACCCAAACCTGACCAACTGGGGTATTCCATCCCATCTGCCCCATGCTCAGTATAAAAGCTGAGGGATCAAAGGGTCAGCCCCCCTTCCTGCGATGGTCGACGTCCAGAGAGGACTCTGTCTGTTCATCTGCCTTTGATCCCGATCCGTGTGTTCCTAATTCCAGAGCTGGAACTCCGTTGCTGAGTCCAGTCTGGGACTTCCCCAGTGCCTGCCGGTGACGTGACTGTCGTCCTGGGAGCTTGATACGGTTTTGTATATACTGTATCTATTTCATTATGTTCTTCTTTATTTTTATTTTAATATTAATTCTTCATTAAAGTAGTTTAGTTCATTCTAAACTTCTAAATCTCCTTATCTCTTTCTCTTCCTCTCTCCTCTTTTGGGAGGGGAGAGGGGTGGGAAGGGCCATCTGTCAGTCTGGTTTTGGTAAATTCGGTCGAAACCACGACAACCTGATATTTCACTTCTGGGTTAGAAATACATAACAGTGCATATAAACAATGTTTATATCTACATAGTAAATTATCTATAGAGGATGTGTTTGTATCTATATTCATATTTGTCTATGTTACAGATAAAAAATGGGCAGTATGTCTGAACACTGTATAAATACGTCAGATGGAGAACATCCCATAAAGTTGCTGGTGAGGGAGAAGATTGAATGTTTGCTTTCTTCCGCTTCTACAGTGCTTTTGAGAACCCCACTTGTAAAAAAACACTCAGTAGAACACCTGCAGGTACCTTAAATGGTAATGCATATAGAGAGATAAATGTACACTATCACATGACAGAAAAAGAAATTTTGAAAATAAAATTAGATTAAAATATTTTTCTGCTTTGATATACTTACTGATGGCATTATGTACAGGATGGAATGATATTGATAATCATAATACGATCAACTAATGATGAAAGTAAATTTTTTGATGTTTCAAAGCTTGGGTTTTTTGGTTTGGTTTTTGTGGGGGTTAGTTGGTTTGGTTTTGTTGTAGGTACGAGCTGTTTTACCAAAAAACCCCAAACCAAAAACCAGTTACTTCCTTTCATTTACAGAAAATGCCATTAGTATTTATGAGCAGCTACCACCTTTTATTTACCTCTGCTGTATGGACTATTTTTAAAAAATACAGCTGAAGACTAAAATATAAAAAGGCTCCCACAATTGTCCACATTTGAGGATCCAATGCTGTAGATGAAAATATTTTTGAAAACACATGGTAGTAGCTTTTTTGAAAGAGACCTCTATCCTAAATATTACAAGAAATGTAAGGAAAACTTGTATCCAAGTGATAGTTCTCTATGTGGCTGCCCAGCAGTTTTACATACAGCAGATAAAATAGGTGCTATTGTGCATAAATACTATTTCAGAAGTGTTACAAAAGACAATACAAATGTAATAAAAGTGAATGGAAGTATCACAGAAGATGATAAGGATTAGTTTTTTTTAAAAGCAACCATTAAGTTGGCAGAAAGAAAAGAGCAGCTGAGTCTTAGGATGATAAAGATTAGTTTTTTTTAAAAACAACCATTAAATTGGCAGAAAGAAAAGGGCAGCTGAGTCTTAGGAAAGAAAGAAAGAAATAGATCCCTTGTGTTTACTTATAAAATACATAAAGATTCAGATATGGCAATAAGAATACCACAAAACCCCAGAAAGAAAAACGGGTGCCCATTGACTAGCAATTTAGTCAACCTTGTTTTTAATGACTTATCTTCTGCCAAATTTGGTAGTGGAATTAATTGTTTCAAGCTGGATTTTTGATTAAGATTTATTCTTATCCAACGTGAAGAATAGGAAATTCACCTTAGAGATCATATTTTCTGGGCAAGAAATTAATGCATTTTAGACAGTGAGAAATTTAAAGGGCTGATTGCCCTGCTGAGCACCAAATTTTATACAATGAACCTGAAAAAGGTTTTGTTTTAGTTAAGATGAATGATGAATGATTTTTTCTTTGCCAAAGTCTAGCTATTTGTTCTAGTCTAGCACAAAGACATTCTCAATTTAACAGCTTCTCTCTACAGTACTATGCAGGCCCTGTACAGTTGCTACATATCCTGCTGACAATATCATTCATATATATGTAACACTGGCAATTAAAAGTGTGGTTTCCACTGGCACCCCAGGGAATAGTATGTGAATTCATGGTGTCATTCCCAGAGTCAAAGAAATTCTCCTGTTAAAGGTGATTTAAATTGTTTTCATTATCTCTCAAACATAGGCAAACCCTCAGCCAATTCAAAAGCCAATTCAATTAGTTTCCTTCCACTTATGGTCTTCCAAAAATCATATTGTAGTTAAAAGCCCTATTCATCAGACAGATCAGTCGCAGTTGAGCTACTAAATATCTATGGGCCATAAAGCCATCTTTCTGAGCTGAGCTACTGTGTAATAAGTGTGTGAGTTACTTTAAACAAAAGCTATAGAATGGCTGTTTCAAATGACGGATGAGTAGATACTCCTAGGTTTCAGAAATTTCTAAGTAATAATTTTCCTCAGGGAAAACCCCCCTTTTTCTGTAAAGTCACTCTTAATAACAAAGTAAAAGTCTATTTTTTCTTTTTTTTTTTTTTCATGTTTGATGGTGGTTTTTGTTAGTTTGTTGTTTGGACTTTTTTTGAGAACTGAAAAACCCCACCTAATTTTGAGCATCACAGTGATATGTACATATGAAAAAAATCTTATAGAAATAGCTTGTAAGTAGTATGGGAACATGACAAATAAAAACATGTTCTCAGAACACCTGTGCCTAGCCAACTGTCTCATATCCAGTTAGGTATTTGGACATATTTGACAAGGATGTATTATGAATGGGTAAGTAATTAGTAAAAGGATTATTTTTCCTTCAAAACTTCATCTTTGCAGTACTGTTGAAGCTGACTTCAAATAGGGAAACAATCTAAAAGGTGTAAATATATTAAAGCATGATGAGCCATGTAATGTGCCACTCATTTTTATTGCCCAAGGGAGATCATGCATGAAATACTTCTGGTCTTGCCTGATCTGTTGCTCATAATCTATATGATTTGCTCTAATTTATTGTACTATGCATATGTCTTGCAGTCTTCTATTGCACCTTTTTTTCCTGTTTCTTGCCCTTCACCTCCTGACTTTCAAGGGCTGATGTCAATTAACTGCCAACTATTGTTTGATAAAGTGGTGTGGCTTGCTATTATTAACAAACATTATTTTCTTTATTTTGGGCATTAAAAGCTCTGACCAGGCAAGAAAATCAGGGATTAAAACCTTTAAAAATTAATGTGAATGACTAAAGAAAAAAACACTTCCAATTCACCATTGAGCTTCATTCAAAGATAATCACTACAACTTCCTTGAAATCTTAGTTATGCAAATTTGTGGAACTTTTGAAAAAGATAAAATTAAAAAAAATATGGCATTTCATTGCTAGCAAAGCCAAAGGTGAATGTTCCAAAAAAGTTTTGCTTAAACATTTTCTAATTTGAGAATAATTTTTCTTAAGTGTAAGGCCAAACTTTGAGGACACTTAAATTAGTCAGACTAGAAAAGTTTATACTTGTGAAGACATCACATTTTGAGAGTTTTTATGTACAAGTGATGAAATGTAACTCAGCTTACAACCAAAATGGAACTACATTGATGAGAAAAGTCTTCATGTACAGATCTGCATAAGTTACATACTTGCCTGAATTATTAGAAGACTTTCATAATCAAGGATAGGTTATGTGGTGCTGTAAACACTGAATTCTGGGTGAGAAACATTTTTAAAAAAATTTGTTGCCCAATAGGATAAGAAAACCTAAACAGGGATCAAGAAAATGCCGTGACCACTACAGCTCCTGTAAAATTGTTTTGTTAGGTCTCGAATCAGCAAAAGTTGAAAAGTTGACTGACTTTTAATACCTGACCAATTTTATTGAATTCAGTGACAGAATTTATTTTAGTAAAATTAAGATTGATTGCAAATATTCACAAGATGAAGATCATGTTTACACAAGATGTAGCAGAGTAGATTGAAAAAACCTTAGCAGGAGAAATTGCAACAAACACAATATAAATTATCAATAATTTCAATCCAAAACAATGGCTAATATGGATTACAGAATGATGGAAAATAATTTGAAATTAAATGCTCTGCTGCAATGCATAAAGTGACACAATCACCTAATACTGAATATAGGGGAGGAACAGTTTGAAAAATACTCTTTTTTTTTTTTTTTTCAGCCTTGCAAAGGATAAAAGGCAAAGTTGTAACCAGTTAGAGTTGCTAAATATTTTTTTACTTATACCTCACTATTTTCAAATCTAGGATAATAAATAAATTTGATTAAGTTAATTATTAATGTGATCAATGACCAAGCAAGTTATTTAACATTTCAATGAGTGATGTTATTTGTTTGTCACAAGATTTAAACTGATAAAATTTTGTACTTTCATTAAGCTTCTTATTACGGATTTTCATTCACATTATATACGCTAATAAAAAAGAACATGATTCTGTGTAAAGGAGGTGTCTATTATATAGACAAAAATTTCCTTAAAACAGCTTTATTTTTATGATCGTGCAATGGAAGTTGTTACATAATAAATGACAATACTTCTTACCAGGGTTCAGAATAAGAATACTCACATTTGACATCATTTTCTGATCTGGTATACCAAGTTGTGGTTCTGATTGAGAAGAATGAGCCATTTTTGTGAAATATCTCTTCATCTCAGTTAATCATTCACATTGGCTGGCTGTACAATGTTTCATAATTTACAGTCCGTGTAGAGAAAAAGGTGCTTGTTTCATTTCTCTAGGTGCATAATGGATGAGAACTGAAATGACTCAGGTGAATGGACACTAGAGGGATGCTATTCTGCTGTAATATATTACAGCTACCCTGGAAGTAATGGAATAGGAACAATGTGCCATTGTCCAAAGCTGGAATTTAAGCTTTAGTAAAATTCATCAAGTATATCAAGCGCTTCCTATAAAAGCAGACATGAGGTAGTTATCTTCTATCAACCAACATAAATCAGGCCAGAAGTGCAGCTTTTGAATGATGTTTTTGGTTCAGAGCATCCCACCACATCTTGATTCTTAAAGGCATTCGCTACTTAATCTGTTATCAAAAATATAAAACCCACCACCACCAAAAACCTTAAAGCTTTCTGCACTACCTGACTCAATCTCCTTGGCTGCTGAAGTAAAAACATTTTCAGAATATAGCTGGACTAGTCGTCTTTATCTTGCTTTAAGTTTTGTTACTTTCTGAGGTGAGATTGGCACAAATTATGAAAGATAAATTACTTTTTTCTTTATTCATGGTTTTTAATATTAATTTCCATTTTTTTATTGTTGCAGAGTTCAGTATTTCTATTCTTCAGTGGAATTATTCCATTTTAAAATAAGGTAAGTCAGTGAAAGAGAAGAATCAGAGACAAACGTGGATACCCTCACTCACATATATTGTGATTATTTGTGTGATATTATGTGTTATTTGTGATATTGTGTTATTTGAACAGCCTCTGCATTTTCACTGAAATCACTGGATTAAGATCCTACAGACTACAACTTTAAAATTCTGCCCTGCAGACATCAAGTGCAAAACTGTTATTCTGATTATCTAAATTATATGAGAAAATGAAAGAGAACAATGTCTTTTCCTTTGAAAGTACTTCATGCTTTTAATGTGATTATTACTTTCAGATCCCTTTCCTATCCGTCTGCCCGAGGACCCTCTGTCTTGCCTGTCAGCTATGCTAGTTTTAACTGAGTATTAGTTTTCCTTCCCTGATGGTACCTCTTTTAAATTTTTATGCTGTTCCATCCATGCATATTTGTGTCCAAAGGAACTCCTCCACAAAAGCTAGCGTCTCACAACCTGAGCTTCCACCTCCATTTAGTATCTGCTGTGCTGGCAATAAGCCTAGCTGTGGGGTTGATAATGAGTTAAAACTACTGTTATGCTACATGGACTGCCATTTCCCGACTTGCCTGTATAGTGTGGACTCTGAACTGGATCTTCCAGGTGCTCCTGGAATACAGTTAACAGGCTGTGCTAGAGCTATTTGATAGCAATATGAACACAGACGCCAGACAGGAGACTGCAGAAATAGGCTGAGCCCTAAGGGTTTATAATGAGTCCATACTATTTCCTCCCTTCATAAATGAACTAAGCAGCTCACGTAGAAAGTCATCATTCTGTCAGTTCAGGGCAAATCAAAGCGGAATGCAATCACGGGAGGCACCAAATCCAAATCGCAGACAGCACTAGGAGGAGTCAGAAAATTCAGAATGGTTTAACTGCATCAGAATTGACTAAAAGGATTTGGGGAAATAATATGAGAAAACTGAATAAAGAAAAGCAACGTTGTGATGAGCTATATATATATATACCTGTGTGCATAGTTGAGAGATTGCATTGGATACATTAGTAAAAGTAATTTTCATAATTTTTTATAAACAGGGAACATCACAGCCTTTTTACACCACCTTTGTTAAGCACTAGCTACAGGGCTACATTTGCATTTGGATTCAGTAGTGAAGAAAGGGTATTGACCAGAGAAAATCTAAGACATGACAAAAATCCTCGAAAGGTTATATAATGTGCTCTACAGGGAAAGAGAGTGGTTTAAATTGATGCATTTTGGAGGTAAGCCAACAAAATAAGTGATGTACCTATAATAATAACAAACCTCTCCAGGGTGGGTAAGAAAGAGGGGACAAGAATTGGTTAAAGTAGCATAGAGGGAAAAGAAAGTAAGAGTAGAGGTGGTAAGGTGATTCTAAAGAAAGCAAGGGATGACCTGACTCAGAAAAGAAAATTTAAAAGAAAAGGAAAAAAAAAAAAAAAAAAAGGCAAAAAAAGAAGGTAGGATATAGAAGCTACAATTTAGTTCTAGCAAAATTGCTGAATCACTGTCACTAGCTGAATTGCACATGCGTTGCACATGAGGAAAGAATGTGCATAAAAGAAGGTTTGGACAAACCAGCCAAACTGTAGCAATGAAAGGACTGGAATCTAGAAACTATTGTATGCAAATATCATGTTTGTTATCATCCACTAGAGATGCCTCTCTGTGTCTAGGATGAAAAGCAAGATAAAAGGGCTGTGGCTTAATTAGGGCATGAATTTATTAGCTCAGCTCTTGTGGGAGCTCTGGCAATAAATTGTACAGTGCATATAAAGACACCTAGCTTAACTGTTTGCACATACTAGAGGCATACAACAGCCATCCTTTCTCCCTTATTCCTGATTCCTATTCATGTTTCTTTTACTCATACCCAACTGCCTGCCCCTTTTGCAGAAGTGCTAAAAGGGAGAGGAAGGAGAATCCACTCTTGTTACTCCAGACAACATAATTCAACTTGTTTCTCAGCTCTGGGGTATCCCTTCATCTCTGTCCATTTCCAATTCTGATTAATCACGCATTAGAGCATCGTTAGAACTGACAAATGCTTTGGATTCTTGCTTCAAATAAGCCTTCAGATAAGATCTAGTGCCTGGTACCTCCTCCCATATCAAATTAACTTTTGAGATACCTTAACAATTTCCTTCCAAATTCTATCATTCTCATCCCTGAATAACCAATTTATTGAACATGATATTTTTGGTGGATGCCCATTAATCCCCCTGCTCCTAATAACTGACACGTTATCTGGCCTTGTCAACCCTGGAGATAACTCACCATATCCTTCCTGAAAAATGTAGCCTTTGGGAACAGCTGGCACTAAGAAAAATGTCCCTGACCTGCACTTTTTTTTTTTTTTTTAGTTTTATTTTATACTAATCCTTTTAAAAATCTTAGTAGCCTGTTATGAAATCATATTTTCAGGAGACTGCCTTAGTAAATGGAGCAGGGTCAACTGCAGCTTTCTCTTGCAGGATCTGAGGACAGATGGAGACATGGGGGAAGTGGGCACCTGCCCCGTGTAGGGCAGGGTATTGCCCCTTCACATCCAGCCACCAGCCAATAAGACTTGGTTTCTTGCTTTCTTTATAATGGTCCATCACCCCTTTAGCTCAGCACTTACAAGCCGAGAATGAAAGTATAGGGCTGTCTTTGGACCACATAAACACTGATGTACGTGTCTGCTCAGACATCATATTTTGCTCACAGGGCTGTGAAAAAAAACAAAACAAACAGTGGAGAGGAAGTATTTAAGCTCCATATATGAAAGAATCAACCTCTGTGTCAGAAGCTACTATGTATTAGGGTACCATTCACAAAGCTATGAAGGTAGAGATATCAATTTGGATTTCCTGCTGTGCTACTAGTATAATCAAATCTTGAATGAACACAACCTCCTGTTTCTGTTGGCGAACTATAATAACAGACAGTGCTTGACATTAAATGAAATCTCATTTTTTTTAAATAAATGGTTCCCCCTTAAATTAATGAAAAAAACCTGTTTTCACGTCACTTATTATCCCTCTAAAGTCTTCAAATGGCAGCTGATTTGAAATAATTATCCATGTTCATAGAACATATATTTAGAGTTTCAAATCAATCATAAACAGGAAAACTGTGACTTCTGTTTACTTTAAGGCTTAAAAGGAACAGTATTTGGACAATTTTCCTTTTAAAAGGAAATTCGGAGTCACTCTTTCTCTTGAGCTTTCTATGTACTTGTGCTATAGATAGGATTGTTTCTATGCACAGCATATTAGGGGGGGGGGGAAAGCCTAGATGACCAAAATTTAATTTTTAGGTTATTTAACTATCTTTTACTATTAGATGTGGACCATGGCAAGGCTAAAAATTGTGGGTTTTTTTCTAATAAATGGAACTTATATTTGACCTCATAAATTTATCCTTAATATCTAATGAGTTCCCAGTTAACTTCCTTTTAAGTAAGATCTAATTTGCTCTTAACATAAGACCTTTCCCCTCCTTTTTTTTTTTTTTGTATACATACAAGGTCCAGTTGTTATCCGCTTGATGTTCATATTAAAAATTAGTTGTCTGCTCTTCACCTCCCTCAGAAATCTCAAAGAAAAGGCAGATGTTGATGAGAACATTATTTTACTTGTTTAGAAATTAGCAACTTTAATGAAAATAAGACAATGTCCTACAGTCGTTGCTTCATTTTAAGTGACACTGCTCTGTTGATGTAGAGATCTCTCCTCTAGATCCATCTTCTACTGGTACAGAGAGACCAACACTAAACAGAATTTCCATTTTTAGTAATGACTATATTTTTATTAGAGTTTCCCTTGTTATATTTTTACATGATTAAGTTGACTAGATACCTGCTCTCAAGTTCCCAACTCGATATTGCAGAACACACTCCCATAATTCTCAATTATTTTAATGTTTTTCAGGCACTAATAGTTAACTTCCAATGCCTCAATGTTCCCTTACATAAGAAACTGCAATTCTGCCGTGCAGAGGACAGTGCTTCTTCCATTATGGCTGAGAAGCTACTGTCACCCCCACAAAACTATTACCTGTGAAAGTTTTGTCTTTCCCTTGGATAACTTTTGTTTTGTTTTATTTTTGTCTTCTCTCTGGTCTGTGCAGCAGTATCATCTTGCTCGGGTGCCTTTGAATAACTTACCTCATACATGAAGGGAGTGGTTACTTGATCTTCCATGTTTTTCGTTTTTTTGCCAACAGTGATCTGTGCCAAGCCATTCTTTAAGGGTTTTTTTCTCGGTTGTTTGGTTTGGTGGTTTTTTTCCTGTTTTTTAGATTTTCTTTACTTTGGTTTCTATTCTGCTTTTCTTTGGCACATACTGAATTACTGTTCTCACTTTTTCCCAAGCACTGTCATAAAGCATCCATAACCTCACCCAGACGGATATTTTTTAATAACTTTTCAATACAATTTAAGTAAATTAAAAAATAGTTCTTCAGGTTGTCTCAATCTCTACCTGTCATAGATATATTCTACAGACAGTAAAGTGGCTCAGATCTCCTGTGGCCTCCAGAGGAACTTGTACAAATCTGACCTGTGTGCTTGCCTTGAGTGCTTGAAAAGCATTTACCTTAAGACAGAAATATGTCCCTGTGCCTAGTGTGTGACCTTTCATCTACAGCTGGTGAAAGAGAGGGAAAACTATCCTTTAAAGAAAAGACTACTGTGCTGAGGTTTTTTTTTTTCCTTCATGTGCTCAGGCAACGGCACAGAGGAGCCCTTGCATTCAGGACAGATTGAGGCCAAAGAATCAATCTACAGATCTCTTGTGAGACCTGCAAAGAATTTTGAAGGGTTATAAGGTAGGACTGTTATGAGGGCTTATGCCTCACGGCAAACACTTCAACCAGTATCCAAAGCACATCAACTTTAAGTAGCTTTAGAAAATCAGTGAAGTTTAAGGTCTAGGAAAGTTCCTTTGAACCTCTGCTCTTAGACTGGCATGAGGCAGTTCTTTGACATGTCATAGCCATAAAGTTTAAGATATCACTACAGAGATACGGAAGAAACTGAAGTCTCAGTTATCCTCAGTTTGTTGGCATTGGAGGCATTGGAGTATTTCCAGAAAATGTCTGCTTTTCAGGGCTTAGCATTAAAGATTCTTTTCGGAAACGAACTATTTATTTTTTTGGAAAAGATTTTAGCACCATGTAGGTGGTGCTCTTTTTGGCTCACAGCTTGTGTGTGTGTCCTTGTGATGTTACCTCATCATAGAAATATTAATACTGTTGATTTTAAATTACATGGTACGGACACAGCAGTGTTTCACAGCACTAATGAGTCCAGAATAATGCTACTTGAAACTAGATAGTAGCAAGTACTGTAACACATCTCTTCCACAGCCATCCTACACTCTGACACATTTTGTGAGCTGCATGGCATGTGGCAGACTGTTTGTTTAGTGCAGATAGAATCCTCCTACAGATCTAAGTGCTTTACAGACCAAGGGAAGCTTTGGTGCATAACTGTTCCTATCAAACAACCATCTATCAAGGTAATGTATTATCTCTATATGATTTTTCTACAGTGCTCAAATTAATACAAGTTGTTAAAATGTAAAACTTCAAAACGTTTTTTTTTTGCTCAGGACTGATTTTTTTTTGGTTTCTTCAAAGCTTTATAATCGTATCAATAACCAATAGCCTAGGCCAAGTGATGAATTGTTGCTGGTTCAGAAAACCATTCTGGCTGTGAGCTGTGAACTACTGCTGGTAGACTGCAGTTATTGGCAGAGTTGACAGTAGTTGTTGGTTCATAAAAATGTTGTTAGGACCATTAGCCCACAGAACATCAATGTGTCGAAATTTTAATGCAACCTGAAAATTATGCATGTTGGTAGTGCTTCCGCTGCATGGCCATTTCATAAAAGTGAGAGCAGCCGCATTCAACTATATTCTCAATAACATATCAAGGAGTAATGCATGTTTCTAGTCCAAAAACTGATGTTGAAAGAAAATATCCTGTCATAAACAGGGCTTTTAGGAAGGAGGGTGCATGGGAATTCTGCTTATATCACAGGTTCTGCAATTAAAATAATTTTCCCTGTGTTTGTCTTAAATGAAAAAGGAAAAGCCTTCTCAGAAAATACAATTGGAAAGTTACGGGGAGATTGATCAGGCTAAAACTGATTGGCTGAAGCTAAGCCTCTAGAGAGTAGATATCATTAGGCAAAAGAGAACACTTAGGCTACCTTGAAATAAACAGGGTCACATCTAGTTTCAGGCATAAATTAATCTGTAGATTTGTTGACACAGCACGTTCCTTCCTGGCACAATGTGTACAAGGGGAAATTAGACAATATATAATATTTGACTTTGATCTGATTTGCACAAAGCATAATATTGTACTTTCCCTTCCTTCATTTATCATATCCGATTTCATCCTGAACTTTCAGCATTTATTTAGTTCCCCCTGCACACTGTTTAAACAGACTGAATTAGTAAAGAATGCGGGGACTAGTTGATGAGTTAAAATGAATTATATATATTCACGCCAGAAAAGAAATTAAAACCTTCCAGTTAATGTACAACTAGAAAAACATTCATGTCATCAAGTAATAAGTGTAAGTGGATTGAATAAATGTCAAGATGGGTTTAAAGAAATTGAAAAACAAGCTCTCATCAGAGGCAGTTGAGTGTGGGAGGTATAGTGCATCTAATATGGAATGGAATATTAAAGAATAAAGTTAAGAAGAATAAACAGTGTGATGAGACAAGAATAAACAGTGTGAAGAGAGAAATGTATGCAGTAAATATTAGACAGTGCATCAGAGCTCAGATAAATATTACCTCTCCCACCTACATAAGATTCTGAAGACTGCTAAGAAAGGACCAATGTATTAAAAATACAGAAAAAATAAGTAATTGCCCACATGGGCAGACCTTGCCCTGAAAAATAGTAAATTTTTTCATTCATTTGAAATTCTAAAGGAATGTCAAGGAAGAGATCCTAGAAGCAGTGTTAGAAGATGTGCCTTTGGTGAAGGAGAAAGAGTGTGAAAGAAAAACTGTGAAAGTGTGAAAGAAAAAAATTAAAGTTGATTAATAAATTTCAACTAATTAGAATTAGTCAAAACTACCATGTCAGGTTGGGGTCTTCCACTGCTGGTGAGTATTACACAGTGGTGTAAATACAATCCCATTTCTAAAGCCCATGACTCATATGTACAGCTCATCCTGACAAAGGCAGAATTGCAATGAAAGAGTTTTCTGTATTCTTCAGACAATTCCTGATCAGGGAAGCATGGCAATTACCTTGTGTTTTAGGAATAGTTTGAGTTATAGGAATAAAATTTCTTTCTTAGGAGTTTACAATAAAAAAGGAAAAATGCAAAAATTCAGTCTAATCAAACATATACAGGACTCCTTAGTTTAAGGAGAACACTTACTCCATTTTTACTCTCCTTCTCATTATACCCTAAACCCTGATTCCATTACAGAAATAATCTGCCGTATGGGAAAAGATGGGGACAGTGATATATTTTAGCACTAATAGTAGTTATAGTCCTGGTTTTAGTCTGGATTATTCTAAAATGCTCATTACCAAATGTCTCAACACCTAGAAATCTAGAGGTTCTGAATTGCTGTTGCTGCAATGGTCTCATCTCACAGAATTATCTGCAGGCACTCCACTTGTATCAGCATGGCCTGGATAAATATTCTGAAAGATGATAAAATGAGTTCAAGCACTTTGTGAGAGCTGTGATTGTGTTGTGAGGTGACCCGAGCAAAACCAAGAAATGATGGGAATGATTGCCTCTACCTGAAAGTCATACTTAAAGTTAAAGTGAAAATAAGAATGTGCACTTGAAAAAAAATCTAAGGTATCTCACTGCAGCTGTATGGGGTAGCTTGGGTCAACAGTGTTATGTGGGTGTCTGCTTGCCATAGGAATGATCAGCAGTTAGAAGATATAAAAATGGATCTGTGAGGTTAAAGGAGGGAAATATGTTTCTAGGACAGTGAAAAAAAAAGTGGTAGGTTGTAAAATTTTGGTATCACAGAATCACAGAATCTTCTTGGTTGGAAGGGACCTTTGAGATCATCGAGTCCAACCACAAAAAAACCAAACCAAACCAAACCAAAACAAAAAAACCCCACAAAACAACCACACAAAACAAACACCTACAACCACACACCACGCCCACCTACAACCAGACACAACCCAACAATCTTGGGCACTAGAACATACCCTTAAGTGCCATGTCTACACGCTTCTTAAATACCTCCAGGGATGGTGACTCCACCACCTCCCTGGGCAGGCTGTTCCAGCGCCTGACCACCCTCTCAGGAAAGTAATTCTTCCTAATATCTAATCTAAACCTCCCCTGCCCCAACTTCAGACCATTTCCCCTGGTCCTGTCATTATTCCCTTGGGAGAAGAGGCCAACACCCACCTCTCTACACCCTCCTTTCAGGGAGTTGTAGAGGGCAATGAGGTCCCCCCTCAGCCTCCTCTTCCTCAAACTAAACATGCCCAGTTCCCTCAGCCCCCTACAAACAAGAGTTTGTAACTCTTTCTATGAAGTAGGCCAAGCGTTATATCTGTACAGGCTGCTCTCCTCCATATGCACAGTTTATAGACAAAGTGAATGTGTGCTATGGCTAGATTGTATGTCTACCCTATTAGAAAAGAGTAGAAAATACTTTGTTCTGAACCTTAATAATATACTTCTAAGTAATCAGAAGTTGTTTTGGTGAATATGGCAGTATAAGAGTACAGAAAAGATTGTAATCAGCCTCTCTCCAAAGGATTTGTTCATTTTGCGTGGCCATTTCATCACTACAGTATTTTTTTATTTTTATTTTTAATGGAATTATTTCCAAGAGTCCGTGCTAATTTAGTCAGATCTTTGTTGGCAGTTGCAAGGGACATGATATAAAAGTAACGTGCTGGGATTCCTGCATCTCTATTCCCATTGCTTCCAAAACACTTTGTCATAGTGACTGTTAATACTGTTACTGTTTCAAAATGCCTGGAATTTATAGTAACTTGACTAGTGAGAGAAGTCATGAGCATTGGCTGTGTCCTAGTCTTGAGCGACTTATATTTTGGAAGTCTGTGTAAGCAGGAATATGTGAGATAGGACAAGCTGTTCATTTCCTTCACCGTCCACACCTCTTTTGAGCATTTCTGGCTCAGCTGTTAAGCTGTTAGAATTTTTTGACACATAGCTGCAGAAGACTGTTTTTCCTTGCCGTGTGCCATTTGCTGCCCTTTATACAAAGCACAGACACCAATTTCATGAATGGACACACTTTTTCCTTTGACTACTGTTTCTCCTGTACATACTGTAACAGCACATTAATATACGTTATAGGTAGCTCTCTCTGAGTTATCTTGGTTGTATCCATCTCACCAATCTTTGGCATCTTAATAAATTAATAAAATATTTTCTCTCCTAGCGCATGGGATCTTACTTAGTGAATTACAGGAAAGGTGTGGAAGGATGCAGGAGTTGGGATTGTCAAGATTTTGGATTATGTGATGAGAAAGTGCCAAAGCACAAAAATTACAAGGCAAGTCAGTGCACCTGTGTGTAGTTTTGTGAGGCTGGGACACTGGGGTGAAAGCAGAGAGAGCATGGACTCTGCTGGGTCTTTTTTTGGATGGAAGACACTGTGAAAGGCATAGCTCTGACTGCACTCTCCTGCCCTTTAAAGGGACTGTCAACTTGAACAAAAGTTATTTCGCATGGTCAGGACTATCATTGTTTGAACTTCCTTAGAGCTTGGACATCAAATTTGCCCACAAAGCACACTAAATGAAAGAGCATACTTAGCAAGTATGAGCAAAGTCAGCCTTTCAAGAGAAGAGGTCTCAGAAAAATTCTGTAAAGCATTTCCTTTACTGTAATAGGGCATCAGCAAAAGACTGAAAGAAATTGAAGACGACCATGAAAATAATGGACATTTATCATGCTGTGAATCATTGTCCCAAAGGGAATGACAGAGACTCGGCCACTTGGGAAATTTGAAGTCAAAGTGAACAAAACACTTGAAAATGTATTAGTTGAAGCTTATTTGAAGTAACTGTCAGATGAATGAATTAAAAAAGTATACAATATTGAGCCTTTTACCTCATTTACTTCAAATAATTTTGACAGAGGAAGCAGAATAGAGATGTGCTGGGACGGGGAAGTAAGAGGAAATGATGAGGGAAGAGGAAAGTTTGAGTTAAAGCAATTTAAATCCAAATGTATAGAAGAAATGTAGATAACTAGGAAGCAGAAAGGTTTCTATGGTCTATAAAATGAGAAAGAAAGGTAACAAAAGACAAAAAATGGAAGAAATAGGAGTAGGAAATGAAACTATGCATAAGTATAGTACCATATGAGAAAACACCAATTAAAAAATCATGAAAGAAGGAGTTAGCAAAAAATAATCAGCTGTTGAAAACAAGCCACTTGGAGAAATGCAGAGAGAAAACTGACGTTTTGTATTGTGTTGTCACTGAATACAGCAAAGAAATTATTTTGCTCGAATAAGACACAGGAACATAAATTGAGAGGTAATGTGTAATGCCGTCTGATCTTTACGTGCTGAGATAGTCTTAGAAGACAATTTATTACATCTTAACAATAACTAGTAAACTAAATTGGGGTTTAACTACCATAAAATTAAAAGTTTATTTTTAGTGTTTATGTTTAGTGTTATATCTCCTAACTGGGGTTAGGAGACCTTAATTAGATTCTTTTGCTAATAAATGGGGCTCTGAAAATTAGCCTCTGTTTCAACCTGCCCTACTTTTGATATAAGTTTTTTATTACCAGAATTATTTTTCAGCCAATGAATCCTTATATTTGATCTTTATATAATCATGTCTTTACTCCCAGCTTTCTCAGGACTCAGAGAAACTCAGGAGAGTCTCAGGACTCAGGACTACCTTTAGCAATTGAGTTTTTTACTGCGTTCTTCTCCCATCCATTGTGAAGGGAAATAAGAGACACTTGCATTTTCCAGCCCCTGCAGGACAGGACCATTCTGAGAAAATGATATACTAAGGCTCTAGGTCATTAGATGTGGGCTGTATGCAGGAAGAAACAGCAAATGCATGTTATTGTTTCCAGATATATCAGTGCTTAAGTACATGTTGGAATAACAAAGCAAATAAATAGGAATGCCTTGGAGTCTTAAATTTAAAATAAAAAAAATCATCAGTTTATCACAGATTTTAAATTTAAAGTGAATCTATATATCACCAAACATCAAGATGAACAATTTAGCACATATAATAACAAGGTAATGATGACATAAGTATCTAGTTGAGGGACCAAAATGTATGCTTTCCGAGATCTCAGCCAGAGGTACTGTACAACTAGTGGGGAGAGTGGGATTTATTTGGGGTGCCCGTGAGAGCTCTGACAAAGACTAGAACAAGAGAAATGCTTTTACATCTAGCAATTCTAATTTCCAGGGTGCAGCAGAGACCTCCTGCTTCTTTCAGGGCCAGCTTAGGTTTTTAACATGAGGGGGCAGATTGATAACAGGTCTTGCTCACAGTTTCATCATGTAAGCTATTGGCCAAATGCATTGTGAACTGTTGCTTAGGAGACTACTATTTTGCTACTTTGCACACTGCAAAGTGACTTTTCCATTCATGTCGCTCCACTGATAAGTATGAGGTCTAGTCTCCATTATAATAGTCTGGAAAGAGGCCTATATTAAGTTATTAAGGTCCTGAAGGACCTTACTCTGCTCAAACCAAATGCAAAGTTGAGATCTCAGAAACTCCAGCAAACATTCAGGATCTGGCACCTGTAGGTAAAAAAAACCCTGTGTCGTGGTTTCGGCTGAATTTACCAAAACCGGACCGGCAGATGCCCCTTAAAGAGGAGAGAGGAGGAGAAAGAGATAAGGAGATTCAGAAGTTTAGAATGAACTAAACTACTTTAATGAAGAATTAATGTTAAAATAAAAATAAAGAAGAAAATAATGAAATAGATACAATATATACAAAACCGTATCAAGCTCCCAGGATGACAGTCACGTCACCGGCAGGCACTGGGGAATTCCCAGACTGGACTCAGTGACGAATGGGAATTGGATTCCAGCTCTGGAGTCAGGAACACACGGATTGGGATCAAAGGCAGACAAACAGACAGAGTCCTCTCTGGACGTCGGCCATCGCAGGAAGGGGGCTGACCCTTTGATCCCTCAGCCTTTATACTGAGCATGGGGCAGATGGGATGGAATACCCCAGTTGGTCAGGTTTGGGGTCACCTCTCCTGTCCACTCCTCCCCACCGATGTGACCCCTCTACGTTTTTTCCATTTCCGACCCTCTAAGGGGGCAAATAACGAAATGGGCTGCCCTTGGTTGTTATAGCAATAAGTATAAGCAAGGGCCTCCCTGCATATCGTTCCTTGGCATGGAGCACAAACATTGGGCTTATCATTCTGAGAAGGAGCAGTTTTCTCCACAATATGCCGTTCATTTCAGAGAGTTAGAGGAGGCCTAGCTAGGATGTAAAGTTACAGAACAGAAAATTGGTTCGGTTCTACCTCAAACCGGGACACCCTGCTTCTCTGTTTTCTCCTGCCTGTTGCACAATGGGCAAGTGCTGGCTTGGTCCTACACCTCTGAACAGAGCAGCAACCTGAGCAGAAAGTTTTTCCAGAGTAAGAGAGTTGCCTGGCTAATGATCGGCAGTCACAAGAATCTATCCTCAACTGTCCTCATTCATTATTTCCTGTGAAGAGTTTAAAGAAGCTGCGTAATGATTAGCTAGAGTTTGTTAAACCTAGGATTTCTGAATCCCTGTTGGATTCATATGCATGCTTCTTTATCATGCTTTTCTGCAGGTTGATGTTGCATCGTTCTTAGGAAGTGAAATAGCTGAATAAATGGAGGTTGTAGAGACAAGTGCAACATTCAGGGAGTTTGATCTAATCAGTCTTGCATTACAGTTTTGACTTGACTTCTGCAAGAGATAGATTTCATTGAAATGTAGGGATATTTTTCACCCCCCCTTAACATTTTTTTCTCTATTTCTTTCAACTAAGCCACTTTAAAAAAAAAAAATAGAAAAGAGGAAGAGAAAAAGAAAAAAATGTCAAAACAGAAAATGTCATGGTACTATGTGAATGTGAAAGAAGTAGAATGGTCCCAGGGAACAATCAACAGTAATTTACACTTGGCATATTAAGTAAACAGACAGCTCTTCCAAATTACAGTACTTGTGAATGTCAGAAAAGGCTATGAAGACTTTTAGAAAAACATTTTAGATCTACTCAGTAATTCCTGTGCCAGCTAGGAAGAATATAAATTATCTTATCTCAATAGTCTAAATTTTTGGAATACTTAATTTTTGTCATCTTGAAACTGCTGCTATAATTGTATAGCATTGAATTATTTTTTTTTGTTAAAAACAGAATATAATCATATGAACAGAATAAGAAATGTTTGATATTGAAATAGTCTATGAAATTCAGTCCAACTTTCTTTACTTTTTTTTGCATTTTAAACTCTTAGAAATTAGTAGGCATGTTTTCCTGCATGTCTACATGAACATAGCGTTTGACTCTGGGCTAAGACCAAGTTGTTTCCAAGTTAGAGGACTATTTCCTGTCTTTTTGTTTGAACCACGTTTACAAAAATTAAGACAGATCTGTGGTTGGTCTTTATTATGGCCTAAATGAATTCCACTAATTTGATCCAGAGAAAAGCAGTCTTTTGAGCTTATAGGTCGCTTTCATTCTTCCGTTTTACTACAGGAATTAAGAAAAGCTGTAGGTTTTAAGTTAATAGGACCAAGCTGCTTGAAAGCTTTGTCTATCAATGAATTCGTGAGTTGTACTTACTAAAGAATTCTGAGTGAGAATTGAAGTTCATTGAGGCATCTTGGTCATTTATTTATAGAAATCTGGCTTTTTCAGAAAAAAAAAAAAAAAAAAAGATAAAAAAATAAATTATACATCAACCGTGTCAGGTTTTTTCATGCATTTTTCACATAAGCACATTCACTCATGAGTTATACTGATGATAATACAATTGACAGAATAATAAAGTTGTCACAATTCGGTCAGTGTCTCCAATTTCATCTCAGTCATAAATGGCCTGAGCTCTGAAAATGGTCTTAAAAGGCTTGACAGAAGAGAACCTCCTGTCTGGCTGTGTCTGGCAACTGAATCTAGCAAAGGGTCCTCTCACACTTCAGCCTTCTACTTTAAATCAACCATGACTGACTGTAGTGTTTTCTCTGTGGAATGCCTCAGTGGTCTGGGTCCTTTTGGTTATGGTCAGGAGCAGGCTTCACTTTCACAGTTCACAGCCTGGGTGTCCTGGCTGTGTGGAGAGAGACCCTTGGAAAGGTCATAGTCCACTGTGGCTTCTGCATGAGAAAACTTGTCTGGTCTGGAGCAACTCCACGTTCGTATAAGCCAGCTTGGCCTGGGTTATTTGGGTTTTCTAGTAGAAGCAGTGCCTTCCCTCAAAGAACACTCAAATTCTTTCATTCTTTCTTGCTTTGGGTATGTGGCTTTGGTAGGTCTGTAGGACATGTGAGAACAGCGGTGGGCTTTGATTCTTGGTGCCAAAGGAGAAGACAGCTTAAGAGTAAAGAATTTTCCGTTTTAAATTCAGTCTCTTTCATATCCAAGATGTTCTCCTCCTATTCCTCACCCTCCTCCCGTACAGCTAGTTAGCCTGGTGAAGTCTCCAGGCTAGAGATGGCAGCAGCGCCGGAGTTGTGTGGGACTGAGCCCTTGGCTGGGTGCCTGTTGTGATCCACCATGTGTTTTTGCCTCCTCAGTGAGCAGGTTGTCAGTGGTTGGCCTGGCAGCTGGAGAAGGAGGAACATTTTAAACATCATGTTCTTATGCCTACTTTCAACTCGTTCTGTTGACCTCAGTTAATAAACTGAAATATGCCAACATGGCCATAGTCCTAAGTAGTCCAACAGCAGAATGTAAAGACCCAAGGTAACTTTGCTGGCAAACCTATAGATCTTGATAGCTTCATCAAGAGAAGTTTTTATAGAATCATAGAATGGTTGGAGTTAGAAGGGATCTTAAAGATCATCGAGTTCTAACCCCCCTGCCATGGGCAGGGGCACCTTCACTAGAGCAGGTTGCTCAAAGCCCCATCCAGCCTGGCCTTGAACACGTCCAGGGATGGGGCAGCCACAACTTCCCTGGGCAACCTGTTCCAGTGCCTCACCACCCTCACAGGAAAGAATTTCCTCCTAATATCCAATCTAAATCTCCCCTCTTCCAATTTAAAACCATTACCCCTTGTCCTGTCCCTACACTTCCTGACAAAGAGCCCCTCTCTGGCTCTCCTGTAGGCTCCCTTCAGATATTGGAAGGCCGCTATGAGGTCTCCCCGGAGCCTTCTCTTCTCCAGGCTGAACAACCCCAGCTCTCTCAGCCTGTCTTCATAGGGGAGGTGCTCCATCCCTCTGATCATCTTCGTGGCCCTCTGCTGGACCCGTTCCAACAGGTCCATGTCCTTCCTGTGTTGAGGACTCCAAAGCTGGACACAGGACTCCAGGTGGGATCTCACGAGCGCAGAGTAGAAGGGCAGAATCACCTTCCTTGACCTGCTGGCCACACTTCTCTTGATGCAGCCCAGGATCCGGTTGGCTTTTGTAGGGATATGTTGGGTATTGAATACTGCCTATGGTCCAATTTGGGTATGTATGTGCATTTAGTATCTACTCCCTAGAGCTTACCAAATGAGGCTTTGAAAAAAAATCTACATTTCAAACCAAAGAAACTTGAAGTCACATTTATAGGATTTAAGTGCCTTAGCCCTAGGCCTATTGGTTATGCAAAATGAATGTGAACTCCTTTCCTTATCCATACACGTATTCCTCCATAAACAGAATATTCACAGGAAATAGTACATTACAGTACTTTAAACAATACTTTGATTTTAATTATTATTTTGGTCATTTTACAGTCTTAAAATACCATGTAAATGAAAAAAAGTTGGTTGCAGATTCTTTATTGTTTGCTTTCTTTAGAAGCATAATAACTCAAATCTTAAGGGAAAATATAAAACATGATAGGTAATCTGTAAGAAGGAAGATAAAATGGTTGATAAAACCTCAGCAAATGTCATTAGCTAAATCCAGGTTCCAACTTCAAAATAAATACTCACTCAAGTGTTAGATTGAATTAATTTTGATATTGATATTTTTAGAAGCTCATTTTGTTCAAGTGAGAAATAACCCTTAGACTCCATCCTCTCCCTATTCTCCACTTTTAAATTTCTACAGACTCATTTACTGGATTAACTTCAGGGCTGCCAACCTCCTGTGTGGGAGTCGCAGAACTATATCCATCCCATGGGGTAGGTCTTTTCATAGACTAGCTTCTGGGAAAGGCAGAGCACATGCTGTATCTGTGCTACGGGGGTGGCATGCAGCCGAGAGCTCTCCTACTGATAACTAATCCAGGGATTCCTGCTCATTGACTCACGCTCGAGCCTTGGTGCTGAAGTGCCAGAAAGCATCTATACTGGATGTTATGATGCAGCAGGTAGCTGCTGATGCCACCAGGCTGGGGATGGGCACAGACCCGTTAATACCAGGTTGCTCAATTCATCTCTCTGACTATCTGGATGTTCCTTTGCCTGCTTTGCTCCCCTCCCCCCCGGCCCCCATCCTCCTGATCACAAACGCTGGTGAATCTAGCGGTGGGATCAGAATGACAGATCTGACAGGTCTATTGTCCTCTTCCAGACACTACGATCAAGCACTGGGCTGCCCAGCAGATATTCAACCTGATCTAATTGAAGATGTCTCTGCTCATTGCAGGGGGGGTTGGACTAGATGACCTTTAGAGGTCCCTTCCAACCCGAAGTATTCTATGATTCTCTATTCATGGGCAACCCTGACAAATTTTGCATACTTTATTGTCCATTTTCCCATTTCTCAACCCTCCTTTTCAGGACATTTGTGGCTCCCTGTCTATTTACCAGTCTCATCCCAAATAAACTACCTAACACAATTGCTTTTTCTCTATTGGTCCCAGTTTTGCAATATCCACCAAATTTAGAATTTCTGATACCTTTACCCAGGTAATCTCAGCCTCCTATGGTGCAATTCAAAGGGTTACCTTGGTACAGGTAGCCTCAAAAGATTCACAGTACTCCCCTCCAAAGATCTGTGAAGTTCAGCCATTTCCCACATACCTCTCTGTTAAGCATGTGTAAAATCCAGCCTTCCCTCATAGTGCTATCTAAAACTTTTGCCTGCTTCTCACACTAGATAGATAATATGGTTATCTACCATGTTCAGCAGCTTCTTAGGTCATATCCAATAGCTTTTAATAGTCTGTTCTCTTAGGTAAACCTCAAGCCAATGAGGTCAATGCTTTAGTTGTTTACCTGCAACCCTAACCTGGTGCTTAGCCACTTTTAGAGTATCTTGAGGTCTCAGGTAAATTATATTTCACAGTTGAATACACCATTCCTTAGGAAATCATGAGGACTGTTATCTGAATAAATGGGAATTAGTGGTATAAATCTATACACATTTTGAAGAGAATAAACTCCTCCATTAACAATTCTCTGCTATTCAATTTTCATTGACAAAAAGGAGTGTTAAAATGTCACACGCTGCATGTGACATAGATTGCTCACAAGCAACTACAGAACTATGCAGTTCTTATCTGAACCTCATATTACTTTGCTGAAAGTTTAGTTATGATGTTTACTGAAGTTTTGTGTGTGCTTGACCAAGTGTGGCTTCAACAAAAGAAAAGAATTAAATTAAAATGGACATTTTCTGCTAAATCAGGTCATCTTTTGCTTGTTGTACTTCCTTGCAAAGAACTGTGCTTATGTGACATGAAGCATTTTGCAAAGTTTGCTTAAAGCCTGGATATCTAAAGCCTAAAATTTGGAAATGTAAAGTTAGAAGTGACACATATAATACAATGCAGGTTAATCTATATTCCAGACAGTGCATGACCATTTGGGAAGGCAAAACTGGAGACACAGAGATCCTGCTGTTCACAGAATTGGTCTGTTTAAACAGTCCTTTACTAGTTATGTATCTATAAACTCAAAGGGAAGATTCTGACATGATGGATGAGGCAGATGAAGGGAATTTTTTCCTTCCTCATGATGAGTAGGTTTGTCCTCTGTTTCTGTGTGTGGGCCTAGTTTAGCTTTATGCACTCTGTAAACTGGGGGGAAGAAGGATGCACAGTTATTGGTAACTGTCCAGTCATTCAGTACACAGGTATATAGTTTCAAAATATTCCCCTGTGGATGTAACTCAATGTGTACATACAATGAGCTCCTCATGGGATCTGGAGCATCAAATATGTCTCAATTTTTATCTGCCAGCCATCATGTCTGTCTGCTTCTCTCTCTCAGACTCATTTTACAAAAATGGAATTTCCCAAGAGAAGCATTGTTCACTCTAAGTTCTCTAAATGGCACAAAGAAAGTACTGAGGACCAGGGACTCAGGCCCTTATATTCATGTTTTTCTTCTAATTCCTAGTACCATGTAGGACTGCATAAAGCTGAAATGTAAAGTTTCTAAATGGTAGACTTAAATAATTTTCACTTTCCTCAAATTCCTCTGGCAAAATTAGGAAGGATGGTATCCCAGGAATTAATCTAGTTCATACTTCTGTCCCATCTAAACAATTAATCCTAAAAGTATGTCTAGAGAAGATGTATATTCAGCAAAGTAAGGGTATAATGTAAACGGTACGATGTTGCACATCATTTGGGGAGAGTCAGCGTGTATTAGGGGATACTGGGCTAAGACATGATGAGTAAAACATTAACAGGGTATTAGTGTTTTTTATACCAGTGCAAAATTATCTTTTAAATGCAATTTTGACTTTAGCATCTGCACAATGTTTGGTATTGAGTGGAAGAATAAGATTTCACTAAATAAAGGTCACAGAACATACAGAGTCAAAAGAGGCTTTGAATCTTTTCCTTCCAAGTCGTCTGTATATTTTTCTTGTCTAGATATTGTTTAGTAATCATTACCTCATCAACATGCTGCATTATGCTCATAATCAGTTAGCATTTTCACAGCTTTTACTGAGTTGTATGCAGTATTGAACTGTGTAAGTAGCCAGATTTCAAAGAGTTGTTTATGCCCTGAAACATATGGCTTTTTGCATGGAAATTCTTAGGACGTGTGAAATGGGAATATCCATTCCTACCTAGTTGCATGACAGGTGATGTAATAGGAAGGAAAAAAGTTGACCTTTTGTTAGTATCCAGAAAGGATATTGCTATTATGCTCAAAAATATTTATATTAAATGAGGGATAACTACAGAATACGTAAAATAGAAATAAAGAACAAACTGCAGGTAAATGGAGACGATAGAGAAAGGGCCATTTTGGTAAACAAAGAGCAACAGAATTGGGAATGGCAAAATCAATACTCTATTTTAAGCGGTGGACAGAGAGCAGGCTTCATGTACAATTCAGTGACTAACAACACTCTCTAGTGTGTGCATAGAGCCAAGTTTAGGGTGAAATGGATGACTTATCTTAGGGAGGAAAGAATCTTCAACAATCCCTGCCCTTGAAAATGCCCTTAGAGTGTATGTTTATCTAAGATACCTCAGGAGTTATTTTCTCTTAAATATGATCTTAGAATTAAAAATATGTATAAATATATATGTCCATGAGAATGTTGTGGACTGCTTTCTGTTGGGCATACTTCATGAAATTAACTGAAATGGAATCTTCTCATTACGGGAGTCTGCTTGTTTAGAAGGATTTAATATTCCTCACATTTAATGAAATGAGGAACCCAATCTGCTCAACTTGGTCCAAATTAAAAGGTTAATTTCATAAGAACATGAATGTATCATTATGTGAAGTCAGTTGCAAGTAAAATTCATAGGAAAAAAATAAAAAAGAAGTTTTTTCTCAACGCTTTTTTCTGTTACGGTTTAGGAGATGATATGGAGTAGGAAACTATTTGGAAATGTAGCACAGCTCAGCTTACTGTCTCTATACTAGCACTTTTGCATGCCCACGTGTACAAGCTTCTGCTTAATTTCAGTAGGACCTTTCATCTATATTTACTCCTTTGTTGTTTAGCATATTGAAATTTTACTAACCATCATAGTTTCAAATGGCCATTGCATCCTCTACCTTTAATTTACTGCAATAGACCTTCACTTCCACTTTGGAATTCCTCTGCTTCACACTAGTAATTTAATGGCTGTTGTACACTGATGCTTTTTTCAGCACGATCTTCTTGCTAAGCTTCAGGAGAATCAAAAAAGTTTATAATTTCCCCTGGTATCTCTTCGATGCAGCTTTGATTTGTTAGCTCATCATATCATATTATGAAGGTGACGTCTGTAAACCTCCAGCGCTTACTAACCATAAACATCATCAGTTTTGTAGCTGGTCTCTGCATGAGTACAGATTAGACTTTTGCTTTAGAGTTATATGTGATTCCAGATACTACTTTCTTCTACTTGGTCAGCAGAAAAAGTCTCTAATTCTACTGTAGGCACAGTCAACAGAGTCAGCAAAACAAAACTTATTATGTATTACAAAAAATCCAGCAGTGAACAGCTCACGCAAATTCTTTATGGAGTTACAGAAAATAGGTTCTCTATTAGCAGAAAAAAAGTTCTGACTTGCTGTCACCTTGATAAGCTCTTGAAAGATTTTTGTTTTCTTTCCTTGGTACATTGACATTGCAATTTCATACATTCCCTTTTATATTATTTTGGCAAACTTTCTCTGTTAGAGACATTGTACAGAAATGCTACTAAAACACTGAAAATTCATTAGTTTATACTCCATAAAGATGTTAGATTTAGCAATATATGTTGGATATGGGTTGGTTTTTTTTTCTCCCTGTTCCACAGAGTGAAGAGAACAAAGGAGCAGGAGAACAATATATGCATAATCCTGTTTAACCATAGTCTGCTCTCCTCTCGCCTCTGACTTCCAATAACCTCTGCAAACTTTGAGCAAGTAATTTGGAAAACCTCATGATACCAAGACAAGTCTTGAACTACAAATATTCACCATTTTCATGGACTCTTGAACAGTTTATGGGTTTTGGATATTTTTTCTGCTTTTATCTGCTTTTCTTCTGTTTCAGTGAATGGCCGTGTATACTTAATGTCTGTTTTTCCTCTTCCCGTATATCCAATTTACTTATTTCTCAATTCTGTCTCTGTGCTCAGACTTAAAAGAAGCATGACATAACCACCTTCCTCTAGTATTCTCTGCCACACAGATTTATTTTTAAAAAAATATTATTTAAGGGGGACTTCCTTAGAGTATGCAGAGGCTGATACCTTGCTGATTGCCTTGCACTTGCTTTCATCGTATCTGCTGCTCTGTTTTGCAGTTTCATATTCCAGCAGAGATGACAACAGTCAGAGAACAGGAAAGAAAAACTAACAAAAAATATATTTAGGTAGATTTGCTTTATGTTAAAGGATTATATTAAATTGGATATTTGAACAATTGCATATTGTCAGGTAAAAAGAAACCCCGAATATGACCACAGCTCAGAATGAGTTCTAAAAAGTCAGATATCTGACTATCATCACCCCCCAAAAAACAATCAACACCAGTGTTGGTTTCCCTGCAAAAAAAACCATGCTAAGATAACTGCTTAAATAATAGAGTAAATTTAAATGTTAAAGTGTTCTGGAGTTGATTTTATCTGTTTGTTTGTCTTGGGTTGGTTGGTTTTGGGTGTTTTTTTTCTGTAATAAGTGGTACTATTTTTTTTTTTCTTTAACCTAACTAGGCTGCAGGCTCAGCTGTTAACTGTGTTATTTCTCTTTTCTGAACATAAATCGAAACATATTTTTTTCATAGAAATTTATAAATTTTTCTGCAAATTATTGTAATGCTTTAAACTTCAGATTCGATTTTTGGTCACTTAATCTCTAATGTTTTTTCTGAAACCATTCCTAGACAAGTTTTTGGTGTGTATAACCATTTTTTATGCCCTCTGTCCCTGAAGAACATTATTATATGCAACTATTAATATTTCATAGAAATGTGCTTGACCATGTATGTCTGGTCAAATTCTTTGAGTTCCCTACTGAAACAGAATCAAGCTGAAATATCTGATATCTGAAGACTGGAAAGTCTGATATAATTCAACAGATTTCAGCCATGTTGTTCCTGATCCACAAAGAGTGAAAGCAACATCAAATTCTGTGTGCATCCCCTTTCACGTTATTTCAAATATATTCACTTTCATTTTTCTTTGCCTTTCATTTTAAAAAGGTGAAGTGCATCTGTAATCTTAAATACTAGTTTTACATAGTGTCCTAACATTAAAACTTATCTTAAGTTTGTAATATATGATTGACTTCAAGTGGACAATACTGCCCTGGACAGTCAGCAGCCAGTGTTATGACACTACCATTGGTAGAGACTTCTGAGAACTATAAATGTCAAACTTAGAAAGCAATCCATTTCAACTTTGAATGATGGGCTTTGTCCAAAAGTCAAGTACTTTTCAACTGTAAACTAAATAAGTATTTTTAAAAATGCTGTGACTGAGGACCTGACTCAACAGACGTTTCATTCTTAGAACAATTGTGATAAAGGTGGGAGAGGCACGGCAAATGTACACTGAAAATAGGTTTTCATACACGTAAATGAGCATCAACACTTCAACTTCCTGCTGCACTTTCTATTTATAATGTTATTTGTGATCAGACATTGATCCTAGTCAATGCAGCTTCTGATCTGTTTTCACATGCTTAAGTTCCGCTTGCAATTGACAGCATAGCTATTATATTTCTCACAGCAGAAAAAAAGTCAAGATTCTGTTGTCATATTATTAATTAGAAAGTGATACTGTAGCATACTGTTGAGTAATTTATCTTCTTTTGCTGACTTGAAGACATGTACTACTGCAGTCAAATCACAGGGCTGGTCTTCATTCTAGACAACTTTCTCTGTTTCACAGTGATCAATCAGTACAGCCTTCAGAAGTAAGGAAAAAAGGGAAGAACGGGAAAATGAGAGGGGGAAGAAAAACAGATATCTATTTCAACTGGGTAACTTTGTGTGAAATTTTGACATGACTGTTGGATCTCACACGCAGAGATAATCTAGCGTCCTCAATTTGCAGTCTATGAAAGTCCTCGAACCATGTGATATTTACTCATATAGAGGTGCTTTGATAATATACAAAGTATATTATCATCACCCAACACCAGGCACATACTGAAGTGCTCACAGAAAATGGCTGTGTTGGTTGAATTTATACTGCTGTGGCTCTTTGTACAACATTTCAACAATATAAGTAATTTTGCTACATTTTTCCCCATAAAGTCTTTGGCTTAATATCAGTAGAGAATGTACAGCGTTCGCTTCTTTGATATCCTTTCAATTTTCTCTCTTTTGCTCAATATATGGGCACATGCCCTGCTCATTGAGCACCATTCCGATTTTCCTTGTAGACACAGAAGTAAAGCTCAGTTGAGGCTGCCCAGGAACATCTAATTGCTGCACCTCCTAACTGTGAATACTCTACATCAAAAGTTGTAAAATGTTCAAGAGATGCTTTGACAGTATATGATTAAAATACTCAGTGAACTATTATAATTGCTTATATTAGAAAAAACATGACTAGAAAAAAGAGCAGTAGTCCATTTGATTGTTTCCTGATGATTTCTATTAACAAGAAGAAAGTTTATAAAAAGTAAGTCTAATCAGGAGGATATGTAAGAAAAAAGAACTTTTGTAGATTCTTCAAAATATCTTTATTTTAAAGATGACAAGTGAAAGAGCTCAAGTCAATGTGTACCTTAAACCTAACTATTTTTGGGAACATTCATTTATAAATATGGGTAAAGTGAAACTCTCAAATAATAAAATTTATTTATAATTATTACCTTAAGAATCTTTGTCAGTTACCAATTTTATTAACACTGAAACAGATAACTTTTACGACGGACAGTGTACTTAAGGTATCCACAAAAGATCATTAAGCCTGCACTGCAACAGGACATTAATATACTGCCAGACAACATGTACCAAGTGCTGTTTGGTTAGAGCAGTAGATTATTACTTTGTTTGCTTTCCATTTCATTCATACAAACTATTTTTCAGTCACAAATTAAATAAACAGATGGTCATGTTTCAATGAAAATGTTTTCAGGAAAGCTTTCAGATTAAGTAAACACTTCCAGGAGAGAGAGAGAAATAGGAGAGACAATTAGACCTGGAAATTACAACACTTACCTGAAACCAAATCTTTGGCAAGCATATAAAGTATCTATCCTCCAATATTTTTACTATTATTGTTTTATTGTATGAGCCTTTATTTTTTTTCTTTTACTTAAAATTTTTGAGAAATTTGGGGCTTAGGTTTTTGTGTTGGCTTGTTTTGTTTTGTTTTTCTCAGAACAACAACAAAATGTCAAGAGCTCAGTTCTTCTGTGTATGACAGTTGGTTTTTAGCCTTTTTATTTTTTAAAAATTTACTTGGTGGGCTCACTTTCAGGTTTTATTTTCACATAGTTTCCTCATGTCAATTTGTACGTAGGAGGCTTTGTTAATTTGTCTAGTAAGTGTTGAAACACTGGGTACCTAAGCCATATGGTATCAGCTCCCAGGAGGAATGACTGACAGAAGCTATTAAGCAGAAAAATCTTGAAATAGGATCACCAATGCTACTGTGGATGGATTTGAGTGTGGAAATGTATAGGTATGGTATAGCAGTGGTGTTCCTCAGGGGTCGGTACTGGGACCAGTGCTGTTCAATATCTTTGTTGGAGACATGGACAGCGGGATAGAGTGCACCCTCAGCAAGTTTGCCATGCTGTGTGGCATGGTCAACACACTGGAGGGAAGGGATGCCATCCAGAGGGACCTGGACAGGCTTGAGAGATGGGCTCGTGCAAATCACATGAAGTTCAACCAGGCCAAGTGCAGGGTCCTGCACCTGCGAGGTGGCAATCCCAGGCACAAATACAGGCTGGGCGGAAAATGGCTGGAGAGCAGCCCTGAGGAGAAGGACTTGGGGGTGTTGGTGGATGAGAAGCTCAAGATGAGCCGGCAGTGTGCACTGGCAGCCCAGAAAGCCAACTGAATCCTGGGCTGCATCAAGAGAAGTGTGGCCAGCAGGTCATGGGAGGTGATTCTACCCTTGTACTCTGCGCTTGTGAGACCCCACCTGGAGTCCTGTGTCCAGCTTTGGAGTCCTCAACACAGGAAGGACATGGACCTGTTGGAACGGGTCCAGCGGAGGGCCACGAAGATGATCAGAGGGATGGAGCACCTCCCCTATGAAGACAGGCTGAGAGAGCTGGGGTTGTTCAGCCTGGAGAAGAGAAGGCTCCAGGGAGACCTCATAGCAGCCTTCCAACATCTGAAGGGAGCCTACAGGAGAGCCGGAGAGGGGCTCTTTGTCAGGAAGTGTAGTGACAGGACAAGGGGTAATGGTTTTAAATTGGAAGAGGGGGGATTTAGATTGGATATTAGGAGGAAATTCTTTCCTGTGAGGGTGGTGAAGCACTGGAACAGGTTGCCCAGGGAAGTTGTGGCTGCCCCATCCCTGGAAGTGTTCAAGGCCAGGCTGGATGGGGCTTTGAGCAACCTGGTCTAGTGGAGGTGCCCCTGCCCATAGCAGGGGGGTTGGAATTTGATGATCTTTAAGGTCCCTTCCAACTCTAACCATTCTATGATTCTATGATCAGTACAATAAATTATTCATTCTGGTTACTATTTCTCTTGTTGCTTTAGCACTTTGGTTACACTGTTTTACAATCATTCTGCACAATGTGCGAAAGTCCTTCAGAACAAATCTGTAGGCAAAAAGAACTCAATTCTTTTGAGTAAAATAAAAATCAGTTTAATCTTGTTTGTAAATTGAACATGAAAAAGGTTCTTCTCTAAAAGACAGCATTAGCAAATGGACAATTAACACACCAGGAGAATAACATAGAAAGACAAGATTTATGGTTGATTTGCTATAGGATTTAAGATGGTGGTCTCAGAAGGACCACAAATAAGAGATAAATCTGTAATAATTCAGTGTTAAGAAATTTTATTTCCTCCCTTTAACAGATGCTCCATAGTTGAATCTCTTCATATGCAACAGTTCATAATACAATATATTTGTATATAGTTTATAGTAAGTAAGTGGGCTTTCAAATTATAAATATGCTTATATTTTCAAACTGTTCAAATAAATGTGCTATCATAGGTACAAATCACAGATTTCCCATAAGCCCCTTTTTCTAACTGTAGAAAATGACTAGAATACTCTGAGATGAAAATGACATTGATCAGTAATAAAGTTTTCCATGAGTACGATGAGTACTTTTATAAGGGAAACAGGAAACTGTTCTGCAACAATCCAGGAGCCAGAGAAATGTTATCTGATGTAAAGAAGTGTGCGAGCCTACTCCAAACTACAGTAAAATTCAAAGAAGCTTTCCCTCCTGTTTTCTGTGAGCTTTGAATCAAACTGTTGGATCCCAAACTAAGGGAGCAACAGCAAATGTTCAGAAATCTGCTTTCATAGGTAGCTGTGGCACTTCCCCCATTCTTTATGCTTTTTTGGCATCTCCACACTTTTTTGCAATTTAAAAACCATTGCTAGAAATCCCCATGGTTGTCTGACCCTCAGGATGACTGAATTTACCACCTGCGGAGAAGGGAAGAGACCACACACGACAGATACCCTGCAGCCAGGCACGGAGGGGTCCAGGCTGCTGCACTAGCTGCAGATCTTAGCAGCCAGAGTGTTTCCAAACGAGACATGAGTTTCAAGATCCCCCACCTAACTTTCAGACTCATAGCGTAGAAGGTAAAACAGTTTTTCAGTGTAAACTTAGAGATGCAAACACAATCTATTCTCAGGAACCACAGGTGTTATTTTGTCAAGTAAGAGTGCCTTGCTTGATAAACCGTGGAAAATAATTAGTTCAGTTTACAGAATCACAGAATCACAGAGGTTGGAAGGGACCTTTTAAGATCATCTAGTCCAACCAATGAAAAAAAAAAAAAAAAAAAAAAACCAACACAAAAAACCAAAAACAAAACCACCACACACGCAACCCACACACACACCACCACACCACCCAACACTAATCCATATTCCCAAGCACTATGTCAACTCCTCTCTTGAATACCTCCAGGGATGGTGCCTCAACCACCTCCCTGGGCAGCCCATTCCAATGCCTGACAACCCTTTCAGTAAAGAAATATTTCCTAATATCTAACCTGAACTTCCCCTGGCGCAACTTGAGGCCATTGCCTCTTGTCCTATCATCTGTAACTTGGGAGAAGAGACCGACCCCTGCCTCTCTACAGCCTCCTTTCAGGTACTTGTAGAGAGCGATAAGGTCTCCCCTCAGTCTCCTCTTCCCCAGACTGAACAACCCCAGCTCCCTCAGCCTCTCTTCGTAAGACTTGTGCTCCAGACCCCTCACCAGCTTCGTTGCCCTTCTCTGGACCTGCTCCAGCACCTCAATGTCTTTCCTGTGGTAGGGGGCCCAAAACTGGACGCAGTACTCGAGGTGGGGTCTCACCAGTGCCGAGTACAGGGGGACGATCACCTCTCGGGTCCTACTCACTACACTGTTCTTGATACAGGCCAGGATGCTGTTGGCCTTTTTGGCCACCTGGGCACACTGCTGGCTCATGTTCAGCCTGCTGTCGACCAACACCCCCAGGTCCTTTTCTGCCAGGCAGCTCTCCAGCCATTCTTCCCCAAGCCTGTAGCGCTGCCTGGGGTTGCTGTGACCCAAGTGCAGGACCCGGCACTTGGCCTTATTGAACCTCATCCCGTTGGTCTCAGCCCATCGATCCAGCCTGTCTAGATCCCTCTGCAAAGCCTCTCTACCCTCCAGCAGATCAACACTCCCACCCAGCTTGGTGTCGTCTGCAAATTTGCTGAGGGTGCACTCGATCCCCTCGTCCAGATCATTGATAAAGATGTTGAAGAGAACCGGCCCCAGTACCGAGCCCTGTGGGACACCACTCGTGACCGGTCGCCAACTGGACTTCATTCCATTCACCACCACTCTCTGGGCCCGGCCCTCCAGCCAGTTTTTAACCCAGCGGAGAGTATACCCATCTAAGCCATGAGCATCCAGTTTCTCCAGCAGGATACTGTGGGACACTGTATCAAAGGCCTTGCTAAAGTCTAGGTAGATAACATCCACAGCCTTTCCTTCATCCACCAAGCGAGTCACTTTCAGTTTGCATCCTCTATTGTTTACCTCCCATCGAATTAGCCCCAGCTGATCTTGTGTCTTCTTTGGTGGTCCCACGGAGCAGGGAGGAGCACTTGCTTTTTAATTGAGCTCCATGAGCTAGAATATGAGTTTAGGATTTCACACTCTTTGTTCCATGATAGGACTTCCAGTAATATAGCTAGTAGTTTCAAACAGTAATAGTAAAACAAATGTAGACATCTTTCCGTCAGAAAGTGTGTGTCTTTATTTATTATGCAGGGACTCTCCTTAAAGAAATTCTACTTCCTTTAGTGCCACATTTTCAGTTTTCTTTTACTTTTTCTTACATTCAGCAGTTCTTACTCATGTCACTTACTGTCACCTTTTCCTATTCCGTTTTTCATTCTGCCACACTCAAGCCTCATTTCTCAAGGATTTACTTTATCTGTTAAAATAATCAGCAATTGAATAGTTTATGGTTTCATAGACATCTTCTGTGGTCTGTAAACTTGACCCTTCAATGAGATTAGTAAGGTGTAGAACAGGGATTAAATTCCTCTTAGTCAGACTTCCTACAGTGTTCGACAGTCGTAATAATGTCTCTTTATACTCAGTTCACATCTGGAAAGCTTGTTTTTGTGGCTAGTATTTTCTGAAATCAAATAAATAAATTAAAAAAGCCATTGCAGAACCTGAGAGGGCAAATAGGACGTAATATATGGTGTAAGCTGGAGGCTTTTACTTTTGGAACCTTTTATTTAGAGGATTTTCTATACATTTTTTTAATGAACTTAAAATATGAACCTTCATTCAAACACTACACGACCTGATAAATTCTTCTCTGACTGGTTGCTTGTGGACCCCTTAATTAATTTAAATTAATTTGGTTTCCAGCATTCTTCACCAAACAGCAACAGAGTCGCAATTCGTTATTTGATTTGCAAAACAAGGATGAGGGAATTACTTAATTTAAAATAAATAAATAAATGGACTTGTCCTAAATCAATACATTACACATAGTTTAAATTCTAATTAAATACCAGAAAGTTATATATACCAATTAAACTGAATGTTGGTGCATACCAACATGAATATTCTATTGTTTTTAGGAGTCATTCAGCTGTTAATTTTTCTAATAGATGGATAGCCATTATTTAATTAAAATAATAATCAGTTAGCTCTTAATGCTGCTCAGAATAAGAAATAGAACTTTCCAAGAAAAATGCTCCATCTGCAGTGTGGAAGAAGCACCAGCTGAAATTTAACTTCATGAATCATTTTTCATCTATTTTTTCCCTTGATCAAAAGTTATTTCCATAAAGTTGAAAGAAGTTATGACTGCAGCCTTTTCCCCATTTGTGTCCCCAGAAAACTACTTAGCTAGCATGGAGGAAATCGTGGAATGATTTCTTTTTCTGGAAGGTAACTGCTGACGAAGAGTGTGACAGCTGCACTACTATAGCTTTTCACAGTTGTCAATTAAGAGGAAACACATCATCAAAACTTGAATGCTTCATTTTATAATGATCTTCTGTATTGTGTTATTTTAAAAAGGCAAGTGCCTCTTGACAAAGCTAAAAAAAGAAAGGGGAGGGGGAAAGCTTCCAGTCTTGGCAGCTGATGCTGTGTAAAAAGTTTTTTCCAAGATAAGCTGAAAATGGTGAGGTTTGTTCTCAATTTTCCAGTTCTTGATGTTAATGCAAAAAATAATGAGTACAAAAACAGCGTAGATTTGAAAGAAATCTGTGATGCTGCTTTCTGGAGAAATAATGGAATTAATTTTTTTTTTTCCTATAAGAGATGTCTGGCAGAAGTTTCACAAACCTTAGTAGGAGGAAGATAAAGGTATTGCCTGCTTCTCCTGTTCAGGACAGTTAGTTTCCGAGCTGACCCTTTCAAACAAAAGGAGGTAAAGGAAACTGAATTGGTCAGGAATGATACTGAGATACAATTATTATGACCAATGTTGTGGTCCAGCAGTGCATTTCTTATTCTGGGCAGATGATCACTGAACTTTTTATCTGGGTGGATCATCATGGAGAACAAGACCTTGGCATAACCAGAGCAGAAGTATCTGTGTAACAGGACCTGCTGTAGTTCCTGACAGAGTGTACCAACTCAATCCAAGAGTTACTTTTCTCCCTTTTAGGTGCGTATCTGAAAATGTCACATTCAGTAGGGAATTGTGACTAAACCAGGACAGAATCACAGAATCTTCTTCGTTGGAAGGGACCTTTGAGATCATCGAGTCCAACCACAAAAAAAAAGCCCAAAAAACAAAAAACCCACAACAAAACACAAAACAAAACAAACACCAAAAACAAACCAAAAACCACACAAAACAAACACCCACAGCCACACCCCACACCCACCCACAGACAGACACAAACCAACAATCTCGGGCACTAGAGCATGCCCTGAAGTGCCATGTCTACACGTTCCTTAAATACCTCCAGGGATGGCGACTCCACCACCTCCCTGGGCAGGCTGTTCCAGTGCCTGATCACTCTCTCAGTAAAGTAATTCTTCCTGATATCTAATCTAAACCTCCCCTGCCCCAACTTCAGACCATTTCCTCTGGTCCTGTCATTATTCCCTTGGGAGAAGAGGCCAACAGCCACCTCTCTACACCCTCCTTTCAGGGAGTTGTAGAGGGCAATGAGGTCCCCCCTCAGCCTCCTCTTCTCCAAACTAAACATGCCCAGTTCCCTCAGCCTCTCCTCGTGTGACTTGTTCTCCAGACCCCTCACCAGCTTGGTGGCTCTCCTCTGGACACGCTCCAGCAGCTCAATGTCCTTCCTGTAGTGAGGGGCCCAGAACCGAATACAGCACTCGAGGTGAGGCCTCACCAGTGCCCAGTACAGAGGCACCATCACTGCCCTGCTCCTGCTGGCCATGCTGTTCCTGATACTGGCCAGGATGCCGTTGGCCTTCTTGGCCACCTGGGCACACTGCTGGCTCATGTTAAGCCGGCTGTCCACCAACACCCCCAGGTCCTTTTCTGCTGGGCAGCTTTCCAGCCACTCTGCCCTGAGCCTGTAGCGTTGCCTGGGGTTGTTGTGACCGAAATGCAGGACCCAGCACTTGGCCTTATTGAACCTCATCCCATTGGCCTTGGCCCATTGATCCAACCCTTCCGACCCTCAAGCAGATGAACAGTCCCACCTAGTTTGGTGTCATCTGCAAACTTAGTGAGGGTGCACTCAATCCCCTTATCTAGATCATCAATAAAGATATTAAACAAGACTGGCCCCAAAACTGAGCTCTGAGGGACACCACTGGTGACCGGCCACAACTGGATTTCACCCCATTAATGACAACTCTCCGGGAACGGCCATCCAGCCAGTTTTTTACCCAGTGAAGAGTACACTTGTCTATGCCATGATTCGCCAGCTTCTCCAGGAGAACGCTGTGGGGGATGGTGTCAAAGTCCTTACCAAAGTCCACGTAGACAACATCCACAGCCTTCCCTGCATCGAGAAGGCGGGTCACATGGTCATAGAAAGAGATCAAGTTGGTTAAGCAGGACCTCCCTTTCATAAACCCATGCTGGCTGGCCCTGATCCCTCGGCTCCCCTGCACTTGCTGTGAGAGCTCACTCAAGATGATCCTTGAGGACAAGCAAATTAGGCAATGTAGACACTTCTAGGTAGAGTCTATTGCACATACACCCTGATCACACCCATGGAAGCTGTGATTCTGAGCAGCTCTCTGTAGAAGATGCTACAGACATGGATGTTCCAGAGCAGGCAGAGTGGAACGAAGGAAGAGGGATATACTCTGAGGACTCTGTGCTATCTTACTTAGAGCCAGACGACCCGTAAGTGTATCGTTCATTATGACACTGTGCCGACCTCTCATCAGATATTGATATTCTGTACATAGCTGTAAAACAATTTACAAAATTACTGTAACAGAAGTTCTTCAGAGGAGAAATACAAAGGGAAAACATATAAAATCCCACTGCCAAATCAAAAAATATTGTACACACATTAAATTACTGAAAATTAATCTGACAATATTTCTTTTGTTCCTCTCATTTTCTGCATTTTATGCCCACATCTTATTTGTCTGCTATATCTTATCAGTTAGCTTTCAAGATTTTAAAAATAGTTGTACAATGTTTAGCACTGGGGCCTAAACAGGGTCGCTAAGCATATAAAAAATAAAACAAAACAAGACAATTAATAATATAACACATACTCCTAAATGATTTCAACACAATTTCAGAGACAATTCTTCTCTTATCTCAGTTTCGTGTTTTAGCAAACATTTTTTTTCTGGTTGTTTTTTTTGCTTGTTTGTTTGGGGTTTTTTTGTTAATGGTATTACATACATAAAGAAATCACCTTATCCATGTGCTTTGAATGAAAAATAAGTCAGAAGGATGCTCTTCCCAAGTAATATGACAATTTCCAAAAGCACAGAAAATAGTACTGTGTAAAATTTAACAGCCAAATTATGTTTTAGACCTCTTTTGTTCCACTAATACGTAGCAGTTAATATGTATCCAAGAACTTGTGAATGGTCCCTTTTAAATCTTTCTTACTGCAAATCCACATTCCAGGGAATGAAAAATATCCAAGAGTGATCATAGAATCATAGAATGGTTAGAGTTGGAAGGGATCTTAATGATCATCTAGTTCCAATCCCCCCTGCCATGGGCAGGGACACCTCCACTAGAGCAGGTTGCTCAAAGCCCCATCCAGCCCGGCCTTAAACACTTCCAGGGATGGGGCCTCCACAGCTTCTCTGGTCAACCTATTCCAGTGTCTCACCACATCCACATTAAAGAAATTCTTCCTAATGTCTCATCCAAATCTCCCCTCTTTCAGTTTAAAACCATTACCCATTGTCTTATCACTATAATCCCTGATAAAGACTCCCTCCCCTTCTTTAGGTACTGAAAGGCTGCTGTAAGATCTCCCTTGAGCATCCTCTTCTCCAGGCTGAACAACCCCAACTCTCTCAGCCTGTCTTCATAGGAGAGGAGCTCCATCCCTCTGATCATCTTTGTGGCCCTCCGCTGGACTCACTCCAATATGTTCATGTCCTTCTTATGTTGGGGTCTCCAAAGCTGAACACAGTGCTCCAGGTGGGGTCATATGAGTGCAGAGTAGAGGGGTAGAATCACCTCGCTCAACCTGCTGGCCATGCTTCTTTTGATGCAGCCCGGGATGCGGTTGGCTTTCTGGGCTGCAAGCACACATTGCTGGCTCATGTTGAGCTTCTCATCAATCAACACTCCCAAGTCCTTCTCCTCAGGGCTGCTGACATGTTTCTCCATTTAGAATAAACTGATTAAGAAGTTGTAGAATAAACAAAGCCATGATTTCTACCAATACAGAAAAGCATTGCAATCCACAAGAGATAGCTAAACATTACATTGCCAAACAGTGACAGAGTAACAGTAAGTAGGATTGCTTCTCAATAAGCATCATATCTTTAAGCATGTCTTGAGACTGACATGCCAATGAACTATATAATTATGGATAATCTTTACAGTCTGTATTAGCTGTAGTCTTTTTTCTTCCCTATCCTTTTTTTTTTTGAATGAAGTTTCTGTACATTATGTATTTGTAAAATACATAAAGAGTGCAAGTTAATTACCAACTTTCAAAAATATAAGCACTGACCTACGGAGAAATCACCAAATATTTAAATTAAGGGGAAAAATAATTAAAATCTATATTTATCAAGTACGTATGTGCTTATTTTTTAGCTCAAGTAGTTTCTTTGTTTGGATGGATTAGTACCCTTAGAGTAGCAATGTTATTAACAGCCATTAGGGTCCAGTGCATTGTCAGATTAATTTTTGCTTTGCATTTAAGTTTTCTTTAGTTTTATCACTGAAGAGAGTAGGTTTGATCAATTTAATTAAAACAATGGATAAAAAGAGACACCAAAGGTTTCTTGCTTAAATTTCATGCTTCATGCTCTTCTCATCTTTATTCAACTTGAATATGCTTCTTACAGTTTATGTAATACAGTAGATGGGTTGTTTTTATTAGACCACCTCTATTTTAAGCATTTTTATTAATTAAATAAAGGATTTTTTTCTCTCTTGAAACGCACGTGTAGATCTTTTGTTTGGAGGTTATGGGATCTTTCCATTTTAGAAGGAATGTTTGTGCAAGGTGATTTATTCAATATACTCTTAATCCTTGAGCACTACTGCTTGGATCCAGTTAGAAGGTCAGCAACTGTCATATCTGCTCTGTATCAGGAGATTTTATTAACCTTGGACTACTGGTATGGACTCTTCTACCCTAATATTTTGACGTGATTACATCTGAAGGCAGTCCCATCTTGTCCTAATCTGTCTGTGAGGAGTCATCATTTTGCAAAAAATATTTTGGCAATGTCTTTTTGTTTTTAAACAATTCTTTGAACATTTTTTTGAGGCCTTATGTTTATTTTTTGTTTGTTTTGCTGGAATATTTCATTGTTAGAAGTAGCATACTGTTCTTTCAAACTCACATGTTTAACTTTGTATATGCAGCCTGATATTAAATGGAAAAAATGCACAGTCTGAGATTATCAAGTCTAAAATATTTATTCCAGAAATACCTTGTTACATGAATGGAGCCTATTAATTTGGAGTACACATATTCAAAGGAGCACACTCATTGTAGGTTATACAAACCAGCCTACATCATAGATATTTTATCAGAGTACTTGATTTTCTTTTATATGCATATACAACCTCCTCAGATTTTGAAGGCTGATTTCATGGAACAGAATGTTTTCCCTTCCATTCTGATTATATTAAAACTAGTTTGAAAATATATCGAAAATATCGTTATGGATTTCAAGCATGACTTTTAGAGAAAGCTGAATAATGTGTATATCAAATAAATCAACAATAAACATAATTTAAAAAAGCAATACAATCTATTTTTGGTAATCCTGTGCAGTTGATTTCTCTCATCTCTTTCTATGCTTTTCTTTCAGGGCCTATGAAACTGCATCAGGAATTTGTGCAGTAACAAATAAGACATAACTACTACTTCAATCTGTTTCTGTCTCTGAGTTAGGTCTTTCCCTCAGGATCAATCACTTTTTCTAATAATTTAAAAATTGCCTAAAATAATTCTGTCAGTTAAAAAAAAAATTAGTCATGATTAATATCATAACTGTTTTTTTTCAGATGGAAATTATTTTTTTTCCAACAAATATATTCAAAGAGGAAAACTGATAAATAATTATTTGAAGGATGACTTTACAAGGAAAAGGCTTTTTGACAAAAGTAATTTTTACTTCCATTCTGACCTGTGATATTGCTTTTCATTTCAGTGTGATACCTAACTGTAACTCTTTTTGTCAACATGAAGTAATATCTCGGTCTGACAGTGAACTAGCTTGTATCTCTGAATTTTTAAACATATACATGCAAGTCTTACAATGGTATGTCTTTTCATCTTTGGCAGTTTGCTTTGAAAATTTACGTTACTGATCAGATTTGTGGCATTTATTCCAGATATGCATTAACCATCTGCCGTCACTTTCTGATACAGTTTTGAGTGACTAACACAAAAGTGCAGATCTTAGAGACACATTCAGAAGTAACTAATTTTATACAAGCATAGACAAGCATATGCATGACTATCGTGAGTCACTATAACATTTCTCGGTAGGAATTAGTCTATATCTTAAGCACTTAAATTTCAATTCCAACCACTTCTCTACTTTAAGTAATACAGTGAACATTTGAGGTTTATTTTCCTGTGTAAAGTAAAAGAAAAATAGAGCTGGATGGACTTTTCAAGGTCATGTAGTCCAGCCTTATATCCCAGCAGAGGGTCATGGTATTTTATATGTGCTCTTAATCTTCCTTGCTAAAATTTACATCTATTAATTTTGCAGTATCTATTATGTACAAAAAAGAAGACTATCTCATTTCCTTATCCTTTGTGGCAGTTTTTTATCTATTTGAAGTCCAATATAAAATAATCCCTCATCCTCCTCACCTCTAAATAACTTCTGTTCTTTTAACCTCTCCTGATCAGTGACATTGTTAGAGCTCTAGGTATTTTATTTGTTTTCATTTCAAGGTCATTGAAGATTAGAGCCTCAAACTGAACAGGCCTCAAACAGGCCTGCAAGTGAGATCTTACCTCCATGAAGCAATGTGTCTTAAGAGTATTCTGCTATTTAGAAATCACTGATTTTTCTCCTCTAACAGTCACGTTACATAATCCTTGATCCTTTCCTTCAGAAATACTGCTTAGTTTTTTGCTTCCTTAAACCTGGTTCATAAAGCTGAGTATTCTTGCCTAATCAGAGAAGCTTGCACTTCTTGTTAAATAGCAATCCGTTTTATGTAACTAATGCTACTTATTTTCTGCTATGTCTTTACAATTATTTAGGTTAACTGTTCTTGTAGCATGGAAGAAATTAAAGTTAATTGAAGTTCTATAGTGTTCTGGCTTCTAATCTCTTGTCCTGTCACCTGCCTCTGTGGCCTCTTGTTGACAACTGTTAATGTTGCTGACATCATTTCAGCCAGTATCCTAGGTGCCCAAAGGTGAATTTTATCAACCCTGGTTTATCCAACAAATACCTAAATTTTCTCAGTAGTTTAAAATATAAAATCATAAAATCACATCTTCCTTTAATGCAGTCTGTGATCTTATCTCTTTTTCTATTACAGAAATACCCATGCAGTTAGACAAGTTTACTTTTTTACTAAAGATAAAAGCAAGCAATGTATTACAAACTTTAACGTTTATGGTATCATTTTAGTAACTTGTAATTCTACTGATCAGAAGAAAGTGTGAGGACAGTTATAGAATTAAATCTTTTCCTCTTATCTGTCATTGCTTTTTAATTTTTCCCAGGAGGTCTCATCTCATTAAGCCTGCCTTTTCTGAAATCTTTACCTTTTTTACAATGTATTCTTTCAGTATAAAAGACAAGAAACAAGCAAATGTAGACCTGAAATAAACTCTCTCCTGTCTCTTCTAAATCCTTGTTTTTATCTTGCAGATTTTACTGTTTGCACTTCTTCCTTTAGCCCAGTTGTGCAAGTGTCTCAAAAGTTTCCTTTTGCTTTTTCTTGGATACATATTATTTACATATTTATGTTTCCCTGTGTTACAAACAAGCTGTTATATCTAGTTGCTGGTTATACCTATTGTTGCTGGTTATATCTATTGGCAGTGCTACCGCTAATACTGCTAAAATGGCTACCCACTGTCCTCAGTTACAGTATTTGGGTATGCAAATACCTGGCTTCAAGGCAAACAAAGAGTCATCAAATCTTGGTTAATAAGTTTTGCCTCTCGGGTGTAACTGCTTTTGCTTCAGTCTCAATATGTGAATAACTACATTCACTCTCTGACACAACGGCTAGGCTATAATTTCTATTATAATATAGCCTTTGGGGTTGTACCTATATCTAAACATACATATTCTGAAACAAAGTTTCCTTTAATAATAACTTAATATATATACCAATAAAAAGAAACCACTAAATAATTTTACAGAATTGCCTCTGACCTTGAGCGAAAATGTACTCTAATGCTGCATTTGTTTTTAAAGACACCTTCAATGCAAGCATGAAGTTTAGGGGTGGAAAATCTTTGAATTCACTCTTAGGATACTCTCTTGGTAGACAAACCAAGACACTTATACCATGCTTATTGTAAAGACGGATCATTTAAGTCCATTGCATAAGAGAGTAAGTCCTCAGGGTGCCTCTGTATTGTATTTCCAGCTGACAGAAAACCTGACCTATGACGATGTGTTGATCTGGAAGCATAACAGCAAACAGAAGAACTCCTCAAGGAGCCAAGAATGCACTTTTGTCTGATAGAGGAGAAAAAACTCAGGCTGACATGTAGGCATTGCACTTTCTTATTAGAGAATGTGATAAGCCTGTCCATGACAAGATGCAGAAATCCTTAGAACTTTTTCTGTACTTGCCTCTCACAGTAGCTTTTAGAAAATTGGTGAGGGAGAAAAAAGTCAAACCAGTGGAAAAGCTTTCTGTGATAGAGACAGTTTTGAAATTTAATAGAAGACTTTCCTGTGGACATTGTTAATGTGCTCATTACTTCTCCCAGGTAGGATGCCTATGCCTATTACAAATACATGGTATGTGAATGTCCTTCAGCTGTCCATTATAAAGTAGTTGGGTTTATTGCAAATCATCTCTTATTCTAGGGTGTAGAGGATGGTAATTACATGCTGAAATTCCCCAACACTTTTCTGCATGTTACTGGGGAGGCTCAAGTGAAATAACACATTGTAACATGGTTTGCTTTAGCATTCACCTTTATAACCCTTGGTAATCCCCTGACATGCTCCTCATTCCAGCTAGTTGCACTCAGTCAATAGATACCAAGCTAACACTTATTTCTAGTGTGTCATTTCTGGTGTCAACAGAGCTGACTTTGAGATAACCACGCTGATTGAAGGCATGTGTTGTGTGAAGCATCTATTGCATTTAACCCAGAAGTTCATTTTTTAAAAAAATGAAGAAAATTTGCTACCAGTATAAGATTCAAGCCAATACTAACACTTTAAATGTTTCTTTAGTGGTAAGGAAATTGTCAGCAATTTGGATATTTGAACAGAGTTAGAATTTAGTTAAAAAATAATTAAGAATACCTGTTTTGATAGCCTATACACCTTTCCAGAAATATATGTTTCTACTTGTTTTTTCTTCCATGTTGATAATTTGATTTCAGATTATTCTGAGTAAATAATAAATGTACTGTGAATTATGCAAAGTGGTAAGGTAATAGGAAAATGAATCAAAAATACATTGCAAAATTCTTATCCAGAGATAATTACACAGGAAGTAGATGATTCACTCTTAACTATTGTATCAGTGACTTCTGGGAGAAAAATGAATACAAACCTCACTAATTCTATGAAATCATGTTACAATAAGTGGAAATCTCTATTGAGATGATAACACTACAGTAAATTTATGCTGCTTCCTGCATAAGTATCCTGCATATGTAGTTAATATTACTACAGAAGTAGAAGCTCCTTCTTTCATGGTCTGTTTTTTTGAAGCATAACAACTCAAGTGGCCTGACACAAAGAACAGACAACACTGCTCCCAATCCACAGGGGCAACACAAAGATAAACGATTTCGAGTCCTTGGTCTATTGCCGTCTATTTGAATGTAGATCGCTTGAAGCTGAGATTTTGAGAGATTTATTAGTTGGTAAATCAGAGCTTGACCACAGTTTAACTTCAAGCTGGGTGAAAATGTATTGCATAATATTTGAACATGAATGCAGGGTGAAAGTTGCCGGTAGTGAATAAAATGGCAAGAACTACTTTCCATACATTCAACCTGCGTTACTTTCTTTCCCCTTCGTCTATGTTAATACCACTTTGTGCTTGGCACTGCTGTTTAGTAGCCATGTACTTGAAAGAAATGTCTGGAGAACACTCAGTCTTATGTCAAGAATTGTGTTACTGAAAGAAAATAAAATGGGTTCTTTAACTACTCCCATCCTGTCAGGTTGTTTTGAAAATTAAATTGAAACAATGCAATGAATATCATATGGAGAACCGAATTCTTACCTGCTGAAGTCATCAACCCATACTGAATATATGGGAAGTTGGCTCAAAACCTGGGTCGGAGTAGATTCCTAAGGAATACTTGTGCTGCTACTCCTTGGACACAACATACATCATTCTGGGGGTTTTTGTGGTTTTTTTTCATGTTTAGGTTGCTTTTGTCTGGTCTAAACAATGATTTAAATATAAGTCCACAACGAGTGATATTAGAAGACTGGCTAATATCAACAAGTGCCTCCGGAAGGTTAAGAAGCATCAGAGAGTCATAGAAAGAGGTGGCCTGGTGGAACCATGCTCTGCCCTCCATGAGACAGGAACAGAAACAGCCACCAGAAAAAAACCAAGACCAAGGAGATCCTGTATCCTTGCCCTGCCACGCTGAAGGCAGTATCTTAAAGGAGAGGAGTGTACGGAGGCAAGACCACATCTGGGGTGGCAGTCGAACCCCTTCCTTTCCCACCCTGCCTTCCCAGATGCCTCTCTACAACAGCTATGAGGTTCTGGATGTGGCAGGCCAGTCAATGGATGTTGTGGATGATGGTCCATCTTCAGCAGAGGTGCTGCTGGTCTTCAGCAGAGGTGCTGCAGAGGTCAGAAAGTCTACCCCTGTATCACAACCACCTCCAAAAGGAAGAAAAGATGGGTAATATTTTAGGTGACTCCCTTCTAAGGGGAACAGGTGGTCCAATGTGCCAGACAGACCCTCCTCTTTGGGAAGTCTGCTGCCTCCTTGGGCCTGGGTTAAGGACGTCACTAGGAAACTTCCTAGCCTGGTACAGCCTTCAGACTATTACCCATTTCTGCTCTTCCATGTGAATGGCATGAAGCTGCAACATGTAGTCCAAGAGCAATCAGAAGAGACTTCAGGGGCTTGGAACAGTTGGTAAGGGAATCTGGAGCACAGCTTCTTTTTCCTCTCTCCGTCTAGTTCGGGGCAGTGACACTGGAAGAAACAGATGGGCCCATTTTATTAATGTGGCTGGTGTCACTGATAGAATTTTGCATTTTTCAATAATGGTATGGCCTACACAGCACCAGGTTTGCAAGCTTTGGATGGGGTTCACCTTTCTGAAAGAGGGAAGAGGGTCTTTGCTCACGAGCTAACAGGGCTCATTGGCAGAGCTTCTAACTAGGCTTGAAGAGGGAGAGGGAAAAATATCAGGCTTGCCTGTGACAAGCTGTGGGATGACATGCCAAGGTTAGAGGCATGGGGTTCTAGTGAGGGCGACAGCCTGTTGCTCTGAGATGTGCTCGATAGACTGCAGCACACTTGAAGTCTTACAGAGATGAGCCAAGGGCTCCTGAGGTAATAAGAGCAAAGAAGGAAACACCAGTGAAATACCTCAAAGGAATTATGGGGTGTTCCTCCAAGAAGGTGACAGGGCCAACAGCCCAGCTAAAGTGCCTCTACACTAATGCAGGCAGCATAGGGAACAAAGAAAGCTTTGACCTAGTTGGCATTACTGAAACTTGGTGGGATGAATCCCATGACTGGAGTGCGACTATCAATGGCTACAGACTATTGAGAAGGGTCAGGTGAGGAAGGAGGGGTGGGGGGGTTGCCCTCTATGTCAAGAAATTGATAGAATGTGAAGAGCTGTCTCTGAAGAACAGCCACAAGCAGGTTGAAAGCTTATGGGTAAGAATTAGAGACCGAGGCAACAAAGGGAGCCTTGTGGTTGGTGTCTACTACAGGCCAACTGACCAAGGGGAGTCAGTTGATGAAGCCTTCTTATTTCAGCAACAGGAGGCATTATGCTTGCAGGCTCTTGGCCTGCTGGGGGACTTCAACCTCCCCGACATCTGCAGGAAAAGTAGCATGGTGAGCTGTAGGCAACCCAGGAGACTCCTGGAATGCATAAAAGATAATTTCTTAAACCAGGTAATGGACGGCCCTACCAGAGGGGAAGTGATACTGGACCTGATGGTCATCAGTGCTAGTGAGTTAATTGGTCACATCGAGACTGGAGGCAGCCTGGGCTGCAGTGATCATGCACCAGTGGAGTTCGCAGCCCAGGGGGACATGGATGAGGCAAACAGTAAAGTCAGGACCCTGAATTTTAGAAAAGTAAAATTCCAGCTCTTCAAGGAGTTAGCCAATAGGACTGCCTGGGAAACTACCCTCACGGACAAGGGAACGGAACAGAACTGGCAGACCTATAAAGACACTTTCCATAAAGTGCAAGAGCTCCTGAATCCCGGGTGTAAGAAATCAGGAAAGGAAGACAAGTGACCAGCATGGCTGAGTCACAACCTGCTGTTCAAACTAAAGGCCAAGAAGGAAATAGGCAGTGGAAATGGGGAAAGGTCTCCTGGAAAGAGTATAGGGACACTGCCCAGCCACATAGGGATGGGGTCAGGAAGGCCAAGTCATGACCAGAGCTGAACTTGCCAAGGGATGCAAAGAATACTAAGGGCTTCTACAGGTATGTGGGCCAGAAAAAGAAGGTCAAAGAAAGCATACCCATGCTGATGAGAAGACTGGCAACCTAGTAACAACAGACAAGGAGAAGGCTGAGTACACAACAACTTTTTTGCCTCAGTCTTCACTGACAACCTCCCTCCCCACACCTCTCGGGTGGATGACAGTGTAGGCTAGGAAGTGACTGGGGGATCAAAGTCTCTCCCACTGTAAGACAAGATCAAGTTTGTGACCACCTGAGCAACCTAAACACACAGAAGTCTATGGGACCTGACAAGATACATCACAGAGTTCTGAGGGAATTGGATGATGTAGTTGCCAAGCAACTCTCTATGATATTTGAAGTCATGGCAGTCAGGTGAAGTCCCTGGTGATTGGAAAAAGAGAAATATTGCATCCATTTTTAAAAAGGGTAGAAAGGAGGGCCCTGGGAACTACCAACCTGTGAGCCTCACCTCTCTGCTTGGGAAGATCATGGAACAGATCCTGCTATAAGCTATGCTAAGGCACATGGAGGACAGGGAGGTGTTTTGAGGCAGTCAGCATGGCTTCACCAAGGGCAAGTCCTGCCTGATCAACCTAGTGGCCTTATATGATGGAGTGAGTACATCAGTGGACAAGGGAAGAGCCATGGTTGTCATCTATCTGGACTTCTGTGAAGCCTTTGACATGGTCCCTCACAACATCCTTTTCTCTAAATTGGGGAGACATGGATTTGATGGGTGGACTGTTCAGTTGATGAGGAATTGGTTGGATGGTAACTTCTAGAGGGTAGTGGTCAAAGGTTCAGTGTCCAGATGGAGATCAGTGATGAGTGGTGTCCCTCAGGGGTCTGTATTGGGACCGTTTAATATCTCTATCAATGACATAGACAGTGGGATGAATAGAATTTGAAACCTGCATGTGGAATAATGGTGTACAGCAACCTATTGCAATCAGTGGGTCTGAAATTGTGATATACCACAAAAATACACCTTAAATTTCAAAATGCCCAGTATTATACATAGAAGATTATTTCACCCTACTGTAGAGAACTAGACAATGGCTTAAATGGCTTGCCAATACATAAGCAAGTAAACAAAGAGCAACAACAAGAAAAAGCACTAAAAAGCAAGACTTTGAACATACAGTAGCCTTCCCCTGTTGCTCAAAACTCTGGCATGGGGCTTTCATTGATTAATTAGTCAGGATGGGAGCCATATTCCTCTCATTTTCTCATTAGTCAGTCTTGATCCAGCTTTGAATCTCCTCAGGGTTCACTGCTAATAATGATTCACTCCATTTAGCACAATGGCTTATTTTCTGTAAATCAGGCCTTTCTTCTTTGGTGAATTAATATTGCACCAGTATGGACAGCAGTGAAATAGCAATATAATAGGTCTGTTTTCAGCACAACTTGTTGTATAAACTTCAATGGAGACATATGCCAATGAAGAGTTACTTTGAAAAGAAAGCAATTGTTAAGATCTAGGAGATTTAATCAGGTTTTTTCATTTAAGATGACTACTTGTTTTGTCATGAAAGTAAGAAAACTGCAACATGCTAGAAAACTATAGCATTCTTAGGCCAAAATATTTATTTTATTTTAATATTAGTTCTTTTCAAGATTTTTTGCTGCATATATGACATAGTTAATCATAAAAATATAGAATTCAATAAAATGTTTTCTTCAAAATAACATTTAAACCTGAGACATTTCTCAGAATGGGACCTGATGGGAGTTTTGAACCTTCTTTCTTCTCAAGTAAAGTTTAATTTTAAAATTTTAAGATCTTCACAAATTGGAGCTTTGGGTTTCTCAAAGAATCTAGTGATCAGTTTGTGGCAATGGAGGAAATTTTAACATAGCAAGATAGCTGTAGAGTAGTTTAAAAGTCCAGTCACTGTATTTCTGATTAATAGATATATAATGGAATGACACAGGACTACAGGATAATTCTTCCAAATGTAGCACAGTACTTTTCCATATGGTTAGCTTTCAACAGAGAGAGTGTAAGACAACCAGATGGAAGTTGGCACTAACTACACGGGGAAATGTAAAACAATACTGCCTTGTCATTGTCATCTTTGCCAGCATCAAAGTGATCATGCCTGAATAAAAGACAAACTGAAGCCAAGGAAACTCCAATAGTGATAGCTATTCAGCTGCTCAGAATTATGAATTTCAAGTATGCTACTGTTAAGTTCCCTAAATATACCCCTGCCCTCTTCTTGCATCTGTCAGGGGAAGACCAAATTCCTCAGCTAGATGTCAATGAAGGAACACCACCTCTTACAGGTTAGAGAGAGATTCATAGAGAAGTCTGAAGATTTTTACTTCTCTTAAAAGACAGCTTTCTTTCCATATCTCAAGAGAACACCAATATTCTTTACACACCATTCAGGGTCACAGAATCACAAAATCATATGGGGTTGGAAGGGACCTCTGGAGATCATCTAGTCCAAGCCCCTGCCAGAGCAGGTCCCCCCAGAGCAGGTTGCACAGGAACGTGTCCAGGCGGGTTTTGAATGTCTCCAGAAATGGAAACTCCACCACCTCTCTGGGCAGCCTCTTCCAGTTCCACCCTCAAAGTAAAGAAGGTCCTCCTCATGTTTAGCTGGAACTTCTTGTGTTCAAGTTTGTGCCCGTTTCCTCTTGTCCTGTCACTGGGCATCACTGAAAAAAGACTGGTCCCATCCTCTTGACACCACCCTTTAAGTATTATGAGCGTAAAGGGTCACTTTTTGTTTCCTCAAATGTGTTGGTATTGGATGATATTGTTTCCTGATGATTTTGTTTAAAACTACTGCTGTCCTTTTAGGGGAATGCTTATTATTCCTCCAAAGCCTTCAATTTCTGTAACAATATAAGTAAACTTCATGTACATATACAAGAAAATTATTTACATTGCCAGGAAGGTAATTAACTTCTTTCCTCTAGTCTGCCACACTTTTTAACTTAGTCTTATGTGACATATGTTTTAAAAAATATTTATTTTATAATTTCTTTTTTTCCAGATAGTAACCCAATATTTAATAGGGTCAGTACTTAACACAATAATAACAATACATATTTTATTTGTTTGTTTGTTTATTTTGCATTTATCAATACTGCAATTGCACAACAAGTTACAAAAAGCGTTATGGTTTGATATTAAAGATCTGTTCTGAAGAACTGTAGAGACAGACAAATGCAATTAACATTTGGATTTGGCTAATTGGGGTAACACTATGCACAATTGACATGTACTGTAAAACCCACATGCTCACAAAGAAGACGATTAATACAGGAAAGTGGATAAAAATCCAAGAGAACATCCACATTCAGCTCAAGACTGGCCTTGAATTGCTTTTGGCACCAATCTGCTTGAGGTGGAGTTATGGTAAACAGTTGTTTTGTCCCTAGAAGAAAGAGGAAATAAATAGATGAACACGGAGACACCAAGAGAACAAGAGACAGCCCTGTCCTGACTTAAAAAGAAGACAGTTAGTCAAAGAATATATGGGAGAAGAAGCCTTCGCTATGGTTAGGGAACAGCTGCAAAGCTCTTCGAATTCACTGGGGAAAAAAACAATGATGATATTTACTAAATATCAGATCCAGCTCTTGGTGAATATTTGTATAATTGCATCACAGTGGTACTTAACCTTTCCAAGTTCAAATCCAAAATGAACAATTTGTACTATGTTAAGCAAAACCTGTAATGAAATGTTTAATCTCTCAGCTTTTTCAGTCCTAAAATCAACCTACTTGAATTAAAGCTCAAAATAATAGCATTTATTTTCTTGAGGCCCAATTTGAGTGCAGTAGATATAGTGTTTCCAAATTCTTCAATATTTTACTTCATAATAGGACTAAGTCTCTAATACTGACGCTATCTCCAAATCAAGCTGTTACTAGAGTGTAAGGAAGTAGAAACCAGGACAAGGAGGCATAGAAAATTGGATTCACTGCATCTTTGAGTCTACATATAAATGTAACGGTAATGTCACTATGTTACTCTGTCAATTTTATTTTTTTTTTTTTTAACAGTGGTTATAAATACATACATTTGACTAATGAAATCTCATATGCTGATCACATAAAAGATGTGGTGATCACCAAAACAATATGAGTTCAAATATTGCATTCAGTTTCCTAGTATCGAAAGTTACCTGTCAAAGTAAAACAAAAGATTCAGTTCTGGTTTTACACCTCTATAGTGATCTGGAAAGTATCACTATATCTTTTGGGGAAATTTAAATACCATAGTCAGTCAACAGCTTTTGCAGATTTCAAATCTTGATGGAATATCTTGAAGATGACAATTTTAATTTTAAGTAAAATACATCAGAAAAGTGTTAAGAAAAATAAAGAATCAGACCAAAAAAAAATATTTCCTCCTGTCAGCAATGTTAGTTATTGTGCTGAAGAATCTAAATTCCATTTGCACTATATATGTGAAAGACTGACTAAAATATGGTTAAATGAAGGAAAATGGATTTTTAAATAATGATTATTTAGTGCCTCTATGATAGCTGTGGAGACACATAGGGAGATTCAGGTATGTAAGATATATACAGATTAAGTGAAATTATATGTATGTTTTGGGAACATTATTAGATGTGTGTTTGGGAAACATTACTACATTTGAGGGGAAGTAAAGAAATCAGACTTGATTTCTATTCACAGTATAACAGTAACTTTGTTTCCAAACATTATTTAATGTAGTATTTTTTGTTGCAAAAGCTGAATGATATAATAAAGTTCAACAGAAGAAATACAGAAAAAGATAAAGGGAATGGTGGTAACATTCCCAGAGAATTCACTTTAAGTTGAATATTGTACATAAAAAAAATAATTTATTTTATTGAGTATTCCTTGCTGTAAAATATCAACTACTTTTAAAGAGGTATTAACTAATTACTTTTCTGAGGGGAAGATCTGTGCATAGAAGAAAAATTTTGGAAAAGAACCAGAGGATAAATTTTTACATAATAATTAGTCTAAGCAATAAATGAAATGTAACTCTGTTAAACCCAAACTCAAGTCTTTAGGCATGAATGAGGAGTGCAGGTACAGGAGAGAAGAATAATATATAAGTGTCTGTTTTTCCAAGGCATTACAAAAACAGACAGTAAAAATGTTCCTGTTCACTCTTCCAGGTCAGATACATCTTTTGTTTTATTAAGCACAAAAGGTGGTCCTTACAGTCTTGGATAGTAGATGATGGAAATAAACATTTCTGACAAAAGAAAATTGGTAAACTATTCACATGCGTGATTTGGACAAACAATGTGAGATGTAAAACACTGTAAAGACAATTCCCTTCCTTAGGAATAAGTCATTAGTTACTGTTATGACTTGCTATGCTAAAGGAACTATGTTATGGTAATGAGCAAACAACTGTGGCATGTTTGACCTATAATAGGATGTGAAAAAGCTTTTCTGTCCCAAGAAAATTTTCAAGTTTTTTTGAGAAAACCTGACATGATGAACCCAATATTTTCCAAATGCTTTGAGAACTGTCAGCATTTCTCTCGTTTGTGGTAAGATTGTCATACCGGTTTTAGGATGAGTAAGTTCAGGTCTCTGCTCTCCTTCATTTCACCTTGGCACTTATTATTTTAACATTGGTGATTTCCCCAGACCACAAAATCAGTTTCTTTCCTCATATGAGATACTTTAACAAGATAATTAATACACTCAGATTGTGGAATACCTAACTCCAGCTCTCTTATTTATATCAGGTAAACCACACATTTGGCCAAGGATCTTCTTTTACACACCTGCAAAGCAATACAGCCACAGAAATACTGGCTAGGCTTAAGAGGATCTACCGTTTCTGTTAAAAAAAAATCAGTAAGAGATCATTTTTGACTGTAGGAAGTTTGCCCAATAAAGACAGGAGAGTAGAAGGATACCAAAAATTCAGGTTTACTGCAAATGTACTTTCACTCTGTTTGGTGTTGTTCAAAGCACTCTTGCCTCAGCAAAACCATATGCAAAAGTACAATAGCAGTACCAAGAAATCATAGATTTACCATTCAAATATTTGTCAGATGTACCGTGAGAACCTGACATCTATAAAATCCTCTTATTCACTTGACTGAGAAATACAATGTCATTGTGCATTGAATCACATCATCTCCCATCTGAATTACTACAATGATGTTATGAAATCGTAGAAATTACTTCTTTTTAAGTACTTCTTTTTAAACTGCTACAGTGTACCGCATTTAATCTTTAACTAGTTTCATTATGCAAAATGAAAATTCAAGACTTCAATTTGTCAATTTTAAGTTTATCACACTATGCCTCAGCTAACCATGAAGCCTTTGAACAGCAGCTGTTCTATATTATTCAAAGTTTTTGTATGTTCTGTGGATTTATGACTTCTTTTTTTCTCCTTACTAAAACTCTCTCATACCTAAAGATACTGAAAAAGCTTTAATTTTTACTTTTAAAGCAAATATCCAACAATACTAGTCTAATTTTACCGAAAACCAAAATAATTTTAATTTTGCTTAAGAACAATCCTATGCAATTCTTCTGATTCTTTAGATCTATAGGACACCCACGTTACAATTTAAAAAGTCTCCTTTCTACACAAAAAGGTGTATGGTCTCCAGAGCACATCTCGGTTTGAGACAAGTGTGACATATATAATTGGGAACAGAATTCTTGCTCTCCAGTTTTCAAATACATTTGGATATTTATTTTAACTGTGTCTAGATTTCTGTGCATCTTTCTCAGAGTTGATGATCTTTGCAACAGCTGTGGACGTTCCTTGAGCATACACCAGTTAGAATTTAGTTGCCATACACCAACCTAGTAAGACATTGTAATGTGTAAATACATGACAAGCCATCTGCACTAAACTGCCAAATAAATATGTATTTTAATATGCAAAGTAAATTGTTAATGCTATAATTTTATTATGTTCTTCAAGAGAACTTTGCATAAGATGTCTTTCACTCAAACATCTGTTTAGAAAAGCGGTCAATTATGTGCAATTATCCTGAAAAGAATAACTTGGTTAAAAGAGAAGTTCTACTACTGCACTACGTAAAATGTTGATTCAAGGGTTTCTTTTTAGATATGAAATATAATTCACTTAGCTTAAATAATGTCAGCATAGGAATATCTCTTATCTTTCATCATGAGATTCCACCACAGAGAGAGAAGACTCTCTCATGTTGATGTCTGCATTGTTCACTAAATATTCTTTGACGTGATGAATACAATTATCATCATGTGCTCCTATATCCACAGTATGGTCTGTTTTCTGAGTGAAACTCCTAAAATGAAAGTGTTTCTAGGGTCCAGTCTTTTGTTGGTGAGTGGTTGTTCTGATGTAGTCCTGCAACCTTACATAGCACCTTGTTTACAATCCTATGCAGTGCTTCATTTTCAAGCACTTCACTGACTAAATTAGAACGCTTAGGCTTGTTCTGGTTCAATTAATAGCACTAGACCAAAAAGTCAGTTCTGTGGCTGCGAAGGACAGTAAGAAGATCAGCCAAATTATACATTGCAATAGAAGTCACATTGACTAAGCTCAATTTCATAATGGAAGCTAATTCTTTCAGCCATCACGGAAGTTAATTCTTTCAGCCAGTAACTAGAATAAATAATTAATTAGGGCAGTATCATTAAGAACTATTTGCATTGAATATGTATGTCAGTCAAGGAAAGTTTTGTTTTAAAGTATAAAACTTTTCTGACCTTGCAAATGTTTCTGGTCTAAATCAGTGGTCTCCAAATTTTTTAATGACACATCCCATAAGTAAAAAAAATTCTGAGTATGTACCCCAAATATCTATGTATTTATTTATTCATAAATTATAAACATGTACTCGCAAAGTTTTAATATTTTCTTCTCACACTCCAATAGATTGAGTTGTGTGCCTCCTACAGTACATTCACATACACCCACCCACATCCTCTTTTGGAGATCACTGGTCTAATCGAGTGATATATGTGTATATTACTACATGTACACACATATATACATACATCTACACATATATACATAAATGTGGCTATGACACAAAATGTGTTTTGTTTTGTTTTGTTTTTTACAGAAAGATCATTACATACTCTAGTAGCTATCTTTTTGTCATTAGTACAGGGTATACAGACCCACAAAAAGTTCATAAACCAACCAACCACTGGGACTGCAGCTCGCAGAAAAACACGAGGATCTCACTGGAATGGAAATAAGGAAGCAGCATAACTAGAGCAAGTCCATACAACCTTTCATTTACCTAAGGTAAAAAAAATGGTATTGCTCCAGCTAGAGAAAATAATTCTTTAACCAAACTGTTTGCAAGTCAGCATGCACTATTTTCATGTTAAGTGTAAACAGGCTTTGCAATATTAACATTAAAATTTAGTCACAGCTGAATTTGTTAGGAAAATCAATAATCCTAATATCCTAAGCTGGTGTGGGATAAAATAATCAGCCCATTAGCACTCATCCTCCAATATGTGGGGAGGAGGAGTTTTCTTTGCTACAACGGAGAAACAAAAACCTAACACTGGGCAAAAATAACATTCAGCTATAAAATATTCTTACTTCACATTGTTCTCAGTGCCTGGTATCACAAAGCTGTTCAAGTCAGCAAATAAGCAGCAGAAGCATACAAAACAAGACACTAATTAAAGTTAAGGAAAAAAACCCAAAACAACAATAAAGCATGGGACCAAGTTCCCTCAGAGACATTTATTTCCCCAAAAGGCCAAGAAAGGCATCTGCTTATCAATCTCCCCCAGAACGATGACTTCCTCACCTCCTTCATTAGGACCCTCCAAGAGGTGATTGACTTTATCCCATCCCTCAGCTCTTCCCGCAGGAAACTTCCCAGTACCAGCTGATGGTCCCCCCATGACTCTCACATGAATCCCACCTGATGCTGGCTGTGCTCTGTGTCATGATTTCTGGGAGAGGGAGAAAAAAGGAATAAGAAGAGGGGGACTTGCACTAGGCCTTCTCTGCACAACTCCAGCTTTTTGAAACTAGGTAAAATGATCAACCTGAAAATAGAAATCAGCAAAAGAAAGGTAAAAGATATTTAGTTCTCTTTGTTCTGTAGCAAAGTAGCTAAAATGTACTTGAGGGTGAAAAAACCTCATCTGTGCTTTGCTTGCGTCTATTCTTTTGTTAGATTGTTTCAGGAAAAGGGAATCCATTGAAAATTTGTAAGGAATCTTTTAAAATATAAAAGGATAAATCAATATCATCAGCATTCACAAAAGAGAAAGCAGAAGTGGTTTCTCCCTTTTGCTTAAAAAACAATTTTATTTTTTTTTTCCCAGTTGAGCATGAAAGGGCTTAGTATAATAGCAAGATTTTAATTCTCTTCTGTGATATGTTATACTCTGAGATTTGCTCTTCTGAGAAAAAAAAAAAAAAAAGTGTATGATTGCTTTGTCACACTTGGCTTTAGGGACTATTTTGATGGAGTGATACTCAGGACAGATGACAATATAAACAACGAAAAGGAAGGAAGGCAAGAAAATAGGTGAAAGAAAACACCCATCACCCAATAATTTATTTATATTAACCTCAATAAAAGTGTCAAACACTGTTCTTTTTCTATTTTTCTGAAAATTAAAAAAAATTATTTAAAAAATTGTTTGAGAAGAAGCTAATGAATGTATAGAAGTAAGTTCAATAAATTACTGGACCTAATGACTGCATGAGAACGTGTTACTTCAGGTAACTGCCCAGAGAGGTGGTGGAGTCTCCTTCTCTGGAAACATTCAAAACCCACCCGGACACGTTCCTGTGCAACCTGCTCTGGGTGGACCTGCTTTGGCAGGGGGTGGGACTAGATGATCTCCAGAGGTCCCTTCCAACCCCATGCCATTCTGTGATTCTGTTGTCCACTGAAAAAAAGTGCTTTCTAGACTTATTAATGTTCGTCATTTATTTCGATTTTTATTACTAATAATCTCGATATATCTTGGCAAACTGTAGACCTGGAATGCCCCTTATAACCTTTCCTAGCTCAGTGTCATGCTGGAAGATGTAATAAGGAATATTTGCATGTAATTAATGCAAGTAACATAGTCTCAGTAATGCATAAAATTCTAGAGATTTTCGGTTTATTTTTCATGTGATTGCGATTTTGCATTTTATTAAAATTTCTTCAGCCTTTTTCCAGATTTTAGCAGTTCAGAAGCATTCTATATATGAAATTATTAATTTAAAAAATCTAAAAAATATGTTTTTTTAAAAAAATAATTGTCCAGAAATGAAAGACTCTTGCAATATAGTGGAAATAGATTGGGGGTGGGGAAGAGGGGGGAACCACATCTTTTCAGTGTGTATTCCTTATGTGTACACAAATAAATGAGTAGGCATTTTAATAGGGTGTCCATGGAAATTCTCTACTTCCCTGATTAAAACCCTTAAGTATATTGGAACTGGCTTTCTGGCAGACACTGTATCACTGTAAATTGGATTTCTGCATATACAGTATTTGTTATCAGCATTGTGACATAATTCCTAAAGCTGCCATTTTTCAGATATTGCAATATAGTACAAATATATTTATTTCCAATATTTTAGTGAGTTGACTGTCATATAATACACAGTATTAAAGACAAAATGAGAAGGAAAAAGCGGTCCCCTCTTAGGTATCTGATATTCTGTATCTGATTCTTGCTCTTATAAACTATCTTTTTAATCTTCGTATTACTCTCTAGCAAACTCCAGAAAAGCCCTGTCTTGGCTGGTTTCTGGTTTAAGAAATGTACTGTAATTAAAAAAACCAACAAACACAAACCCAAACCGGAACTGCCCAACCCTGTAGTATGTATTGTATTGCACTCATTAAAGCAGAGTTAACACTAACTGAAGGATTTGGTACAAGAACATATTATTCTGTTTTCTCACAGTTCAACAAAAAGTTAAATCTGCAGTTTTGCGAGCACAGTTACTCTTTAAATTTAAAGAAATATTCTCTGTACCTAAATGTCTTGTATATAACTTATACTGTCTGTGTTTATGTCTTCTCACGTTAAAGTAATGTTTGTGAGATTTTTCTCAGTAACATGAATTGTCTTGCCCTGAGTGCAAATGCACTTGTATCATTCTGAGTGATTATAAGAAAATTTAATGTGCTTATTCCCAAGTTTGTTATTTAAGAAGTTGAGCACATGAGTGGGCAGCAGAGAGAGCAGGCTGATGGTTTTGCCCTGACTACTGTGTGCCAGTCCTCGGGTTCTCCAGAGGTGAAGGAAGAGAGGAGGAGAGGAGCACTCATGAAGGTCAGGCACGTTTCTTCAGTAGGAGACTATTCTAAAATTTTAGAGCCAATGACTAGCACGAGCCAAATATGCAGTTCATGTAGCACAAATCCAGAGTGAGAGTTTTCTGAGAGGAACCCAAAGTTTTTCAGTGAGGTGAGCTGTGATAAAGACCCCCTCCCCTCCCTCAAGATATGAAGGAAAGAAGCTGATGCTGCACATTGGACTAAGTAAGATGTTGGAGAAGGAACTCTACTTCACATGGGATATTTGAGTAGACTTAGAGTGTGGAGATAAGGAAAGGACCTCCATTAACATTAACATTGAGTCTAGGGTCAGGTTACAGATTTATTTACAAATCTTTCGTTTACTTCTGTCTGGATTACCAGTCCTGTAATTTTGTGCCTTTTTAACAAATTTTCCTGTTGTGGTTTACTTTGCTTCCGAATAAAACATTAGTTTAAGTGGTGTGAATTCTAATATAATTTGCTTTCTACATGTGAGAACTGGCAGAAAAAGGATTCTGTTTTGAAGCTTTGGAAACCTTCAGGTCTTTGTACAACAATCTTGTAGTATTTCCCTGTAAAATACGATTAGAATTATAGGCTAATGTTACTACAATAAATTCTGTCACACTGAGGTTTGTGAACAAGTTTACTTTAAACACTGATTTATTATCTAAGCAGAGAGACACAACTGTTGTTTAAGATCTAACTTGTCTCACCAGTCACATTTGGAATTGGAAACTCTTCCTGCAGCAAGGCACAATTGTTATTTAAAGTCTAACTTGCCTTACTAGTCACATTTGGAAGCTGTTTCTGTCTGCGCTGACTCTGCTGCCTTCCTGGTAAATAATGCTCTGGCTCCCTTGAAATTGCTTCAGCTTCTCTGCATTCTCTATGGAGTTCCCTGGAATTAAACTAGACCTGTTCTTTCCCGCCCCCCCCCTCCTTTTTTTTTTTTTTTCTTTGTTTTCCCCTGCTGCTTTTAATTAAAATACTGAACTAAGAAGTAACTCTGTTTTCCTTTCCAATTCAGCTGTTGCCTTTGACTGCTTATGTAGCTTACTTGAAAAAGTTAATGAAAACTCTAGTAGCAGGAGCAGGATAAGGCCTATGGGGAAGATTAACTGATAAAAGTGACATCTTAACTCTCCAGTTCACCCTGAGCAGGAGAAAGGTGAAAATCATGATGTCCACAGATGAAGAGGATCACCCAGCTGCCTATAAAGCAGGATGTGCTAGAGCGTGGAAGTGCAAATTGATAATTTCTGTCATTGTACTTCATCTCCTGTAACAAAGGAAGGTTTCTGTGTATCTATATATATGTGTATATATATGTATATATATGTATATATGTATACATATATATGTATCTATATATATAGATATATATATCTATATATACCTATATATATGTATAACTGTAAACAAAAAACAGTATTGCAGGGGCATTGGGCATGCTGTTAGTGCCAAGAATCTGAATTTCCATAATACGCCTCCTGTTGTTACTGGTTTACAGCTTAGACATGAGATACAAATTAACATAAATGCTGCCTTGTTCACTTTTACAAGTTTTTCTCTTTATGTCACTGAACAAAAAGAAGAAAAAAGTTCTGGGTGAGCTATTAGTCAACGTATACGGCCTTACCTCAGAATAGATTCAGGAAAATGTCAGATTTATAAGATTATTACACATTATTCTAATTATTTGTGTGATAACATAATATATAGTTAATTCAAGTGAATGTGACACAGTTTCATTCCACTCAATAAACCATTATAAGGAAAAAAAATGGCTAGTTGGAATCCTCTTTTTAAGAAAACATTTCTGGATGAGGATTTTTCTCTCTCTCTTACAAAATAAAATCTACTGGGCCAGAAGATATATTCAGTATATTTCCTTAAGATATAGGTCACTGAAATATAACAACACTTAGTTCTGCTTTCACTTGAATTTTTTTTTTCCATGAGAATGTGAGCACTGCTTTACTGAGTCAGACCAAAAATCCAATGTTGCAATGACAATAGTGACAAGAAGCAGGTGTCCAGGGTGCTGTATTACAAGTGGGGTATATTTTATACAGAAATATCAATGTTCCCCCTAGTGCACTATTTTGGCAATCTTTGATTAGTGCTTCTGAGTAACTGATATCATCGGACCTATTCTTCATGTTTTTCACTTTGACTTAGTCATATTTTGCTTTTGTATTTCTTTATAAAAACAAATCTCATAATTATACTTTTTGAAAAATGACTTTTTATATGTTTTCTTATATTTCTATTCATAGTCTATTGCTACCAATTTTTATTAGAACAGTTTAGCACACCTCTGACATGTAGTTATAAACATTGTCCCTGGGGAAATCCAGGGAGCTGACGGTTCTTTGCTGACTTCATCTTTCCTTGTAAAAAACATGTCCCAAAATCCTGCTATTCTTGTCTTTCTCTGCACCTTTTCTTATATCAGTTAAGAAATAATCATAAAGCTTATCACCCAAAAACAAAACAAAAAAAAATGCTGATAAATGAATATTTTTGTAAATACTTTTAGAATTTTTTTCTTAAAAATAAATATCAAGGGAATATTTTCATGAAAAACAAGGAAGGTGCATTGTAAACAATATGAAAAGAACAGTTTAAAAATGCCCTGTAAATTACATGGCTTTTTGGGGGGAGGGAATGTAGTTTTCAGTCGCCATATAATAAGCAGCAATACATGATTTGTATCGTGATAAATATTAAAAAGTTTGTATGGTTAAAAGTGAGTTAAATTTTAAAAAAAATTCCATGATGTCAGAATAAGCCATTCCAAAAAGTGGTGCTAGCTAGGATTTTTTTAATACACGTGCTAGTCTTTAAAAGATCCTGAAAGCAGGACTTTCTCTTGTTAATGTTAAAGCTAGTTCTGTGGAATATACTCCAATAGCAGGGAACTTAGATTCCAAGTAGGATGTGGAATGGCATCCATGCTTATAAGTATGTAAGATTATAGCTGAAAAACTTTAATCTGTTTTAGTTTTTTTCTTGTTTGTTTTTTTTTTTTTTTTTTTTTGAAGGTGAGAACTCATTAAACATCTGGGCAAAAAAATACCTTTGAAATATCATGGTAGTGTCCTGGAATTTAGTTATTTTCCTCCAAACTAATTTCTGTACCACACCATGTGAGTTATATTGAAGCAAGCTTGTTATTAAGTTTTCTATTTGTTCTCATACTAGCCAATGAAATCTCAGTGGAAATCTCATGTCCAGCATCTACAAAGGAGATTAATTTTAGGACACATTTCACATTAGAACAATTTCAGATACCTAATGCTGATGTACAGAAACAGTACAGAAACAAGATCCTTCCAGACGGTAGGTTCCAATGAGTGCCATCACTAAATCCAATGAATGATTTAAACATGGGGTTGTGGACCCATTTTTTTATTGGTGGTAGTAGAAATTCTGTTAACTGAGAAGAGCACTGAAAATCTTTAATTAGCAAATATGTACAGAGGTATTTTCCGACTGATGTCGGAGAGAAGAAGATATGGTCCAGTGTGAGGTGAAGATAAGGTCTAATAAACATCAAGAGGTTTGTACGATGTCTTCATCAAGCAGACAGGAAAAGTAGGTAGAACCACCATTTTTTTATTTATCAAATAAGATAGGACAGCCTTTTCCCCCCACACTGGTTTAAAAAGCTTTATTAACACAGCCCAACTCAAAGTCATTGTTATAGAAATTACTTGTCTGACTGGACCAGAAAAAGGCACTAATACTAGTGAGAGATTTCTTGTACAACCGTCCCTGCTTTTCTTTTGCTTTCCACTAGGGTTAATCACAATCTAAAAAAACCCACGAGAGCATAGGGTTCATGGGTTTGCAGTTATCTTTCAAAGACAGAGCAGTAATGTATTGAAAACCTTCCTCAGCATTTGTGATACAGAAAAATTGCTTTGTAATTTTTCATGAAAACTGGAATCATGCTTTGAGCATTTGATAACTATTTTATGGTTACTTCAGGCTTCATTATCAATAAAAACATGTGATGATAGATGAGAACGTGACATAACACTTTGAGTAGACTGCCAGATGTGGAAAGTAACCCCTGAGTCAACAAATCTCCTTTGCTTGCCGTTTATGTAGTTCTGAAAATGAGGAATGGCTGCAGTCCTTTTTCTGGGAGCTATGAACTCCTCTGAGATTTACTTCTGCTGTGATATCTTTGTTTTTTCTGACTTGACCTCACCAGGAAAAAAAAAAAAAAAAGAAAGAAAAGCTACCTTCCAATGAACTTGAGGTGAACCACAAACTGCAGCACAGTGTCAGGTAGTATAAAATGAAAGAAGATTCCATAGTTCTGTCTTTCAGAAGGCATTTGTGCTCAGAACTGATACCTTTGAGGCAGGATTAGGAACTGTGCCATTTGAGGAGATTAGCTGGAAAGAACACCCCATTTTATACTCAAGTTTAAAGTTAAACCCTAAGAAAGGGCATATTCAGTCGTAGAAAGGAAGAGGTTGGTTATAAAATGGGCTATTGAATTATTTTCCTAACACTTAGTAAATTCACACTCATTATACACCATGCACCCTTAAGCACTTAAGAACCATGAAGATAAAATCATGGTCCTTGCTTGCCAAATCTAACACAAATCAGGAAAAGCCCTGCAGTCTTTTTTCAAAGCCTCGGGAGAAAAGGAAGATGTAATGGAATTTTCCAGTCTTTACACTAGAGCCAGCAGGGACTTAATTTCATTGGCCTGAGGTACTGAATGAACTGTTCCTCATGGACATTTGGTGCATGGGAGAACTTCAGAACATGTGTGAGGATGCAGGGAAAGTTCTTGGCCTTTTGTCCAAGAGATTGAATTTATACTGTTTTGGTGCGTCAATAGGGGCTGACATCCAGCCAATGGCTACTAATTATAATTGACTCAACATTAATAAGAAGAGCAGAACTCTGTGAGCCTAGTCATTTGAAACATGAAGAATGTCCTCTCCACCAGACGTAGGCACACATACTACATAATTATCATTTTCTTGCCAATACAGAATTGTTTCAAAGAGTACATTTTCTAGTGCTGTGCTTAATTTGTTCGAAAAGCATGAGCAATGGCTCTTCTACAGCTTACAATAGTAATTTTCCATGTCAGGAATATAAATGTGCTTATATTGCCTTCTATCACCTTAAACGAATTTCTGCCCTTGAGTCTTGTGAAGAAAATTTTCAAAGGCACAAAAGGTTGCCAGGAATGCAAGTCATTGAAGGTTAACACTGCATTCTAAAAGAGTTATCCCCTTTGTTACCTCCTGGTGCTCTTCTTCGTTTTGATCTGTCTTAATTCCTTAAACACTTTTTTTTTTTTTCTTTTTTTCCTTTTTTCCTCTGAATTCTCCTTCAGCTTTTTTTGTTTCTCTTTGGTGATGATTAAAAGCAAATACAGTCTGGCTAGTGATATGTGGAGTGATCACCAATTAGATGTAAAAATGTAACATTTTAAAACATCTTAATCACACCCACTTTAAATATGAAATTTGAATATAAATTGCAAATTTCTGTAATGTTTATTTTTTTCCTTTCATATAGGAAGAAAGGAATTAGTAATACTTCAGAGGTTGAGTGGGTTTTATATTTTCATAGAACTAATTGAAAACATCTGCCATTTTGAAAAACTAGCAAAAGAAACTACCAATAATAAAGAAAAATATTTTTCATTTTGTTTTTGTCTTACTGATTACTTAATACTTAATTACCTATTAAATACCTATTACTTAATATGAAATATTAATTACTAATATTATGATTAATAGTTACTGGTAACAATCGCATCACTTGTACAGAAAATTCAATAAAAGAGTCAGATTTACTCCGGGGATGAGTTAAAAGAGCCTTTTTTGTTGAACATAGATTCACTCTTCAAGAAAATGAAGGTCATGACTTTTAGTTGATATTTTTACAGAGGAGGTGATAGAAATTATGAAGAAGACTAAAAATGCATGTTCTAATAATAGTCAGGATGCACATTGCTTTCTGACCATTGGAAGGATGAAAAACATCGGAAAATATAGGAAGAATAAACTCTTGTAAGTGGAAGTGTTATCTCCTTATGGATGACTTGTGTGGTAATGTGGATTTTCTGCTTTTAATTCTTAAATAAAGTATTATGTTAAGATTGTTTTACATTTGGAATCATATTATCTTCAATTTGTTTCAAACAGAACAGATGGCCTGGAATAGTGTTAATCTGAATCTGTATTTTAAATTGCAATACTAATTGGAATTTCAGCACTAGATTGATTAGTACAAAGAGAATATCAGAGAGAAATAGGCAAAAAGTCTTAAAAAAGCATTGAGGAAACTATAATTTAATTCCTCAAATATTATATAAGATATGATACGTAAGATATGATATATCAGAGAATAAATTTTTCATAGTGTTTCAATCATATACTAAAATAGGTGATTACTTATATGGAACCGGCTTTGAGATGCAGTTTGCTTTATATCCTAGAGTGGCAATATCATCAGCATGGCAATAAAAGAGAAATTACCATTATGATCATTAAGCAAGGCACAAAACTAGTTTTATGTACCTCTGACTATGGTCACATTCCGGCTACAGACTCCACATATTTGACGGGACTATAGGATATATGGTGAATATGCTTATATGTCACTCTTGTTTCATTTTTGAAATTTCTCAGTGGCATAACAGTACAGAATTTATCCAGTTCCTGAGAAATTTACTTGTATTTTAGCTTTCTAATTTGCATTAGGCTATAACGCATGCCCAGTAGAACAAGTAATAAAATGAGTACATGTAATGAAAGCTCAAATCTCAGCTCGTCTTCAATTGAGGAAAGCAGCAATTTTCCTCAGCCCTCAGTTGTACTGACTTCTATTATGACCCATACATTTGGACATCAGCTGATTTGACAGCAAGGGCCTGTATACTTTGCCGAAGCATAGATACCAGGTGCCATCTGAGATTCATAGATTCATAGATTGGTCCAGGCTGGAAGCGACATCCAAAGGTCATCTAGCCCAACCTCCCTGCAGTCAGCAGGGACACCCCCAACTAGACCAGGTTGCCCAGGGCCTCGTCGAGCTTCACCTTGAATATCTCAAGAGAAGGGGCCTCAACCACCTCCCGGGGCAACCTGTTCCAGTGTTCCACCACCCTCATGGTAAAGAACTTTTTCCTAATATCCAATCTAAATCTCCCCTTCTCCAGCTTAAAACCATTGCCCCTCATCCTGTCACTGCAGGCCTTTGTAAACAGACTCTCCCCAGCCTTCCTGTAGGCCCCCCTCAGGTACTGGAAGGCCGCTATGAGGTCTCCCCAGAGCCTCCTCTTCTCCAGGCTGAACAACCCCAGCTCCCTCAGCCTGTCCTCATAGCAGAGGTGCTCCAGCCCCCTGATCATTTTGGTGGCCCTCCTCTGGACCCACTCCATCAGGTCCATGTCCTTTCTATATTGAGGGCTCCAGACCTGCACACAGTACTCCAGGTGAGGTCTCACCAGAGCAAAGTGGCAGAATCCCCTCTCTGGATCTGCTGGCAACACTTCTTTTGATGCAGCCCAGGATGTGATTGGCCTTCTGGGCTGCGAGAGCACATTGCCTGCTCATGTCCAGCTTCTCGTCCATCAACACCCCCAAGTCCCTGTCTTCAGGGCTACTTTCTAATACCTCATCCCCCAGTCTGTATTTATACCAACGATTGTTTCAGCCCAGGTGCAGGATTATACTGAGGCAATGAATAGGCAGGTCTGTAATGATAGAGGTCTCTCAGAGATCCTGTGTCACATATCCAGCATCACATGGAAACAGAGCAGGTGATGGTCGATGTGTTTAGGCATCTGAAACAAGACATTGACTAACAAGGAGGCTGATATCACCTCGATAAAAGGAAATGACTCTGTATTAATGCAAAAAGAAGGTAAAACATCTACATAGACAAAATTGTATTGCACTTTTTCCACCAAGCAATTACTAGCTTTCCATAAAACAAGAGAACCCTTTTCTTACTTCAAACTCAAGTATAAAGAGAGAGGAGAGAGGCTGGAATAAGGTATCAGCTACCTCTGTACTGCTATAAGAAGTTAGAATGTCTCTGCTGTCTGATAAATTATATCGAAATTAAATCTGATTATCCCAGGCTTTTTTTTTTTTTTCTGGTAGTTTTTATTAAAATGGGACACGCAGAAGGAAACACAAAATATGTTAGAAAAGTACTGAAGTGCAGCAAGCTGCTTGACAGAGATTCAAACTAAGCAGTCTCTCTAAAGCTTGCTTGACAAAGCTTGCAAACTCCCTGCCATTCGCCCAGGAGGCTCAGAATGAAAAGCAACCTTGGAAGCTGCCAAATTTTTATATTTATGATTGGAGAAAGAGCTTTTTCATTGGAGGATAAGTCTGAATGAAGGAAAACAAGTTATGCTATGTAGTTGGTTCTAGCCTTCTTTTCATGGATTTTACATAGCCAGTACAGCTGACCCAAACTGACCAAAGGGTTATTGCATACCATATGACATCTACTTAGCAATAAAAGGTAAGAGAAAGGAGGAGAGGGAAGGGGGGCATTTGTTAGTACTACATTTACCTTCTGGAGCAACTGTGTGTGGCCTTTGCTTTGGCTTTATTAAACTACCTTTATCTTGACTCATGAGATTTTTTTCCATTTTATCTTCTTCCACTGATGTCCTGCTGAGGGAGATAGAGTGGCATGCTGGGCACCTGGTATCTTTGCCCCTTTTCTTCAAAGGTTTGTTGTCCTCACTCAAGTATTTCTTACCGAATACTTGTTTTTACCTGCCTACAACCATATATTTCTATCTCTCTAGGTCATGAGGATCAAATAATTTGGTCTGGATTTACATTCATACACCTTTTTTTTAAGATGGAAGGGACATCAGAAGACAACCTACACAATCACCAGGGAAGAATAATGACGTCCACAGTTCTTCTGATGGACTTGTTCTCTAGTCTGACTCAGACTACCTATATTAATTCTAGCTTACTGCAAATTAGTCATGCACCATTTCCATCTGCAAGGAAGGGAGATAATTCCAAGTTTAGATGTCTTAGCAGGAACTACAAATATAGACAAGACAAAGAACAAGACCACAGAACTGATATGCAAATGACTCATCACAAATACAATCTTCCTAAATTTCCATAAATTTCACTCTGTGGAATTATACACGAGCATAATATGTACTCATGTACTCATTTACTCATGAATTTGTTTGGAGGACTGAAGTTGTGGGAAGACAGATACAAAAGGAGGAAAAGAAATATCATACTGCACATAATTGCTTTTACTCCTAATTCATTGGCTTAATGCTAGTTTCATAAAAGCAATGATGAGCTCATTTAGTATTATTGTGAATATCACGAGTATTTCTGGAGGATTCTCATTCAGCATTAATTAACTCTGATCAATATTTTAAAGTGTTCATTCTTATTTCTTGCTGACACAGCTAGCTATTTCTTGCTGTTGTGTCATTTCTGATGGTATACTTTTAAAATATTTCTTTGCCTAATTTGAATTTCTTCATCCTAGTTATGTATACCCATTTTTAGCTGTTATTGTTCTAGAGGGAAAAATAAACAGACTTTTTATTAAATGAAAATGTTTTAATTTTCCTTTTACATCATGGTCATTGGAAATTATCATATGTGCATTTTTTCACATAAACCATCAATAAACTATAATGCACAAGGATACCTTTTTATGATCTACATCAGAACAAGCTCAGTAACTTTCCATGTCACAGATGAAACCCCTGCCATGGTAGGAGCTGCTTTTGGAGCAGGGGATTAACATTCAGAAGCACTATCTCCCATCCTGATCTTTAAATACAGAATAGTCTGTTTTCTCACAGTTGCAAAGAGAGATGAAAAGGGTGCCTGAGCATTTGAACTTCCTGGGAGGGAACATCAAGTCATGTCTTTTTAAATGAAGGCTTTCCTATGGACAGAACTGGATGGACTCCACTAGGCTGAAAAGCTCATGGTATTAAGTGTTTATGAACTAATGTACAAAAATATCCTTTTTGTTCTTGATTTTAACAAAAAGACTTAAGGATGAATAATTTGTAATTACATTTTTAATATAGCAGCGCAACTTGAATGAACAGATATTTACATAGGAATTAAATGGGGTGTACAGCCACCTAATATCTCAGCTATCTGAAAATATTGATGATATTTGATATTCAAACTCAAATTCTGAACAGGGTTTTTTTAAACTTAACATGAGGTTAAAGAAATGTGAGGAAAAAAGTGCGTCAGAGGAACATCCTTTTTTTCCCTGAATTTTTCTTTAAGTAAGAAATTTTCAGATAAGTAAATATGGTAGGAAATAATACAGTAGTCTTCTAGATGGATTCCCAAGTTTAAAGTGAGAGAAAAATCTCACTATTCTCAAAATAATGGCAAGGAAACTGCGAAATAGGATGTGCACTGCTGAATGATAAACTGGTGGTTATTTTGAAGGAAAGGGTCATATGACTAAATCCTCTGTGAAAGTCAAGAAATGTCAGTGCTTTGCAGTAGATTTTATTTGCCTTGATTTTGTTTCTAAATTTTGTTTGTTTACTTCTATAGATGTGCTTTTTTATTAATCAGCTAGGTGTTAGGATTTACACTCGATAGCGGACAAGTCCAGCTCTTCTAGTTCTTATATTCTGAGATTTAAAATTTTGAACAAGACATTCAGAACACTACCTCTTGACCTCACTGCTTACTATTTGTAATCTCAATGAGCTAAAATATTGGGGGGGGCTTTGTTTGCTTTTTAATATGAATAAAGTTATCTGTAACTGATATTCCGCTAGGGAATGAGAATTTGTTTTGACCTGTCTATTTGTAGAGAAGTAAATAAAGGCATACCCCAATAGGATAAACTCAGCAAACAAATCATAATGTATAGTGAGCAAACTGTATCATCAACCTCCTGTAAATTAGTGTTAGGTTTCTCTGAGATCAAATGTCTTTCATTTGCCAGCAGGGAAAAGAATTTGGGTGTGTTTCTGTACATTAAATGGTCTATGTGTTATGATTTTTAAGCATTTACTTAAATTCTGTTATCCAGAATTTATAACATGCTTTCTGTGGATGGAAGACACAATTGTGACCATATACTCTAAAACATGAAAAAGTGCTGAAGTCACATTTATCTGGAGACACTGCAATTTACGAATTACTTCTCTAATATATTGACAAATTAAATGGATAAATAAAATAAAAAGGAACCTTAAACACAATGATAAAGCTAAAATATTACAACTAAAAAAACCCAAGCCCAACCAACCAAATAAGCAAATAAAAAAGTGCTAGTGTTTAGTTTGAAACTGGCAGCTTCAATCTACCTGTAGTCCACATGTAGATATAGCCTGCTGGCATAATTACAACTGCTAGGGTGTACATTTATTTTTGTGAAACAGATTTGAAATTTCCTGTCCATTAAAACTATGTAATCCTACAGTGATATGATGAGTTGAAATAAGTACTTTGGAAGAAGAAATGTCAGATATGCATGATGCATGAAATTTTCAAATGAAATTGATGTGCTTATTAAATATACTAATGCAATCATCCACTTAAGTAATATAGCTTCATCTTAGTTTACCAGCATTTATGTTCTGCTCACTGTTAAGGGTCTATTGAATATCACAGATTCCTGAATGAAAGAACATTCTTTTTCTTTATTGGTCAAGTTAATTCTTTAAATTTTCTTTTAGATAAGAAGATGTTATGGCAGATTTTTGTGATTTGAAAGCTCTTCTTACCTTTGCAACATTTACAGAAATTTAATTTACATAAAAGTTCACCTCTTAATCTCATCTGAATTTTTATATAACTAGACATAGAACCAAGGTTTCAGGTTTTTCCCTTAGGTCAATAACTTTGTATTGTGATGTATATCTCATTATTATAACCAGTGGAGTAATGTTTGTAAAAGATTTTAAGAAACTGCAGCTATAGTAGTTACCATAGAAACAGGATTAAAAAAGAGAAATCATGTAGAAATGAAGTTTTTTCTGTAATAGGAGTTAGTAGTACTAAATAAAGGATATTACATTCATTTTTTCCCCTATTTTGTGCCAGATAGCCATAGCCAAGATAATGAGCAATTTTATAGTATTGTCTATGTACCAGTCTTCATCTTCACATTTGTATCATCTTCATCTATTTGTAAATTAAATACATTTCCTTCAGTACAAAACTTACTTTGCATTTTGCAAACCCAGAAATGTATAGTTAAGTAATACAACTGGAATACTGTGTCCAGTTTTGGGCTCCCGAGTTCAAGAGAGACAGGGAACTACTGGAGAGAGTCCAACGTAGGGCAACAAAGATGATTAGGGGATTGGACCATCTCCCTTATGAGGAAAGGCTCAAAGAGCTGGGACTCTTTAGCCTGGAGAAGAGAAGGCTGAGGGGAGACCTTATCTATGTTTACAAGTACCTAAAGGGTGGGTTGAAGGATGATGGAGCTGGACTCTTTTCAGTGGTTACCAGTGACAGGACGAAGGGCAACGGGCACAAGCTGGAACATGGGAAGTTCCATTCAAATAGAAGGAGAAACTTCTTTCCGGTGAGGGTGACAGAACCCTGGAACAGGCTGCCCAGGGAGGTTGTGGAGTCCCCTTCTCTGGAGATCTTCAAGACCCACCTGGATGCAGTCCTGAGTGATGTGCTGTGGGCAATCGTGCTTTAGCAGGGGAGTTGGACTGGATGATCTCTAGAGGTCTCTTCCAACACTGACAATTCCATGATTCTGTGAAATAAAATCTCTACTGAAACAGCAGTCAACAAGGAGGCATAATATTCTATCAAATCAAAGTACCTGATCTAGGTAAGATCTTCTAGGTAAGATTGTTGTGCAAAAAAAAGAGATTTTTACCTATGAAAATAATAACATTAATTTTATTTTCTTTTTATTTTAAGGTCAGAGATACTTCTCCTTGAGGATGCGAAAACATTTGGATTATATCTTTATATAATTTCTTTCCATACTTTTTTTAAATTTAAAGATTTGAGGGAGCCTGACGCTTTCTAGGGAAAAAAAACAACCAAACAAAAAGTACTTTTGTAATCTGGGTTAACTAAAACACTGGTTACAAATTATTGGTAAATGCCTTATGGAATCTATTTTTTTTTGCTTTTAATGAGAGAATATTATATTTGAATACACACATTAGGGAACCCTCAGTCTTCCAAGTGTATTGAAACTGGAGATCTGATGTTGCAAATTTTATTCCCATGATTAATTTCACTAAATTAGGTGAGTCTCTTCATTAGCTTAATTAGATATGTAGCAATGTTTTCTGAACAGCAGAAAAAAAATCTCATTTTAATATGAAATTATATCAGTGCTGAAGATTTGAAATTATTTAGAGTTTTGGTCTATTAGAAAATGTACTGTGGAATTTTATTGGACTTCCAACCAACACTTGTAGTGGTTGGTGGTACATTTAAAAAACATATTCTTTAAACACAGAAGTCTTACTGATCTCACATCTGATATCTGATACAGAGCACAGTCCTATCATACGCAGAGGACAACAGCATGAGGAATCCAAACTACAGTTTTCACAAGGCAGTGAGGCAACACTCATGGTCACAGAACAAAGCTGATTTGACTTTTTATTCTGGTTTGCATCTCTTCTTCCTCAAATAAAATTTTTTTGCTTTGAGTTAAATGTATACTCATGGCAAAATGTTCCTGTGAAAAGATGTAGTTGTGGGAAACCTACTTTCCTCTTTAAAAACACTTTTAAATTGAAACCTTCAGATAACCCTACAGTTTTACTGTGCGATTTTTTTTATGATCTTTCAACATTTTAGTCTGTAACGTGAATTTATTTTGTCTCAACTGTGGATTTTTCTTTCCAACATACTGAGAGTTTTATGTAAGAAACTAAGAGTTTTATGTAAAAGAGGGAGCCTAGAAAAGTTACCAAAAGACTAAGTGGGTCTTTTATATAGCAGAGTGGTTGGCAATAGCATATGTAAACTTAAGAAGTGAATAAAAGTAAATTAAAAGCACCCTGTTTTTAAGTTAGTTGTCTGTGTTCACTCTGAGCATTGTTTTCTGTCTTCCAACAGAAACATCCATTCCAAACCAAGATTTGCTTGGAACTTTACTTGAACACCTACAAAATACAAAGAAAAAATCTTGTTTATGGAGCGCATAATGTTTTGCTGTCAGTTGAATGCGTGATGGTTACAGATTTCACTCCATCAGATATTTTTAACAAATATGATTGTTCTTCAGAAGAAATTTCTAGGAGGCTTTTTAAATGTAGCACATGATGATGGCAGATGCCATCAAGCTTTTAATGACCATGAGATGTACCTTACAGCAGGATTAAGGCAGTTAAATATATTCAGCTGCCTTAATTTTATGGTTAGTCTTGGCCATTTTCATTTTAGGAATATCTGTGGTACCAATTGGCTTCATATTTGTTGTAACCACTGGTTGGCTGTGTTGTTACTATCTTTTTTCTAAATAAGTACTAAGCATTTTTGGAGAGTGCAGTTAATATTTTAAAAACTCACAATGCACTGTAACTAAAAGTACATATTTCGCAAGTTCTTTCAGCTTGAAAATTTATCAGTCTTTCCCTCTTCACAAAAGACAGCTGGCAGCTGTCCCACTTCTGTTATTCTCTTGGCTCCATGAAAGATAAACAAAATGTTTTATTTCATGGTTTCTGTATTTAAAAAGGCAAATATTTTCCTTTACAGGTCTTGTATTTTTTAAACTGCATTTAAGTTTCAAATTATTTTCACGTTCAGCAATATGTTCACCTCTGTTCATTGTTTGTTCTTCAGGGCTGTTGTAGATGAATGCACTGGACAAATGAAAAGAGGTTTATTTGGTATTGCAACACACAAATTTTGTGAGTAAATTGGTGCCTTAATCTTCAGAAGGGCTGGAGTAGCTATGTCGGTCTGTGCATAGAACTAGTCAGCATCTAAACCCTGATCTTGATGGTTTTGAGGTTTTCACCATCACAACTCATATATGTATTCGTATACGCACATGCACGCACACACGTAGATTCCTACATGTAATTGTAAATTCCAGCAACCTCAACAACAGCAAGCACTAATTCACAGGAACAAAAGGACTCCCCCATTTTAATGACTATTTAATTCTAGTTTCCATGGAAATACTTTGAAGGGAAAAACTCTCTAAATAACTGCCACTGGCTACTTAAAAGTAATGGAAAATGTCATGTGTGAAATTATAAATAGACAGAAGCAGTTACAAACTGACAAAATTACTAGAGTGAGTTATTTGAATGCAAATTATATCGTAGAGATATATAAAAAAATGTAAAAAAAAAAAAATTATTATCATAGGGATATGTAAAAAATGTTAAAAAAAAGTAAATTTTCCCTACAAGCATTTTGCAGTACAAAACTCGATGGGCAAAAAGCAAGGTGGTCATTAGTGTTAGATAGCTTTTAACAACCAAATTTCACCATTTAAAAAAAATCTGAAGGTTTGACTTGAAAACATCTGTTTGGTAGCATTTTAAGGTAAATGTCTATCTGTGGGGTTTTTTAAGAGATGTTTTACATTTAATGATAGTTTTATTTAAGGAGGAAGTCTGAAAGCTATGCAAGACAGCATTGAAACTTATTCTTCTGAGTTTGGGAAACTTTTTATATTCCTAGGATGTAGGAAAACTTCTTTATCTGCCTGATCCTTAGGACCTTTTGGAGCACATGGCCCATACTGCACTGTTACATGCAGATGCATCCCTGCATCTTCCAGGAGTTCCTGCTTCCCCCACTACTCCTTGATAGTTAAGTGTCTTTGAAAAGGTAAGAGCTGTCGTACTGATGGATCTTGCTTACCTGAATTTCAGTCATAGTATAGACAAAGGATTAAACATTTATGATATGACTGTTAAAAATGAGAATAGTCCAAAAGAAGAAAAAGAACAGCAAACCAGTCACAAGTCTGGCAGCTTTCACTTGCTTCAAAGCCCCTGTGTAGCAGCAAGGAAACTGCATTGCTGCAAGGTAGATCCAGCCAGCTGAGGCCAAACTCCACCGGTAAGAAGAACAGCATAGGAGAAAATGTCAAAGAGATGCAAGATTAGGTTTGCTCTGCTGAAGGCATAGGGAGCAGGACTTTAGCGGTGTCAAGAGCTCTCACAGTACCATTTCTAAAGAAGCTACTGGATCATCTATCTAGTAACTTAGATTAATACAGGTTTTGTATGTTTTGAGACTAATATTAGCTGTAAATTGATGAACAACTTCTAGTTTGGTTTTTATTCACCCAGGAACTTGCATAATAAATATGCCAAAGATCTTACTCTTCAGTAATTATTTGGAAAGGCATAACTATTTGGTGTACTAGAATTAATCAGTAGCTGTCAGTTTATGTCAAAAAGACCCTTTGATGGCTCTATCACAGGATCCCCATGATCATACTTTTTCAGAGGAGACTGTATTTACCATTTCAAATGAGTTTTTCTATTTATATTCCTACAATGTTAGCTGGATCTTTTTGTTCTTTCATTTAGACATTTTGTTGTTGAACTAAAGTTATTGTGGAGCATTTTAAACTATAAATTTGGTTTGCTCTGTTTAATAGGATTAGTGTAACTTCTGGCAGCTGCCCATAGAGTTTTGAGTTCCCTAAGTATAAAAAACTCAATCACACTGCATTGGATTAATATATCTGGCAGCTCCAGTGATGTTTAGAGATGGAAACACCAAAATCAACCTTTTGAAAAAGTCTAACATTGACATCTTGATGAAACAATAGTTCAGAGGACAGTAACACTGAATCTTTTTTTTTCTGAGTATTTATGATATTTGTGCAATCTAAGTGGGATTTCATTACAAAATTGAAGATTAACTCAGAATTAAAGCATAGACCATAAAATAGCATTCCAAAACACTGAGGAACAGATATTCCGGTTGTATAAATGTATAAATGTATCATTTTATTTGCACCGGTTGAGGATCTGGTTCTAGTTATTCAAATGTTTTGGATAGACAGAACAGATATTTGTAACAGGAACCCATTGGATAGGCTAGCAAAGATGTTACTGAAGGATGTGTGATGTGCTTTTTTAAAAGAGGCCATCTAACTAAAAGAAACTGAAAAACACTTTTATATTTCAAGAAAAACATTTTTCCTGTAAACATACTGAAATAAAAGGATCAAACATTTTGTCTATTTTGGTCTTTGTATGACTTTTCAACTTCTTGAGAACTTTGTTTTGAAAGCTTCAAAGAAACCAATCTGTACTGGAAAGCCATTGGTACTTATCAGCCAGATCATTGATTTGGTCAGTAGCATTTAAAGCTTTTCAGCTTTTCCTTTTGAAGTTCATTAGAACAAGGATCTCCCTAATGCAAAAGCCCCTGAAGGCAATTGTCAGACTGTAGATTACAGCCTCTGTTTAAGAGCTACTGCCAAAAAAGCCAACATTTTGGATCAGTGAACTTAACCCAGGAAAGTCCGAAAAGAAGGTACTTAGAGCTACTTAAAATTTCATTGAATCTTAGTGACTGCCTGTGACAAGGAAACAAAAGTGTGACCTGAACTCTGGTGGCTATGAAGGTTTCTTGATCTTTTATGTTTGGTTGCTGATGGTTTTGGTTTACTGTGCAGCTACTTCACTTTTTAAAATTGTTTAAATTTTGTTTCTGCCAGGGGCAGTTAGGCTTTTGTTTATAAACAAAACTTTTTTTTCTCTCTCTCTTCACACAGATCCCATCTTTAGGAATATGTTTTCCCCTTACTGCTATTTTTAGTCATCTTGTTAAAATAGAGAAAATTAAGTAACTCTTTCTAAATTGGAAAACTGCCTTAGTAAGTAAGAACATGGAGAAAGACTAATAAATGTTTCGAATGGATCAATTCCAGTGGTGTTTATAATAAGGATAGGGAAACAAACAAACAAAAATATTTATCCATTGTGCATGTATATTTACCAAATATCCAACCAAAGAACAGTAAAAGATATAGATACGGGATCTGTTTTTTTGGTGGTTTGTGTTGTTTTTTTTTTTCAGTAAAAAGTAACAAGAACAGCAGTGATTTTTTACAAGATGCAAAGAATTTGATAAACCATTTGGATGTTTTTTTTCTATTTTGAACACAAAACTTATGACAGCTCTAAGTGAACTGTCCAGTTCTAGTTATTTTATGGTAGACTCCATTCCAAATGAGAAATGAGATTTATCCAGGAATAAACAGGAGTAACTGGCAGTATTATTTCAGGGTTGACTTCAGACTTCAGTCCAGCAGTCAGTAATTTTAAATTAAATAAAACCAGGGGTGAGGGACTACTATTTTTATCTGTGAAGAAGGACATTGTATACAACATTAAAGCAGCACTTGCTGCTAATTTCATAGCTGAAAAGAACTAAATTCTATTTTATACCAGTAATATTGTTATAATTCAATATCAATAATAAATAGCTAAGAAGGTTTTATATATATGTATTTGTGTGTGTGTGTGCATATATATATGCTCCTAAATACCATTATTACGTAAAGGGAGCTCTCAATGACATTACAGTAATAATATGTGTAAAAGTTAATAGTCACAAAGCTGTATCACAGAACTTTGACATTAAAAGATAGAAGAGGCATGCAAAATACAGGAACAGAAGGGTAATAGCATCCCCCGGGCCATTCATACAAATGACCAATTGCTGATACAGAGTTGTGTGACAGCCTAATGAACCTGCTCACATCTGATAGCATAGAAGAGCTCGCTTTAATGTGTATATATACCAGAACCAGATAGTTGTGCTGGCACCATGATTCAAAATCAGATAAAGTGAACTAATCAGAGCAGTTAGAACTAATAAAGACATCAGAACTAATATCAGAACTGATCAGAGCTATACAGAACTGTCCTGTTTTGTACTACTACATACATACTGGTTTATTATCACAAAAAGGAACTGGTTTAAGGTTTTGCTAATTGTGTTTGACTGGTCTGGTTAACAGCCTTCAAGGACTAGTTGTTAAATCTGAGTGCAGCACTAATTAGTTGAACCCTGACTTGAAGGCTGCTTGGGAAAAGTGGGTTAAAGAACACCAGAGGAGAAAAACAAATGTATAATACAGCAGGTCTTGCCTTTCTGTTGCTCTGCTTCCAGATTCTCTAGATCTAGCTCTGCTTCTAGCAATAGTCCCCTGATCCACCCTGACCCTAGCAGCAGAAACAGTGAGACTATGCTCTCCTGGTAGCTCCCAGGTATTCAGGATCACCACAGTGGCGGGAGCAGGTCCAGCTACGTCTCCTCACTGAGGAAGATAAAGGCAACGACTTTTTGTGGAAGAGTGATAAGTGGGCTTGGTTTTCCTAAAACAAGCTCAGGAACTACCTTTGGAAATGGGTTTGCCGCAAAACAGGTTGAGCAATAGGGAAAGGTTTGTTCAATACAGAGGCAGTATTTCACATCCTTTCCTTATCCTATCTTCAGGTCCACACTGAATTCACCCCTGGAAAATTAGAACCCTGTCAAGTTAGACTGTCATCATATTTGAAATACAAACTTGATTGTGTGCCTGTGTGTATTTTACCAGAAAAAAAAAAACAAACAAGAAATAACGGAATATATTCTAAGTCATAGTTCCTTCTGAAACGCTTAAACACAATTTCAGAACAAAGGTACATTTTTCTCTGGGTGTTTTCTTTGCATTCAATAAACACACGTAAAGAGATCCTCATTAAGAAAGACTCTTTTTTATTCTTGAAAAAGACCTTACATGCCTCCTAACGGAATAATCTATAACCCATCCATAGCAGGAATAATCCTAATTTTATGTAACTGCAGGATTACAACCAAACTCATCATAACTGTAGACACTAAAGAATGTTTTTGTGATATGTTCTGATACCTATACTCAAAATGGTTACTTTTTGAAATTGTGAATGCCAATAAGGCATTAGAGTGCATGTTTTCACAAACAGTTGTGTTTAATGACAGCTTGCTGAGAATCACAGATGAAAAAGAATCTATTGGTGTTCACGTGAGTTTCAGGTATTTTGAGACCATATTAGGGGGCACTGTAACCTTCTTTAGTTAACAGAAAACAATGACTTTGTGATAGAGACCTTAATGTTATTTATATAACAGTGGAAGTAGATTGTGCAGACATCTTTAGAGAGGACAGAGCTGCAGAAATGATGTTAAAACTTGAACAAAATTGCTGCTTTCCTCTTTTAATGATAATAGCTATTTTTTTTTTGCAGGGATTCAAACATTTGTAACTTCAGCAATTGACTCACTGAAATTCCAGGTTGAAGGTAATATCAATTCTCTGTTTTCCTCCCAAATGAGCATCAGTATGGGAAAAACAAAGTTCTTCTGAAAGCATCACTGAGTTTGTTCACTTTGTCCACTGCTTATGTCAGGATAGGCAGGCCACATCTACATTGTTATAAATTTGCTTCACAATTACAACTGAATAATACTTCAAAGAAGGACAGCAAAAGGCCAGATGCTACAGTTTTGTATGCTACAGGAACATTATGTAGAGCCAGCTGTATCAAATAAATGCAGGGTGTTTTTATAATGCTATTGTTCTTCCATATGCTTGGTCGTATACGCAAGTAGCTGAACAATATACAACTTGAGCATGTGTGACAGCTTATTTATGATTGTACCAGTTCTGTCCACTTTCAACAAAAAAGGAGTAGTTTAATCAGGAGACTTAGCAGCTAGAATCCTTCATTCTATTCTACTCATGTTCCAAAAAGTCTCTGGTTCTAAACTGAGAATCCTAGCAATATTTACAATATTACAATTTTATTCTCTTATTTCTCTATAAAAAAGCAACTGGACAGAACCTGGTAGGTTCTGAGTGATTCCCGTAAAGGCAGAATAACCTATGTTCTTAAAATTTAAGAACTAGAGTTTTTCAATGACTTACAGTGACAATAGTAATGATATTAGGATATATTTTTCAGTAAGAAAACACACTTTCTTCTTAAGTGTTTGTTAAAAGAAAACCAGAAGCAAAGGGTAGCAGTAAACTGTGACAGCCACAGTCTGAACAGAACACTGATGCATTAAGTTATGATACCTATGAATACGCATTCCCTTTTCCTTCTATTTTCTCAGTCAAGTCATGCTTAACAAAATTCCCAGGGGAAAAATCTGAAGCAAAATGTCACAAAGTATAAAACCAGGTGAAGATACTATTAACAAAATGAAAGTCATAATCTGTGTAAGTGGATTCCTGAGTTTGTGGAATAATAAGAAATTTTGCGTTAATATATACCACAATACGCAATGTAGGATTTACAATAAACCTGGCCAATTGAAAATGTATTATTATGATTTTAAAATTAATTGCCATTAATTTTAATTAATTTGTTGCTAATCACTTTATACTGTTACATTCAAATCAGCACAGAAAATGGTAACAGGGATATCATATCATATTGTTTGATGGGTGTGAAACTTGTTACTGTAAAATATTGGGTAGCTGGGTGTGTTCAGCATGTGAAAAGGAAAATGTTACAAAATTCCAAAGCCTTAAAATTCCTGCCATGCCTATGAATTATCTACAATTGAAATTCAGGGTACCTTTCACAAATTTGAATCTTATTTGAATAGTTAATTATATTTTAATTGGACTTCATTCTAATTTAATTGTTAATACAAACAAAAAGTGATTACTTAAGAAATGAATATTCCAGAGATTGGTTGGTCAAATAAATCCAGTAATATACATGTATTCATGATCAGTGACACAATAAACTTGTACTTAATTTGGCATAGCCTTTCTTCATCCTCTTTCTCCTTTGTCTAATCAATATTACCTTTATGACACTTGCAGTTAGATGAGACAATGTAAGTGTCGAGCATTTGATGTGATTTGCCCTATTCTTAACAACAACAACAAAAAAAAAGGGTATGGGAGATAATTCATTTGTGTATCCTTGAAAAGAAAGAGCTCACCTTTCAGCTTCATTTTTGTAGTTATTATCTAAAAGCTGCAGTTCCTGGATTCCTTATTTACACTGAGAAAAAGCTAAGCAGCTGATTATTGGACATTGAATATAAAGGATTTTAAAGAAGGACTTTGCATTTTAGGTAATTGAAACCTTTGGAGTAACAATATTTCACATCAAAATATAGCCATTTTAGCGCATGACAATAAAGCATTGGGGCAAGTGGCTTCACAAAAAAAAATAATAATCTGCCATTTGCAGTAATTATTGCCTTAAGTTTTCTGCTCAGGCTTGATGAAAGTAATCGAAGAAAGAAATATGTCCATTTTTTTACCAAGCTTAATTATTACTATCAGAAAAGAGGGCAAATTCAGTATCCTTACTCTGTTACCATTTTTTATGTGTATGTGAAATTTTTCTGACTGGGAAATCAGCATTTGGCTGGTGTTCTTTACTGACTGCAGCGGAGCATAGTTTATCACAAAAAGGTCTGTAATGACTAAAGCCATTACATGAACATTTTGCTTATAACTTTAGATATATCACACCTATTTAATAATTCAAACAAAATGTGCCAAATAGTGATATTGTAGAGTCTGCAGTTTCAACTTTATCTGCAAGTCTCTGGTTTGGGCAACCAGTATCTTCCAGGAAACACAATGAATATTAATTAAGTTTTCAACTTGTGATGAGATTTTTAATATGTTCTATGTTTTGGGGAGGTATCACACTAGTGCATTTATCCTCAATTAGCAGAAATGTCAGTTGGTGGGTAAAATGAGTACAATCTGATGCTAATCAAAATTTAATAATCCCTTCTTATTATAAAGGATTGTCAGTAGGGAACTGAAATTCACCAATAAGGTCGCTCAGCAAGAAAGTACTTCTGATTACGGTGATTTACTTATTATGCAAAATAAACTTGAGGGTCAGCAGACTAACATACCATTCAAATGCTTAGCTATTCACTTTCAATTCTACAGAAGCTTAAAAATCTCACTGGAAATTTAAAGATATAAAAATTATATGAAATAAGCCTACAAAGCAAAACACTTCTATTTTAAGAACCTTTTGGTGTATTTGTTTGTTTGTTTTAGTCAGTATTAGTGTAATCTTTGAGAAGTTTTTAAGTGTAGAACTAGACTGAAAAATTTATATGGACTTAAGTGAGGAACGCTGAAAATGAAAATGTGCAGTTCCAGTAATTTTTTTTTTTAAATTGCATTGAAATGTGAAATATTTAGCTTAGAAATCTAAGTTTTGAAAATTTTATGATATTTCATAATAGAAAAAATATAAAAAGTGTCAAAAATATGATACAAGTTTTTTCAGATTTTGATTTTGGCTCAGAGTAACACGTAACAGAGTAACAGTACCAGGGATAATGAAGTTTGGTGCAATAAACATTCCTGACCAGTAATAATAAATACCAAAATCTTCAGAACTTCAAGAACATTCAATAAGCTTTCATGTTATTTTTACTATACAAAAAAATAAATTTTGAGATTAAAATATATTGCTTTTACTGAATCCAATATTATGATTAAATATATTGCCAGAGTAACCTGAAGGAGAGAGATTTAAGAAGGTATATTCTAGTATGTAGCTTGATCCTTAATTATTCCATTTGGAATGGAACCTACATCTGCAATAGACAAGGACATCCTTCCAATGAAGGCATTAACAGCATAAGAATTAAAATGTCCTTAATCAAGTACAACAACTGTTTTAAATTTGACAGAAAATACAAGATAAAATTTGACTTGGTATTAGCATTTCCTTACAGGAATAGTATATAGTTCTGCATATTCCTAAGTTTTGTCAGCCTTTATTACATGACCCTGTTTTGGTTGTTTAGAATTGTGCCAAGATAAAGTCATCTGATATTGATTCGTCTGAGAAGCAATAAAGTGGTTTGATTTCTAGGACAAACCTAAGGCTTAGGAAAATATCAAGTGTAGAACAAGAATTTACTTTGTGCATATCATCTGTGGTTGTCTGTCATGGTCAACTTGTTGTCCACCAGGACTCCAAGGTCTCTCTCTACAGAGCTGCTTTCCAGTAGATCAGCCCCTAACTTGTACTGGTGTATGGGGTTATTCCTTGGTACAGGACCCTACATTTGTCCTTGTTGAATTTCATCAGGTCATCAGATTGCTCACCGCCCAACTTTCCAGCCAGTCCAAGCCTCCTTGAATGACGACACAGCCTTCTGGTGTGTCAGCCACTCATCCCAATTTTGTGTCATCAGCAAACTTTCTGAGGGTTCACTCTGTCCCGTCATCCAGGTCGTTGATGAATATATTGAACAAGACCGTACCCAGTACTAACCCCTCGGGAACACTGCTAGTTACAGGCCTCCAACTAGACTCTGCACTGCTGATTACAACCCTCTGAGCGCTGCCACTCAGCCAGTTCTCAATCCACCTCACTGTCCACTCATCTAACCCACACTCCCTAAACTTACCTATGAGGATGTTAGGGAGACAGCGTCAAAAGCCTTGCTGAAGTCAAAGTAGACAACATCCACTGCTCTCCCCTCATCCATACATCCAGTCATCCTACCATAGAAGGCTATCAGAATGGTCAAGCATGATTTCCCCTTGGTGAATCCATGCTGACCATTCCCAATGACCTTTATTTCTTCTACATGCTTAGAGATGACATCCAGGATGAGCTGTTCCATAACCTTTCCAAGTATGGAGGTGAGGCTGATTGGCCTGTAGTTTCCTGGATCCTCCTTATTGCCCTTTTTGAAGACTGGCGTGACATTAGCTTTCCTCCAGTCCTCAGGCACCTCTCCTGTACTGAAGTCTCCTTCCTTACCAGTTCTGTCTGTGTGGATGCATCACACATCCGAGGGGCTTTCTCTGTAGGAACACTGGTTTTAGCTCTAAGATGAGTACCAACCATTTTGTCAGAGACCTTGAGCACTAACCTGGGCTGTAGGCCAACAAGCAGGGTGCCGCACCCTTCTGCGCAAACTGCCTTGCCATTCCCTGGTTGCTAGCTCTCCCTGTGGCCGTTTAAATCTCCAATGTTTTTTTCCAGCAATGCCCCTTCTCCACGTCAGCCTCGCTCGTGAGAGCTGCTGGATCCTGGAAGGGCTCTCTGCCCTTCCTCAAGTTTCCCTGGCTCTGGGAACCCCCTGTACATCTTGATCTAGCACCCAGTGATGTGACTTAGTGTGTCCACCACTGCCTAGCCCACCTGACTGATGTCAGAAGATGTGTTTAGTTCCCACCTCCTTTAAGAAACAGGAGAACAAAAACTAATGTTCTGAGGATTCAGATGTCACTGTAGAAATGTTTGCTGTGACCCAAGGGCATATCCAATTTTTTTTTTTTTTTTTTTTTTAACTTTATCAGCTCGCCTTAAGACAGAGATTTCAGCCTCAAGTTACAGATGAAACTGATAGAAACTGATAGGTATAGGTTACCAAAAGATATATCTTTGTTTGAACTTGTTTCATTTGTTATGTAAAAGATGCTTGAAAGGAAAATTATTATCTAGCTGTAATACAGTACCAACCTTTCAAAGATTAAAGGTCGGATCTAATTCATACAGAATCCAGTTTAAAGGTGGCCACAGAGTTGAAAAGGACTTGAGCAAACCCCTAAGATGATGAATAACACCTTGCAATAACAAATATATTTTTTTCTTTGTTGTAATTTTATCTTAATTGACAGGTTTTTTTATAATGTTAATGAAAGGAATGACAAAATATGGGCAGTTGTGTTTCAACTCTGCTAAAAATTTCCTTGGTTAACCGAGAGGGAAAATTTTTTATTAGATTTTATGAAATATCACCCTCTTGTATAAACTAAGTGTATATGTATATACATATATACACCAAACCCCTTTTATAACAAAAACCAAACAACAAACAACATATATATCAATAAATCACTCTAGGACTTCTCTTTTGCCAACAGAACTGTTCACTCAGGTTAATCCCTGTAAACACAATTTGTTAGTCAGATGGAGTGTATGCACCAATGGTATTCTGGAAGAAAGTGACAGAGGGAGATAGAGACCCTCTTGTCAATTATTCTTGTCTGTAAGTGCAGCTAAATTCTGTTGTAATTCACAACCAAGGCCACAAGGTAGTTAGAGAACAGTTGAACATTCAATTTTTAAAAAGCAATTTAAAAATATTGTGTAAGATATTGTAGGTTTTCAGCTCAGAAGTCTCAATCCCTCAAGATCCTAATTTTATCTATTGTTTATCTAATTGTTTGTATGTTATTTATATCTGTTGTCTGTACAATCCTTAGGAGATATCAACTGCAATCTAATGGAAACTTTTCTCTGACAGGGCATTTATGGAGTCCTTGTCCTAATTCATCCCACCTCACCTGAGACATGTAACTGAGGTATCTAGGATAAGAACCTAAGTGCTCTAATATAATTTAAAATATGTCTTTTTGCAAATTTTAAATATTTAAAATTACTCCTTATGTTCAAATTATGAGCAAATTATATTGATAACAGTTCAGAGTATTCAAAACAAAGACTGGAAAATACTATTCATATTATAAATTTTACTTAGTATTTTACTAAGTACTTACTATTTTACTTAGTATTGGCTTATGCAGTTTCAATGAAGTTGAATGTTGACAAGATTTATACCCTTTGGATCAACTCACTTGAATTAGATTTGGAACAATTTTAAATCAGTTTGATGATGAGAAAGGAAAAGACATAAGAAGAGTAAGACTGAAATGAACTAGATGAATTTTTGATAACTGAACGGAAAAATCTAATATCTTGCATTGCACTCTTTTCAAGCCAAACACTTTCATTTTAAGTATACCTAAAGACACCTAGCACATTGTAACATTGTAGGGAACATGCTTTCTCAAAGAAGTTGGTGTTTGTAACCTCCTTTTAACCATGGCTGTATTTATCTTTCCACATTTGATGCAAGAACTATCTCCACCTGAGGAGGAAGGTGCTATACCTGTTCAACAAAGAGAAACTTTTTCAGATGAAATTAAATCTTTGTTACTATAAACAGTGTTCTTATGTTGTGCCTCTTTCTTAGCATCCTAAGAAAATCACTATGTGTGGAGTAAGGAGATAGGTTCAAAGCACATTAATCCTCCTGATGCAGGAAACCAAGTACTGATACGAAATTTAAATACTTCAGTTGTACATACACCTTTGAAAAAAGAATAACATAATAAAGATCAAAAAGCAATCAGTATAAACTGACCATTGCTTCTCTTCAAGAACAATATTCAGATCCTCAATTGTGATTTCATTATAATTTCCTTGACTATGGTAGTCTACAAAGGCAGATTATGTAAGTGGGGGGAAGGAACACAATTTTCACTCTTGCATGTTCAAGCTTTCTTAGAACCAGATTTGCATAATTATACATATAATGGTTATAAAGCTGTCTCTTACCATATGTAATGACACAATCTTGGGGTGGGGGAAAGAAAACCTTTCAGGGGTACAAAGACTTATTCAGATTAGACAGGGGTTTGGGTTGTGATGAGTATATGAAAAACATATTGTAAGGGCAAGTAAGGTTTCTCCCCAGTGTTCAGCATGGTTTTTCATGCTTTCTCCAGTCATGCGGCAAGGCCAAAGAGCTCAGGCAGTCTTCAACACTGGGCTATGAAGCTGCTTTCAGTAACTATGGATGGAGGTACCTTGAAGTTGGCAAAATAAGAGCATATAAGATGAAGGATAAGGGTATTAATAACACAAAATCAAAATAAAGTCAGTTTCTCACAAATGAGGGAAGAATATGTAGGGTTTTTTTGTTTAGTATTTAATTTCACTGAATTTCACTGAATTTCACTGAATTTTTTTAGAGTTGGAAGGGACTATATAGATCATCTTAGTCCAACTCCCCTGTTGAAGCAGGATTGCTTAGAGAATGCTACTCAGGACTGAGTACTACATAAAACTATGTAGTAGAAATAAGAAAACACAAATACCTGCTCACTTAAAAAATGTTTAAAAACATGTATTTTTATTTTTGGTGTTCTAGTCCTTCAGGATTAGGGTTGGTAAACCAGTAAGAGCTCATGGTTACAACTCACAACATTCTCTCTCTCTTAGCTTTTTTTTCTTGACAGAATACAGTAGATAGAGACACCTTTCTAAATATACCATTCCCATATAATAATGACAGCAGGAAGCTAAAACACCAAAACCAGCCAAAGTGCTCCCCAAAGTCCTTGCAATCTTTAAATTTAAGGGAGTACTGTGCCAGACTGGTCAGTTCCCAAAAATGGTGGTGCTACTGTCCTTTATGAACATAATTTTGATCATCATTTTGCAACATTTTATTTAAAAAATGTTAATCAGGAGAAAACAAATGCATGATTTTATTTTTATGATTTTAACATATAAAAAAATAAATATATTTCTGTAATGTTTAACAGTGTTGAAGGGAAAATGTAAATCTGTAACAAACTAACATATGGTCAGTATTTGCAGTGATATGTTCAAACTATGCATATATAATTTCCATATGTTTTTAGAAATAACAAGTCCTGAAGTGTTCACGCTAATTTGAAGTTATGCACAAAACTACAAGTATTTTTCAGGTTGCTTTACTGTTTTGGTAAACACTGTTATGTATAAATTAATTTCAAAAAGGTAGTGTAAACTAGTTAGTCACACTACCTACGTTGTTGACAAAAGTTGAGTAAATAAACTATGACAGTTATGCATAACCATTTGTAGAGTTTATTAAATGCATATTGTTTGTCAAATTTTTTTCAAGCTTTTGCAAATAATTGAGTTAAAGCCCTTTTTCCAATGTACTGGCTGATACTGAGTTTTAGTAGCAATGGCTAAGGCTAGAATATGAAATTTTGACTTACTTTTCTGCTAACAGTTTACAACAGGTAGTTTGCTGTACTGATCACTGAGAATCGGTCTCCTCTCCTCTCCTCTCCTCTCCTCTCCTCTCCTCTCCTCTCCTCTCCTCTCCTCTCCTCTCCTCTCCTCTCCTCTCCTCTCCTCTCCTCTCCTCTCCTCTCCTCTCCTCTCCTCTCCTCTCCTCTCCTCTCCTCTCCTCTCCTCTCTTTTCTCCAGTTCGGGTGCCCAGTACTGCTGATTAAAAAGTTGCCTCCTGAGTATCAGCAGAGTACATCAGAGCAGAGTGCAGTTCACAATTATTAAAAGCAAAATGTGTTCTTAAGAGGTTGTTCTATAAAATCTTCAGGTTAGCTTTCTCTCCGTAAACTGGTATTCTTCCAACTGAAAGTGCCACACAAGTTCAGTAGGCGGTTAAACTTTAAATAGATTTTAGATCATATAGAAAATATAATTAGAATTGAAGAAACAGTTTTGCATTGTTACCTTGTTTTCAAAGACTTCTTTAGTTGACAGGTTTGAGTTTCTGAAAAAAAAGTCCTCTTTCTTATCAAATAACTTATTTTTTTTATTACAGCTGACAATGATATAGAAATATACAAAAATTATTCAACAGAACTTGTGAGTTTCATACTTCTTTTCCTCACAGCACTTCTTCAAAATTTAGAACTTTATTTTGTCCTCTCGATGAATTGACTTCATATAAAAGCATTAAGAAAACAAAAGAACCTGAAAATAATAATACAAATGATTTTTTTCTTCTTATTATTTTTGTCTCAAAAAAAAAGTCTGCAATTTCTTTCTTTCCTAAAATAGTACTGCACACTCTGCTCTCTGTTGACACACTAAGATAGATTTTGTATGGTTACTGGCTGCCAAAATGCAAGACTAAGAGTGTGTGTACCACAATACCAGACATCTTTTAAAAGGTATTGATTTTCAGAGTGCTGATTATTTATAGAGACTGAAATGTACTTCAGTTTTGACTTCAATATTATGTTAGATTTTTAGGAATTCTGTATCTTTTAAAATAAAAAGGAGAAGGGAGTAGAAATGGTTCTTGAACTGACTGATTCTTATAAGGAGACTATTCTTGTCTAAAAACAAGCTTATAACAGTAGATTGACTCCTACCTTTTCAAACTGGCTTTTGTCGAGTTTTGATAGTCTCGTACTGTTAAGTTACTTACTGTCATTGTTCTCTGCACCATGAATGGTAATGGATGTAGTGTATCTGCCTAATATCTTTATTTCCTATTTTTTAAGCCAATAATGAAACCTACATGTGTCACTTCCCGCTCAGAAAGGAGGCGGTGGGTAGGTGACTCAGATTCGTAAATCCCCAGTGGCGCAGACTAAGATGAGAAAAATCTCAAGTTCCACATACAAACATTTATTAGGTTAGTAACCAGGTTTTAACTAGGTCCATGATAATTAGTTAGGTATGTAACATATTTTGGAAAGCAGTAAGGTATGCATTATGTTAATTAGCAGCAGGTATACAACAGACTATGGCAAGCAGTACTTAATAAGAGATATACAATGAATTATAGCAGCGGTACGGTATGCCTTGCATTACTTCTTTGAAAGGAAAGAGAAAGAAAGAAGAAAGGAAAAAAAAAAAAGAAGGAATGAAGCAAAGGGATAGAGAAGGAGAGATCAAGAGGGAGAGAGATAAAGAGATCTCCGGTCCTGGTTCCAGCCTTACACCGGTCAGTGTGGGTCGTAGAAGCGCTCTTCAGGGTCTCTTTAGGGAAAAATCTTCCCAGATCATAAATCTTTTTCTTCTCCCTCTCTTCTTTCTTCAGGAAAAGTCTTCCCCCTTTTATGTTCACCCATTCCTAGGGGTAGTTTCGTCTCAAGTTTCTCCCCCCACCAGGTGACGTGCAGTATGATTGGGTGGGGAGACGAGATGTATAGTCATATATGTTTAGCATGATCTCAATAATCTTCATTAGCATATGCAGGGGTGTGAAATTTAATATGCATTTCACAGATAATAAGGCAAGGGTCAACACTGGGCTTAACATCTTTTTCAGAGAAACAGCTTGTCCTTCACAGGAGAAGAACAGAGCTGTTCTGTTTCTTTAAATCAGGCGCCACTTTTCTTTCTCACAAGAGGTAACCAGGCATTAGCTTTATCAGTTCCTTGAGCAGAAGGCCTGGTACTGTGAGTATTCGAGACATTAAAGGTCTCTTCAGGTTGCTTTGTTTAGGAGAAATTACGAGTGGTCCCTTACAAGGTGCTCGTAAATATGGTAGTTGAGTATTTGGTTTAGTTTAGCCATAGCAACTTTGGTTTTTGTTGAGTTACAGCAGGTCAATACCACTATATTCACATATGTTGTTCCTCGACAAACTGTAAACTGATCAAGCTCACAGAGCAGGGATAATATCAGCCTTGAATATACATGGAATTTCTTGCAGAATAAGGTGCAAGTATGCAATTGCTGTTAGTAGGTGTTCATAATAACAATTTATGAATCACTGAATTCAACATTATAATTGTAGAATTAAAAATGATACACTTCTGCAGGAAAAAAAAAAAAAATTTTCCAAGTGACATTTATTTATACTTGTTAAGGGGATTGCTAGTAACACCTATGATCAGTAAGCTAAAAAAAGGAGGATAAATCATACAACCAATGTAACAGATGGTCCATGATCAGTAAAAATTAATTCAGTACAGAAATGTGTCTAGAATTATATCATTGCCATTACTTTGTCAAAATCCAACATAATTTTCAGGATATGTGAATCAACGACTGCAATGCTACCAATTTGGTCAGATATTGTAAATTTAAAAATGCACTGGTGAAAATTGGCAAACTTTATGAAACTAATTTACTATCCCAGGTAATGAAGTAGAATGTTAATACAATTAATGAACTGTAAAAGAGTTCTAATTCAATATATGGGAAGACATGATTAATTAAAGAGCAAAAAGAAATTGCTGGGCAACTGTAGGTCAGTAATAATTTTTTGATGCATTTATTTTCATTGCCAATAGCAAATCTAATATGAAATGTAAAGAAAATGACATTTGTAACACAATGTTTTTTGTTAACTTCTAGTGATGTTAGTTAGTATAGAGTCAATGATTAACTCCCATTTCAAAATGCCAGCAGTCTATAATTCCTCAGAGCAAGTTTGCAGAATGCTATCACATATTCCATGCTTTGAAGTTGGACTTTATGTTATTTCAATGTGTGAAAAAACTTATTTATGGGAACACTGATATCACCAATTGTTCCTTTTTAAATTTTTTTTTGCTAGTGACAGGGGTAATTTGATCTATAGTTTGTCACCATAAAGAAGGAAGTTAATAAGTAATTAAATGATGTAATGAAAACAGCATAGTTTATAAACTTCCCTCATCTCCAAGTCTAACATACAATTGCTCCTTTTCAGCCTAGCACCGGAGAGATGAAGTCATACTCTCATTTAATGATTACAAAAGAAAGCATGATCTTCTGCAGTAGGTATATAGGGTATTATATATGCACGTCAGATAAAGTTGCCTTTCCTGTTTTGAACTGAATGTAGTCATTTCTTTGCTCTGCATTCACCCCCAGGTCTAAATATTCTATTTCTGGGGAGCCAAATAATCTCTAGGAATCTCTTTCTCTTAAGAAATCTTAAGTATATTAAGTGACTGGGTTAGTGGAATTCAAATTATCTGAACACTACTTCAGACACATACTGGTTTTTAATTCCTCCCCACCTTTTTTAACAAAAGCATGGAATATATCAGTAGTCATAGAATTTATTAAATACTATTAAATAAGGTTGATAATTATTTAATAAAAATGAATAAAAATAGTCACAGAGAATTGTTAATGTTCAGGATTGGTAGGACACTTTTCATCTATGGCTGATATACCCTCAAAATATTCAAATGGCAGACTGGAAAAGAGGGTTTTGCCCCATTACATAAATATCTAAGACATATTAAGTAAGAGACTGAGGCAGAAGTGAGAAATAAATCAACTCATATAAGTTCTTTTTGGAAGAAAATATCTGTCTGTTCTTCATTAGTCCTACATGAAAACACAGAAGTAGGAAAGCTCTCAACAAAATAGGAGAAAAGAACCTAAAGCTTCACAAAGCCATTAACCCTTTTACCTTCCTTCATTCGTTTTGAGTTCAACCTCCAGCTGTCCAGCTATTTCATTTTAGCGTTTATCTACAGACAGATGTTTAGGAAAATGAATGCAAACCAATTAACAAGTCTAATTTATGGAGGACTAGTTAAACACTATTAGCTCCCTGTCTAGTCATTCAAAATCAGAACTGAACTAAAATAAAGGGGTTCTAACTCACCTGGAAATGAAGTGAGTGAAGTTGAATAAAGGATACTGTCCCTGGGAAGAAGAGAGTTGCAATAAATTGTTTAATGTAATTTAATGAATCCATTTATAATGTGTAATTTTGTTTAATTTGTATGAGCTTTCTTGATTGTCTTTACAGACTCAGACAATGAAGACTAATCTGCATGGATCGTTTATTAGAATATTTTATGAACTTCAGTGTGTTTACTTCCATCTAAAAATGGAATTATATCAGGGACTTCCTAATGAAAAGCAACACTTCCAAACATTCATTAAAATCATTAGGAGTAGTAATAAGCAGTGCCAGAATAGCACACATAGAAACAGTTAAATTATATGGTCTGAGGGAGAGAAATACCAAATTTGATGAAATAAAAAAATTCTGAGAAATGGTCAGTTCTTCTTCTACATTTTTTTTTTGTTTTCCTGATTCTCTAGCCTTGCCTTTTAGCAGATAAATTACACTTGCATATTTTATGTGGAGGAAGAAAAACACCAACCCTCAAAAAAATTAAGTACGTTTCAAGCCCGCAAAATAATGCAGAGTATTTTCAGGAAGTGTCTTTCTTCTGAGAGCTTAAATTGATGTTAGGCACGCATATTATTTCAAGTGACTTTTGTGTTTGCATAAGCAATTGCTTATGCAACACCTTCATCAGTATGAAATTGTTTACCCGTTGACAAAGGTGGACACATATTATTGACTTCCGCTACTATTTCTAATGGTATGATGTAAAAATCATATTGAAATCTTCAGTATTTATTTTTACACATCAAGCCACACTGTGTAGCTCATATTGTCCTTTGCTGAAATAGAACAGCAATTTGGCCATGAAGTTTTATTGCTAATTATGTGGTGTATTTTTATTTTAGATTTAATCTAACAGAAGTCAACATATTAAGAAGATACAATCCCATGCTGGATTTTGATTCTATTTTTAAAAAAGCTGTACTAAACTTCAATTTTCTTTTCAGTTAATTTTTTCCATTAGGATCTACTTTTTTATAGATTGTGATAAACAATTCTAATAAAATTGCAGAGATATTCTGTCCATCAAAAATGGTTACTCTCATAGATTAAACATTGCAACTCCTCATGTCTCCATAAGGAAGGAAAGATGTTTGAAAGTTTCACACTCTAAGGGTTAAAGCAACAGGTAAGAAAATAACTTCTTCTATATTGTCCAAATGATCTGTGGGTGATGGGAAAGTACAACTTCCCTCTTCAACCATAAAGCCACTTTTAATTGGAAAAGTTTGGAAGTTACTTTTATTTAATGAAATCATATTATTGCCTGGTATTTTCCCTCAGTGTTAGAAAATCCAGTAACATACTAGAATAGCCATTAACAAAATAGTCTAACTTGCAACAAATAATACTGCTTTTTTTCATACTCATAATAGATTTTGGACAACTTGGTAAGTCTCCTCGTTTTAAAAAAAAAATTATTTGCTTTTGTACAAGCCAAAAAGACTGAACTTTACCATAGGCAACATAAAAACGACACGAAGATCCTTCTATAACACTAACATACTTAGAAAAAGAATTATACACGTGCTTATCTTCTTAGTTCACTGCTTCAAATAATCATGGACAACAATTATAAAACACAGTAGAATTAATGAAAATATGCTACCTCCTTTCACTGATCCACTAGTATATTTAATTATAGTGAAATATTTTACCAGTTGCATTTTTGGAATGCAAATATTCATAAATCTCCCAAATGCCATCAGATACTGTACATGACACTCAATTTCATTAAAAAGAAAAGCTAAATAAGAAAATATGCCATTTAACATATTAGGATGTAATTAATGAGAGGAGTATCTGGGCTAACATATAAATAATTACTGAATATGAGAAAGAAGGATATAAAGCTGGAGGGATTTGATTCTAATTTCACCAAAGATGATAGAGAATTTTTGCAAACAAAAGCAGAACTCAGTGCTGCAGACCCTTCTGCACTTGCGATGTTACCGAATAGTAAAGGGGAAAATAAATCCAAACCTAGCTCAGAAACAATTCAAGTTTCCCATCAAACAGACTTTCATATAGATGAGTGGCTGTAGGCTACCATGAAACAAAACAATTTACTACTCTCAGATATTGGTAAGATTTTAAATATTTCTCATTTTTCTAAGCTAAAGTTGCTTCTGTTTTCTTTCTGTTTTTAAAAGATAGATGTTAACTTTATTTAAAAGTTTGATTTCTGAAAATATATTTAACACTCAGTTTAATAAAAATTTAACCAGAATGGCCTGACTATGCATGGTTCATGAATGTTTTACTGTCTTCTCTCATGTAGTTTTAATTTTTCTCATACATATGAAATCCCTCAAGCTAAAGGATTTTACAAAACCAAATGCACCCATAGGCTCAGCAAATCTGAAAGGTCCCTTTGCCTGTAGTGTCTGTGGGGTCAAACAATTTTGAAAATGCTTCCAGAGAATTCTGGTAAGAAGTGCACCCTGGGTGGCATTAGTAAGAGGACAGCCCACAAGCCAAGGGAAGTGATTATTCCCCTCTATTTCACACTCATGATGCTGAGGCTGTGTGCAATTCTGGGCTCCTCAATCGGAGAAAGACAAGGATAACCTGGAGAGATTAGTGGTAGAGGCTGGGGACCCAGTTTTGCTTAGCCAGTAAACTAGAAGGCTGAAAGAGAATATCATTGCTGTATTCAACTCCCCATTTTTTTTTGATTGCAGAAAAGATTGAGCCAGACTGTTCTCAGTGATGTGGGGTGAAGAGATAACAGGCAAAAGCTACAACAAAGGAAATTCTCATGAGACTGAAAGAGAAGAGTTTTCCTCAGAAGAGTGGTTATGAGTAGGGTTAGAGGCCCCAGGAAGTTGTGGGAATCCTCATCCCTGGAGATATACAAAACTCGACTGGAAAGGCCCTGGGCAAAATGCTCAAACATTACCTGACTTTGAGCAAGAGGATGGATTAGATGACTTTCAGAGCTGCCTTCCAGCCTTAAACGTTCAATAGGCCTATGAATTTGAGATGGATATGTATGTTTCACAGAAGCTGGTATATATATTAATTTCTGAAAACAACAGTAGTAAAAAAAATATACTTCTTAATCACTGCACGGTTATGTTTGTAGAACTACGGGGATTTTATTCACAGATCTCATTCTTTTAGTTAGAAACTATAAGTTTAATTCTGAATCCTTGCCTTCTGAGTGTTAGAATGGCAAAATTCTGTTCTGCTTATATCACCAAAAATGATACACATAAATGATGAACCAGATTAATGTGTTTTCAATTAAATGTTAATAATCCAGTGAACACATATGTTATTTTAACATTAAAAATCCTGGACCATTATTAGAATTTTTCACTATGATAGATAGCATAATTAGTCTTTTTGTTTGTTTGTTTTCTTTCTTAAAGCAATTCTTTTTCCTTTGTTCTGGTCACTACTTTTCAAAACCAAGCTTAGGATTTTAGAGATGATTGTGCAAATATCTGTAAAGCCTTTTTTCCTTGACAAAAAGTTTCAATTAAATGGAAAAGCATTGAAAAAAATTACAGAGAATCCTGCTTTAAAAGAAAGATGAAGGGAAAAGTATCGGAAAATCACACTTTATAGCTTTACAATAAAAATGCAGCCTTTAATTTTGCAGAAATATATATACACTCATGATATTTCTAAATTAAAGTTATAGAAAAATTTTGATTTTAAGTAATCGGAACACCCTGAAAGTCTTGAAATAATTTAATTTTCTCTATTTTTCCCTGTACCTCACTGATAGCATTTATATAGTGAGTTTTTCTTTGCTTATATTTTGGTCAAGTGCATTGATATTTCATTCTATCTCTGCCAGAATAAAACAATTGAAATATGGGTACATTAATGAGTACCATAGAAAACTTTGGAACATATTACCTTTCGTCCTTATCTGACCACAGTACAGAGGCTTTTGGTTCACTCTCCTTGTTTGTTTATTTTTAATACACAGATGTTTGTGCTTTTTTAATGTTTTTTCCAAAATGCATGTGTTAAATATAAGCAAAGTACCTCATCTTTGCTTATAAGCAAAGTACCTCATCTTGAGTGCACCCTCAGTAAGTTTGCGGATGACACCAAGCTAGGTGGGAGTGTTGATCTGCTTGAGGGTTGGCAGGCTCTACAGAGGGACCTGGACAGGTTGGACCAATGGGCCAAGGCCAATGGGATGAGGTTTAATAAGGCCAAGTGCCGGGTTCTGCATTTCGGTCACAACAACCCCAAGCAACGCTACAGGCTTGGGGAAGAGTGGCTGGAAAGCTGCCCGGCAGAAAAGGACCTGGGAGTGTTAGTGGACAGCCATCTGAACATGAGCCAGCAGTGTGCCCAGGCAGCCAAGAAGGCCAATGGCATCCTGGCTTGTATCAGGAATAGCGTGGCCAGCAGGAGCAGGGAAGTCATCGTGCCTCTGTACTGGGCACTGGTGAGGCCTCACCTCGAGTGCTGTGTTCAGTTCTGGGCCCCTCACTACAGGAAAGACATTGAAGTGCTGGAGCGTGTCCAGAGGAGAGCCACCAAGCTGGTGAGGGGTCTGGAGAACAAGTCCTATAAGGAGAGGCTGAGGGAACTGGGCATGTTTAGTTTGGAGAAGAGGAGGCTGAGGGGAGACCTCATTGCCCTCTACAACTACCTGAAAGGAAACTGTAGAGAGGCGGGGGTTGGCCTCTTCTCCCAAGGGAATAACGACAGGACCAGAGGAAAAGGTATGAAGCTGCGGCAAGGGAGGTTTAGATTAGATATTAGGAAGAATTACTTTACTGAAAGAGTGGTCAAGCACTGGAACAGCCTGCCCAGGGAGGTGGTGGAGTCACCATCCCTGGAGGTATTTAAGAAACATGTAGACGTGGCTCTTCAGGGCATGCTCTAGTGCCTGGGATTGTTGGTTTGTGGTGGGGTGTTGTGTGTGAGGTTGTGGGTGTGGGGTTTAGTTGGTGGGTGCTTTTTTTTTTTTTTTTTTTTTTTTTTTTTTCTTTTTTGGGGGGTGGTTGTTGTTTGTTTGGTTTGTGTGTTGTGTTTTTTTGTTTGTTTGTGTGGGTTTTTTGTTTTTTTTTTTTTAATGTGGTTGGACTCGATGATCTCAAAGGTCCCTTCCAACCACTAAGATTCTGTGATTCTGTGATCTTGTAGATTGTGTTAGCTTCTCTCACATTTTCAATTAAGGACTAAGACTACATGTAGTATTTTAGACAAATACAATTTGGTCTTGTGATAGTTTATTTATTTATGAAGTAACATGCTTGCCTATGGTACAACAGAAGTAATTAGGATGTTATTTGAATTCCAACCTGGTTCCATTCCAACCCTTTGAATTTGAATTTGCTGATGTGGTTCATCATGTCCCTTCTAAGAATTAATAATACCTTCCCTTTTTACATGCAGTTGTCATAAAAGGGGAACTCAAAGCACTTTACATAAGACACAGACAACTGTTGCACTGCATTTCCAGGATCTTGAGGTTTAATAGGTACACTCAGTGCATAAAAAATGGTGAAAATTAAAAAGGGAAAGAAGAATGGATGAGCAATATAACTGTCTTAAAAATTTAAATAGCATTTTGGTTTATTTCAAATAATGACAAAGTGTGCAGTAGTAGTTAATGGCACGTGCTGGGGGGAAGTGAACAAGTGGCTGAGTAGGAGCTTAGGTGCCAACTGGGGTAAACCCCCCACTTTTTACAACTATAATAATATAATAAAATATAATTTGAAAAGGGGAGGAATAAAGTTCATTGCGCTCTTGGAAAATGTAAAGTTCTGACCAAAACACATCAGGTCACATGAAATCATTTAAAAATCAAGTATCACTGATGCAAGCTGAAAAAAAAATGTGGAAAGGGCTATTTTGCAGAGATTCTATAATTTGCATATGAATCTTTCTACTGCTCGAAAACATAGATTTTGTCATGTACTCTATCTTCAAAACCAGTCTGCTTTAACAGAATCAGACAGTTGTGAATTATTTAGACGATGCATTTGTCCCCCTTCTTCACTTTATAACTTTCTTGAACATATTTAGCATTTGGATGTCAGCATTTGGGTCTTGATCCTTGGTGACCTACTTGTGTACTTATTATCACTACTGAAAGTAGTCTAAGGCATAATCTTGTTTAAGTATTCAGAATTGTACAAATAAAATATTGTATACCAGTCTTATGACCTGATTCTAAGAATGTGGAAATAGAGGAGTTCCCAAAGGAGGACAACATAAATAACCAAGAGTTTGGGAAATAACCCTTGTCTTCAGAGGCTTCTGTTGCTGAATCCTGTGAGGCAACACTGGATCATGAACTCTTAGTCCTCTACTGTAACAGAAAATCAAAACTATAGAGAAGAAATCAAAAATACAGAAAGACCCCATTTTAAAATTAGTTCTGTTTTGCCTCAGTCTTCCCTTCAGGGGGTTGTTCTGGGAATTTACAAATCTTTAGTGGCTAGAAAGTCTTCAAAGTACACAAGGCTGATTAGATACAGTTTTTTTCTTGCCCCAATTCTTCCATTAGGTTAAAGAGTTCATCTCGGTCTCTTGAGTATACACTTACACAGGAAAAATTTTTTGATATATCTTACTTTTTGATCTTGGAAGCTTTATAGTACCTATGGTTGGAAAATGAAGCCTGAAAAATTTATTGTCAAAATCAGATTCAGTATCTTGGAGAGGTGATTCAATTTCAAAACAACTCACTAAAAGAGGTGGTGGGATCCCTGGACTTTGGCAAAATGGAGTTTCTTCCAAAAAGATCCACTTTGAAGCAGTTTTTTTAGAGAAAATGTTTGCTGCCTTTGTGTAGCAGAGATGAAGCTGTCACTGTTCTTTATTGGTCTCAGGAGTTCTGAAGGTATGTACAGGGTGTGGCTGGGATGGAGTTAGTATTCTTCGCAACAAACCACATGGTGCATTTTTTCGGATTTGTGACTAAAATGGTGTTGAAAACACACCAGTGTTTTGCCTATTGCTGAGCAGTGTTTGGACATCATCAAGCTTTTTCTTTTTTTTTTAACCTTTTTCCCCACTCTTCCCTTTCCGCCTCCCCGCAGGTAGGCTGGGGTGCGCAAAAAGTTGAGAGGTGACACAAGCAGCTGACACTAACTGACCAAGGGGAAATTCCAGACCATATGACATCATGCTCAGTAATAAAAAATCAGGGAAAGGAGGAAAAATGGGGATGAGCTATGGCATTTGCCTTTCCAAGTAATTGCTGCATGTTCTGAGGCCCTTCTTTCCAGGAAGCAGCTAAACATCTGCTGGCTGATAGAAAGTAGTGAATAAATTCCTTATTTTCTTTTGCTCATGTGCACAGCTTTGTTTCACCTGTTAAATTGTCTTTACCTTGACTCACAAATTTTCTTCCTTTTGCTCTTTAAGTTTTCTCCTCTACTTTGTTTCATCTGTTAAACTGTCTTTACTTTGACTAATGAATTTTCTCCCCCATCCTGCTTGGGAGAGCGAGTGAGCAACTCGGTAGGGGCTTAGGTGCTGACCAGGGTCAACTCACCATGCTATTTTTTTACAATCTACATTTTGAGGTCTGAGAAGTTTATAAGACTGGAGTACTAGCATTTCTAGCACAACTATAAAACATATTTAAACTAAAATTTATTCTCACCTATCCAGAGCAAATTAAAAATCTCCATACTTTGAATAAGCTTAATCAAGAGGATGAAGATGTTGTTTATATATCACTGAGTGGATAATATCAAAAGGAAAGGAAAAATAAATAAGATAGAAAGGTAATTGGACCAGAAGAAGGGATCAGAAACAATATCAGGAGGCTTTCTGGAGAGGTGCCATTATGCGGCACATGACGGACACCCAGGCGATCAGGCTCATAGAATCATAGAATCATAGAATCATAGAATCATAGAATGGCTAGAGTTGGAAAGGACCTTAAAGATCATCTAGTTCCAACCCCCCTGCCATGGGCAGGGACACCTCTCACTAGAGCAGGTTGCTCAAAGCCCCATCCAGCCTGGCCTTGAACACTTCCAGGGATGGGGCATCCACAACTTCCCTGGGCAACCTGTTCCAGTGCCTCACCACCCTCACTGTAAAGAATTTCTTCCTTATATCTAATCTAAATCTCTTCTCTTCCAATTTAAAACCATTGCCCCTTGTCCTGTCACCACTCTTCCTGACAAAGAGTCCCTCTTCAGCTCTTCTGTAGGCTCCCTTCAGGTATTGATAGGCTGTTATAAGGTCTCCCCGGAGCCTTCTCTTCTCCAGGCTGAACAACCCCAGCTCTCTCAGTCTGTCCTCATAGGAGAGGTGCTCCATCCCTCTGATCATCCTCGTGGCCCTCCGCTGGACCCGTTCCAACAGGTCCATGTCCTTTCTGTGTTGAGGACTCCAAAGCTGGACACAATACTCCAGGAGGGGTCTCACGAGCGCAGAGTAGAGGGGCAGCGCAGAGTAGAGGGGCAAGCGCAGAGTAGAGGGGTAAGCACAGAGTAGAGGGGCAAGCGCAGAGTAGAGGGGCAGCGCAGAGTAGAGGGGCAAGCGCAGAGTAGAGGGGCAAGCGCAGAGTAGAGGGGCATCCAGCACAGGTTCATGAAAGGCAGGTCCTCTTTGACAAACGTGATCTCATTCTATGACAAAGAGACCCGCTTGGTGGATGAGGGAAAGGCTGTGGATGTTGTTTACCTGGACTTTAGTAAGGCCTTTGATACAGTCTCCCACAGTATCCTCCTGGAGAAACTGGCTGCCCATGGCTTGGATGGGAGGACTCTCTGCTGGGTTAAAAACTGGCTGGAGGCCGGGCCCAGAGAGTGGCAGTGAATGGAGTTAAATCCAGTTGGTGGCCGGTCATAAGTGGTGTCCCCCAGGGCTTGGTACTGAGGCCGGCTCTCTTTAACATCTTCATCAATGATCTGGACGAGGGGATCGAGTGCACCCTCAGTAAGTTTGCAAATGACACCAAGTTGGGTGGGAGTGTCAACTTGCTGGAGGGTAGAAAGGCTTTGCAGAGGGATCTGGACAGGCTGGATCGATGGGCCAAGGCCAATGGGATGAGCTTCAACAAGGCCAAATGCCAGGTCCTGCCCTTGGGTCACACCAACCCCCTGCAGCGCTACAGGCTTGGGGAAGAGTCGCTGGAGCTGCCTGGCAGAAAGGGACCTGGGGGTGTTGGTCGACTGTGGGCTGAACATGAGCCAGCAGTGTGCCCAGGTGGCCAAGAAGTCCAACAGCATCCTGGCCTGTGTCAGGAACAGCGTGGTGAGTAGGACTCGGGAGGTGATCGTCCCCCTGTACTCGGCACTGGTGAGGCCCCACCTCAAGGGCTGTGTCCAGTTTTGGGCCCCTTACCACAAAAAAGACATTGAGGTGCTGGAGCGGGTCCAGAGAAGGGCAACAAAGCTGGTGAGGGGTCTGGAGAACGAGTCTTATGAGGAGCGGCTGAGAGAGCTGGGGTTATTCAGCCTGGAAAAAAGGAGGTCGAGGGGAGACCTTCTCGCTCTCTACAACTCCCTGAAAGGAGGTCATAGAGAGGTGAGGTCGGTCTCTTCTCCCAAGTCCCAGGTGATAGGACAAGAGGAAATGGCCTGAAGTTGCACCAGGGGAGGTTCAGATTGGATATTAGGAAAAATTTTTACACTGAAAGGGTTATCAAGCATTGGAATGGGCTGCCCAAGGAAGTGGTTGAGGCACCATCCCTGCAGTTATTCAAAAGATGGGTTGACATAGTGCTTAGTGACGTGGTTTAGTGATGGTTTTTATCATATTTAGGACTAGATGATCTCAAAGATCCCTTCCAACCTAGACACTTCTATGATTCTATGAGCTTATGATTCATACAACTCCATCAGAATCTGATATAGAAAGACTTTGGATTTTTTGATTAATTTTCTCCTTATTAGAATTATTTTCTGGAATTGTATAAAATGATCCAAAAGCTAAATACAGTCTCTGTATTTTTTTTTTTATCTTTTATTGTTTATAGAATTCAAGTTAAAAATTAAAAGCTCTTAATCACATCTTTGAAGGTCACTTAAAGACCATTCTTTGAAGGGCACTTCCAGAGGTTCCTTCCAACCACGACCATTCTCTTATTCTGTGATTCTGTGAAAAGTCACCAAGCACATGAAAATGCAAGTAAAGGAAAGGAATAGCAACACTCCAAACATTCAGTAATGGAACAAAGTAGAAGTAATGACATAAAGGCTGAGGACAAAGTGACAACAGTATTTACAGAATGAGTTCTGCCTCCACGCCAGCATGCCTGATAGATGTTTCAATAGTACTCTGAGGTAGGTTCACTGGCATGATATATACCAACAGTTTGAAAATGTCAAATTTAAAAACTTGAATCCAAACAAAAAGCAATGTGATTTGTGCTTAAAGTTACATATGAGTGATTTTGAAAAACCCACATTTTTCCTAATCATCGCAGTGCCTGCAGAGCTGATCAAACCAAGCCTTCCTTAAATTCCTCTCAGACTCTTCCTTCCCCTTACCTGTGATTTGTTTTCCCCTTTAGCATTCTGTACAACTTTACAAGAACTTGCAACTTGTAACATATTTTTTCCTCTCATGTCCTTTTGTCTTCATTCTTTTTCACATGATCTCAGTACAGGTGACCCTCCTTTCCATTTTTCACATTTTTCCTTGCTTTTTATGGATAAAGACACAATATCTGTTTGCTAGGTAACACTTTCACTGTTAAGTCCTTTCTGAAAAATCACTTCAGTTTCAATATACAGAAGAATATAATATTAGTTTTAAAACTTTCCACTGCACTTCTTGCCTAGACTTCTTAGTGTGCCCTCCTGACATCCTTGTTTATCTCTAAGATTTTATGTTTGGCGTAGAGATTGCCATTTCTCATTCTGCACAGCTGGTAACGCTTTACAATTAAGGACTAATATTAGAGCCTTAGGTCTGGTTTCCATTTTCATGCAAGACACACCATATATGTATTAGTATGAGGACAGGAATTAGTGGTCTCATTTGCGATTGGCTAATGGCATTACAGAGTGATTTGTAAACCTGATTAGACTTAGTGATTGATAGTGGTTAATTTATTCGAAGAGCACAGTGCCAAGACTAAAAGAAGAATCAGCCAACAAAAACATCGCTTCATCATGTAGACAACTCACATCCATGTTTTTTTTTTCTCACTTTCAGCTATATTAAAATATTTAAAAAATAAAGTCCTTGAACAAAGAACATCATGGTGCTGATTCAAGGCTCTATTTAGCTGAAAATTATTCATACCCAATAGAAATGACATTTTAGTTTTAGAGTGCCAAAGTGAACTTTATTAGTATGTCATTAATCATTGTCTTGGAGGTGACACCTGGGGAAAATGATTTAGTGGAGATTAGAGCACTCAAATGTAACACTGAAAATATCACATTTATTTCCAGTATCAATCAGTCAATGAAACACATATTAACAAAAAATGACATTTATGTACATTTAAATCTGCTCATAACAAAATGTACTGCTCTCTATTCAGGAATATTTTCTATTTTTTCACACTTTATGTTGAGTTTATAGTTTAAATAAAATTCTACTGTTATCAATGTATTCATTTTAAAATCTGTACAATAAAACACATTTGAAAAAAAATAGAAATTGAAAGTTATGCCAAAGAAAACCATTTGTTGGAAAAACGAGCATTTCAAAAAGAAATCTCCATCTCTCCATATAGTCTAAAAATATTGCCACGTATCCAATATTCAACTCCAAAAGTCTAAAATTCTGTTCACTTTCTTAGACTTTTCTGACACTGTATGAATAATAAAATAACCAATCAACCAATGAACAATTTTTATTTTGAGATGAAAAAGACATCATTTATAAAATCTTCCAAGAAAGAGCTGGCATCAAAGTAAGGGCATATTAATTCTTATCTTTCGAAGAGCAATAACTTCTGTATAGCTTATTTAAGTCATTTGACTTGGACTAGTCAATAAAATTGCTCTCTTTCTCTCCTTTACTCTGTTAACACTTGTCTATATCTCACCTTTACCAGACTCAGGGTGCCATAATCTTATGGTTTCTAACTTAACTTCTTTCCCTTAATTTTCCCTAGGAATTCTTTGTTAAAACTGAAGAAAGCAGAAAATCACTTTTTTCTAAAGGAGATGTTATAATTGATTTTCTATGGGACAAGAAAATCAGCGATTTCCTGCCCTTCAGTTTTTTTAGTATGAAATATCATCCTGATACAAAAAAAAAAATACATTCTGTTACTAAAAAACCAAAATATTAAGTCCCTGCAAATGAAAATCAAGCATGCTTGGTATACACATTTACTGTTTTAGAAATAAAACTGTAAGTATTCACACTAAATTTTCCCTTGTCTTAAAGGTTATTATTTTTTTCATATTAATGAAAGCTGTTATCATATGATTCTTAGTGGAAAACTTTAAAAAAAAATCTCAGTTTGTTGTACTTTATTCTGAAAATTGATTACCTTCTTCATTCTCTTGCACTAAGGTAGTGAGGAGAAACATTTCTTGGCAATGTCAGAGAAACATTTCTATAAATGATTGTATATACTAAATATTACAGAGGTGCATGCTATTCCAAAGTTATTATGACACAAACATGATTTAAAGACTGTATTATGTATGTATGCAATACAATTAAGCATACTAAAAGGACACAGTAATAAATAGAGAACTTTAAATATAATGTTGTTTCAGAGAGAAACTGAATGTTCATTTTCAAAATGGGTGGCTACTATGGAATCTCTGAAATAAATATGATTCAGACCTTAGCATGCAGAGGCAGTTCAAGAAAGTGAGAATGAATTGGTATCTATGGCATCCATTTAGAAGGTACAGCTGAAAAATAATAGTACCCATCTAGTTTCTCTAGTCAAAAAGACATGAGCTCCTTGGAGCTCCCTGGAGTTGAGGTATATTTGCTTTGCTACACTTGACAGTAAGAATTGTCACCACACATCAGCAATCTACAACAGGGAGGAGTTTGAACAGCTACAGCTACAAATAAAAAATTTATCTGAGAAACAATATTATTCCTTCCTAAAGATAGATCCTTACCATCCACAACCCTGCTTTTCCTAATGATGACAGCAGTGGCACTATAAGAAATAAACATTTGTGCCTCAATGAGGCTCTGGGGAGTATGAGATGTCTAGCTGAGAGACAATGAGAGAAAGTACTGGAAACTATAAAGGAAAATGAGTTATTTCAGAACTAAGTCGTTTGGAATAGAAATCACAGCCTGATCTGATCTAAAGCAAATACTTCCTAAACATAATTTTCATTCCTGGCTTTAAAAGTATGCATTTCCTGGGCAGAGGCACCTCATCACTGAGAAGTCAGCAGTGTTTGCGGATCAGATGAGGGCAGGGTGCTCTTTGAGGAGCAGCAGCGGAGCTTGATTTCATTGTTTGTCTTTTCAACCAGACGCACAGTTCCCTTATTGCTGAACTATTTAGTCCTTCACCAGTGTAGAAAAGGCACAACTGCTGACGGAAGTATTGCCCTTTCCTTTAGATGGCATTGGGAGTCTTTCCATCAGCTCCAAAGAGTCCATCTTGAATAAATGATCTTCATTGTTCTGTGCCTCACTTTCCTCTTTGGCTATATGAGAACTATAAAGTTTGTAAAGCAGAATGCTTTTAAATAAAGGTGCTTTATGAACATACAGCGGAGCTCAGAATGATATAAACTGAGAAGAAAGTATAGCAAACATAACTTTTCTCCAATGAGTGGTAACAGCAAGCGTCTGTGGGCCTACTGCTTGGATCATTATAGTGGTGCGGAATGATTATAAAAAACCCACCATAAGGAAAAAGAAGCAAACAAACCCACAAATCACTACATTTTAGTCAACATGAGAATACACTCATACAGAAAAGAGCGTGTGCTACCAGAACTCAGAATTGACCCCTAACCAAATGAAACGAATCAAGGATATCTCAAGCTACTACACATATTAATATTTAACAGAACCTATTTTGCTTGAGATAAAGGTCAGGAATTCACTTACAGTTTCTTACCGTTAACTTACTGTTATTGCAAATGGAAAATCTAGCATGGATGGAGACTCAAACTGTAGCTGGCTGCTATAGCTTGCTACAGCAACCTGTAAAAGTTGAAAATGAGGTTCAATGAAGTCAAAAGTCAGGAAGCTGAAGTTAGAGCAGAGTTCTGTGTTCATTTTTTGTTATTCTGCCAGACTGGTGTATTCCTGATATTTTAAACACAGTCAAACTAAATGTGTTTCATCTGTCTGCATGTGATTTTGCTACAGGAATATTAACTGTTTAATACATCAAAAATGTATTTTGTTATACTGAACTTTTTTCTAAGTATTTATTAATATATTAGTGAAGCCATAATGAACAGGTTGCATGGACTGTAACTACAAAATTACCTTTTGAGTGAATATTGAAGTTGAGTCCTGGTATGCAAAACAAAGATTATTTTGCCTTTAGGCCCTGTGAAGTTTTTTTATATTTGAAAAATAAAGTAGCTCCCCTATTTATCTGTGCATGAAGATGTGCTTCAGTATGGAGAGAAGTGACTTTTATAGATGTTCTTGGCTGGCAGGAGGTCTCTTCTAGGCTTAATAAGAAATATGTATTATGAAATTATTTCTTAAAATTGCACACATTTTTTAACATTCTTTGGAGGTAAACTTTTTTGAGGTCTGTTTGATCAAGTTAACCAAAATTCCTTATAAATATAGACTGTTATATCACTAAATAACAATGATCATAATGGGTGCTTTTTTCCTGACTACATGTAATAATTACATTTACAAAAGCATTTCAGAAGTTCCCAAAACACACTTATTTTCTAAGACTGTTGTCTAAAGAAAAAGGATTGCCCTAACACAATATCAATAGTTAACCAGTTATTCCAGGGATAATAAATACTGTAAGTAGAGCAAGTGTAGTGAAGGCATGGTAAAATGGCTTATAGGTTCTCTTTTTCTTCTGGAGTTTCACAGTGCAGATTCTGTCTCCTTGCTATTTCTTTTCTCAATAACTGTAAACTGAAGCTTAAGTCAGCAGGTTTAGACCAGTAGAATCACACAGGCTGTAAAAGAGTGGAAGCAGATTCAGAATTTGGCCCACAGATCATCCTCTTTATTTTATACGCTGAGGAATATAGGCCAGAGTTTGGAAAAAAACCAGGAGTGTCTAAAAGTATCTTTTTTATCCAGTGTGGGTCATTTGACTTCCATGGCTATGATTTTCTGTTCCTCACCATTTGATTAGTCCTCCTGCTATCTTCTTAGAGGTGACAAAAAACGGAAAAGGATCATATCATTGCAAGACAGGGAAAAACTGAATGAGGATTTTACAGAAACTAATTTCTTTACTGGACCTTGCACTTTTCATTTCAGTTTTTAAACATCTTAACCTCCACCAATTTTTTTAAACTAGGGTATTTTTTCTCTAGAATAAGCAAACTAATAGAGTATATTGAGCCATAGCATAAAAGAACACCTGTGCAGTAATGAGATAACAGATTTCCCAAATGAATATAGAAAAGGAACATATTGCCTAACTAACCTCTTTACCTTTTTGAAAGAGATAAGAAAAGACGACAACGGTAGCTAAGATGAGAGCATTTACAAAGATTTCCTTAATCCTTTGGTAAATTGTAGGAACGTATTTTGTTTTGCTTTGGCAGTCAGAGTGAAAGAGGTCAAGGGATAAAAAGCTGATTTAAAAAATATCATATAAAGATGATTTTGTTATCAATGGAAAGTTGCACTGCTCATTGCCGATAATCAAAGTAGGGAGTGGTACATAGATGGAAAGAATATACCAAACACATGTTAGAAAATCACTGCTCAAACCCTTTAGTTATGTATAAATTTCTTGGCAGAAAACCCAGTTAAGAACTTGTTGAATTTTATGATGATTCAGAACTTTGCAAAAGTAGTTAATGAAGACTGCATGCATCAGAAAGGGTTCAGGTAGATAAGACTCTGCTTTACAATTGGCTTCACACCTGGCAAATGAAATCTAACCTTGAAGAACTTTGGGTATCACAAATAGAGTTTCAAGAATATAGTAAGTAGAAATTGAAGCAGGAGGTTTTGCAAAGTGTCTGTAAATTAAAATGGATGGCAAAGACTGCGCCTAAAAAGTGTACAGAATGCTGGGCGGGAGCTGATGTAGAACATGTTTGCATACAATAGTAGTGGAAACCCTTCCATTTTTCTAGCACAGTGAAAATGCTTATCGGAGAAGATAGGCAAATACCAGTTCCAGTGCTGCAGCATAAAATTCATGCAATTTGTCAGTACATAGATTTAGCTCAGAACAAGTACTCAATATTGCTCTGAATTTCAGGAGTCTAGGATGAAACTTGACCTTGAAGACTGTAAGGGCTTTTGAAGATCTCAACACTGATGCTTTGTTTAAAAACAGCAATATGAAACCAAAACAGGCAGGGTGCTAAGTAATTGTCCTTTCTCCATTTCAGTTGAAGGCCATGCAAAACTGGAAGATTCCCAAATATGGTAGTCACATTATCACACTTTGCTACTTGTGTTCCCACCTGTCAGAAAAAAAAAAACCTTTGAGGCAGCCCTCACCAAAGATCCTTTGTTGTCATAAAAATTTTTATTTTATCACAGGTAAATGCTTGTTCATTTCGTGAATAATTCTAAAGAGGGATCTGCTCTTAAATTCTGAGTTTCAGAGAAGAAATGAACCCACTGTAGTAACTCACACATCAAATGTGACAGATTCATCATGGATGTACCTATTCACTGTTTTTCCTGCTTTCTTTGTTGTCTTCTTGAGAACTTAATTGCAGAAGTTGAATCACAGGGAATTGTTTATCTTCTACTTTGGTGAAAATATAAAAGATATTCCCACAGCATACTGACTAATGAATTAAGGGCTTTATAATTAAATTAATAAGCTAATTAAACCTTTATACATCACGTGCATCTACATCATTACCATATTTATGTTGATTTTTCTGTATGTCAGAGAGCTTTTTTATGTGTTTACAAAACACATTTTTACGTTACTTTAAAAACAACATTAAAAATTGTTATTTGCACACTCCCAAAGTCTGTGCACTAAATAACTCCTATGTAATAAGTTTAAGATTTCCGCAAGAAAGAGTAGCATTCCCAAAGGAAGACCTTATCGAGATTAAACTATAGCGTGTTCTGTTTGTTGAATAAAGAGCATCAGTGCCAACAACAGTGAAGCTTTCACATTTAAGATTTCTGTAATGCTATTACATTGAAAATGGAATGGGGAAATGTTGCAATACTTCTCGAGACCTTCTTAATTCAGAGGAAAGCAAAGATGGCACATGACAGTATTACTGGAGCTATACCACGCCAACAGTAAAGGGAATCATCTCAAGACAGGAACAAACCCCCAAACTTTCTTGATAGTCTCCCTCATCTGCATATAAAAAGATTGTTTATAAATGAAATCTGGAATTACATACAGAACAGAAAAGCATAAATTCTTTGTGAAGGAAAGCATGTCACTCTGGGCCTTGCACTATAGGCAGCTGCTGCAGTTTTGGGACTATAGGGGCATTATTTTGCTAGAAATAAATCTTAAGAGGGTACAGTCTATCCAGTGGTATTTTTATTAAAACAAAAAGGATGAAGGTATAGAAGCATTAGTTTTGTTTTTTCTGTTTGAAAAATAAAAAATGATATTATATTAACCAGCTATTTAAGTACATTTTCAGTCTCAGTAGGTTCAAATGGAGCCTATATAATCAGTTAAATCTAAAAATGGTGGCAATGATAGAAGATCCTTCTGGCTCCTGCGACACTCTCACCAAAAATACTCCACCACCACCAGAGCATCTGGAACTCTAATCAAAGGTTTCACAAGAGAAAGTAATGAATATTACTCTTTTGGAAAACTGCACATATCCTATTTTTAGACACTTGCTGGCTGGGCTAGCCAATACTTTACAATTGTTAATGAAGTGATTTGGAAGCACCATAGACTCTTTTATCACCTAGGATGATTACTTTCAAAATTATTTTCTGTGGGGGAAACCATCTTCCACACGCCTGTGATCTTTTTGGTCAGTGCAAGAAGCAAAATTATGTCACATAGCTTGTGTGTGTCTGCACATATACATACATATGTAGGTATGCATATAAACATGAAGTGTATATCTGTGCACTCATTTGTGTATATACATGTATGTATCTATAGACTGTATTAATATAAAGCTCTCATCTGTAACTATCCCTTGCTTTGCCTTATCTTCTTTAAAGATTTTGGAAGAAAGTCCCTGACAGGCAGCTGGGTAGATTTGCTACAGCCTCCTAGCTGAAAGCCTGAAAATGTAAAACTGCAGTATTAGTCAGCAGCAATCAGAAAAGGAATAGCTCTGAGAGACCTTGTTCTTTACAATAAACAGACAAAGAGTGGCTTTAAGGCAGTCATAAAAGAACTCTACGTGCTCTAATACATGTTAAAGCTGAATACCAAGAGTCTATAATATACTGGATTTTTTTCTTGGGATCAAATGGATTCAGCAATGTGAGATGGCAGAATATGAACCTCAGGGACATCCGTAGCATCACTAGAATGAACACAGAAATAGCGACGTAATAGTTTAGGTTGGGAGAACCTTTTATAAAAATTACCTGTCTTACAACAGAAAATAATAAGAATTTTGGATTTACTTATCTTTTCCTGTCATGTGATAATTCTCAGCATAAATCAAGTCATTACATTGAAAACAGAAAAGACCTAACAAAAAAATTCTGGGTTGATAATTTCCAGTTGGGAGTTTTACATTAAAAAGGTATCACTGGCAAAATTGATAAGAGAGATACTTGAAAAATAATCCCTCCCTTAATAAGAATGGATTAAGTCTTCTAATGGTACCAAAATGTCTTCTGACTGAAAAGGGTAGATCTCTGTCTGAGTTCATCAGCACAAAATAACTTACCAAGAAATTTAATGTTATCAAACATCCAAGAGACCTTAACAAAAAATGTAGCCTTAATATCATCAAACATTCTTTAGTTATCTGTTGATTTCCTGTCTTGTAAGCAGAGCTGATTGAATCGTGGATTTTTCATTGGCAAAATCATAAAAAAATTGATAACTTTGTACCAAACAAAATATCTCATTTGTACTGAAATTAATATATTGTAACATATTTGAGAGTATTTATTTATAGATATATGTAAAGACAATGTGTTGGACCAGTTAAAATGATATTGCAGAAGTAGCATAACTTAAAAATGTTACATAAACTTTAGTCTAAAAATTCCTTTTATATTTGTAGTTCTGAATTTTTTTCTGGACATTCCAATGTTTTTAAAAATAGTAGCTCAGGTCCATCTCATCAATCTTTAAAGAGGAAATAAATATTTGCTGTTGTTTGTAGCCTAAATGAAAAATTCAGGATATGTATTTCTATCCTTTGTATGAGGATGATTATTATGGCTAGTTTTTTATTCCCAGCAAATCATTAGCTGAGATCAGCAATACCCTGTCTTGAATGTACAGCACAGTTTCAATTTTAGTATAGCCAAAAGGAATTACACATTATTTCTGTAAACTAAAAGGATTTTAAAGGGCTATTACACCAGCTGAACTTGATGTCATATTCTCCATCTGCTATGGCAGATGCTTCATTCTAATGTGAATATTAAAGTCAATCTGAAAAAAAAATTTTGTAATTCTAAGAAACATTCAGAACACGAAGGGAAGATGCTGCAGTTTTTCGATGATGTGTATGTATGGTGGGTTGATCCTGGCTGGATGCCAGGTGCCCACCAAAGCCACTCTATCACTTCCCTCCTCAGCTGGGCAGGCGAGACAAGATACAATGAAAGGGTCATGGGTCAAGATAAGGACAGGGATATCATTCAGCAATTACCATCATGGGCAAAACAGACTCAACTTGGGGAAATTAAGTTAATTTACTGCCAATCAAATCACAGCAGGGTAATGAAAAAACAAAACCAAATTTTAAAACACTTTTCCCCCACCCCTCCCTTCTTTCTGGGATCAATTTTACTCCTGAATTTCTCTATCTCCTTCCCCCTTTCCAGTCTGTCCACATCTTTCTTGAACTGTGGAGACCAGAACTGGTCACAGTACTCCAGGTGTTGCCTGACCAGTGCTGAGTAAAATGGGATAATCACGTCTCTATCTTCACTAGTAATCCCCCAGCAGACGCAGCACAGTATCTGATTTGCCTTTGTTGCTGCAGTGGTGTTCTGCTGACTCATGTTCAGCTTGTTGTCCACCAGGACGCTCAGGTCCCTTTCAGTAAAGCTGTTCCCCAGCCACACAGATCCTATCCTGTACTGGGCTCTTTGGTTATTCTGTCCCAGGTGCAGGACTTAGAACTTGTTTTTGTTAAACTTCATATTGTTCTTTCCTGCCCACTCTTCCAGCCTGTCGTCTCTGTACAACGGCTCTTCCTTCTGACAGATTTACCTCACTGGGTGGTGAGTTTGGTGTCCTCAGCAAACTTGGTGAGGGTGCTTTCAGCCTCATCAGCCAGGTCCTTTATGAAGATGTTGTACAGTGTGGGACTTAGCATCGTTCCCCGGAGGCCCCAGCTTGTGATGGGTTGCTAGCCCGAGTAAAAACCTTTGATCAGCACCCTTAGGGTACAGCCTGTTAGCCAATTCCCTACGCATCTCGTGGACCATCCATCCAATCCGTATCTTGCCAGTTAGTCCAGAAGAAGGCTACGAGAAACACTGTTGGATGCTTTGCTGACGTCCAGGTGAACAACACCCACTGCTCTCCCCATGTTGACAGAAGATATTACTTAGTTGTAGAAAGTGACCAGGTTAGTCTGGCATGACCTAGCCTTGGTAAATTTGATATCTAGAGGGGGCTGAAATTATATTTATTTATGGCATTAATGAACTCTGAACAAAAAAGCTTTGCAAACAAAATAAAAAAGAATTAAATATGTCTTTTTTTTGTTACATTTTATTACTATTACCAAATTTCTCAAAAGAAAACAATGAGAAAAAAAGAGCTTGGGTTTCTGATATTTTTGTGATACCTGTTTTCACTGATGGTTTCAGTGAAATTACACTTTTTGAAGAACTGTCAAGAGTAAAGGTCAGTTCTGGAGTATGTCCTTTTTCAAGAGACCAGTTTCGATACCCATCTCTTTACAGTTACACTTTTAGTCTTTGGGAAGAACATATGCATTAATCTACTGACCATTAGATGATGGGTAAACTGTGCCTTCCAGGAGTGCTGGGTTGACTCTGCAGGTCTACAGCAACTGCCATGTACTCCTAGTAATTCCATCACTGCCAGATTGACCAGAAAATTTGATGCGGACATGCCTAGGTCTTCAACATATTAGGTGGGCCGATAGCCACCCTTAGAGAATTCTAAAAAATATTAGTATTTTTCACAAACATCGACAAATTTTCCAGGGAAAAAAAAATATGCACGGTAGTGACTATTATTTCAATATTTTTGTTATTTTTTTAACTTGCACAAATATAAATCAGATAGCATAACTTTGCTACTGAAAATATAGAAACAAAAGAGATAGACATTCATAATTCTAGTAGTGTAGAAAACTGTTTTGATGTCAACATATGTTCATAAACATATTTATCCACCTCCTTTCATTTTCAGTGAAGTGCAGATTCTTGTCACTATTGTGAAGAGGAGTTTCTTTGACCACCTTGGATTTCTCAAAAGAGCTGTTGTGCCTGTCTCTGCTGCCCTGCCCAGGCCATAATCAGTCTTATTCAATTAGTCAGCTACTATTCAAAGTTTCAGAGGCAGCTGCAAGGTGTTGCACAGATAGTGGAAAAATAGATGCATAAAAAAGTTGCATAAGAGTGGAAAAACTAGCTGCACATGGCCTGGGCGAGCATACGGTCTGCTGGATCAAGATCTGGCTGTCTGGACGGTCCCAAAGAGTGGTGGTCAATGGAGTTAAATCCAGCTGGCGGCCGGTCACAAGTGGTGTTCCCCAGGGCTCAGTGTTGGGACCATTTCTGTTTAACGTCTTCATTGATGATCTTGATAATGACATAGAGTGTATCATCTGTAAGTTCGCAGATGACACCAAGTTAAGCGGGAGTGTTGATCTGCATGAGGACAAGGAGGCTCTACAGAGAGGCTTAGATAGGTTGGATTGATGGGTCAACATTAATGATATGAGCTTCAACAAGACCAAGTGCCAGGTCCTGCACTTGGGTCACAACAACCCCATGCAGCGCTACAGGCTTGGGGAAGTGTGGCTGGAAAGCTGCCTGGCGGAAAAGGACTTGGGGGTTCTAATTGACAAGCGGCTGAATATGAGCCAGCAGTGTGCCCAGGTGGCCAAGAAAGCCAACGGCATCCTGGTTTGTATTAGAAACACTGTGACCAGCAGAAGTCGGGAGGTGACTGTGCCCCTGTCCTCAGCACTGGTGAGGCCACACCTGGAGTATTGTGTCCAGTTTTGGGCACCTCAATACAAGAGAGATATCGAGGTGCTGGAGCGGGTGCAGAGGAGGGCAACGAAGCTGGTGAAGGGCCTGGAGAATAAATCGTTGATTTATTACAAGATTGAGGGAGCTGGGACTGTTTAGTCTGAGGAAGAGGAGACTGAGGGGAGACCTCATCACTCTCTACAACTACTTGAAAGGACATTGTAGAGAGGTTGGTGCTGGTCTCTTCTCACAGGTAATTAATGACAGAACAAGAGGGAATGGCTTCAAGCTGCAGCAGGGTAGGTTTAGACTGAACATTAGGAAAGAATTTTTCACAGAACGAGTGGTCGGGCATTGGAACAGGCTGCCCAGGGAGGTGGTTGAGTCACCATGCTTGGATGAGTTTAAGAGTCATTTAGGTGTGGTGTTGGGGGATATGGTGTAGGGGAGAACTTTGTAGAGTAGGGTAGATGGTTGGACTCGATGATCCCAAGGGTCTTTTCCAACCTGAATGATTCTGTGATTCTGTGATTCTATGTTCAGAGCACTGAGGAAAATATAAGTAACATAATCTATTCATTAGATGTTACCCTTATGTTCATCACTTGACAATAAATTTTAAAACTTCAGCTATGATGTTTACAATACCTTACAAGCTCATTACAATATTTAGGATAACTGTAGATTTTCTTGAAATCCGCATACATAGCAGTCCAGTATACTGCTGATTCTGAAGGGTTGTTTACTAGCTTCAGAGCTATGATTTCGTGCTTTAATAATCCCCTGGAATCAGAACAGGCTTTTCTCAGGGTCTTCATGTGTGACCCTTTTAAACATTTATACACTGTAATCCAGTCCTTTTTCATCCTTGAAGAAAGAGTGAGCATATTCAGCACTTGAAACCTTTTCTAATAGGACTCCTAATCCCCAGATAAAACTTGTAGCCCACACACACACCAACAGTTCTGTCTAATGTTGCAAACATGCCAGACCTTGGCTTCTGATAAGTTGTGTAACTGAACCATCTAAACCATAAACATAACTAGTCCCTCTGCTTATGCACCTTAAGTCCTTAATAGACTGTTTTGAACAATCTTTATATATGCACTTTCTATCATCATTAAACTATATCATTATTTTGTTACCACTGTTACCTATTTTATTGCAGCTTACTTCTTTCATTTTTATTAATCTAAAATAGACATAGTGTATTAACATTAAATTTTCTTCCCGTTTGTGGTGGGTTATCTGTGGTTAACATCCAAAATCCCACCAAACTGCTTGCTTTAGCAAGACCGGGGAGAAAATAGGAAAGAAAGAGCAAGAAGACAGGCAGATCACTTACAAATTACAGCACTGTCATGGGAAAACCAGACTCAACTTGGAGAAAATTTACTTAATTTATTGACAGTTAAAAGAAAATTTAAAGAAAATTTAAAGAAAAGACTAATTTAGGTAGTGGGAAACAAAAAGACGTTAAAACAATGCCTTTCCTTCTCCCTTTCCCAGGCTCAACTTCACTCCTCCCCCCTCCATTAGAAATGCAGGGAGATAGAGACTGGAGGGTGACAGTCAGGATGTGGTGGTTTCTCTCTTCTGCTCCTTCTTCCTCACACTTTTCCTTTGCTCTGGTGTGGGCTCTCCATGGGCAGAAGTTCCTTCAGGAATATCATCTGCTCACATGTCGTCCTCCACCAGCTGCACAGGTATCTCTGCTCCAGCGCCTGGAGCACCTCCTCCTCCTTCTCTCACCTTGGTGCCTGCAGGGTTGTTTCTCTCACTTGTTTGCTCACTCCACACTGCCTGCCCAGAATTTTGGCCTTTCTAAAACACGTTTTCCCAGAGAGACCACCAGCTCATCTGCAGGGCTCAGCTGTGCCCTGTAGTGGGTCTATTGGAGCTGGCTGGAACTGGCTGTGTCCGGAATGGAGCAGCCCTCTCAGAGGGTCCCCTGCTGCTCCCCTGGCTGGGCACTGACACCCCGTGCAACGTCTATACCTGCAATCCCAGTGAACCTCTAAGGTGTTAAATTTTGCAGAGTGCAGTTCTTGCTGAGAGAGTCAATTCGTAGATATACCCTGCAAACATTGCGAAAAACTTCAAATTAAGGTAGGTATTCACAGCTTCCCAACAGTTACCTGAAACTGGAACTTCTGATGATTCTCCACTGACAATATACTGTTACAAATGACACTGTTAATTTTCAGATTTATTGTATTGCAAAACCAAAAATTGCAAATCTTTCAAAGGTTATCTGTGAATGAAATTTACTTAAATTAGTAAGGGAGGTTTATATGTTGTCCTTTTTCATATTTTTCATTTGCAGGACCTCAATGTCTCTTTACTAAGGATTGAATTTTAGCATATTTTGTTTCTCTCTTTACAGGAGTCACTGTGCACACATTGTGTGTATTCTTATAGAGGTGAAACACTCCTGCCCAGGAACACATGCAGAGTGTGCTATTCCACACAGTAAAAGGGTTGATCTTTGCTAGAAAATGTTATTTGCTCAAGTAAATAAAATAAATGAAAATGCAGGCAGGAAATACTTTATAGAAAAATTATCAATGCCTGTGAAGCCATCTGCTCCTGCTGACATTGAAGACTTCTGAACTAGGCTATACAATTATTGAATGTGAACATATATACAACATCCAATTGCCATGTTCTCTTTAGGAAACGTATTGTTGGTGGATAACATATACTAAATGTCAGAAAAAAAGGAGAAAAATAAAAATAAAAATTTAAATACCAGTGCTTAGGGAAAGACCTTGGTTGACCTCCCTGGAACAAGTCCTCTTCTTTTCACAGAAGAACTAGAAATTAATGATTAGTGATCGTGAGCACTTGCATGTTACTCCAATAGCTTTCGGAAGAAATGCTTGTTACAAATAAGGCTAGTTTGTTTGGGTTTTTAAACTATTCCTTTTAAAATCTTGTTGTAACAATACAGATGAAAACTGAAAATAATTGTCCATGTGCAGTAGGTATCCATTCAATGTGGATTAGGCTGAAAGTGGCAGGCTACTGGTGAATTTCTGTTATAAAAGAGAGGACTTTCTTTTGGGTTAAGAAAAGTAAGTGGCGAAACGGCATTTTATTGTAAAACTCTGATCTTAGCCACCTGTATGTCAAATTCCCATTGCTTATAAAGGCATGAAGATTTACAAAGCATAGTGGAGTTCTCTGAGGGGAAATTCTGTTTGTTGGGTTGTGTAATGAAACACTTGAACTTTGTGTTTGAAGCCTGTGAGCAAATGCTTCTGATCTGGCATATATATTTATGTTCAGCTGATGACTAATAAGGTGAAAATATTCTTATATCAATGTTTCTGTTATTCATTGATTTGGATATGAAAAGAGACCTTTACTGTAATCTCACATGACAACAGCACTTTTATGCAATAGTTTCCATATTGGACCCTATAGTGACATGGGGAATTTTGTAGAATTTCCATGCAGCTTACCCACGTTTGATTAATGGCACAAACTCAAACCAGTATGATAAGAAATCAGAATGATCAAGTTGCGCATAAATCTAAACTACTTGATTTTGTTATTTCAGATTTGAACCTCTCTGCATTCCTTGCAATGCTTCTTTCTTATGTTGTATTTGAAATCTGAATTGTGAGATTTAGACAAGGGCCTACGTGCTACCTAGAGTACAGCCATTTCCTGGTATATCTGTGATGAACACTAACATCTAATGGAAAAAGAGACTGTAGACTTGTAGCTCCCTGAATACGGTGTAACCTTTACAGCAACAGCCCACAGGCTTTGTGCTAAGCTCGCAACATAGACCTAAGGGTTTACCTAGAATTGGACTACATGAAAGCTTCTTTAAGGTTGTTTAGCTGTAACAGCTGTCTAAGAAAGTGACTGTTCTCTCATTTGCTTTAGCTTTTGCTTAGCATTTTTCAATTGCATGGTATAACATCTATTGTTATATATACCTTTTGTAAATAATAGATAGCAATAACACACAGCTATGCTGTGTAGAATACATTATTTATGACCCTGGAATAAAAACGCAGTGTAGAGTAGTACAGGGGATTATAACAAAGGCCTTGAAAGAGTGGGCACAAAATGTTACCGGACTCCTTAAAACTATAAGCAATTTTCCAGTGGTTAAAAATCCATTATTAAATAAATGCTTCTTTGGGAGTTGGGTAAAACAATTTGAGGAATAACAATAGCTACTGTATGCAAAATATCATATATACCAAATTTGGATTTGGATCATGGAATTAGAGGGCAATGAAGAAAGAATAAAGTGTAGGGCATGGTAGAAAATGTCAGAAAATAATCCCAAATATATACCAGCGTGAAGAGGAATGAATCTTCACCATCAACTCCACACTCCTTTCAGTGTCTTAGGATGCTGATGACTCAATACAAATTTCCTCCAGACTGAGGCCGCCAATCCTGGAACCCAGTAGAGCAGTGGAAAGGGCTAGAAAGCGTGTGTAGTAATTTTAACTGTCATATTATTGGGACTTTTTATTTAGTAGTAACATTTTGTTGCTTTTTCTGTAGTAGTTAAATCTGGATTGACAAGAATTCTTTGATGATAGTATTTCAGTTAGACTGTCAATAAATTATTGTATTTCTATATAATGTATATTCCTTTAGGCTACATAAACCGCCCAAGTTTAAGAGCAACAAATGATGAGAATTTAGGCAAGTCAAGATGTAGTCTGGATGCAAAAGGAACAAAGACAGACTTAAAGCCAGAGAGATTCAGACTAGAAATCTGTGATGATCCTACATACCTGGAAATTTTTCAAAGAGGAATAGAACACTTTCTAATTCCCTAAATTATCTAAGAGCTTCTCATTCCATGCTTCCTCAACTGTATATATGGCATGAGTTCTGCCTGGCATTATATGTCAGACCATTAACTTTTCATACAAAGCAACGTTCAAGGCCAAGCACAAGCAACAAACCTTACAGAAAGGTCATGAAGGTCAGAATTCTCACACATCTCAGACTTGGTTTTTTGTATTATATCTATCATTGTAATTTAATCTAACATTGTGACAAATTCAAGAGTTGCTGAAGTGTTCAGAAAGTTTAATTAACATATTTATTCCTATTGCCTTCTGTGTATTTCTAGTCTACATTTTCCCACACTGTTTGCGATTTTAATCAGAAAACTGAAAAATTGGGAAATAGATTAACAGCATATAAACTGTTTTCTCTTTAATTGCCCCATGATATTGTAATTTAAAGACAGTGTGTAATATCTGTCTGAACGGCACAGGCCTGTTGGAGTTACATTTGTAGGACAAAGAACTACTTACACCCTGAAAAAAAAGCTAAATTGGTGAGGAATGCTGTAGCCAAAGTGTTCATCTTGATAATATCACTACAGACAACTGATTTTCTCTTCCCAAAACTGAATTTCACTCAGCTGCTCAAAATCAATTGATTTTATTGTTCCTAAATCAAGCCAACATCCCAAAAGTCAATTATATGGTTATTGAAAGCTCTTCAGTGAACCCCATTTTAAGGCACAGACTACCATAAAAATGCTAGGTAATGGATCTGAGCACACCCAGCAACACAGAAAAAAAGGTTGCAAATCTTGGTAATATCTAACAGCTGATTTTACCACTTTGCAGTTCAGCCACTTGGAGGGAATAACCCAGTTTGGATTTAGTGAGTCACTGTTCAGGCAATCCACTGTGCTAGCCCTGAGCCAGGGGCAGGCAAACTGAAAAATAGTGCAATTCACAACCTAAATTTTTAATCACCATGTTTCAGTTTAGTCTAATAAGGGCTTTGAAGTTCTGTAACTGTGTGGACACACTTACTCACCCCATTCCCCCAGGTTAAATACAGTACAAACTAGGGCATTTTAATACATTATAGAAGAATTTTGCCAAAATAAACCCAAGTAGAGTAGCATCATGATTATTAAGTATTCTTTTTTTATTTACATGTAAAAAAATATTAAATTATTTGCAATATCAGAGAACAGGGGCTTAAAAAGTAATCCATTCCAGAAAATAATGTTTTTACAGTTTTATGAAAAAGACGATAAATCAGTCATGATGACAAACTCTAGTGATTTGCACTAATGATTTCTTTTTCCATTTTTCATTTGGTAAACTTCAGTGGTTATGAAAATGAAGAATTGCTCTCCTCTGGGCAAGCAACTAATTAATACACACAGACTGGTCCTTAGCAGTAAATCCTTCTTTCAACATCTAGTCAAGGCTCCGGTAGGGATACCTTGCCACTTGTTTCCCCCTCTATGATTTTTCAAAAATGTTGTAGTAATACCACAAGGAATTTCTGGCAGCTTATCAAATGTCTATGTAAAGTTTGAGATTTTTTTCTTGATTTCATGGAATTGTTGGATCACTGAGTTGTATATTAGCCACTTGCCACCAGACCTGAAGATGTGTCATTACTAATTAATGCTACTGCCAATGTTTGCCTGCCATACTTTCCTCAATGACTAGAGGTAGGAATAACAGGCATTTATAACTGATGATTCTTGAAATGGAGTGAAATGGAACTGCAGTGTACAATTCTGCTACCTAAATATCCTGTTGAAGCTCTGACTTTCCTGTGAAGACTGAGTTATAGGACTGTCCTGCAAATTCGGTCATTAAGTCACTTCCACATGGGTTTTGGAAGCAGAACGTAAGTTTCTTAATAGGAGGGAGACGTCTAGATGTTTTTAACATTCCTCAACTAATGTGTTGCAAATTGCATATGGGGAGGCTACCCTAAAAGGAATTTACTTCAGCATATAATAATTCTTAAAACTAAACAAATAACAACAACAAAAAATCATATTTTATGACAGCTTGTGAATACTCTCTGACTCCCAGTCAGAGGGTTCTTCTCGTTCTAAATGTTCTTCTTGTTCTACTTCATAACGCCCCTACAAATAAAAGACTTAAAGTTACCTTTCCTCCCCATGGGCCAAACAATCTTCCCTAGGTGAAAAATAAACAGGACTATCTGAAAGCTATGTCTTTTTCAGTTAATCAGATGCTTGTATGACTGTTAATAAAGATTTAGATATTAGGAGTTTTGATTTTCTGAATATCTTTCCCAATATGGGACGGATTCAGGTTATTTTCTTTTACACAAGGGTTACCAGGTTTTCTAAATCAAATACTCACTTATTAGACTTGCTGAGCCTTTAATCCTAGTCTCTAAAGAGTAGGGACTTCTGTTTGTTTTTTTTATTTTTCTGGCAATCTGTTTGTGCTTCACATACTCTCAGTCTCTGAACACAACAGTCCCTTCTGATGTCTTTGATGTAGTTTCCAAAAGAGAAAAAGGAAATTCAGGGTATCAAACTATGCAGCACAATATTTTGAAGCTTAATAAAGAAACAAAAATCTACTTAGAGGTCATTCAATCTATAATAGTTTTTCTCTGAGTTAGAAATACTTCTCTCTTCATTCTTTTAACTTCGATCTTTTTAATATTACACTGTGTTGTTTGCCTTGGTCTTGCATTCAGATTTTCTGAATACTCAAATATTTTACAAAAGTAAAAGTTGTATGTCCATTTGATGGGGAGAGAGAGAATCTCAAAATCAAAAGAAACATACCAAATCAGTTCTTGCTTGTAAGAGCAATAGTAATATTTTGTTTATTCAGAAGAAGCTAAAAAGTATAAAAGAAGTTTTAAATGGAACTCAGAATTTTAAAATTCAATTCAGGGACATATTAAAATCAGCAAAAGAATTTCTTATACCTTTGCCCTTTAGCTGGGATGCTGATGGAATAAAGTGAGGAATAATTAGGTAAAAAAATGGTATTGTCATATTCTAGGCTTTTTTCTTCTGTCTTCTGCACAGGTGCTACTTTGGGTTTCTACTAACCTCACAACCACAAAAACAGTGATGCGATGGTTGTTCTTTCATGTATTTTTGCAAGATCATTTCTCATTGCATGCCTGCCAAATTACCCATTCCACATCTAATTCCATTGCTCTCAGCCAATATTTAGGGTGCAAAAGGAAATGAGTATCATTCCTTAAATGCATGGATATACACCTGTATACACAGCACATGCAAAGTTCTCTAGGATTCAGCTTTCCATGTGTGCAACTTAGCACTTAGGACTAGTAACTGGTTAAACTTTCTTGCCAGAAAAGTTGTTCTGTGGACTTGTCCTGAAACCACAAGAGGCTACAACAAATAAAACCTTTGTCATTCCTTTGTTGGACTGAACACCTCAGTAATGTAGTTTTACCTAGTGTGTTAGTTCAACTATATATGTGTAGATTTCAGCATCGTTTTGAACTGCTTCAGTCCAAAATTTCAAGCTGATAAAACTCTGCTTAGCAGTTGCATGGCCCTAGGCAAATAAACTGACTTTTGCTTTTGAGCTGAAATTTCCTCCTGCACTTGTAGTCTTGCCTCTGATTCACCATGAAATATAAAATATGTGACCAATAAAATTACCATACTTGAAAAAAAAGCTTTTCAAGGAAAAGCCATACAATAATATTATACCTCAGTATTTATTGTCTTTACTTTCCTTTTTAGCTTGCAAGATTCAGTGTTTCACCTCTGATTTTCCAGAACTATGTCTTCAATATTTCAATATGGACTTTATGAGGTAGAAGGGATGTTCCACCTTTTTTATGAATTGGATGATAGTGCAGTACTGTAGAAGTGTGCAATTGTAATGAAGCTGGAATACAGAAAAAGCAAGAGGCAGCTTGGTGACTTTGTAACCTGTCAGCTTGGACAGTCAGACCTTAACAAGCAGACAGATTTTAGTTCCTAAGTTCGTATATATTTTTTTTTATTTATTTATTTTTTATTTTTTTTAATAAAATACTTCTTTAATGGGAACACTATAAAATCCTGGGACCAGGAACCGCATCTCTGAAGTCCTTCCTGACTCTGCCACATTCATTTATAGAGTTCTGAATTTCTCTGCCTTCCTCTGCCTTCCCTTTTGCACAGGGAACCAGAACACCAAAACCAGAGCTTTGGATATCCCTATGGGGATTCTCCTTCCTTTTTCCATTTCCATCTTTTTTTTTTTTTTCCTTTTTTTTTCCCTTTTCAGATATGGAGTACTGCGGTGAGGAGAACGTTGTTACTTACAAATGCATGGGAGATGTGTATGTGTGGAGTTCAGGCCTTTGAAAATTTTAAACCATATTCAATTTCTAACATTGGCTCTTCTTTTCAACAAATTTGGCAATTTAATAACATGGTCATATCAGTTCTCTGGTGCAAGTTTGTTATAATCAGCCCTGGATTTATGAGGGACGATGGCAATTTTGACTCCTATTTGTAAACATAAAGCTGTCACAGCAGCAACAGTTTTCGTCTGACTTTTGAACTCCAAGATCAGATGCAGGGAGCCAAAGAGAATCGGTGTGTCTGGAGCAAGCTGAGTAACACGTGCTTTTCCTTCCTGCACTTCACAGTGACATGGTACAAGACAAGACATCAGGGCTGTAATCACCTGTTCTTGACAGGCTGACAAATATTTGAAATTACTGTAAGCGGGACACATCTTCAACTGGCATGTGACAGAGTCTCTCCATTAAGGTTTACATAATGGTGTTCATTTATACAAGCTGATAATACGGCCAAAACATACATTTCAGCTTTTCTTTTTCTGTCAAGTCCAAGACCTCACAAAGAAGCTGAAAAATTTGGCCTCTTTGTGTGAGGCAGGAAAGCAAAGGCAAAAGCTTTGTCTTGTTTTATATTCTGGTTTTCACTTGAGTGAATATGAGTTTTTAAACTTAGAGTTGCATATGTGCATTTCTAGCCCATGCTCTTACACACACATAGGTGATAGACTTTCCCAACAGAAAAGCCATTGAATACAAACAGAAAGTAATTACCAGTAGATGTTGTGGGTTTTTTTTAGGGACAGATAAAGCCACGTCTCTTTCACATTATGATGTGCATCTCTTGGGAAGTGAGGCTTATTCAATTTTATTATTTTTTTTAAATGGCTAAATTCAATGCTCCAAAGAGAAAATGGAAGCCATGCTTAAATTATGAGAAAAGGTGTTTTGGAAAGTGTTTTAAAAAGGGCTTAATATAGATTCATCAACAGAGCACTAACTGTGTACGTTGGGATGCCTAGAATAATAAAAAAGGTGGTCTCTCATTTTTATGCAATGAAATATTGAGTAAAATGGTGACTTATTATCACAGTAACCCAGGATTGATATATAGGGTAATCCATCAACCTGGATATTGACAAATTCTGGACGAGTGATTCATGTATTACCTCCCCTCTGTTTTGCTCTGTTTTCCAATATAAAGTAGTCTCCTTTATTAGTCATTATCTTTACGCTGTTGTGCTTTAATACTGCCTCCATTTTTTCACTACAATTCCCAAAAGTCAATTTGCATTTAAGGAGTGAGACTTCTGGCTGTTCTCTGCTTTCAGTTCTTCATTCCTTCTGTTTGACTGCAGGTTTCATTCAAAGACTCCAGCTGGGCTGCAGCTTGTTCCTGCTGCTTACTGGGACAGTAGTCGTGTCCACAGTGTCCAAGTCTTGATGTTGCATTGATTCTTTCCTTTGTAACCACATCCATTATATGTTGTTTGGTTCTTTTAATGGCTGACTGTGTAGAACTTACCAGTCACTTGTGACTTATTTAACCGCTGAAGGTCTAAAGCTATTCCTACTTAGATTTGAAAATGGTGCAGTGTGATAGGATTAGATCTGTAGAAGCAAGTAGTTGCTAGGGAATTTTTATTGTACCCTTTGAGGAGAACTGAACACATGTTTGTGCTTAAATATGTGTATAAATAAATGAATAAACAATGCTTTTGAAAGAGGCCTACCACCATAAGTGGTTCTACAGAGTCTGCTAAGATGCGTCATGAGCCAATTCCTTGCATACGCTTGCACCAGCACCAGTCCTGTGAGCTTTGGCATGGAGTGCCTCAGCCTGGCCTTGGGTCTCTAAACAGCATTGCAGCTGCAGTCCTTTGACAGCATTGGAATTGGGTGTTCTGCCCTCTTTCATTCCCTGGTCCCTCATCTGTGCCCTTCTGTGGCTGCTGCTTCCCTGCCAACACCCTGATTCGAGTGGCGCCAGTTACATCTGGCCCAGGGGTGTGGAAAGAAATTTCAGTGTAGTTATATTTCAGTGACCTAGAAAGGTATGAGGGAGCCGTCAGATGTGCATTAGACTTCTTAGTGCCTTGATTTATTGATAGTCCACAGTCACAGCCAAGGAATACCTAGTTATTCTATTAATTAAAGTCACACAGTTCACAGCTAGTTAAATAAAACAGAAATTCAACACAATAAGAAACCCTAAAAAGGTAATCACTGTTTATAAACGAGAGATAAAGTGGAAGCAAAGCTACACAGACTACTGCCACTAGTACTAAGACAGAAAGACACCCTCATCTTTCCTTCTGTCATTTTCTCACTCTCGTTTTCTTTCCCCAATTTCCCGAGCTGCCTTCTTCCCGAAGACTTCTGTTCTTCCAGAGAAGGCGAAGGTTTCAATCTGTGATTGCACCTGAAATCTCAGGATGTCTCTATTAGGAAAAATTCCTACATCTGTCTGAGAATCTACGTGTTAGATAAAAGTCACCTAGACCTATGTATTAAAAAAATTCAATTTTCAGTTCTAAACACTCAGATTTATATCAAATTTCTCAGTCAAAGGTTAAAAGCATTTATGATTTCAGATCACCTTTCAAGGAAAAAAAAAAAAGTGCATTTTATATTTTTTCCTAACGTCTCAGAGGATTTTGTAACGTACACTACCAGATGACAATCATTACCTTATGTCTTGGACCCTGCTTGTACAAAAATGCTTGTGAACTGTGTTTGTCTTTTCTCAATTTTCCATCTATGCAGAGGTGTACAATGAAAGCAAATCCACCTGTGTTGGTCTCTTTTTGGTGTTTGCACTTTAATTTGTATTAATTTGGCATGACATATAATTGCAAGTTAATTATAGGGAAAGGATAATCTAATTCAAATGGATGGATCACATGATGGTTTTAAAATCATCTAAGTTCCAACACAAAGACTTGAGATTTGACAAACTGTATTGTAATTATGATTGCTAGTACTTATGCTAATTGTACTAAAAACTTTCAGCTTCCAAGCCTTTAAAATAATTATATAGCTGATTATATGGATTTAAGCCTAAGGTTTTTGTCTGATTAATGGTTGCCTAGATAATGACACACTATAACATAATATATAAACCTCTGAGAAGGTTTGTCCAGTTACAGGAGTGGAGAAGGGAGAAGGAGATATATATTGAGATCTTTCTTCTTTTGTTTTTAAAAAGCCTGCATTATAAGGTGGGATTTTTCAAGGCTGTTTAAAGGGATTTTTACAGTGCTTAGAAGGGGACAGAGACAATCAATATGTGTGTGGTTCTGTGACTGAAGCAATACAGCCATATCACGCTTGCTTTCTGCTTAGGCTAATTAGCATTGTGGAGATATAAAGCTCATTCTCTTTTGATGCTATACTGCTCTAATGCAACTATGCATTTTAGAATTCCCCATTCAAAGTACTGCTCAGTGCATCAGTATGTATTGCATTATGTGGCCATGTCAGCCCTCTTTACAACATAACCTTTAATAGGGTGAAAAAAAATAGCTGATAACACATTCTTTTCAAAGAAAGCATCCCCAAGGCTGTAGGCACTTCTGAAAACCTCAGGATTTCTCACTCCAATGATACCTGTTCTCATTAATTAATCCAAATATGTTCCCAGTGTGACTAAGATGTTTGCATCCAATATTTAGGCACTGATGAGCTCTGCCCAACACTGCTCAACTGCCACCTAACCCTTAATTTATACCATTGACCGTTGTCATTGTTTGGGCTGGACTGACCACTGGAGTTTGAGTAGCAGCAGGACTCATCCGCAGAGCAGCTGGAGTAGTGGCAGTGCATGTCGTACAACACCCACTCCTGAATCGAGATTTAATAAGAAACCACCCCTGCAACCCATGCAGGAAAATCGACAATAAAATCATTATTTTAAGAGAGTAACAATCATTTCCAAAATCCAAAATGTTTCCATCGCCTAACTCTAATGGTGTCAATTTGCCATGAGCATTAAAGGGTGAAGTAAACTTTCCCAAGGTAAAATTAAAAGTGTAATTCATAATAGAATCTATTACGTGATGCCCAAGGTATGCAAGTGAAGTAGTTATCTACTCAATCACAGTATGGATCAGAATTAAGCACAACAGCAGAATAGCTGGAATACCTATTGGTCAGGTTGGGGGTCACCTGTCCTGTCCACTCCTCCTCACAGGTGTGACCCTCTATGCTTTTCCACTTCCAGCCCTCCAACAGGGCAAATAACAAAGTTAGCTGACCTTGGTTGTTATAGCAATATGTATAAGCAAGACCTTCTCTGCATACCATTCCTTGGCATAAATTATAAATAATCAGGTCTTATCACTCTGGGAGCAGACTACAGTCCTAAAAATATGCTGCTAATTTCAAAGAGTTATGTTAACTAGAAGCGGCTTAGCTGAAAAATAAAATTACTGAACAGAAAATCAGTTCTGTTTTACCTCAAACCCGGACAATCATAAGCAATTTTTCCAGGTACCTGACACTACTCATTTTGCTGAGTTCTAAGTCATAGATAACTTGCTCATCTTTCTGTACCTGTGGGGTTTTTAGCAGACTAACTCTGTGAGTTACATGAAGAGTTTAAACTCTGCTGAGTTTCACAAGACAGCAGGACACCAAGGTCCCTTTGTAGTTTTAGCTAAGGGAATTTCTGAGACAGATAAAAAAATTTGCATTTTTTTAAAATTTTTTCCCCTCTTTCATACAGCTAAAGGAGTTGTCAACATACGTTGTGACATATCATCACAGAACTGATATGATAATACTATTGTTTATGTAAACATATGATTCCACTTATAAATGAAAACAAATTGTCCTGATGACTAATCAGGGATGAATTTCATCACATTAATGTGTCAATGATGTTCATTTGTGTGGTATTGACTAATATAGTAAATATTTGTCTTTTTTGGTCAGTAATGTATATGTTCCACCTGTGTTGGTCTCTTTTTGGTGTTTGCACTTTAATTTGTATTAATTTGGCATGACATATAATTGCAAGTTAATTATAGGGAAAGGATAATCTAATTCAAATGGATGGATCACATGATGGTTTTTAAAAAGTCTTCTCTATCACACACAGATGTTCCTTCTATTGTAGAGGTTACAAAATAAACCTTTTTGAAAAATGATTCCTTCCTCTACAGCCAAAGTTTGAACACAATCCACCACTTTCTGGCAACTTGTGGATTAGACATGTTCTCAGACAGATTGCTTTGTAAAAAATATAAACCAAAAATCCTCTCCAGAATTTCATGCTGGCCATCTGCTTCTGATTTCTGCTTTTTGTTTGCTTCTTTCCTTGTTTGTAATACCCAGTTTATAAGGTCTTCTACATCCCTTGCATTTTCTAGAACAAGTCTTTGTGTGAATTTATTCTTGCATTATTTCTTCTTAGACTGTATTTTAAAATTCAATAAATAATAAAAATTAAGGAACACATGCAAGCATCTTGCAAATACTTTTTAAAAAATTACTCTTGCTATGGTTATTTGTATTGCTTGGCAGAAGAAGGTGATTTTTTTGGTGCAATCTGGTATGTTAGATTTGACTGAAGAAAGCAGTAACCTAAAATAAGTTTCTATCACTTAAAATTAACAGTTGTTGGAAGAACAAACCTGCCATTCCTCACTTTCTTCATGCTACAATATTTTAATGAATCTTTATCTCAATGGCTGTAACCTTCTAATTTGGTTATACTATTAGCTCTTAATAGAGGAAATATTTTAAACCAAGATCATGAATATGTGATAGTGGTTCACTAAAATGTATCAACTTCTGAGCTTTAATGAAGTCTATTGATTTTTCCTTTTTTGAAATTTTTATAAAGAAATGAAAGTTTAAGGACTAAAAGTTCTTAATAATTTGATATTATGGAAGAATTACTTATTGATGAATATCAGAAATAGGTCATGATCCATAAAGCTCTTTGTTCACATATGAAACACTGGTGTGATGAAATATATATACGAAAGATTTTCTTTTTCTTCTTAACAAAATTTACTGTCACTTATTTGACTCTCAAAAATGCCACAGAACTGGCTAGACATGTTCCTGCTAAGCAGAATTTTTTCTAGGGCAGTCCTGACTATGTAATTAGAAACTTCTCATGAGACTAGGCAAGTGAGCTACAAAATATTTTATTTAATGTTTCCTAATTTAATTCGAATTACTAATAAAAATAATGATAAACCTAAGTTATTTTTTCTGAACTTGAGTTCTTCCTGTATATATTCCAAAATGTATAAGTCAGAGCTGGTAAGATGTTCTACTCACCAGAGAAATCTCTGGCTGGGATAGTATTTTTATTTTTACTATGGAAGGAACTAATTTCTGTGTCACTGTTTACATGCCTGTTGCTACTGTTACTGGTTGCTTTCCTCTGTAAAGTGGAGATACCAATGCTTTGCAAAATGCATAAACCCTTATAAAAAAGCACTGCTTCTCATTTTTCTGGTACACCTCTATACCTAATACTCTGCTTCTGACCGAGAACAGTTATTGCTGAAAAGCCTAAGAAGAACCCTAATTTCTTTCAGGCTCTTTAATTTGCATGTAAGTACACTTACTAACTTTGAAAGATTAAGTGGTAGGATGACTCTTTTGGTTAGCCAGATTTTCAGTCCAGGTTTCTGAGGAATATTTACTAATTCATTGACTGGGGAGCTTTGTTTCTTACTTACCGAAACAACTCTGAAAAATGTTTCCAGTATGTTAAAATAGCTTGTTTTCAGATGAATGTATCTATACTACTAGTATACATAATGTTGTGGCTTACCCTTAGATACGTATTTTCTTGGAAGCAATTAGGCCCTTGGGGCATTTTTGTAGCTCATTCATGCGTAATGGCACTGGTCCATTGATTAGAATCCTGCATGCTACTTATTCACGTACCTTCTTACTCATAGAGCAATTAGTTTAAAGTATTTTTTACCTTAATTGAAAAGTTCTAGTATGAAGTTTATACTACAGGAAATATGAAAGAAAAAAAAACCTAAAAGCTTGTATTGTTCTATCAGCCCCTTGTAATAATGCCAGTGGTCATGCAGATGAAAATCAAATTCTTCACAGGACTCATTTCAATTTTAAAGCCTAAAATGTAAAGCTTGATTCAGTCCTCTATTTGCTCTTTTACCTATTGAGCCTAATATTAATCTTGGATAGGAAGAGATGTTAAAAAAAAGTTCTGAGTATTATTTGATGAAATCAAAGAATTGTGCTGCTTTGCTTTTTTTTTTTTTTAAAAAAAAAAAAAAAAGCTGTGTCGTGCTAATCATCAGAAAATTAAAATCACAAGGAATGGAAATTTTTCTAGAGTCTATACTACACAGTGCCAGTGCTCATTTCAGTCTTTTCTTATGTGAATGAAATGTCATTGAATCTTTCTGTACTATATGTTGAAAGGCCAGAAATATTGAGTAAGTTCCATCAGATCATAGAAGTTATTGGTCATGTCTAACTCCCTCTCTAACAAAAAACCAAACGAAACAAAAAAAACAAAACGCAATTCTCAGATTTCTTCCATGTAACGAGATAGATTAAAAGTGAGTCTGTGAACTGAGGTGAAAACTATCAGATTTTTTGTTTCTAATACTAGGATTTCACCATAAGTAGTGAACTTTACTGGAAAAAAACCTAAACCTTTTTTCTCATAACAAAAGTGAGTCTCCTGTATCCATTATGACTCTCAGTAATATTTATTTTTCAGATTATCATAGCATTTAGAACAATTCAGATATTTTAGTACTCTATATTCTTGTGTCAGCTACCAATAACTAAAAAAAAAAAAGTCTGCCTTAAACTCAAAAGAGAAGTAAAAGATGGGTCTAGGTGGACTGGTGGGGGAGTACAAGGAAGCATAAGACAACAATGTGATGTAGAAATTACCTTAACATTCTCATCATTGTATTATTTCACTTCTTAATGGGTTGTGTAAATAAACAGTTTTAAGAGCAGTCTGCAAAAGAAGAGTGAATTGACTCCTCCAAAATGGAAGAAGCATTCTGAGCAAAAAAATAGGCACCTTAAAAAATAAACAAACAAATAGATAAAGGCGGGATAGGGAAATGGAGATAAAAGTCAAACAGTTGATGAGAGGTAAGAGTGTGTACTCCGTCAAGAGCCTTAAACAGAGAGAAACTAGAGTAGTTATGCTGCAAGATCAGCAAATATTCTTTTGAAGTTTTCTCAGACCTCTGTGAAGGGAAATGAGATGCTTTACTCCCAGATGAAATTGCTGTTGGCAGCAGGTTGTATTTTCCAACTCAAGTGCTGGGCTTTCTTGATGAAATCTTGTCTCTTTGGAAGTCAATGGCTAGATAAGAAGAGGCAGGGTGTGGGAAAACATTTTAGTAATTTTCTTCAATCTCTTAATACATATTCATGAACAATAAAAACAGAAACACACAAATACAAAAGAAATTCCCAAATTAACAATAAAAAAAATTTAGAGCGCGTTATTTTGCAAAGAACTAATGTGGAAAAAAAAAGTTAAATCAGAATTTTCATGCCTTTGATGAAATCTCTTTACTAGCAATGCAATGTACAAAGCTGATAAAGGTGAAGTACTGAAGACACTTGAAAATTTGACTATTTTAGAGAGCAAGTCCCATTGATTTTCCTGAGAAACCGAATAACCAGTTTTTCTAAAAATTTGTCCAACACGGCTAAGAATCTAAATATAGGCCTGACTTCAGGATGAGTTTAAAAATATTTGTCTAAGTCCTTTTTTATTTTGTTTTTCTGCAATAAGCAGACTTCGGATGAATGGGCAGATACTTTAAGTGACATTTTGAAGAGGTAACGGTTGAATCGCATTAACCCAAAATAGCTATCCAGGTCTAGTTTCCTCATAGGTATTTCAAGAATAGTGTCCTGTCTGCCTTGAAAACTGAATTTAAATTGATGAACAAATTGCTGAGCTTGGAGCTATCTTCTTTTAAATATGATTTGTCAGGCTCTGTCCCAGAAATCAGGAGAAATGTTGAATGTAGATGCAGAGTTCAGTTACACTTCTGACACGTATTTGTGTATGTGTCAACTTGACCTCAAGTTGACATTGAATTTACACAGGTGAAGAGAACTTTATATATCTGAGGACAACTACCACTGATAACAAATATATTGAAAAGGATAACAAGCTATGGTACACAACCATGAAGGAAGCAAGTATAAATAGAGAGGAGCTGAATCTACTGCATAGCTGGGGGAAATGATGGAAGAGAATTTATTTCTCAAAGCAGAATAGGCATAGTGTCACTGTAGGGTACCTGTGGTGACTTTGAGTTTTAGAGGGCAAATACAGGTTTTAGGGATAATTTAGCATTTAAATTAACTTTTCATGAATTCAGATATTTCAGAGGGCATTTGTTCCTATTTTCAGTCAAAATAAATTTTAGGACTTTTTCCATCATAAGTAAGCCTCTGGGCATAGTGCCACTGCAAACATGCACCTCAAATAGGTGTTCCAATAGTGAGTGGATGTTAATATGTATAACCAGAAGAACCAGTTATCAACATTGATGAAAAATATAGTTTTGCTGCTACTCTTAAACAAAGTTGATTAGATTATTAAGTAGACAACTTTGTTGTGGGTAGTTGGTACCTCTTGTAACTATGGAGGGTTTAAATTCTGGGAAATCTGAGCATTAGTTCCAGATGTCAGACACTTTTCTTAGAGTAACCAGAAAAAATGGAATTTTGGATGCGTTGTTATATATCTACAACAATGTGAGTTAGCCAAATTTTTTTTCTCTGGTGAATATGCTGGAGGCACACCATCCTTTTCATACAGATTTCTGTATAACGAGGTATTTTTTTGTTGTTATCACAAAACTAAATGAAAAGAAATTGCAACTTTGTTTGCCAGTCTTTGAAAAGTAACAGTTACTAAAAGGAAGAGAATCATTATGAAACCTACAGAATCTGTTCTAGGAAATCTATTAAGGGCTTAATTTGTGAGGTAATGGTGCTTTATTTTCACCAGTAGAGGGTGACACAATTTTAAAACTCCGAATTCTAGGAAATTATTTTTTCTGTTCTTATGCTCCTGCTACCTCATCTTTGTCTTTTTATGTGATATGCAAAGTTATGCAATCTTGGAAAAGTAAGGCTCTTAACTGGGTGAGAAGGAGAGTAGCAAAGAACATGGTAGTGCATATTACTTAAAAGAAAGATTAAACATTGCAGGGTAGGAAGAAGTAAGAGATTTATAGTGGGAGAAAAAGTGCAAACCCTGGATGTGCTGAAGATCAATATTTAACTTTCTTCCATTTTTATTCTAGAAATTATGCCTTTTGCATGGCAACAAAATCTGCTGAGAGAAAAGGGCAACAGCATTTACAGGAAAACTTTGAGCCTAATTTAAATGGAGACATTTTTCAGGCCATTTATTCTCATTCATATTTTTAGAAAACATTAAATGAATTATGATTAAATGAATTATTCTAATTACATTTAAAATATGGAATAATAACTTCCCCTGTAAGCTTTTTTCTCTTCAGATGTATGACCATTGCAAAAGAAATATATATTTACTTGTTCATTTCCAGTTTATTTTAATTCAACATATCTGAGTTTGTACATTATATTAGGTGAACCAACAATAATAAATTCTTTCTTATATGATCTGGTCCCTTTCAAAATTCATGAAAACATTTTATAGTTAATTGTTCTCACTTTTAACATTGGTTTCCTTCTAATATTTGCTAACGGTGTGAATTAAAACACGGCATTTCTCTAGCCTGAGTTTTGTTTACCATCCCTCATCTAACAAATATGTAAGTCCACTCATAATGTCCTTTGGGCAATAAGCTGAAGAGTATGTATCTTACTTACTCTGTTGTAATGCATAAGAAATGTCCTTCTATGTCAGACTGCTGGCCCATCTAGCCCAAAATTCTTTCTCTCAGAGTGACAAAGGAAATTATATTTAAGACAAGACAATAGATGTTACTATGCAGCTGCTTTTTCATAGAAAAATCCTTTTAAATGAGAGCAATTTTCATTTGCATTCTCTTCTATATTGTCTACCTGTCATGAAATGGTCCTAGTGTTAATGAAAATCGGGGTATATTGCCCAGTGGCATAAGTGTAATTTCACATTTCTTTAGAGTGTTTTCTGGACCCAAGTCTCTTGTACATAGCAGCTGTTATCAGCTCTGCTGAATTAGGCCTTTTTTCTTCCTTTTTTTTTTTTTTGTCATTCATGTCACAGCAGTCCGTAGAATATAATTTGCTCTTCAGCTACTACATGAGTGAAAGGAGAAAGGCTATTCTGTGTTACTTTCATTGGGTCACTTAAAATTATTTTAATTGAAATAAATAGGAATTTTGCAAGTACCTTAAATTACAGTGAGGTTATATCTGTAATGTCTCTTTTTTAAAACTGAGGGTCATTTAGATCGTTTATAATAGGTAAACACTTGCAACCAAACTCTCTTCTTAAACAGGGTTGTGTTTTCCTCAAGAAACATCAAGAAAAGGAATGAACAATAAAACATAGAAGTAAAATCCAAGTAGTAACAGCAGTTAATTCAGACTAATACTTAGCCCACGATAGGCATAGATGTAATTTTGACTAAGGGAGAAAGGACCAAGAAGCAGACAGACACACCCTCCCCCCTATATCTGTTGAAAAAAGGTAGGACATCATGATTTCCCAATATCTTTCTGTCATCTTTTACACAGAAGTGGGAAACTACGGTATTTAAATAGAATAGAAAGACTTCCCTTCTTTCTTCTTTGCCTCATGACATTTTTCTTTTCCTAACAATATGAAATATATTCATAGATTTCTTTTTATTTCAGCTGAATTAATTATTTAGCCATCATCAGCTATTGTTCATAAATTGTTGAAAGCAGCAGGGAGGCACTAAAGCAGAAGCTGTGATTACTTTCTAAAATTGCAGATGTGTGCTCAGTTCAGCAGTCATTACCATGTAAGGTCACTTAGTGATGAGGTGTAAAGAAGCGGGGGCTGGAAAAATATAGATTGAAGAGCATAATGTACCTCTATGGCACCTCTCAAAAGTCTGATCTATCAAGGTGCTGAGCACCTTCTAAGAGTCTAGCAACTTCTATTGAAATTAACCTGATATAAGGAAACTGAGTACTTCTGGGGATACACTCAGAGGTTTCCAGGAACTGTGCCTTGTTTCAGAGTTAATTTCTTCATTTTGCACAATCCACAGAATGGCTTCCTTTTTTTGTTACTTCAATTCACATATTTTTTTTACGGTTCTAGTGTTCAGGAGAATGTAATAATATTGAGGAAATATTTCTCATTCCAGCAGAAATGGTCATTTTACCTTAATAATTAACATGGTTGCAGAGCACCTATATTTTTGAGAATATTTGGCAATGTTCATATCTGTCACATTGGGATCTTAATCTGAACTATGTCCTATTTTCTAAAATGCTAAGTCCAGAGCCAGAACTCAGCCTGCCAGTGATGACTAGTGGCACAGATGATGAGGTAGATCAAAACAGAATTAATACCAATATCTTTAATCACTTTAAGATTCTCAAGATGTATTTTGAAAAGTAAAGCCTGGAGATATTAATTCCTTTGAGAACCTTAGTCCTTTTTCTATTCATAAAAGAAAGATATATAATAAAAAAAATCCAATAAAGAACTTTCCAGACTCATCATTCATGTTTCCCACAATACATCTGGAATTTTTTGGTAATATTTCTTCTACAGCTATTTCATTCACAGTATGATATAACACTACAGGCAGAAATACAGTAGAAGCAATTTGCCCATCAGAATTTTCAGTTCTGGGAGACAGGTGCATGCATGCCTGGGACTGTTTTTCTCCAGCTGTGTGATAGGAGTAACTACTGCCTGCTACTATTGCAGGATCTGCTTGAATCCTTAATGTAAGAATAATGTCTCTGCGTAAGTGTCTGAGATGTGTTTTTATTTGCTTAGTCCTGTACTGCCAGATAAATACTATTGCCAAAATCAGATTAATGGCCTTTCATTACATGTAGTTGAGTACTTCAGAGAAGTATTTTGCAACTTTTTTTTTTTTTCATAAATTCTAGAAATATGTAGGCTGTGTTTAGTAAGTAAGTGAGCATTAAATGAATAAAATAAATCAGCGCTCAGTAGGCTTTCTGTTGCTGATTGGTAAGGTATAAAAATATTGGGAATTAGCTGTCTTACATCAAGAGTTGAAAACACCTCTTTAAGTTAATTTCTGTTAACGTTAATAAACAGAATGCTTTCAGAAAATGAGAATCTTGAATATAGTTCTGTTAACCAGAAAAAAAAAAACCCTGTACACTGATTATTTCATTATTTGTGTATTTTTGCATAGAAAAGGTAAGAAAACAGTAGAATATGCACAAGAAGAAAAGATATTCAAAGAGACTGGACTAAAAAGAATTCAACCTCTTTTTTAACAAGTGTTAGTTTTACAATATATTAAAAAGCATTTCCTCAATAACTTCATTCTGAAAGCATTTTTTTTAAACCATTGCATATTTAAATTATTTTATTTTTTTCCCTTTTAGTTCAGAAAAAACAGGTTTTCTCTGACCTTAAATTTTGCAACAGCCTTTTACTTAGTAACATCTATTTTTGGTGAGACATCTTTTGGGCTTATACAGGAAAGAAGATGCTGAATATAGTAAAAAAAATGTTTTAATTGTTAGAAAAGACTAATTGTGGTTTTCTACTAACCTGAATTGAAGCAGCTTACTAGGGAGAGAATTTTATTTCTCAGCTTGAACAGCAACTTTGATATGAATATAAAATGACTAGAAGCAAGGTGCCCTAGTGATTTTCGGCATTGCTTGACATATTTTTCTTGACTTCTCCCACCTTATCAGAACATTTTGTGGAAAACTATTTTTCTATAAATTATTTCTTCAAAAATAAATCTCCAACTCTCAGACCAAAAAGTTAGTTCCCAGCTTCTAGCATATGGATAATTAACAATGACCTTGTTGATTAGAGGTTTTCAATACGCTTCAGAATAATATAAGAGAGAAATTTAAGTAATAATTGTATGGCTTGTGCTGGTCACTGAATTTTGACTGTAAGGCAAATGTTTTTAAAATCCAACTTTTTTAAACAGACATAATCTATTTCTTCATATACAAAACATATTTGTCCTTTGTGTTGTGAAAAATAATGAATGTAGAAACTCAGCCACCAGCTCGCAGGAATGGTGCTTAGAATCATAGAATGGTTTGGGTTGGACGGGACGGTTAAAGGTCATCTAGTCCATTCCCCTGCAATCATCTTCAACTATACATGTTACTCAGAACCCCATCCTACTTGACCTTCAGTGTTTCCAGGGATGATGCACCTACCACCTCTCTAAGCAACCTATTCCAGTGTTTCACCACTCTCATTGTAAAAAAATGTCTTCCTTATATCTAGTCTAAATCTACCCTCTTTTAGTTTAAAACCATTATCCCTTGCCCTATGGCAACAGGCCCTGCTAAAAAGTCTGTCCCATCTTTCTTGTGAGCCCCCTTTAAGTTCTGAAAGGCCACAATAAGGTTTTCCTGGAGCCTTCTCTTCTCCAGGCTGAACAACCCCAACTCTCAGCCTGTCCTTATAGGAGAGTTATACCTGTTAGCATCTCCACTGAAATCCATTAATCGATTCAATACTTTGAGACATTGTGTAAATCAGAGTTTAGACCATGACTTCACAGAAGATAGGGATGTAGCTTCCTCCACATCTCTGCATTGGGAAGAGGGGACAGAACAGATGAATGGGAGGAGAGGATGAGCTCAATGGAGAGCCCTTTTCTTCACCAGTGCCAGCAGCGGGCTGTTCAGCTATCCCTCTCCTTCAGCCTTGCTTTTGAGGTTGACGCTGTTAAATTAGCGATCTCACCCTTTGCACCACACGTACTATGGCATATCTCAACTCTAGTATTTGCTAAGGTTAACAAAGAGATTCCTTTTCCTCAGGAAGACAGGCTGTTATCAGCTGGCCTATTTATGATTTTCATAAGAACTTTTTGCCTCCCTGCTTCCTGCCTGCCTTCCATACACACATTGTGCCATCTAAATTCACTACCTGCATCATGTTGTTTTTTGTGCTTTCAAATTGCTATTAGGAACTCCTGTCTAAATACACAATGTTTTTCTCTATTGCCCAGTCCAAAATTTCTTGAAGCCAATTGATTTTATTTCATTTACTTCAATGGGTGCTGGATAGGCTACATATTTCCAAAATCCCTCCAGCTACGATAAACAAGGTATATGAGATGTAATTAAAAAGTGAATAAAAAGGAACTATGAATACGCACAGCTGTAGTCTAATATAGCTACCAGCATCTCTCTCTCTCACCCTGCAGTAGGCATTGTACCACATTAAGTAAGGGCTCTATTACGGGTGACAAACCCAAGCATTTCACAAGACATGCAGAGGAGCATCTCTGAAGTAGCCCTTCCTTCAGGGAATAAAAATGGGAACAAGAGAGAAAGATTGATGTCGGTAACTCTGATACAAATGTCAAACTCTGCAATTGTAAAAATATTTCACAGAATTTGTAAAAAGATGGGTGGCAGCATTTAGAAGAGTCTATTTCAATGTATCAATATTTTGATAATTTATGCTAAGACATGGCAGTATATAATCTAGGGGAGCTTCTTACTTGTGCATTTTGTCCCGAGGATATTTTAATGTCTCTTTGGCACAAGGTTTCTCTGTCTGAAAGGTGAAAAAACCCTTCTGCAATATCAGAATCTCATTTGTAGGAAGGTTGCAAGAATTCCTCCTGTGAGAAATCTACTTCATGATTTTGTGTTAATTACTTATACAAGGACAAAAGAAACAGATGTTTATTTGTGTTTACACCATGCAATAATAATTCCTTGATTCCAATGGAGACCAATGTCTGATATAAAAAAGATTTTTCATTTGCTTAGAGAGTACATCTATGCTGGAAAACTAATCCATTAAAAGCTAAAAGCCCAGTATTGAAAGCAATGAATATGCAATTTGGGATACTCTAATCTTGAAACATTATAGAATAGTCTGTCCTAGTACACATGGAATGATTTAATTTTGGAATTCAGAAGTTTTTGTTAAAATATATTCAGTAAAGGCCTTATATCTTTTTCATTTCCGTGATTTTTGAAGTAATGAATCTCTTCTTGACTTACATGTACAATAATAAATACCAGAGCTGATGAATAAACTGATCATGTACTAGCTATCAGGATAGTAAGAGGCTAATCTCTCTTCTAGATTGCAAAAATAATAGATTCAAGGACATTAAAAAATTGCTGTTTATAAATGAAATAAAATTTGAACACCATTTAAAATCTTTATTCTTTATAGATCTCTTTAAAATCAATTGGTATATGAACTTTACTTTAGTATGACCTCAACATTCCTTGAATGTGAATTTTAGTGTTTTAAAATGAAATGAGTAAAAAAATACTATTTGCTCTGAAAAAAAAAGTACAGAAAATATTTAGATTATGATGACAGTGACTAAGCCCTTGCTGGTTTTCCTTCATCACTGTCACTAATGCATTATTTCTATAGCCTTTACAACATCACTATGTCCTCTGTGCTGTTTTTGCCTAAAGCATATAACTTTTATAACTTTCCTGCTTATTTGAGCTGACAGCAAAATTTTATTTTCTGAATATTCAGCATCATCAAAATTGTACTTTTCTTATCCATACATAGGTTCTGATACAACATGTTAATCATGTAATTCAGCTTTCACAATCATTATATAATCAGATTAAGGGTACAGCCTTCTAATATAAATTAATTAACAAGTGAAATATGAATCATAAAATATACCAGGAGAACTTAATTTTTGCTTGATTACCTCTCTTATTAGAAAATATTTCGTAGGAATATACAGTCTTCAGTTCTCTTCAGTTCTTTTCTCCTTTGCAATGATAAGAGTGATGGGAGTCTAAAATTCATGTTGAAAGCCTTGGTCCTGGCTGAGGCGTCCGTATGGGCCCTCTGAAAGGAAAGCCCCATGGTATGGAGACAGCCTTTATGGAACAGTGAGAATGAGAGCTGGTTTATTTCTCTCTTAACTTGCCATTTCCCTCCTTCCTCTGCTCTGAGGAAAACTACAAAGAATGAAGCTGCAGTGATCATGCACTGGTGGAGCTTGCAGTCCTGAGGGACATGGGTCAAGCAAACAGTAAAGTCCGGACCCTGAATTTTAGGAAAGTAAACTTCCAGCTCTTCAAGTAGTTAGTCAACAGGGAAAAACTGCCCTTGGGGACGTGGGAGCAGAACAGACCTTGCAGATCATTAAGAACTCTTTCCGTAGAGTGCAAGAGCTCTTGATCCCCAGGTGTAAGAAATCAGAAAAGCAAGGCAAGAGACAGGAATGGGTGAATCAAGACCTGCTTTTCAAACTACAGGCCAAGAAGGAAATTGACAGGCAGTGGAAATGGGGACAGGTCTCCTGGAAAGAGTATAGGGACGCCGCCCAGCCATGTAGGGATGAGGTCAGGAAGGCCAAGGTGCGGCCGGAGATGAACTTGCCAAGGTACCCAAGGAATAATGAGGGCTTCTACAGGTATGTGGGCCAGAAAAGAAAGGTCAAAGAAAGTGTACCCACCCTGATGAGCAAGACTGGCAAACTAGTAACAACAGACGAGGAGAAGGCTGAGTACACAACAACATTTTGCCTCAGTCTTCATTGGCAATCTCTCTTCCCACATTTCTCATGTGGATGGACCACAAGACAGGGTCTAGGGGATCAAAGGCCCTCCCACTGTAAGAGAAGATCGGCTTTGTGACCACCTGAGGAACCTGGATATACAGAAATCTATGGGACCTGACAAGACACATCACAAAGTCCTGAGGGAATTGGCTGCTGTAGCTACCAAGCCACTCTCCCTGATATTTGAAAAGTCATGGCAGTTAGGTGAAGTCCCAGTGACTGGAAAAAGGGAATAATTGCACTGATTTTTAAAAAGGGTAGAGAGGAGGACCCTGGGACCCACTGCCATGTCATTCTCACTTCTGTGCCTGGGAAGATGATGGAACAGATCCTCCTAGAAGCTATGCCAAGGCACATAGAGGACAGGGAGGTGTTTTGAGACAGTCAGCATAGCTTTACTAAGGGCAAGTCCTGCCTGATCAACCTAGTGGCCTTCTGTGGTGGAGTAAGTACATCAGTGAACAAGGGAAGGTTGTTCATATATCTGGACTTCTGTAAGGCCTTTGACACAGTCCCCCACAACATCCTTCTCTCTAAATTGGAGAGGTCTGAATTTGATGGATAGACTGGTGGATGACGAATTGCTTGAATGGTCACATCCAGAGAGCAGAGGTCAATGGTTTGATATTCAGATTGGACATCAGTGATGAGTGGTGTCCCTCGGGGTTCCGTACTGGGACAAATACTGTTCAATATCTTTATCAATGACATAGACAGTAGGATCAAGTGCACCCTCAGCAAGTTTGGTGATGACACCAAGCTGGGTGGTGTGGTTAACAGGCCTGAATGACGGGATGCCATGTAGAGGGACCCAGACAAGCTCAAGAAATGGGCCTGTGTGAACCTCATGAGATTCAACAAGGCCAAGTGCAAGGTCCTGCATGTAGTTTGGAAAAAAGTGGCATTTCTTTACCAGTGTAGAAACCAATCAAAGCTGCCCTGGACTGCGCTAACCTTGCAGAGAGCAATACCTGGCCAGCTGTGAGAGACTGTCTCAAACTTGTAGATCTACAGAGAGAATGGTGTGTGGTGGGTTGACACAGCAGGTGTCCACCATGTCACTCTGTCACTCGCCCTCCTCTCCTGGACAAGAGGAGAAAAACACGAAGAAAGGCTCGTAGGTCCGGATAAGGACAGTGAGATCACTCATCAATTACCGTCAAAAGAAAACCAGACTAATCTCAGGGAAATTAGTTTAATTTATTGACAGTCAAAGTCAGAGTAGGGTGAAAAGTAACAAAACCAAATCTTAAAACATCTTCCTTCCCACCCCTTCCTTCTTTTCTGGGATCAGCTTCTCTCCTGACTTCTCTACCTCCTCCCCCCAAGCAGCACAGGGGAATAAGAATGGGAGTTGCAGTCAGTTTCTCACACATTTTCTCTGCCACTCCTTCCTCATTACTCTCTTCCTCTGCTCCAGCATGGTGTCCCACCCATGGGAGGCAGTCCTCCATGACTTTCAACATGGTGTGGTCATTTCCACATGGTGCGGTCCTTTCCACATGGTGCAGTCCTCCAGGAACATATTGCTTCAGCATGGGTCACTCATGGGACCACAGGTCCTGCCAGGAACCTGCTCCAGCATGAGCTCTCAGCCTCCTTTGGGTGTATTCAAATCCTTCGGCATGGGGTCCTCCACGGGCTGCAGGTGGACATCTGCTCCACTGTGGACCTTCATGGGCTGCAGGGGGACAAATTGCCTCACCATGGTCTTCAACATGGGCTGCACACTAATCTCTGCTCTGGCGTCTGGAGCACCTTCTTCTCCTTCTTCACTGACCTTGGTGTCTGCAGAGTTGTTTCTCTCACATATTCTAACTCCTCTCTCTTCAGCTGCTGTTGCACAGCATTTTATTCCTTCCTTCTAAATACATTATAACAGAGGTGCTACCACCGTCACTGATGGGCTCAGACTTGGCCAGACATGTGTCCATCTTTGAACCATCTGGCATTACCTCTATTGGTCATGGCGAAAGCTTCTGGGATCTTCTCACAGAAGAGACCCTTGCAGCCTCCCCACTACAAAAACCTTAACATGCAAACCGAATACATGGGGTTAAACATATACTCAGGTTATGAATACTGAATAGGATGACAGTGGTTCCCAGAATGATACAAAAGTGGGAAAAGTTTATGGAGGGAAACTTTATGCAGGCAGTCTTAGTCACCTTGGTCTTCAGGAATGCTCAGTTATCTAACCCAATAGCTAACCGATATCAAACTAATTCATGCAAATGAGGGTTATTTTATTCTTTAAATAAATACATGTAATGGAAAATGAAAAAAACGGAATGTTAAACTATGATTAAATGCTAAATTATTGTGGTTAAGATTATGTGATACTATCAAAAAGGTTATGCACTATCAAAAAAATAGGAATAAGTAATAAACAGTCAATCAAATTCACATCATCATCATCATTCTTGAGAGTAATCAAATTTATGCAAAACTGATGAGAAACTTAAGACTGTGTACATTGAGTAAATGTAAAGTCAATTGATATTTGTCATCATAAATACTATCCTTTAATGTGAGTTTTTATAATTGGTATTTCCAATAGAGGTGGAAAAAAGCTTAGATTGATACAGCAACTCCTTTCCAGCTCAAAAATGCTCAAGTCAGCAGTCATAATGTGCACTATCTACCTGAATATAATATCTACCTATGAATTTAGACTCTTTCTGTCAATGCATGAAAAATTGCCCAGTAGAATATTTGTGGTTTTGAATAGAATATCCAGTCTTTGTGGATGGAGATTATAGCATGTGTCTACACAAGCAGGAACAGAAGACAGTTATTAACCAGACATTTCAAATATTGTTCATCTGGTGCTTCAAACTGCAGAGCAAGGAAGTCAAGCATGGAGATCCCCAAATGCAAACAAAGAAATGAATTTTTGTTTTGCTTGATCAGCTCACAGAAGTTTGTGTGGGAGAGAAAAGATGAGCATATTTCATAGCAGGAGATGTAGAATAGAATATTTTTGGTTGGAAGTGCTGTAGCACTAGCACAGATGAGAAAAAAAGGAGTTTACCTAGAAGCATTCTGTTATTCTAAGCAGAAGCCAAGAACTGCAGAAGCTGCCCCCACAATGGTCCCAGCCTAGACAATTACTTGGGTAATTATTCGAATTCTAGCTATTCCATGCAGTACTTCATATTATATTTTTTCTCTGAATAGTTAACTTCTAAACTCAGAATGGAAATTTGAAAATTGTGCATATTTTGAATTTCTATGAAAGATGAAGCAATAGCAGTAGTGATGTCAATTGCATCCATTAAGATTAATGGAACGTCAGCTGTAGTGCTTATTCTCTACTATCATTATTTAAGTGAAGTTAATAAGAAGAAGCTCCAGCTTTAGATTAAAGATCAGTGAACAATGTTAGAACAGTGAAATCTTATTTATGATATAAAATTGCAAAGTCAAAAATAGCTGTAACTGGCCTTGAAAACATAAGAGATTAATCACAGTTAAAGCTTTTATTTCTTAGGAAACTTGAATGACAAAGGTTTAAGAAGAAAATTTTTAAAACACTAAGTCTGCTAATATGCAACCCGTAAGTTCATAAAAGTAGAAAAGAGGCATTAAATATAGAAGCACATAGAAGGGCCGCTTTCCCCAGTGTCTAGTAAGTTTGCAATCTGTGTTTTCCAACGGGCTGTTTATCACACATAGAGGTGTATTATTTAACGAACCTGTATTTCAAAGCAAAAGTCTCATAAAGTTTAGCTATGTATTCAAATATTAACAAACCTCTCCCATCACTGAGCTGTACCTTGAAAAGAATTTCAGAACAGGACAGTGTGCCTCTTTCTTCCCCAGTAGGTCATCATGCCATTGGCATTTGCTCTGTGGCAAATCAAAGCTTAGGTATTTATAGCCCCTTCAGACAGGTACCAAGGGCACAGTAGAGTAAGAGTTAACTCCTCTCAAGCTGATCCATGGCTTCGCTACTGATCTGTCAGGATAGCCACATTCTGTGGCAACAAGAAGAAAATTTATCTATCTACATGAAAATGCTTGCTAATACAAAAATCAGAAGTAATGGAATTAGTCTTCATTTTAGTTCTTTGGTATGAATATCCTTAATTTAGTATGAAAATCCATAATTTACTGGCTTAGTTTTTGAGGTTATACATTCAAATTTTAAGTCATTTTTGCAGTAACATTTTTTTCTCTCTGACTGTTTACAAGGCACTAAACAATATATTCTAATATATAAGGATTTTGCTATAGCAGGAAAAATTTGGATGTTTATGTTTAAAGACTAAATTAGAAATCATAACAAAACAAGACACAAAAGCATAAGCACTAGAAAAAAATGGGGGAAATGCATGCAAGTTAAGAAAAATGATTTTTTAAACTGCCAGATATTGCAAAGTATAAAAAAATATCAGGGCCCTGAGTGCAGTGACGGTCCTGAACAGCCTTGAACAGCCTCATCTGGACCTTCACCCGTACCCCTGCCCATGGGCCTGGGGGGTCTATTTCAGCTTAGCCTTGCTCCCCCAGTATTTGCAAGCAGTATTTGCCATATTGCAAGTAGACTTCTGCCCAGCTGGTCCCCTGACGTTCCTGTCTTGTTGACTGGACTTCCTGGGTTGATCTCAGGTCTTTTTTGTCACCTTACTTTTGTATGATGATCATTGGGTGGTTGACAGGATTTGTTCCTGTCACCAGCCCTCCTCTGCTCACCTTGCTTGGGCTCATTGTGCCTTGCAGGAGGGGACATTGCCCTTGCCTTTGTTGGCATGACTCTCAGATCTGTGCTGGAGGAAGGAAGATGCCAATCCGTGACAGTAAACTGCTGCACCCATCCTGGGAAGGTGCAAGAGTTTTAGAGGTTTGGTTTCAACCATTATTAACATTCTTTAAAAAACTTAAAGTAGTAATTCCTGTCTGTGGGTACTCAGTGCTGTGTGATTGCAATGTCTCTGAAGTGTTGATACTGTTGTATTTTCCTTTAAAGGACTAGCAAATTTGTTATCAGGACACTAAGACATTAATATGAGAAAAAAAGTATGAATTACAGAGAAGTGTTAGGGAAGAGGGATGTGAGAAAAAAGGTGAAGGAGGAATGGATTAGTTAGTAGGATCTAAGTGCCTATAAAAATTGAATAGGTGGCAACAAAGATGATGGGGAGGAATAATTTAAGATTATTAAAGGTGATAAAATCAAGAGTAATAACCTGAAACTCAAACAGGAAATATTAATTTACATATTAATACAAAAAGTTGCAACAGTAAGGTCAATTAGAAAAAGGAATAATTTTCTGGAGAATGTAGTTCTACTAATATTGCCTAAGGTGTCAATGACACTAACAACCCATTTCTGCATTAACAAAGGCAATACTTTAACAGAAGAGTGAAATAAAGATAGAGTTGATTTGCACACTACTCTTCTGCGATAGTATATCCATGCATATTTTTTATCTGGAAAAGGGGCTTATCTTGTTTGGGTTTTTGTTATGGATTTCTTTTAAAGTCTGTTTCCTGATTAGTCTTTATTTCATGACACTCTCTTTACTACTACACTTTGTGCTTTATGGTTTATGTCTGATATTTATTCTATATATTGTATAATATGAATTTCAGATGGTATTATTAAAATGTTGATTCTCTTTCCTGCTTCTGTTTTTCATTTAAGAAAAATTGAATGATATTCACCCAAGTCAGTACACAGAAATCTGGTATTTCTTTCTTTTTTCTTTTCTTTTAATTTTGGAAATTAAATATTAATCTCCAACACTTTTAAAAAAAAAAATATGATTATTTCGTTATTAGATCACAAATAAATGCTCTTGAAGGCATTGATTTTTACCTTCTTATCCATGCCGTGATGTTTGTTTAGTTTGGCTTGCAAGTAAAATTGTCATTAATTTTAAAGATGCATCTTTAAAAGTTCAAAGTATTGTTATAATATCTGTGGTGAGGGAAGAATTGTGATGTTTAGATGCTGGTCCTCTAAGAGGAAAACAGGTAAATTTTTAAAGTTTGTTCTTTAAGCAGTCATATGGGATAGTCAAAGACTTCATTACACAACATACTATTTTACTGTGTAACAGTATATTTCATACTTGTTTAGTGTTTAATGTTATATCTGAATACACAGAGAATTCTGAGTACATTAGTGCCCTTCATTTCCAGCACAGTTTGCATAATATTATTGATGACTTTTCAGGGGACACCACAGACCGATTCTTGGGTAATGTAGATGTGAATGACTTCACGACAGTTTCAGATGTATATAAACATTCTGAAGACCTCTTTAAGAAACTGGTTATGAGATGGTCCAAAGGGTGAAATTTTTTTCTGCTACTAGTATAAAAGGTTGCTACATCCATACTACTATGCATGGAATACTTAGGAATTTTAATGTTATTGTTGTTGTAAGGAAAAGTAGGTCTTTCTGTAAGGAGGGCACTCCAGTCGGTTTTCCTTTCTTTCTCTCTTTCTCTCTCTTTCTTTCTTTCTCTTTCCTTCTTTCTTTCTTTCTTCCTTTCCTCCTTTCTTTCTCTACCACTTCAATCCAAAGTAAAGAAAACTCTGAAAAAAAGAATGAGAAAAATTTCAACTAATAAAAATTTTTACTTTTCCCCTCCATAATAATCCCTTTCTCCTTTTCTGAGGTGTTCGTTCAGTCTTCTAAGTGGACCTTCTCTACCAGTTCTTCCTTCTCTTTTAAAACAGAAGTCTTTGCTTAGCAATGCCACCAAAAGGGATGAGGGAATTTAGACTAAAAGAAAAATAAATCAAATGCTTTGCTATTTCCAGTTATTATTCTAATTTGAAAACTTAACTTTTAAATGATGGTTGAATGTATGTTATAATTTTTAGTATTCATTACTGAACACTGTTTGCCTCTTGCCCAAGGGGTTTCTGACAAAACTCTAATAAAGCTGATAAAAATCATCATTTTATTCTAATCCCACTGAAATCAATAGGAGTCTGCACTGATTTCAGTGGGAGCAGAGTCGCACTCTTTTCCATGTCTTAAAATTTACGTGTCTTCCTCAGACAAATTGTATAATTTAGATGATATACAGCATACTTCTGTCCAAAGGTTTGTTAACTTGATCTCAAGTGGACTATGACTTGCTTGTTTTTCTTTCTTTCTTCTTGCTACCAACACTACAGCTGAAAAAGTAATCAAGTAGGGGGTCTTTTACTCTGCATGTGTGTATTTATATATCTAATGAAATTATGTTTGTTAGTTGCCTTAGTAAAATTTATTAAAATTATAACTAATAATAAGCTTTATGAAGTTTAATAATTCATATATTCTCTTTTCCTAACATACTGTGAATCTGTTTAACAGTTCAAGTACTAACATTTTTAATAATCTTTCGTGAATATACTGTTTCATATTAAAATGTTCTGGTTTTAATGTGCAAGTAAAATTTGTGACAACTTTTATGAAGGTTAACATGGAAATATAATTAAAATTTCTTGAAAGTTAAATTGAATGGTTTATTAACCATCCATTTACTTCTGAATTAAGTTGCTCTATTTAGTCACTAAATACATGTTTTCCTGAAACATTACTTAAATTAAGGTGCTTGGTTCTTCCAAAAATAGTCATTACAGTAGTCTTTTTCTGAAGAAGTAGCAAATAATAATAGAGCATGTTAAGCAATGCTTTCAATTAGAAAAGTCGAATGCCTTGAGAAGTTATTTTCAAACATAAAAAAGTGTGAATTAACCCCTCATATGGTACCCAATGAGTAAGCTATAAGGAAGCAATACAGTGGGGTACAGATGACTCATAATATTTCTATATTAGTAGTTGGGCTGAAAAGAGAGACTCTATCAGAATGGATTAAAGAGTCAAAGTGTCATTACAGTACTGGTAAGTCATCACCAGAAATACTGATGCTGGGGTTGTAAAGCTTCAAGAAATGGCATAAACCCTGATTATTTGGAATTTATACATTAAGGTGTGTGGAAAAGTGTTGCTAAAATGCCCCAGGAATGATTTCTAAAAACTTAACTTATTCAGTCTAGGAAGGCCTTATTAAAATAAATCCAGTGGAATTTACCAGTTGCATCTGTTTAAATGTCCTTAATGCCATGGAAAATTCAAATAGAACTGACTTTGCTTATCTGCATTTTCTTAAAAAAGAATTAAAGTTGCCTTGTACACAGGTATTCAGTTTCAATAGTTTAGCTTATTTATGGTAATACGTTAATATGCTCATGACATTTAGATTTCATTTGACATGGAATCTGAGCCTTAAGAGTAACAAAGGGGGAAAAAAAAGCACAATGATTTTAGGCAAAAGACATTCAACAAGCAAGACATACTACTGATACTAAAAAAAAGATATAAAAAAATTATAAAAGACACAGATATGCAACCTGGTCTTACTGAGACTACATATTTCAGATCACAATACAACATTCTTTTTCTAGGATAATTTAATTCCTTGACAAATAATGTATCAGACAGTTTCTGTCAGAAAGTTAATGAGTTAATAAAATAACTAGGCCTTTTTTTTTTTTTTTTTTAATGTTTGAATGTATGGAAAATGTAATCTAATATAAGACTTGTAGGATATTTAAAATACCTACTGCACATGAGAAGTCATTGCTGATCCTGAAAAGGAGAATTTATAGGCTGGATATTTACAAGTGGTATCCCAAAGTATCCATTCTGGAAATGTTTTGAAAAATACTTTCAGTGATGATCAAAGTATGAAACTACAATGAAGGGTATTGATGGAACAAATTTGAATCACCTATACATAGCAAGATGAGAAAAGATATCTTGGAAACTGGAGTAATAGGGATGAGGTGGATTGTAAAGTTCAAGATCATATATTTGAGATTAATAATGAGAATTCTGAATGGAGCTATGATCTAATCCTGTATGTGCTGTGTTTGAGGTAGAACAAAGACAATTTTCTTTTCAGTAATTTTACTTTTCAGCTAAGTCACTTCTAGCTGACTCTGCTCTCTGAAATTAAAGGTATATTTTTCAGACAGTGCCTGCTTCTGGTCTCCATAATTCTGATGTTTATAATTAATAGCAAGGAATGGTGCGCAGAGTGTCTCTTGCTTATACTTATTCCTATAACAACCAAGGTCAGCTAAGTTTCTTCTTTACTGAGTTGGAGGTCTAGAAGTGGAAGACTGTAAAGGGGCTGCACCTGTGGGGAGGAGCAGACAGGACAGGTGACCCAAAGCTGACCAACAGGGTATTCCATCCCATGCGCATCATTCTCAGTATAAAGCTGGGTGATGAAAAGGGTTAACTCTTCTTCTCCAATGACCATCGTCCAAGGAGGACTCTGTTCTTCTGCTTTTGATCCCAACCTGTGCATTCCTGAATCCAGTTCTTGAATCCAGCTCCCTTCTGCCACTGGAGACATGATTGTCATCCTGGGGGCTTGACATTGATTTTGAATATATTTGTATATATTTCATTATTCTTATTAAAATTATTATATTTTATTTTTACTGTTAATATTTAATTAAAGCTGTTTTAGGGTTTTTTTCCAACCCCTAAGTCTCTCTCTTTCCTTTATTCTCTCTCCCTTCCCCTTCTGGAATTCCCTTATGGGAAGGGAGAAGGGTTAAAAGAGAGCATCTGTCATTTGTTTAGTAGCCAGCCCAGCCTAAACCTCAGCACCTTAGAAGCAAAAGAGGAGGAGAAATACAAGGAAATAAAATGAAAAATATAATGAACGACAAAAGAGATACAGCCCTGAATGAGAAGCATGTGACCACAGAGTTCAAGAGACAAACAATTGCCAGTAGAAATGGTGAAACGTTGTTTTGGAAGGGAGACGTTTTGGTCCTGTTTCTACAGAAGACAGCATAATTAAGCTTTTTTCTTGACTGTAAGTTTTGTCATAGCTGTAATGCAAGTCAGAAAAGGACTTAATCAAAATGACACAATAAGGCTAGAAAGGTAGTAGAAAACATATAACATAAAGATGTCTTGACTGGGAATACAAGAACACAGTACTCGTAAATTCAACTTCGCATCCTAAGGAGGAGGAAATCATTATTTGCTGTAAATTTAGTTTTGCAAGGTGCTTGAGCAATGAACTCTATATATTGCAAGAGCAATGTGTATCTCGAAGCAGGTCTACATAGCCCTGTTAGCACAGCTCTGAGTTTACATAGTCAGTTTTGTGTTCTCTGAAATAGTTTCTTAGCTTTTATTTTCACAATTGTATGAAACCCATAAGATTTACTCAAAAATATTGTTAAAAGGTAAGAAGTCGTCTACCTTTAAAATTAATTCTTACTAACCTCATTATTCTTGAGTGTTATGAAATCAGCTTTTGCGTCATAAATATAGAAATCATGAAGAGAAAAGAGCTATTATAGAGAAAATCATCCAGATTCAGAAATACTATAAATTATCATCTGAGACAGATGTGTTTTAATACCTCATTTCAATTTGTTTAAACTGCTCTGCCAGTAAATGAATGATTAAATCTATGAGCAAATAAAATAATGACTGAATTTTTCTCAGTAAGATCAAAATCAGTAGGTATGAAATGAAGACTATTACTCCTTTTGGTATAAATTTTATACCCTGGTAGTACATACGTATAAAATTCCAATTACAATGAAACCTATATTTTAATGCAGTGTAGTAGATGTCAAAAACCTGTACAATATTAGATCATAAAATCCTTGAAAGTCATATGTTATTTTTGGTAGAGTTCAGATGTTCTGTGAGCCAGAAAGAAGAGAGAATCAGTGCTTTGTTGTCACTACTAAATAAGTCTCTTCCTGAATACAAAGAAGAAAAAGTTTTGTGTTTGATATAGCAGCAAACAACTTTTGGAAGTCTGCCAATTTCCAAATTGTTTATAATTGCTATAATTGGATATTTTAAACTCTAGAAACCAGGGTCTCATTTAAGTCTGTGTTTGTGTGACTGCATAAAGCCAGAGCCAGATTTCAATTTTGCCAGGTTACTTAGGAAACAAAAATATTGAAATGTCATTGTGTATCACTAGCAATTTTTCAGTTCACATAGATCAGTTTGGATCAAATCTGGACATCATTACTCTGGAAAAATATACGGTATAGTCATAAAGTGGGATAATTCTGTGGTGGATCGTGGCAGAAACAGAGCATCCATGGGGACATACTGCAGGCACTGGAAGGCAGTGGGAACAATGAACTCCTTGAACTCCTACGGTAGAGATGGGATTAAATTTTGATACACAAAGGAAGTCTGGAATAGACTGTAGTCAAATGAGAATGTGAAGAAGTAAAGATAACTTATTATTCAAACTAAAGTTATGTTATATATAGGTCAAGGAAAAATACCAGAATCTTCTGATAATCCACGGTAGAGGCCTTCTGTTGTACTCAGTCATGTAACCTGCATGATTAGAAGTGGTCTTCTGTTGATATTTATAAAAAAAAAAAAAGGAGAAAAAAGGTTACTGAGCATCCATTTAACTGAAATGCAGTTTATATGTTCTTATGTTCCCTGATTATTTTAACTAAAAAGGGGTGAAGAAAGGGTAGAAGGCCTCAGCACATTTATATTACCTATTATTACCCACAACATATCAGAAGAAAGAGTTGTATTTTTGTATCCTGCTCGTACCTACCTCTGACTAGTCCTGAGGCTGTAGACCCACTTAAAAACACCTAAAAGCCCAGGAAATTGTTTCAATGCAATTCCTGGTTATAAAGTTAGGTCGTTGGCCTAAACATCAATATGTGCGAGTTCACTGTTCTGTGAATGACCATAGCTATACTGATCTCTTTGGCTGCTTGACATGTGTAAGAATAATAGTGCAAAATGGGATATAAAATCATTTATTAAAATTCAACACTGTCTTCTTTCTTTTCATGATGAGCCTATTTTCATGTCTACATTCAATTATAAGAATAAATATTTCACTGAATGAGTTGAAAGAACGTTTCTAATAGCATTATTCTGTTGAAGAAATGGGGAATGATGACATTAACTAGGCAAAAATCAGATGCTGTATGTCACAGGAAGCTTCAAAGAAGGGTTGCTCTTTCTACCCATCTCATCCACTAGAATTCTTCTGAAAATGTACAATTTGATGTGATTTTCCTGGAAAAAATTCTATAGGTATCTCAACTTTCCAAAGTCTAACATGATTATAAAGATTGCAGCAGTAAATACAGTGCAAGATTCTTAGTCCACATATTACAAAGAAAAAAAAAATGGTTTTATGCAGAAAACTATAGACAATTTCCTATAATGACAAGTTTTCATTCATCGTGTTTCTATAGAGTACTTCTCTGTCAGCAGGAGATTCCAATCCAAAGTTTTCCTTGTGGCTTTAAGGTCTCAGACTCAAAATGTAAGATGTTCTTAAGCTGTTTGTACACAAATATGCAACAACTAAGATGAAGCAAAATTATTCCAGAGCTATCTGACAACTAATGAGTTTTAGCATATTTTTTTTCATGATAGGATTTCTTCGGTGTTATTTTATTGGGAAAAAATATTATATCCAAAAAAGGAAATACTGTTATTGCTTCTCTATTAAGAGAAAAGTTTTCTACCACAAAAAGTGTGTTCAGTAAATTTATGTTCAATTTTAGTTCCTATATACCAAGTTTAAAAAGCTTTGTCTCTTTTTTCTTAAATTTAGTTAATCATTTGGGCTGAAATCTTAGTTCTAGTGAAATTGTGGATTTCAAAGTATTTCAGCAACTTGTCTTTGCTCCTCTAACTTCTGATAGAACCTGTACATAACATATTTTGCGTATAGCAAAACTCCAGAAAAGCCCAAACCCACAGCCTAACCAAATTTATAACTATGCTGTGAAATCAGGGCTCTGTTAGTGCTGTTCAGGTTTAGTTTACAACAATTCAGCTCAGCATCGCCATCATCTCACTTACACTTGTCCACAATCCTTTTCCTTAAGATTCTACCCCTCTACTCTGCTGTGTCCAGCTTTGGAGTCCTCAACACAGGAAGGATACGGACCTGTTGGAGCGGGTCCAGCGGAGGGCCACGAAGATGATCAGAGGGATGGAGCACCTCCCCTATGAAGACAGGCTGAGAGAGCTGGGGTTGTTCAGCCTGGAGAAGAGAAGGCTCCAGGGAGACCTCATAGCAGCCTTCCAATATCTGAAGGGAGCCTCCAGGAGAGCCGGAGAGGGACTCTTTGTCAGGAAGTGTAGTGACAGGACAAGGGGTAATGGTTTTAAGTTGGAAGAGGGGAGATTGAGATTAGATATTAGGAGGAAATTCTTTCCTGTGAAGGTAGTGAGGCACTGGAACAGGTTGCCCAGGGAAGTTGTGGATGCCCCATCCCTGGAGGTGTTCAAGGCCAGGCTGGATGGGGCTTTGAGCAACCTGGTCTAGTGGAGGTGTCCCTGCCCATGGCAGGGGGGTTGGAACTGGATGATCTTTAAGGTCCCTTCCAACTCTAACCATTCTATGATTCTATGATCCTATGATACTGGTTTCTCCCTGATGCCAGAGTGAGATTAACCCCTGCAGGGTATTAACCCAAGTGAAAACACACTTTACAAAAAAGGACAGCATGTGTCAGTTTAACCTTCAGACTGAGACTGCGTAAGGAGAATACCATTGCTGGGCTAAGGGAGATAAAAGTACTGCAAACTAAGTTTGGCTTTGTATTGCAGCAGGTTAGAAATATCTGAAAGTCTGGAATGCTTCGTCCCAGATCTTAAAAACCATTGAAGAATTTAACTGCCAGTTAAATGACTGTGATACAGGACTTCAGAGGGCAGATTTAGAGAAGGCCTAATTTTAGGTGCCTGACTTTGCTCAATGGAGATGGTTGCCCATAAATACTCTCAGAATGAGAACATAATTTCATCCTCTGAATCAGCTGAAAGTCTATCTCAAATCAAAAACTTTTTCACTTCAAAAATTTATTCACTAAATGTCTAAATAACTTTGAAATTCTAGACTTGAAATCACAGCGAAATCAGAAGGTAATCTCCCCATTGATTACAGTGGACTTTAAAACTATCATTTAATAAATTCGTTTTCTAGGTTTTTAAAATATTGGCTTTCATTATCTCAGTATCTATGACACAGAACAAAAGTGCTTAAATAAGGCATGAAATACACATGCAAAACATACTAAAATGTCTGCAATATAGCTTTGCAAATCTTTGGGAGAAGATCAGCAAAAATCAAATTTTTTAAAAAAAATTACTTTGAAGTGAAATGAAATTTGAAAGCTCTTCTGGTGTCCCACACCAGTAACTTAATTAGACTTCAAAATAGCATGCATGCTAAATATGTCACTTACAGTGCCTTAATTATTTAAACTTTTGCATTAGAAGTCTATGCAGACAAATAATAAAAGGCAAAATTCAGAATTTTAAATCACTTCCATTTCAATTCTCCCCCACCTCTAAGAGAGGCCATGTTATCTCCAAGCATTTTTCCTAAAAATGAGCTGGGGTTGTTCAGCCTGGAGAAGAGGAGGCTCCGGGGAGACCTCATAGCGGCCTTTCAGTACCTGAGGGGGGCCTACAGGAAGGCTGGGGAGAGTCTGTTTACAAAGGCCTGCAGCAACAGGATGAGGGGCAATGGCTTTAAGTTGGAGAAGGGGAGATTCAGATTGGATATTAGGAAAAAGTTCTTTACTTTGAGGGTGGTGGAACACTGGAACAGGTTGCCCTGGGAGGTGGTTGAGGCCCCTTCTCTTGAGATATTCAAGGTGAAGCTCGACGAGGCCCTGGACAACCTGGTCTAGTTGGGGGTGTCCCTGCTGACTGCGGGGACGTCGGACTAGATGACCTTTGGAGGTCCCTTCCAGCCTGGACCAATCCATGAATCTATGAATCTATGAATCATATATAAAGTTTCAATCTTGTTCCATTACTTTGAAGCAGGTTGGAGGGTCACACATAATTCATCTGATTTGTGTTCAAAGTATGGAACTATGTACAAGATAAGAAAACATTCTGGTTTGTATTATAACTTTAATATCATGGGACGACCTTTGCTGGCTGCCAGGTACCCACCAAAATGCTCTCTCAATCCCCTTTCTCAGAGGGACAGGGAGGGCAAAATAGGATGAAAAACTCATGGGTCGAGATATAAAGGCAGTTTAATATAGAAAAGCAAAGGCCATGGGCAAAAGCAAAGCAAAGCAAAAAGATTTATTCTTTACTTCCTGTCAGCAAGCGGTGTCCAGCTACTTCCTAGGAAGTAGGGCCTCAGTATGCTTAGTGGTTGCTAGAGAAGACAAATGCCTTAATGAATGTCCCTGTTCCTCCTCCTCCTCAGCTTTATTGCTGAGCACAATGTCATATATTATGGAATACCCCTTTGGTCACCTTGGGACAGCTGTCCTAGCTACGTCCATTCCTAACATCTTGTTCATCCTCAGCCTACTGGGCTTTGGGGATAAGGGGGATTTTGGAGAGACAGCCTTGACGCTGTGGGAGCACTGCTCAGCAGTAGCTTAAACACTAGTTTGTCATCAACACCTACCTAGTTACAAAGTGCAGCACTATGAGGACTCTTCTGAGAAAAGTTAACTCCATCTCAGCCAGATCCAATACAGCTTTACGTGGTCTGTCCTGGCCCCTCTGCACACAAAGGACAGGTGCAACCTGTTCCAGGAGATAAAGCTGCAATGTAAAGATTGCAAGACATACGCAATAGGACTTGACTGACAGGGACTTTGCCTGTAGAAGTGGGTTTGCTGCTAAAAGAAACCAGATCAAACTGTCTGAAAGGGGCAAAGTAAAAATAAAATTGTGCAAACTGAGCTAATAAATATCACAGAATCACAGAATCTTCTTGGCTGGAAGGGACCTTTGAGATCATCGAGTCCAACCACAAAAAAAACCCAAACAAACAAAAAACAGAAACAAAAAAACCAACCACCAAACACCAAAAACAAAACCAAAACAAAACCCACACAAAACAAACACCCACAACCACACCCCACACCCACCCACAAACAGACACAAACCAACAATCTCGGGCACTAGAGCATGCCCTGAAGTGCCACATCTACACGCTTCTTAAATACCTCCGGGGATGGCGACTCCACCACCTCCCTGGGCAGGCTGTTCCAGTGCCTGACCACCCTCTCAGGAAAGTAATTCTTCCTAATATCTAATCTAAACCTCCCCTGCCCCAACTTCAGACCATTTCCTCTGCTCCTGTCATTATTCCCTTGGGAGAAGAGGCCAACACCCACCTCTCTACACCCTCCTTTCAGGGAGTTGTAGAGGGCAATGAGGTCCCCCCTCAGCCTCCTCTTCTCCAAACTAAACATGCCCAGTTCCCTCAACCTCTCCTCGTATGACTTGTTCTCTAGACCCCTCACCAGCTTGGTGGCTCTCCTCTGGACACGCTCCAGCAGCTCAATGTCCTTCTTGCAGTGAGGGGCCCAGAACTGACCTGAATATGTATTAAGTGCATTTGCGCAGGGTAGTTGTGGGTACAAATGCTCATAGGTGAATGGTAACAGATGATGTTATGGCCAAATCCAATAGGTTCTGTAAATTGTAAAAATGAATATATGACTAGTCTTCAGGTTGCTTATAAGGAATGAAGGGCTGTAACACAGGGTCCCACTCATGCTCCCAGTCGAGCCACCTTTATTGCTGGTAGTAAAAAAGGCAGTGTAGCCAGTGCGTACTTCTGCTGCCTTCTGTCTGGTACCCACACACGAACTAGAAGAAATGAAAAATGCAAGGAAATCCATTTTGGTAGCAATGAGGTAGCTCTTGTGCGTGGCCACTGCATACAGCACAGCCGGTACAGGGTGAGTTCAGTCAATTGCCCTTGTGGGATCTGCAGTCCCTGGGAAGGTACTAAAACCAGGGGTAGCATCAGTCATGGGGGGTTCAATAGGTAAGGTAAAATAAATTTGTGCTGCTGGCACAAATTCTGGGAAACTGGAAGGAAATTGAGGGGTTTTCAGGACTCAATAAAGCTCAAGCTGTAGTTCTCTGTTGGGATGAGTGGCCAGCTGGAACTAGGGAGAGGACACCCTCCAAGGACTGAGATAAAGACAGTTTAATAGGTAAAGCAGAAGCCATGCATACAAGCAATGTAAAGCGAGGAATTCATTCACTACTGCTTAGTTGCTGTCTTGGGTTAAACCAGGACAAGTCTATAAGGATCTACTTGGTGTTATTAAGTTTCCATCATGCTACATCTGTTGCTATTTCTATATGGAATTTTGAGAGTTTTCTGGCTGAGGCAAGAATGAAGAAATCCTTGTTCAAATAATTTTTTATCAAGTCATTAACACTTTCCTTTGAATGACAACAAGTTTACAACTATTAAATTTATTTTCTTTTAAAAGAAATACCAAAATTCAAGGAACAGACATTTAAAATATTCACACTTTGCTCCAGAGTTCTTTCTTGGGTAAAAGTAAATATATGTGTAGAGTTGCACCTATAGTCTTTAACATTCAGCCTGAGTAAATTCAGTACAGATTTCACATTCTTGATGACAAGACACTTTAGGCAAGTAGAACAAAATTTTTTAATATAGTGATACATTTTTTTTCCTTTAAATTAATTAGTCTGATACTAGGAAAAGCATTTGTTCCAATCTCCTAATTGCTGAAATCATGCTATAGCATTTGTGTGAATACTATTAAAAACTGAAAAGAAAACCCAAGTTTCCATGGCAATTGTTCAGTGCCACAAAAGACTAAACTGGTCACAAAAGATTTTTAGGCAAATTGAATTTATTATTCAGTCATTAGCAGTTTTCCTCATGTACTGTAGAGAACTCTGAGAAAAATAATTTTTTTTCATAATGCAGCTCTTCCAAGAAATACTGAGCTATTTCAGTCCAGTTTTTCAGTCCATGGCAATTCAGAATTCACTTCATCTGCATTTTCTCTTAGATGCAGAGTTATTATTTTAAAGATGGTGATTTTATTTTAGTTTATTCTCTGTATTTTAGTTTTATCTCTGACATTTAGTATCTTCCCTCTATAAAAGCCAGAATGCACATGTACGAATATGTTGTAAAAATTGAAAATAAACACAAACATTTAATTATAAGCATGTTACACTAGGTTGCTAATTCTGTGATACTGGGTTTGAATTTATTTGATTTAATATATTCCTTTGTAAGTAGTGTAGCACCTGCTTGAATGAGAGGGTGTTTGTTTCCAGTTATACAACAGCTGAAATATCTGACATATTTGAGTGGAGTTCTCAGCTGCAGAGTTGCTGTAAGAAAATTTTGTAGGAGCACTTTGAACTTATTAAATCCTTATTCTCCAACACAGGATGTAGCACACAATTTTTTAATTTATAATCTCTTAAGTCTTTTCAGGAGAATGTGTTTAGAGATTATCATAAAATTTTCTTTGCAGAAGTATTTTCATTAAACATGATAAGTATCCAGAGCAGTTGCTGGTACTCTTAAATTTTGAAGCGCAATAACCGTAACAAAAAATAGTATGCTTTTTACTGTTATTTATAAGCATGTTTAAACATGAACTCTTTATTATTAGTGTTACATTGATGTTATGGGCAATAACATTCCTCTAACTTCTGGATAGAACAAATAATAAATATTTATCAATAAAATGTCTTGAAAGTAATCTAACTATTTTTGTAAATAAATTGTTAATTTTGTATGCGTGTTGGTGAGGCGAGCTGGCTGCTGGCATCCCTATCCCCCTTTGCCAGATCTGCCCAATCAGCAGAAGCAATATAGTCTTAACCAAAAAGTTAAAACTTTAGTTAATGTCCATGCTATGTACTTATCAGATATTGGGCATAGAGATATTTTTAATTCATCATTCTTTCACAGCTAATTAAAATCACAACCTAGTATACACAACAGGGTATTTCCTGTCAGCTGAGGTAATTTTAATACAAGAAGGGGAATAGTCAATTATATAATCTGAGATGGGATCTAGCTGCAAATTTGAACACATTCCAAAGGAGACTGTCATGAGTGTGCATTTACAATAATTTGTCTTCATCACTGAATTGTCCATGCTCGAAATAATTGTTCTTGTAACCAAAATAAGTATGTGCCAAATGGATGCAGGAAAGTACAGTCTGATATACTCCTAGCTTGAAAGAGATTTTCTTTGTTGTGAATAGTAAATCTCAGATAGTAAATCAGTAATTTAAACTATTTCTTTAAATAAGTGGATACATGCTATAGTGAGTTTTCAAAAGTTTTCTGGGGAAATGATGCTCTCCCTTGTCTAAATCTGTCTCAGTAATATTTTTCACATTTTCTAGGAGAATTCTGGTCAAGTGGACCAGATAAATGTTAATAATACAGAGTTTAATTGTACACCAAAGTCCCCAAACTACTTTATTAGCTAAAATATGTAAGCAAATGACAAAGATACTTCATGGGAATTACATTTTTATTCCTGGACCAGAAAATGGGGATATAGGTTACGTGGAAGAATTTACTATCCCTCAAAAATGTATTGTTATATCCTGTAAATCCTGTAAATACACTATAGAGAGAAGCAGGAATGAAAGTGAAATGTATAATTACAATGTGAGCCTTATGGTTTTGGAATTATGCAGTTTGCAAAAACCATCTGGGGCTGAGACTCTGTATACTTACTCTTGCTGTCTTGAAAATGCTCACTGTCAAGAAAAAATTGCCAGTTCAACACCAGGGACACATGTGGTGGGACATAGATCTAGAGAGAACTGGTGCCATTGGACAGCTGGAAGATTTTTCACAAAGAACATCTTGTCAGGAAGCAATAGAGATAAATGAAAAGGAAAGAAAGGGTCACTTTGTTCTGCTCTTTGTTGAATACTGACTGAGTTCAAAGCATGCATGAAATCAAAATCTAGCACATAGATACCAAAAAAGAGGGTTGTCAAGACAGATGGGCTGTCCTGAGGTCTAACAGCAAAATTATGAGAAAGTGGAGACCAATACCTCATCTTCTGTTTGACACCCCTGAAGTCCACCCTTGGATCTGCACATGGAAAAGGAGTGATGGAATTTCTGCTGAAGTGTTAGGAGGAAGTAAGGTGATGTTACATGATAGGCCTCGAGGAACAATTTAAATTTTATTGTTTCATACTTTCAGTTGTTCTAAGACTTGAAAACTTTACAAAGACCATAGAAAAATAATGTCTTCAAGGCAGACTGAATATCTGAAGTTCTGTACAGGTCTCAAAAGCATGCTGATATTGGCTTATGGGCAGGAATTTTTATGAATATTCTTCTAAGATTTCTAACCCCTAGTCTAGCAATACTATTAACTGCTGCCTAGGAAGAATACAAAAAGGAAATGGTCAGTCTCTGAAAACAGAGACAAAATATGAATGCGTGTAAGAAATCTAAAGCAGTTTACAAATGGTGGCTAAAAAAACAATACAAGGAGGAATAAAAATCTCTAGAGCTGTACAAAACTTACCAAAATTTACTTTTTTCCTAAGGAGCAGCTGTTTCTTAAAAAATGTGATGGATGAATTCCAAGCAAAGGATGAGCTTTCAAAGCTTACAGAAGTCCCACTAGGATATGGTTCATTCCATGAACTCAGTAAGACTGCTGTTAGGAGAAAGGTCAACCCCTAAAAGACTGTCTGTACAAAACAACGTTAACCCAGCAAAACCTCTGCATGTCAGTGACTACTCAAAGAACCAAATATTTCTGTAAGGTCTGAGTCTGTGAAATGCCTGGAGGTGTAAAACATGGCAGCATCTATGTTTGTAGGTAATTTCATTTATGAACATTTCTACATCTCTGGTGATTGTTCATTTTTGTTTCTTAGTTTGTGGCATGTTTGAAAATGGATAGAGGTCCCATATCTTTTCCTCAATAAAAATAGCTCTAGAGATATGTGAGCTACTGCTGAATGCATATTTACTTTCAATGTCAGTGCCTTGCCAGTCTATAACTTATATTGTAAATTGCTCTAAAATATCTTTGACATGAAGATTTGTATAAATCCAAAGTCCAATCAGTGTTTCTGCACAAATGAACATAAATATTAAGTCTGTGTATGGTAATTCATATGCTATAAAATGATATTAATTGTGTTTACATTTGTTTTGACATAGTTCTGCATCAGTATGAAAAACAGTGTCCCTGAAGTTGTTTCATAAAACTGCCATAGAGTATCAAAAATAAAGTAATAGCTATCAGGCTCAGACCTTGACTAGACGGTTCATCTTCTTTTCAACATAAGTGAATACATATTGGCCAAACTGAGAAGCAAATTCTGTTTGAGGAAGTGGGAGAGTAATGCCTGTTGTCTGAAACTGGACTCATGACAGTTTTACAGACTAGCAAACACAGGGTTTGAGTTTTCAGGGTATAAGGTGATTATAATTTTCACATACTTTCTTAAATTCAGTTAACATTGAAAGCGAGACACAAATGTACAGAAGTTTTTAGAATCCATTGATATAAACATAGTGTATTTATGCTTACAAGAAATTTAGTAGCCACTGATGATAATTCTAGGGAGTAATGTGCTTGGGAAAGATGTATTACAGTAGGGTTCATACCTACATTAGCTCTGTATTTCATTTCGACATCTTAGGGAGTGGTAGTAGAAACTGCTTTGTTGTACTCAGTATGTTGCCAAGTAACCTGATTTGACTTTAGAATTGCTTTTTCTAAACAGTCTTTTGTTCCTAGCTGGAGGTGTTGTCACAGGCTAGCTGTTGATAATTTTCATAAAACCAGACTGGTTGGCTGGGATTTTTTGCCTTTTGCTAGCATGTTTAAAACTGGTGGAGGTTGAAGCTAATAATGTTTGCAACGTTGTGTTAATGTATCAATTACAAATATAACAGCTCTTTTAGTCTCACAGATCCTCACTCTTAGACAGCTTAAGCAAAACCTAATGAATTGTGTGGGGCTCTCATACTTCTTAGATGTGTATACACAGATGTGAAACTTTTCAGAGTTTCCTGAAATTTTTCTGAAGGACAACATTACACTTAAACATTGAAGAGAAAATCAATCGCAGCATCTACAAACTCAGAAGTAGAAAGGCCAATGAAGAAATACCTTGCACAGTCAGATCTTAAATTTTTGCCACTGGAAATACTGGAGACAAAAAATATTGTTTTAATTAATTATATTCTGTTTGGACACTAGCACTGCATGATCATACACGCTGCTAATATGTGTGGTCACAATCTAGTTCAACTCTGAAGAAATCCAATTGACTTTCAGGTCAAAAATTTTAACTTTTAGGTTAAAATCTGAGTAAGAGCATAGCTACATCAACAACCCCCTTGCTTATAAAATTGAAAAGCATGATGTCTAATCTGTGAATGCCAGAACAGAGATTCACTGGAGATTCAAATTCAAGGCCATCTCTTTGGAAACCTATGAGTACCAATGCCCTTTCTTGAAAGACTTTAATAAAAGCTAGGACATAAAATCTTGCATCAAATCACAGGGCCCTCAGCACAACATCCCTCTCTCTCTCTCCTCTTTCAGCTTAGATGGACTCCCTCAGGAGTCATAGCAGTCTAGCAAGTACATGTAATGGCTATCTGCCCTTACATGGGAACTTGGGAATGTCATGATGGAATAAAAAATCATTTAGAAGAATTTACAGCTCTGAGTTCATTCCTGCCAAAGGACAGTGATGACTTGTTTGAAATACATCATAAACAGACCAAGGTCAGTGGAGCCCTCAGCTCGATTGAACTACTTGCTTTGGGGAACTCAAACATTAATTCAGGCCATTTTGTCAAATCAGGAAAGACACAGTTAACATAACCACTAAGTAATGGTGAGAACATCATTATACAATCTAAGGGTTACAACAGAGGTATGAAGAAAGAGACAGAGAGGGAAGGAAGCATGGAAGGATCCTTTCTGTCACAGTACTAAGGGCATGGGTGCTGTTAGGCTTTGTCAGTGAGAAGTGAAGGATCTGTGGTCACTTCAGGTCTCTTTTCTGTCAAATGCATTTTTTCTTTGTTTTATTTACCTAGAAGAGGGAGGAAAGGCAGAAAACAGGGCACTATGGGCAAGTCAAGAAGACTGACTTTCCTGTTCTGTCTGAACATTTTTCAAGTGCCACCAAAGGAGAACAGACATTTGGCAATGTAAGGGGTGTTTGAGGAACACATAGAGTGGGAATAGGAAGAAAAAGAAGACAGTGTATGGAATGAAAGATACTTTGCTCCACTACAGAGTCAAGGATCGGAAAATTAGCTACCAATGAAGGAAGTAGGTGACTGAGATTTTCCAACCTTCACCTCTTGAGAGCATGTGAGAGGACAGTTGAGCACAAAAGAGGAAGGAACTCTAGAAATTATTGGGTTTGGGTTTGCATTTTTGTTTGATTTTGCTCATTTTGGTTTGGGTTTTTTTGGTTTTGGTTTGGTTTTAACAAAGATGTTAATATACATGAATATTTGTATGGTTTATAAGCACTACACTGAGATTTTCTAGGTCCTAATTAACAGACTTAAGGCATAGACAAGTTTGGGAATTTAAACTAGGTTCAGAGGAAGCCAGTCTCGCCAAAACTACTGCAAGACAATACTTCTGCAGTCCTACATATGAATATCCTACAAGAGGAAGACAAGATCCTATTGACAGATGCAAGCACCAAGTAGAAATGGTTAAGAATCATGAAGGACTATTGGAAGTTTGTAGATGAATTCCACTGATAAATTAACCATAGTTTATCTGCTGTATCTACTTCAGCCTGGTCATGTTCATTGGATCTTGGCTGTCTTTCCATGAGTCCCAGCTAACAGCCAAACATATCATAACTGATTTGGGAAGATATAGGAAAAGAATTAATTATTAAAAAATGACAATGGCATTTCAAGACATACTGCCTTTCTAGAATGTGTGTAATATAGTAGGTATATTCACTCCTCATTGTTGTCATAAATTATCACAAGTTTAGTGAATAAATTACAGTGAATTACATAAGGAAATACTGACAGTATGTAGCATGATCACATAGTGATGTATGGCACAATAATCTTAAGTCTATCATCCATGTGTTATATCTGAAATCTTGATGTTGGCTTTTTATACAGTAACTCAGAATTTGGTGACTCATTTATGACCATCCTTTCTGTTTTTTCTATATATAGTGGACTTAACAATTGAAATATTCATACCACATACAAAATTAGCTTCATGTGTATTCATGTACATTCATAGCTCTTTCCTATTGGAACTTGGCTGACATAATTAGCTTTAACAATATGTTATGACGTTCTATTATAGCCATTTCACCTAGGCAGCACGTTAGTTATTCATGGACTACTGTAAGTGAAAAGCCCCAATGACTGATAAAACCTCCAGATTTTATTTCATTTTATTAAGTTAAAAGGCACTGAAGCTGCAAAGAGAAGAGATCTACTGCCATATTACTAATTGTGGCTGTAATAGGTTAAACTGTTAATTTTATTTTCCTCTAATCAGAGATTTGCACAAGATTTTTCTCATTTGTCACGCACCAGAACAAAGGCAGTGTTAATTCAATACTGAAATATGCCTAAAAACTATTTAATCTTTGGAGGGATATTTTAATAGACCCCTCAATTATATTATTTGTCTTCTGATGTGTAATAGACATGCAATAATTATAGGTCCAAAAATCGCTGCTGATAGAAGCTGGGATACCTTCATGCCCTTTGATGGAGGTGGCTCGTTTTAGACACAAAAATCTTGTCCCCAGTTAGCAGTGTGCTCATGTAGATGTATTTACATACATTTAGAAACCTTAAGAATTAGGAGCAGTCTGGCTGGAAACCTTACAGCAGTCTTACCATGTTCAAATCCTTCCCTGATTTACACCCATCATTCTTAAATACAGAGGATTCACTGTGCACAGTGAAGGCACCATTTCGTCCTCTGCTAACAAGTGAATAAAAAGATCAAGTTTGTAAGTATTGTCAAGAATGATGAATTTATAAGTACTAAATGTTACATCACCCTTTTGGTAGTTTTGTAGGTGAATGTATAACACCAGTCGAAAGATCAGCCTCTAATACTAGCATGAGTCTATTTAGATTTCTCTGTGGTCTTACTTCAAACTATTTGGTAAAATTAAGGATTAGGTTTTAAGGAAATCAGGAATATGTTAATGGCAAACAGCACTGATCAGCTCTGTACACAATAAATATTATTTCTGGCATTTCCAGTAAAAGACCATAGGCTCTGTACTAAACCAACAGTGCAGGGTCCTCCCTGGGATTGCCTGGGCACAAGCTGGTTTTATTTGTTGTTGTCTGTTAGTCAAGTGAGTATTACCTAACCTGCATTAGCTTAAGTTCCGTGCATCCTTTTTTATGGTGTAAGTGTGGCATACACAGTCAGTTCCTGCTTAACTGTGGTGGGTTGTCCCTGGCCAGGTACCCACCAGGTACCCACCAAAGCTGCTCTATCATTCCCCTCCTCGACTGGACAGGGGAGACAAAATATAACAAAAGGCTTGTGGATTGAAATCAGGAAAGGGAAAGATCACTCACCATTTACCGTCACAGGCAAACCAGACTCAACTCAAATTATCTTAATTTATTGCCAATCAGAATCAGAGTAGGATAATGAGAAAATAAAATCAAATCTTGAAAAAACCTTTCCCCCACCCCTCCTTACTTCCTGGGCTCAACTTCACTCCTGGTTTCTCTGCATCCTCACCCCAAGCAGCGCAGGGGGACAGGGAATGGGGGTTGCAGTCATTTCATCACATGTTGTCTCTGCTGCTCCTTCCCTCTCAGGGGGTGGACTCCTCACATTCTTCCCCTGCTCCAGCCTGGAGAGAATAGGAGACCATTCTCCATGAACTTCTCCAACGTGGGTTCTTCCCACAGGCTGCAGTTCTTCATGAACTGTTCCAGTGTAAGTCCTTTTCAGGAGGTGCAGTCCTTCAGGAACAGACTGCGCCAGTGTGGGATCCCTGCGGGGTCACAAGTGCTGCCAGAAAACTGGCACCAGCATGGATTCCTCTCTCCCTGGGGTCCACAGGTCCTGCCAGGAGCCTCCTCCAACGTGGGCTCACCAAAGGGCTACTGCCTCCTTCAGGTACATCCATCTCCTCTGGCATAGGGTCCTCCATGGACTGCGGGTAAATATCTGCTCCACTGCTAATCTCCAGGGCTGTAGGGGGACAGACTGCCTCACCATGGTCTTCACCATGGGCGGCAGGGAAATCTCTGCTCCTGTAACTGGAGCACCTCCTCCCCTTCCTTCTTCACTGACCTTGTTGTCTGAAGAGTTGTTTCTCTCACATATTCTCCTTCCTTTCTCCAGCTGCAGATTCTGTTGCACATTTTTTTTCCCCTTCTTAAATATGTTGTCACAGAGGTGCCACCACCATCACTGACGGGCTTGGCCTCAGCCAGCAGCTGGTCAGTCTTGGAGCCGGTCAGCATTGGCTCTGTTGTACATAGGGAAAGCTTCTAGCAGCTTCTTAGAGAAGCCACCCATGTAGCTCCCCTGCTACCAAAACCTTTCCACACAAACCCAATATATTTATAAACAGCCCTTTAGGTCAATGGAGGCTGAGAATGGCTACTGTGCAGCTTCAAAATTTTGGCTGGGAGTCAGTGAGAAAGATGCAGACTGTGTTAGGAGAATGTATGAAAGCAGCCTCCACCTGACCTCAAGAGCAAGGAAGGAGAAAAATTCATCAGGAACATGATCTTCTGCCAGTGAACATCTCAGTGTGCTCGTGACACCGGGGAACTGGCCCCGCTCCCTCCCATTCTGTTAAACGAAGACTGAAACCACCAGCTGTAGGACCCCAGAATCATGTGTAGGGTGGGCCTAGCGTTACACATAGAAACTTGGAAGCCTTTGTGTAAAAATTTTAACTATTATATTAATGAGGCTTCTGTATCTTAAATAATTTATACTTCTAAGATACTAATTGGAGTAAGAAATTTTTGGCTCCATTGTATGGTGTGTTCCTTCATGCCCATTACAAGACTTTGAGTGCAACAGTCTCAAATGGTTATTTTTCCTAAGGCTGAAAATCCTAAAGAGATGCATGGTTCATAGATTGAATAGGGAATAGATGTTTGAGAAACACAAAATGCAATTTCCTTGCACACTTGTAGCTTAGAGTTCTCCAAGTAGCACGGTAGAGATGTGGGTTAGGTAGTCTGATGGGAATTTAGAAAGAATGCTTTCTTTTAGAATTCTTTTTAGAATTTTATTCTTTTTAGAATATTTCCATGCCACTGAAAATATGGGCTTATATTGTCCCAGTGGGTAATGGCTTACGCAAGCCTTCATTCTTTGAATCCTATCCCCATAAGCAGTCATGCGATATAAGTGTGGAAGGACGCTCAAGAATAATTACACAAAACACTTCCATAAACAGATTGAAGACCTCCAACATAAAAATAGAAAAGCTTTTGTGTAAGCAGAAGACATCAGGACAATCCAAAGCTGTCCAAGCACATTTCCATTAGCCTGTTAGCAGGTGTTGTGGTTTGGCCTTAGACAGCAACAAAGAACCATGTGGTTGCTCTCTTACCCCTCCTCCAGCCGTGGGGGAGAATTGGAAGAAAAAGGCAAAACTTATGTGTTGTGACAACCCAACAGAATAGCAAAGGGAACAGGAAAACAACAACAATAACACTCATAGAGGAATGTACAAGCACCATTACGGTACCACCGCTCACCGACTGGACCTGGGACGCCCCAGCCCACTCCCAAGTGGCCACTTCTTGCCCCCTTCCCCGGCCAGCTCCCAGCTGTAGCTTGGGCCTGGCTTCACATGGTATGGAATACCTGTGTCCTGTGCCAGATCCTGAGGAAAATTAACCCTATCCCCACCGGAACCAGGACACAGGGTAAAATGGGTGTTTGTTGGGTTGAATGGGTCTTCAGATCTTACTTCCATTATAAGGAGTGGATCCACCCAAAAAGAGGTTCTTCTGCCATTTTTAAAAACTTGTGTCCTGTTTATAGTGAAATCAGAATAAAAAGACATACTTAAAAGAACCAGATATTTATTCCTTTTTAGTACATTTATGACCACAGAATCCCCTGAGTGACTTTAAGCCACTGCTTGTCTGGGTTTTGCATGTGAACAGCACAAGAAGAACAATCACCTTCTGTGAAAATGCTGCAGGAGGCAAGTCGTCATCAGTGTTTGTCATGTCTATTTCTACTAAACTACCAATTGAGTGGGAAAAAGAGAATGATTTTTCAAACGGTTGACTGTGTGCCTCCTCTCTTTGATAAAGCTTCTCAAAAATATTTTCAAAAAATATTTCTGTTCCACTAAGAATGTTGATGTGCTGTGGATACTTCCTGTCATGTAAATCGATACCTCTCTGTGCTTTTTCTCTCATCTGTTTCTCTCCCTTGCTGAATTAATTTTCACAAGAAAACAATCCCCTTTTTAGGTCACCAAGATCAAGTCAACATAAATGGAAAGAAACCTGTTGTGGCATAAACAAATTTTGCTGTCAAATACTCTTATGCAGCACAGGGAGATATGACTAAGATGACTAAGATTTCTAGCTTGCTATTGAAATAAGTGTCTTATTCATGATTTTAATAATATCAGTAAAGTGTATTAACACTCTAGGAAAAAAATATCTAGTTCTTTCTATGCCATTATAGTTCTAATCAAATGTAATATGCATGTCAGACATTAGAGTGAATAGGGAGTTTAGTATGTTATTTAGTCATATAACCTTTTCCAGTGAAGCCCTTGATAGAAATTATAAACATTCTTTGATATACTGCAGTGGCTTATGAGATATCTCCCTACAAGATTTTGCTGTTTCTGCATCAAAATATCAAGTGATCAAGGAAAAAATGAAAAAAACCCCAACACCCCAAAACATAAACCAAAACAAAAAAAACCCACAACACCTGGAACATCTGGAACATTTCTAAAGCTATTTGGTGTGTGTCCCGATTTCATTACATTTTCATTACATTTCATTACAAAAAATATTTTACTTTTCAAAGTATCATATATATATCACTTAGTGACAGTAGTGACAGGAGTGATAGAGTCTCTCTAATTATTTATTTTCCTTAATTTTTTATTGTTTGGTTACTTGCTTATTTATTTCATCTTGAGTTCCCTTGCTTTCACTGATACAATAGAGTACTAAGAGTCACTGTTCACAAATGAGAGCAGAACAGCCACTTCCTTTTATAAAATAACAGGATAGTCGCCACATCCTAATACTTTAAGTATTACTTAAGAGTAGTACAGACTGAATCTAGACTTTTGCCTTCATTGCAAATAGGTGCTTAAGTTAAGGTTGGGAAACAAAGTCTTCCAATACATATTACTAAATTAATCCCCCTTCCTCGAGGTCTTCTGTTTATTAAAAAACACTAAATGGTCATTTTTCTTTGTTATGCTAAAAATCTTGTTGATTAACAAAGGGGAAAAATATCTCATATATAATGCCAAGAATGTATTGTTAATATAATTTAAATTTTGGCATTCTAAGTCAAGAATAATTATTTTTCTAAATTTAATTATTAAAAAAGTAATTTCCATATGGAAAAAAAGCAGACTAAACAATAAAATTACAATTATAATACATACACTTCTTGGTTTCTATTCCTTTTCTGTTGTTGCTCTCCCTCTTCCACAGCTCCTTTTAAGGCAGGTAGCTTCAGGCTGCTGGGGTGGGTGTTACAGCAAGTCATAAGCCTCTGGGATTCTTTACGGGGAAAATGTTGATTGTTTCTTCTTCCTCACTGTAGAATGCACAGGTTTTAACACCTTTGCTTTCTTCATTGGTCTGTAGCTCCATATTACATACAAATTTACTCTATGTGGTGCTTTTTGCTTATATTACATACTACATTGCTCTCCTTGTTACCCCTAAAACTAGTTCTGCCTTGCTCCTGGTTTGCATTTCTCTTAACTGACCATTCGTGAGATGTTTATTGCCATGCGGTCTCCAGTGCCAAGATTCTGCCCCATCTCTATCATCCCACGCCTACCCTGCTCTGCATCGTGTCCTGTGCCATCACTTCTGAAAACCCCTGCTGTTTTACTGGTTATTGTATTGCCCCTACACTACATTAGAGCCATAAATCTCTCTTACTGTCTAGAAAAAATGCTCATTGCAGTTATCTATATAAAACTATACTAATACTATACAAAGATGATCACAAGAAAAACAAAATAGCCTTTGTCACATGGTCATAAGCCTTATGGTTGCAGAGAAAATGGCAAAAACAAAGCTGCAGGCAGGTGATGAAAAGTTCTGACAGAGCAAGCTTGCAAGGAGAGTCCTGAGGACTTGCGAATTCAGTGCAAAGCGTATGGCCTGTTACTAACAATGGCACTGCTGGGCTACATGGTTACAGCCTTCTCCAAAAGTCTGGCTCCTTCTTGAATTTTTCCATTTGATGTTTTCTCTAACCTTCCCAGGTATGCCTCACTTTTAAATATGCAGAGTCAAATTGAGCTCTGAAGTGAAGAAACCTGAAGTATCTAAATGATGGATACAAGCTGCCTAGTCCCATCCGAGATCCCTTCTGGCTCCTAAGCTGGCTTTCCAGATGTGAGGAAACCCTTGTAAGTTTTTTGCCACATCTTGCAAAATCCAAATGTCCTGGAGGGAGTGCATCTGAAATAGTATTATGCACCTAAGTTTAATCAAATAAATGAAACCCTAGGTGTTACATGTTGTTGGTGAATCAGTGGAACCTTACCTTGTGCCAAAAGGCGCTGAAGTTCTCTCCTCTCTTTGGCAGGACAGATTTTTATTTGTCTAGTAGACAACATTAACATGTTATATTCTCTTGCTCTTCAGAGAGGATGTTTGTAAATATCTGACAGATAAAAATAAGCCTGTGACATTAATGAACTACAAAAATTACCTCTAACTCTCTTCCATTTATTTATGTGTGGAGGTTTGTAGGTCGTTGTTGCTAGTTTGTTCACTTGTAGCTAGTTTGTTCACTAAAGATGAGCTGATGAGAGACTTGTATTATGTCTAATAAAATATGGCAGAACTGAGCTATATTTTGCTGGATTGTTTTGAATAGCAACAGCAACAAAGAAAAATACTGACATTTGATTTTAATGTAATTTTTCCAGGATGCATTCTGATCACTACCTTCATGTACTATTGGCCTCTCCTAAAGCAATGCCAGCTCTCAGTTGGAGCCAATGTAGAACTTTAGCCATGGAAAGGACCTGGCAAATGATTTGGCATTCACAAGAGAGGACAATGTAGCTTTGAAAGCAGCACTTCTATGCTTGTTATTCTTCATTATTTGCAACCTTATTCTTTATTCTCTCTAACTTTTCTGGAGGTGCTAAGACCAGCACCTATCAAAGTAGATGTAGTGTGAGCTTCTTGCAACTAATTATAGAATCTAAGAATCATAGAATGGTCAGAGTTGGAAGGGACCTTAAAAATCATCGGGTTCCAACCCCCCTGCCATGGGCAGGGACACGTCCCACTAGAGCAGGTTGCTCAAAGCCCCATCCAGCCTGGCCTTGAGCCCCTCCAGGGATGGGGCGTCCACAATTTCTCTTTCGCTGTAATTTTCTCCCCTTGTCCAGCTGAGGAGTGGGAATAATAGAGTGGCTTGGTGGGCACCTGGCATCCAATCAAGGTCAACCCACCACATGAATAAAATTGGGCTTGTGTTCCTTCCTCCTGCATCCTTTTGCTTCACGTTAATTTGTTTTCTTCTTACCCAGATTGTTTCCTTCCTTCTAAGTCCAGAACAACTTCTACCTATCCACCCATTTTAGCCAAATGGTGGGAAGCTACAAAGAATGTTTGACCAGTTGAGGCTGGGTAATCTCTGTGTATGGAATTTTGACCTTTACACTAAGAGTCTGGCTTATCATAGCAAGTTCACTGTGCAGAAATAAAACAAGTGGCTACTGTGGACAACAGCAATAATTCAGGAATGTGGAGAGGTTACAACCCTTTTTTTCATCAGTTCAGCTTCTGTAAATCACGATGTTTTTCAGCTGCATAGAGAGTTTGCTAGAACTCAGATACTGTGAGGTTTTCTGCTTGGCAAAATGTATGATTTCAAAGTCCCATTTTGTAAGCGGTGCAGCTGAGACCTTTCAAAGTTTTGTTGCATTTTATCAGAAAAAAAAGAACCACAAAAATTATGGAACTGAATCAAAGAATACTATTTCCTACTAATGTGTTTGAGATTTTTTTTGGATTTCCTTTTTTAATTTTTGTTTTTGCTTCTTTTTTTCCCAGACTAACATATTCACATATAATATATTGTTTGAAACTGACCAACTGTTTTTTGGTTTGGATTTCCTTTGTTTTTAAGAAAAATACATCTCATTACAAATACAATTTTCAGGTTTTTTAAAAAAATTAAATTTTCTCTGTCTCCAACATAAAATCATCGTTGGCAGGGAGATCAAATTAAATTGTGGTGTAACTTAGCTGGGAGGAGTGTTATTATCAAATGAATGAGATAGGTCAGATGCTTAAACAGCTGTTTCAGACAGTTTTAATATAATGCAAACAGATGTTGAACACCTCTTCAGAACACTGGTGGTAGGGTTTTCATTGTCTTACAGCAGCTATCTTCTGCTACCTCTCTTAGGAAATGAAAATATTGCTAAAAGTAAACTGCGTAACCATATGTTAAGAGAAATTATATTTTCCTGGATGGCTTCAAGCTACTGAGACTGATGACTTTTTTAAAAAATTTGTCAACCTCCAAAAGCTGTGGCACTTACATGTTGTCCTGTTGGACGTATTGTACTGAAATTGTACTATGGAACTGACAGCTAACATGTAGAAAGGTTTTGCCTAGGTATCTCACTAATCAAAAATACATCTTTTGACAATTTGTCCTAAGGAAAATCTTTTTATACAATCTCATCTTATTTTTTTTTTAGTGGAAATAATTTGGAAATTGATGTCTCTATCTATCTGTCTCATTTTTTTCCTGAATGTGTGAGATAAGTAATTTCATTAACTGAACCTTCTTAGCTAAAGGATACAAATGGCCTCAGGATAATATTTCTTCAGATAATTTAAACTTCTGAAATACTGGAAATTTAGTGGCACAGAAAAATCTGACCTGGCATGTTTGGTACAAATCTTAAAGAAGCTAACGATAGACAGTCTTAGATCTTCCAATTGAATGATAATTGAAGGTTAAACTACCCCCACCCCCCCGAACATTGCTTACAATATTTCTTACCAAAGATAATTACTTGAGCATTATTAATAAAAAATAAAATTATATCCATATTTTTACTTCTATTAGCAGAACAGTGAATACAGATAAGAAAACAGTTGTGAATTAAGAGTCCAAGGAAAGCATCACATCATAGATACAGAATAGGGTTGTCAGACCCTACTGGACATTGCACAAAAAATGATCTTTTTCTTTTGGTAGGAAATAAAAAAGTGTTTTTCCACATATTTAGTGTATTTCATAGATGCACAACAGTATGCACTGAGTTCATAAAGCACAATACGTGAGCACATCTTTTTCATGATCATGGCCTCACATATAACAAAATCATAAAGCGTTTGATTAAAAAAATCAAGTAATGGAGTTCAAACAGTGCTCTAACAGCATGTAGACCAGACCTAATTTGCTGTTTCTTATTTTCCTTAGCAAGTAATAATTCCAATTATTTTTTTTATATGTTTCTCTAGCACTAGACAATCTAATCAAGTACATTTCAAAGTGTGATGTTAAAAGGCAAAGGAACTGAAGATTAATGGGTTGTTAAAAGTAGAGTAGGAGGCAATATATCAGATTTCCCATAAAGTTATCAGTGTAATGTCCTTTCTGCACATGCTAAGTACATGTATACTTGGAAAAGAAAGACTACAGGATCTATTTAATTTCTACCACTGCTTAAGACCACAGAATCCTCTTCTAGCATTTTGTAGGAATAGACAGGAAATTTTCATCAACTAAAAGAGTTTACCAGTGTCTTCAGTAAATGTTTCCATTGTGGCAGTATCTATTAAAAAGTCCTACGTAATGTGAACAGAAAACAGCAGGAGATAAGAAAACTTTCATAAATAGCCAGCAAACACTTAGTAGCCATATCTTGCACATACACCTGTAATGAATAACACTGAGACATTACAGCAACAGGCCAGCCCTGGGGTAGGAGGATCACATTTAATGCCCTTTTTGTAATCAGTTTTGTCACTGATGACCTTTCTGTGGGGGCTATAATATTTACAAGTTCCCAAGTGAATTACCTCACAGAATTAAAAGTATGTTGTAGTTCAATTCCTACACTACTACAGCTTTTCTCCACAGTAACTGTTTTTCCACAGTAATATATCGACATGGAAAGATGTATATGGAATATATTTATTATCAACTATACCATGCTGCTCCACAAGTTGCAACTAAAATCTACTTCAGGTGATAAAGTCATGACATCTGCCTCCATTTGTTGCAATAACCATTTAATTACTGAACTATGGCAATTTGCTCCAGCTGAAGTTTTGTCCTGGTTTTTTGAAAGGAGCATGTGTGATCATTCTTAAAAAGCCAAGGAGATACTCTAGATCACAAGCTAACAAAATAAAAGCACGAGTAGTTCTATAATACACGATAACACAAACTGATAAAAGATATAATATTTTTGTCAGTTATATATGATATTAATACTGAGAAGATTAGAGTATGCAATCAGATGAGATGCATCTTAATGTTTTCAGTAGGTATGGTAGGTTTATACCTGAAGGTATATCTCATCTGCAGAACATGACATTTAACTACATACATCTTTTCTTCTTCATCTAAAGGTTTTTTTAAAAATGGAAATTATAAGTATACATGCATATTTTTTTCTTTGGCAGCCTTTTAATTTCCCTTCTGCACATCATGGTATGCTTATTATTTAAATTGCTCTAAATGAACAAAAAAAATAAACAAAAGCATTGACATACGATTGATTTTCTTTGAAATCAATATTTTTTTTTGTGAGTTGAATACTTTCATTTGCATTTTTATTTATATTATATTGTCCTAGAACAGAGAGTCAACACAGTAACAGACTAAAATTATTCCATAGTAAGCAAGCTAAGCTGGCACAAATGAATTTCAAGGATATGAATTTTAAAATAATAATATTTAAGATAGGGTTCATGTGTGTATGCATATACACAGACACACACAGACATGCACAATCAAGTGCGTATATATACAAGATGGTTGTATATACCAGCCCTCTCTCGTGTGTGTCAGACGTCAGTGTCCCTATTGCATACTCCCACTGTTGTCTGTCCTGGTGAAGGAAGGCTATGATGAAAGTACAGCACCCACCTGCATCATGGCACTTTACCTTCGGGATGCAAACAAACCATACGTTTGGTGCAACCTCTCCCTGATTTTTATTAATATTCTTGTTCATAGATATTTCTTCTAGATTTAAACAATGAAAACTTCTCCCCCAGTTCCCTCCTCTCCCTGAAATTTAACCAGGCTTGTATGCATTATATGTCCTGTATAGCCTCAACACCTTCTTACATCTTTTTCCTGTCTGGAATATAAAAGAGATTTTAGAAGTTTTAGTATGCACAGATTTTACTTTTAATGCACTGGTTTACATTCTTCCTTTGAAATGCCCATGGATTTTAAACAATACACTATTACCTTGCTGTCATTCCCTTCATGTTCAAGTTAATAAGATTTTTTTGTACATGCATCAAAATTGTTTAGTGTTCTCTGACAGAGATACTTTTAAAGATTTTCATGTCAATACAGATGTAGAAATCATATAATAGTCATATTTTCAGCTGTGACAATCTTCAATATTACATGGAACTTATACTGTGGAAAAAAAGGAAATTTTTTTTGTTTTCTAGCTGTTGTAGATCTTCAAGCAGTTCAGAGAACTATTCCAATGAAGAATTAATTTTTCCAGATCTAATCGACTAATTCAATACTTCAAAGCATTGTGTTTAGTATATAAGACTCATTTAACATGCACTAGTCTCTCCATAATGATGATTAATGATAGGGCATAAAAAATTGGATCAAATCGTTTTCTTGCTCTTTAATTTCATCTTTATTCACAGAAAATGCTGCTTAACTGCTTAAAGGTTTACACCTACTATCCACTTTTATACTTATAAATCTGTAAAAAGAAAGCTTAATTGTTGCATGTTGTTAACCTTCTTCCTTTAGAATAATGAATGGAAATTCTGATATTTGCAAATGAACCTTAGTACCTACATGTGCTCTCACTTAATACTGAATATAATACTTCACTTTTTATTTAAACTGAGTGTATTTGTTACAACAATCATAATTTTGTTTTAGGACCACTCGAAACTCTTCCTAAACGTAGCCTAAAAAAGTTCAGGATCAAAGGAAAATAATGTACAAAAAAGGCAGAAGAATTTTAAGGTAGATTTTAGAGTCTTTCTTGTACTTGGCATTGAATGAGAACAGGAAGATAGGTAGCAAAGCTTGATCATCAGGCAACAAAATTTAGCTGTTATCCTAAGTCATAGCAATTAAGTCTCCACTCTCCTGAAGAGAAGCAGTAGTTTGAAATCAAGGAAAAACTGGAGGGGAGAGGAAAAGGATGAGGTATAGCCTTGAGATGTAGGGGATATGACAAAAGCCCTGGCATTTATCATCCTGAGACATTAAAAGTTATCTCAGTCCATATTTTTAGAGAAGAATGCAAATAATATAATAATATTAGCTGTAGAGAATGCAAATATTATTCCTGAAATGGAATACCCTTATGGAAAAGGTTCTAAGGCTTTGTTGTTTCACTGAGTGGTTTTAAGGATTCCATTTTTTTCCAATTTAAGAAAACCATTAATTTAAAGCTCCTATTCGTAGCACTGTTGTGAAGGTGCATGATTAGAAATATCTTATTTTTCTGTCTGTCTTTATTCACAATTATGTTAGTTACATATCAAATTATGACTGTTAATGGACATGCATAAACCAATCACACAAATACTAAAGGTACGTACACAAAGCTGTTGCTTGCATATCTACAAAGTACCTGCGTTATTTCTGGCCCCTCTTATCTGCATCTACATATTTCTGAGTTTAACTTAGATTGCTTTAAGAGAATGAACAAGCCTTTGCAATTTTTGATACCCTTCTTGGCATCAGAAACAAACATGGACCTAATGTTATGTACAGGCATTTCAACATGTCTTTATGACAACACTAGTTCTTTCAGCAAGATCTTTTCACTGGGAGGCAGTCTACTGTAACATATAGTTCAGGCTGATCCTGTATGCATTTTCTTAATTCAGGGGCTGAGATTCTATGAATACTCTTTTTTTTCAATCCCCTAAGACACATTTGTGATTACATCACTAGGACATAATGAATAATTAAAAAGTCTTATTTAACATGTTATGAGGGAGAGACTCTTTGTTAGGGAAAGCAATCATCCTGTTCTATTGTTCAATATAGTGTGGTTGTAAGCATGTCTTGGAGGTATTCTGTCTAATAGTCATTCCAATAGTTATGATCTTGAATGTGGCAGCTAACTTCTGGTATGGTTTCATAAGTTTGCCAGATATACATTAACCATCAGATGGATATCTATGTATTTCGAAGAAATCCAGAGAGTCTATAGTCACTAGCTAATACCTGGTAGGATGTCTAATATTACACTCATTCTGATGGTGAGGGGTTCTTTTCAGGATTTAATTAATTTAAAAGTTTTAAGGAAAAAGAAAGGGTGAGCAATGATTTAAAATAAAAAAGAAATAATTTCTTTTAAAAAAAGAAAACCCAAAATAATACTGAATAAGAGAGGGAGAAAAGGGTGTTATGAGAACGAGTATTATACTAAGATTTTAATAATTAAATAAAATGCTCTTTTAAAAAAGTTTGGTTTCTTTGTGGTTTTTCTGAACCATACAAAGTGGGAACATGTTCTAAGGGTTTTTCTCAGTGCTTTTTTTCTTTAAGTGGTAAAATAACTTACTAATGAAAATAACGTAATATAACAACACGGGAAATACTATATCAATGAAAAAAGAAATGCTGTCAAAGACTGATGTATCACGTTCATTTTTGGATTTGTAAAAACAATTCAAACTTTAAGAGTGCTCCCACAATTGGAACTTATATTCAATGTATAGGCAATTGCAAATTAAAAAAAAAAATCCTCTGTTTTTTTTCTGCATGAATCGGGGCTCTCAACCCTTTATTTCCCACAAGAATAAATGTTTTCAGATAATTTTCAAGATCCAGAAAATTATAAGAGCTTTAAGTTTCTACATAAATGCAAGTAATTATTTGTATAATTAAGTATCCTCTTAGTGCAGATGAATTGTCAGATGCTTGTGAACATGCTTCAGAAATGTCCATTGTGTTAATGACGTGAGTTAAGCAGTCTTTCTGGATATTTCTGTGTATTTATGATTTCTAAATTTATTTATTTTTTATAGTTGACAGTCTATTATTTAAAACAGCTGCTAGAAGAGGTCTATAGCCAAATCATAGTCAAATATAAGCCTTTCAATACCATTTATAAATGGCTTCCAATAGTTGTATTATAGTATATAATACATATCTTCTGTATTACTTTGAGAACCAAGAAGTAAGCATATTTCTGTACAGTGAATAATAATATGGATATAAAAAAGAGTCTAGCTGTGTTGAGAACAAGAACTATGTCATTACCCAAAGAAGATACATAAACATTTGCCTCATAAATTTTATGGTGTGTTGTGCAGTATTTTAAATTCTAGTAAAAGTAAGATCTAATACTTCCCATAAGATTTCCCAGTGGACAGCTGAGACTATTTTTCCTGGCTTCTGAACTTCAAATCAAGTCCATTGGCAAGAGTTTCGCTATTTTTTTGATCAATCTGCTGATGGGAGCAGTGCTCTAGTATGACCAATGTGACTACATTTAATCCCTTCTAAACTGAGATTTTGATAAATAAAGGTCCATTCAGCTGTGGATTATTCCTCACTTGTGAAAGGCTGGTTCTTTCACAGTACAGGTACAGTTCAGTCTACATGGATTTTTATTTTTTTATGTTTTGGGTTTTTACCACTTTACGTCATATAGAGAATTGTATTCAAATATTATAAAATGATAGCAAGGAAAAGACATGTTAAATCTGTTGGGAGTTGCCCTGAATAATTTTTTTGGAAGAAATAAAGGATCTTTCTTACTTTCTGAATTGGTGAAATTACTTAATTTCTTGTAAAGGCTTTCTCAAGGCTTATTAATTTCAAAATGAAAATTGATCTAACAGGTTTTATGGCCAAAATGTTACCTTAGGTAATTATATTATTTCAATGTAAAATTCCAGTCTATAATTTAAATTAAATTATTTACAATATTTTTTTCGTTTTCTCTCATGACTTTTGTGCACCATGAACAGAAATTTCTGGCTGGCAGTCATTCATCACCCCATAATTAGTTGCGTTTTGACACCCTGGCGTACAAAGGAATGAAATTCAAGTCTGATGACATAAAAGCCAGTATTATTTCCAGTATCTTCAACATGACTATAATGCACATTAACTTATGTGCTATCTACCAAGTACTATTTCTGTATGAAAGCAGATGTACTTCACAGAAATGAGTGTTCAGCAGCAGTCCATCCATCCTGTGTACAGCACAGTGCAAGTGATTGCTCAAGCACATGCCGGGCACCTGTGAAGATGTCTGAGCCATCACTGCCATTATTTTCTCTGTCGGGATGAAAACTCAGTTTCAGGTGGAACATGCACAGTTCACAGACATATTTTTAGAAAATTCAGTAAAGCAGTTACTTAACCATTTTCTCTGTGTGAACAGCTTTGGGAGGGATTCATTTTACCTGAGATGTTTACAATGTAGATCTAGCCACCATCACTTCTCTTTACAACAACTGCATGGGAGGGCGTGGGGAAAAAACATTTTTAGAATATATATTTAGAGATATAGTACTTCTAGTATATGCTGAATCAGAGTCTAGAAATGGCTACTTATCCCTCACGTTCACAAAGGGTGTTTTGATAACTAATTCAGATGTCTGCACTTCTTTAGAAAATAATCCATTTCGTGTGTCCTATATTCCACCTTAAATCCAGGCTAGGTATCGTTGATTTTTACTCCCTAAGATAAAAATTATTATTCTCTGTAGAGTATATATGCAGGGCTGGATCTTGGTTGCTATAGTAATACTAATTCTTTCAGATTTACATTCAGGTCTAAAAATGTATAAACTAGGGAAAGAAAAAAACCCACCAAACTTTATACATATTTAGAATTCTTTGCTTCTACAAACATAAATAATTCAGTTGCTGTCTTTGCCCTGTGAATTTTTCCATATAACTTTTCTCACTTTTCCATTTTTGAATTTTCTGAAATAATACTATTATGAATCTTAAAGCCATGAATCAATGTTTGAAGGAATGTCTTTTGGCACCCTTTAGGGATTGATATAAACAGATGTTGCTATAGCTATTTTTTAGTATTTTTTGGTGTAATTTTAAATAACATTTTTAGTTTCCATATGTCAGCTTGACTTCTCAGGTGAAAAGGAAATGCTCTAGCTGTTCATAGCTGTTAACAAAGTACACAGCTTACAATGAAACCTGTGCTATTGCTGATCACACAAATAAGTATATTCAACTTTTAAGGTGAGAAATAGTTATTTTTTTCTGGAATAATGATAATATAGATATATGTTTTGAAAACCTATTACTATTTTTCTTCTTTTCAGGACACAACCTGCTTCATGTACATGATGCTGCTGCAGTGCGTTCCAACAGCAATTGACCATAGTGCTGGCTGTTAAGGGTAATGTCTCTTTGGCTCAACTAGAAACACTATGTATGAACCTTAGATTTCCTGTTATGATATGCACATTGTAAATTATCAGTGCCAGCAGATGGGTGATTTAGAAAGAATGAAAGCATATTATTACATTACTCTAGTTAAATTACTTTTAGTTTTCCTAATCTGAAGCCAGTGGGTACAGTAAGCTCCATGCATAAATAAGCTAATGACAGTTGATATGCACTTCTGTTCATCCACTCCTTTTCCGCCATCGTGTTTTGTTCTGCCACAACTGACCCTACTCATTTTATGGCATTTCTACTCACCCATCAGAAGAATTCTGTTAAGGAAGAGTAGAAGCTAGAGAGAATTTGGGTCTTAAATATGTCCATCTTGCTGGTTGACCTCAGTGCAGACTTCATCTACGGAGATGCTGTATGAGATAGTCACCACAATCAAAGGCTGTCATATCAAAATAACAAGGTATCTTGCTTTGCTACTTCGTATGATCAGACAGAAACTTTAAAACCATATTATAAAAGAGCAGCGATATTATTGATCAAACTTTTTTTGTATTGTCATATTTCTGCTTATAATACAGTTAAATTCCTTTTTCCAAAGACGATGTAACCAACACTTTTAGCAAAGAACAAATTCCTTCTGATTAAAAGAGACCTTCCTTCTTCCTTTTCAGTAAATCTTTTGCATATATTGAATGATAACAAGGTGTGCAGTGAGTTTCCACAAAGGGAGACTTTGTCAGTGAGAAAGGCATTTGGTAATCTTAACTTCAGAAAATATGTCAGGTATTCGTACTATCTTCTGGCCTACCAACTCCTGTTTACAAAATGATCAGTTGGGCCATGACCTTAACTTCTTCATTCTACTAGAGAACCATAGGTAGATATTAAGAAGACCAAGATCTGGCTTACAGGCTTGAACTTAAATTTTAGTTAAGTTTCTGAATGTTTTAAATTTTGCCATTACTATTTTGCCATTACACTAAGACACTGTACGTATCCTGAACAGAGAACAGCAATCATTGAACGATACATTATGAACAATTATTTTCATTCTTCACAACTTCTTTTGTATCTCTAAAGCCTTCTGTGATTGTTAGTATAGAAATCAGTGTTAGTTAGTATAGAAATCAGTGCTGAAAGGACATCTGTTAATTGACCTATATTCAGACGTCTTAAACTCCCTGGATAGAAAGATTAGACACAGCCAGTCTGCAGCATGGCCTTGAATTACATTAAAAATAGTAGGATTGTGATTTATATTTCCCCTCTTCCATATTTTTCATGGCATTGATGTTTTATTAATGAGAAATATTACCTCACAGTATTTCTTTTCCTCTGCTCTATGAAGTTTAAAGTCAAGTAATCATCGCAGAAGTTCATTCACATTTTTAAAAGACACATCTGAACTGAAAATGGGACATTTAGAAGTTCATCCATCATTTGGGAAATTAGCAGCTTTTTAATGTAAGCCCTGAGTGAAAAGTTCTGCACTTCAGCTCCAAAAACTGTGTTAAATATATGGGTCAAGGATTTTATAACAGGAAGATGAAAATCTCATTAACGTCATGTTTTAAAGCTGTCCAGTCAAAAATGAACAATAAATTAAAAATGAAAAGCAGGTTTTAAAAGTATATTTACCCTCATGAATGTTTTTGCTTACTCAGGTATATTTCATTCAATAAATATACAGGTGCTACTTTAAGAGAACAACCACAGTTACTCACAGCCTTTGGTTTTCGTACAATACACAAAACAGCAGCCTCTCTTAACATGTTTCCTATTACCAGAACACTCAGTTAGGTGCATCAAAGTACTGATGACTACACTGCAATAATGAGAAGTAATTCTGATATCACATTCCATTGTTACCTGGTAACCTAGTAGCAGTGGTGTTTTAAACATTATAATCTCAGTACATTGGCATACTGCCTGACAGAAAATGAATAATCAGCTGATAATACGTTTAATACTTTTTCCTTTGCAAGCAACTTGATGTGTCTCAATTTTTATGTAATACCAGTTGCAAACACTAAAGATGTACAATCTGTAGAATGCAACTGAGTTCTATCATATTTCTAAAGCTACTTAGGAAGAATTTTTTTAAAGGACAAGGTAAAAAGTTCTGTGAATAGCCTTGTACCATGGAGGGAGAGCAAGGATGGAAGACAATTCCATTTCAAATTGAGGAATGAGAAAACCTGGCTTGTTTTCTTTTAATGTATTGCATCGGCAAGATATTACTTGCCCAGCGGACTAACTGAATTGACTCTCAGGAGGTGGCTGGACATTAATCAAATCTCCTTAATGTTTTCTAAGTTTTTAGTGGTTTCTGGAAACCTGTGTTCAATCTCCTTTTCGTAATACAGTTTTTCAGGCTTTTCACAGTTTTCCAAATAATTAGTTTTTGATGACAACAAAAATAACAAAAGTAAGAGTAAATTGCTTAAATCATAGTGTGTAAGTGGTGTTAAATTTATATAAATAAATGCTTCAAGAAAATGACATTGTGCAATCACCAGAAATTTGACTTTAAGTCACATTAACACCTTTTGAATAGCTGTTCCTAAAACTTTTAGTGAACAGATCTATGAGATTCAATTACTGATAGATAATTTTATGACAGTGATTAGTATTAGACAGAAAGTGAAATATTTGCAATGATCGCTAGTAGGCACAACTGTCAGATTGCTGATCCTTAGAAGAAATCTCAGCATGAAGCAGAATACAAACCAAGATTTCTGACTGAAAAATCCCATTGTTTTTCTGTAAATATCATACTGTCCCTGTCAAAATTCCTACCTTCTATCAAGATGCTTATTAAAAAAACTTGTACTACTGTATTATTGAAAGCAAAATAACCCACTGCTTAATATTCCAGTAAGATTACTAAAAATAGTAAGAATTGGCTCAGAAATATATTTCTGTTGATTCCTAGTTGCTTTATTATTCCTTCAAAAGTGATACAGTATGACTCCTACATCTAGAAAAGCATTTATTTCCATCTCACTAACTCTGATGAGCAGACTGGGTATAGTACTGAACTATCTCAATTCATTAGTAGCATTGTTTCTTTTTCCAGCCTGTATTGACTACATGAGGGCTTGAGGAATAATAACAGCCTTGTCCTAGGGCCTGTGATGAAGTCTGAAACTGATACTCAGCACTTTGAATTGTTCCTGTGTGACAACTTCATTGTCATGATTGTGAACTGTGCCTGAGGCACTTCATTCAGATCATGTACAATAATTGAACAGTAGGCACTAATAAGAATTACACATTGAGAATGTTGTAAATTTCCTGGATTTCTTTTCCTATATTTTACTATGTCTGGATGATAATGAAATCTATAATTATAAAAGGTTTCTTTGCATTAATGTTTCTGCTCCTTGTCTTTTTCACAATGAAACAATTACTGGATTTTACAAGTTTCAGGTGGGAGTCAAGAATTGCAACCATACAAGCATTGCCACTCAAAATTAACTCTATATTTCACCTTGTAAATTTGTGCTGTTTCTTTTGCAACATTTTGTTTCTGTTTATTGAACTACAATATGATGAACTTCCTACGTAGCTCACATCCATAAAAGGTGAGCAAGCTCATAGTTATTTCCAGACTTTCAGTCTCAGTCATATGAGATCCCTGTATGTCAACCAAGTTACAAAATAAGGTGTCCTTTACAGCACAAAGTAAAGGACACCTTATTTTGTAGCTTGGTTGACATAGGAGAAAAAGTATGGTCTTGTGCTAGACAGCAGATGATACCTTGTGGAGATAAATCCAGATGATTTACCCATATAAATATTACCATAATTTTAGAATAATACCTATACCTTTTGGGGAGAAGAATTTTTAATTAGTGCCCAAGGAAATTTAAAAATTACCTTATGTCTTAAACCTAGCACTAGGAACTTCTTTCCTCCCATTATTGATGTTTCATACTTAAAATCAGAAAGATATTTCTAATGCGTGCTATTTATAGTTTTGAAATGTGAACACTATATTCATTTATGGTATCGTATTTCTCTATACTGCCAGGAAGCCAATATGTTAAGTGTACTTGAGTGCAGGCTAATAGCTAAGTGCAGATCATGAGCAAACTAAGTGCACATAAATAGTTCAAGCTCAACCCATTCAGTTTCATGTCAGGGTAACCGAATGACCTGGACTGCTGTGAAAGCTGAGAACTTGATGACATCTCTAGACTGCATGAAATAAACAGCAGTTTTTTCATTTTTTTTCTCTTTTCAAAATGAATAAACAATCAAAATATTAATTAGATATATTAATTAGATACAGGTATTAGGTATTCATTGTGTATTTATTATTAATTAGATTTTAGATGAAAACCATAGATAAAGTCCAAGGCACACAAAGAGGGAAAACTAAGAAGAAGATCATATTGTAGGAGTGCCTCTTCCTCCCTCTTTTTCATGCCCATGTACCAGCAGATCTTTAACTTTTCCTAGTATTTACCAAGCTAGCCTGACCTCATAACCACAAAAGGCAATAACGTGGCTAAGCTTCAGCTGCTGGATCTAGTTATAGAGAGGTATAGCAGAGTCTTCAGGTCCATGTTCTTCCTTTTCTGATTTTCTTTACCATTGAGAGTCAAAGAATTGCAAAAAAACCCCTCGTAACAGAAAACTATTCTGTAAGTAGACTTGTAAGTCTACTATATACTTTCCCATACTTTTCCCTTTGGCAACTTTCAAAGAGAAGGTAACTTACTTCATCTAGTTAAAAACAAAATCATTATTTCTGTGCAGCAGATAAGATACAGCACTAATATCTGGGGGTTTTTTGATTGAAGCTCTGCCACATTTGTCTTGCAAAAATGATCTGGCCAGGCACATAGTCATACATCTTAGAAAAACAAAGGTGTCATCCAGAGAAACCAATACTCTAACCCTTAACTATATTCAAAAATCATCATATCTTGTCAAAGAGGATGAAGCTTCAATCTGAGTTCATAATGAAATAAGATTATTCGCTGCAGTTATCATATCAGTCCTGGCTTGCATTCTCTAGTAACAAAAGGAAGAGAAAAGAAGACATTTTGATCCGAGATCATCATTAATTCTCTACTCAACTAAACATTTAAACATGTTTAAAATATGTCCATCCTAAAAGAGGAGAACGGGAATCAAAGTAGTCTCTTGCACCTGTTTTTGATTCTGATGTGCCTATAACAGTATGACTCATCAGAGGACAGGAATTTAATTATGCAGATAGCAAAACAAATCTCCAAATATGAAGTTCCACTTCAGTTCTTTTTTATGAAAGTAATTATTTATCTAAAACCATATTGAAATGTAACATATACTTATAAATGTCTAACTCCTTCGTCATAGTAATTTTCTACATTGTAGGCAACCACAGTCAGGTGAAATGAATCCTCTTGATCTGCTGAGGTGTGTGGTCTTTCAATCTCTGAGGAGGACAGAGAACATAAGGACTCTAGGTTCCATCCATGCACACATACACACAGGTATAATAAATAATGTTAATCTCTAGTGATAATCAGAAAATGCACTTGGTGTTCTCTGTCATTATTTCTTTTATTTATTTTAATTTTATTATAGTCTTCTAAATAACAAAATTATATGTAATGCAAAGACCCACACTAAAGCTAGTGAAACGTGTAACTAAGAATAAAATATTTAGGAGTGTTTGCTTGTTGTTTTGTAAATAATTCATACATTGATCTTGCTCTTCACAAATGGTAAATCACAAGTTGAAACTGATTTCACCATGTGAGAAAAAGTTAGGGTCATAAATAGAGAACAAAAGAATTAACTTTTATAATTTATAATTTGATGACAATTAGAATGATGCTAAATATTCAAAGCACTAAAAATGTTGATCCATTCAAATAATATTTGCAAAAACATAATGCATTTAATAGACTTACCTGTACAAAGATTTCAATATTCAGAATGGAATCTGATCAAATGTTAAAAAGTGACACATGGCATAGTGCAGTCCTTTGGATATTGCTCCAGAGCTGAGAAACCAAAAACCAAAATCCCTTTTACATTTTTTGACTATTAGTTTGTTGTGGGTTATTTTCTTATTTTTCTTTCTTTTTTTTTCAATATTTTTTGAATTATTTTTTCAGTCCTGCGTATGAAAACAGAAGAGAAAAACATTTTATCTGCCCTCTCAGCAGTAAAAGCCACAGAGTTACTGTGGTGACCAAGAGTCCTTAAAGTGTAGAGTTGCTACCTTGTAACATTGGATGTTGGATGGATTCTAACATGCACTTTCTTTTGCATGACTTACTAGGAATGGGACCCACAGGTCCCCCGAGATCCTCATTACAGAGCTTTACTACTGCCTCAGTAATTATTTCTCTCTAGTATATACTTAGGACTCACTGATCTCCTTTTCCTGGCTGAAATTCCTGGTGTTAGTTCTATCCAGTGGAGTTCAGTGTTTTATACATGTCCATCAATAAATTTTGCATCATGCTCTCAAGGTTAAAGAGAACCCTTAATCTTCCCAAGCCTCCAGGTCTCTTGTTTTATTGGCTGGAGGGGAAAAGGAGGAGAAATTGCTGCTCCCACCTTTCAGGAGCAGGCCTTACTGAACTGACTTGACTGAACTTAAGTGAATATTAAGCAACATCTAGTGACATTTTTCATTTTTTTTAATTACAAATAGCTTTTTAAAGAACATATATGACAGACGATGGACATTTTTTCCCTGCATCGCAACCCTTATAAAACCAATTGGGAGGGTAAAAAGAAAGGATTGGGTCTAAAATACAAGGAGTCTTGTGCATTTGAGCTCATTAACATGGGTGTTGCTTGGACTGTCAGAAAAATAAATAGTTGATATCCGTAATGAAAGCCAATATAGACTGTATATCATTTTGGATCATGTGAAACTTTTTGTAGTCTCAATGTCTCGTTGGTGTTAAATGTGTAGACAGAGATAGAATTGGATTCCCTTATCTTTCAACCACATGAATACTTTAGAAGGTGAAGACATGCATGAACTAGTAAGTTGAACAGATGCATGATTAAAGCAGATAACATTTCAGAGTCTTTTAAGCTAGTTTGTACACAGAAATAAATTTGCCATTGTGTTGTAGCAGTGCTGCTTTTATTTAATTTTATTTTATTTTATTTTTTAATTTCAATTTCTTATAAGGGCTGTGGCCCTTATAAGGGACCACTTTAACTGGTCACTTTTGTGACCACTTTAACTGGTCAACAGGTAAGTTACAGGTATCAGTGTGTGCTTGAATTGGCTGCTAGTGGGTGTGGTGTTTTAATGTATTGATTTCTTCACTCTGTGCAAAGTAACCTTTATATTTGTACAGTGATTGCTACATTTATTAAGGCTTCTAAAATGATGTCCTGAAGACATATACTTTTCTCCCAAGTTTTTAGAGAGACATTTTTTTGCTTCTTCAAGGTTTCCATTGCCACATTTTTCTACTGCTACAGTGCCAACTTTTCTGCTACAGAAAATATAAATGGATAGTGCCCATTACAATCTGCACTGCATTGGCAATAGTTAAAATTGCCAACAACCTCGATTGGAAGTTACTTATAACTTCAAGTATTTTGAGCTGAAATTTTTGTCATGTTCTTGCTTCAGCCTGAGAATTACTCGTATGTCTTAGATGATTTAAAAATTTACAAATATTCAGAAAGTAGGAAATAACGCATTTTATTTGTCCATATCAAAACATATTTATAAATCTTATACATTGAGAAAACTTTAGTAGTTTCATTCTTCAGGACAAAATTAGAAATATATTCAAAGATGATCTTAGTTGAAAATTGGGAGAGTTCACCAACTACATTCTCAATGTCTCCTCTTTGAGACTGGTCTAATTGTAATTTCTGGGACTCGGATTTGTTCCATCAATGACAATGCTAAAACAACACATGAGAAAATTGTAAAAGTCCATTTGTCTTGGGCACCTGTCTTGCACCTTCATTTTCAGTACCCTGCAAAAGATTCCTTAGGGACTTCCTGCAGTCTTTGGACTATTTCAAGTGACTAACTTTAGGCAGCAGGATTGTCCCTTATAGGCCTTCAGTCCTCCCTGTTTCTTCCTAAATTGAATAAGGAACTTGGGCACTTGTTTCCTTAGACATCTACAATTTCAATAAAAGTGGTGGATTAAGTTAAGCAGAGGGGATGTTGCCCAGCTGAGGGGAGAACAGTTGCTGCTGCTTACCTTGACTTGAGCAGGACTTTTGACACTTTATTGCATAACATCCCCATAGACAAACTGATAAAGTATTGAATAGACAAATGCACATTAAGGTGGATTGAAAACTGGCTGAATGTCCAGACGCGGGGGGTTGTGGTCAGAAACAAAAAAACTAGCTGGAGACTAATCACTAGTGGTGTACCCCAGGGACTAATCCTCTTCTACTTCTTCATTAGCAACTTGGTTGACGAGACAGTGTGTGCCCTCAGCAAGACTGCAGGTAACTCAAAGCTGAGAAGAGTGACTTATATACCAGAAGGTCATGTTGCCATTCAGGGGGACCTCAACAAGCTGGAGAAATGGTCCAACAGGAATGTGATGAAGTTCACCAAGGAGAAAAGTCAAATCCTGCACCTGCGGAGGAATAAACCCAAACAACAATACATGTTGGAGACCAACCACCTGGAAAGCAGCTTTGCAGAAAGGGATCTTGGGATCCTGATGGACATGAAGGTGAACATGAGCCAACAGTGTGCCCTTCCTGCAAGGAAAGCTGGCGACATACTGGGCAGCATTATGTGGAGCATTGTCAATAGGTAAACGGAAGTGATGCTTCCCCTCTCCTGGTGGGACACACATGGAGTACTGTCTCCAGTTCTGGGCTCCCCAGTGCAAGAAAGATACTGACTTACTGAAGAAAGTCCAGCAAAGAGCCATGAAGATGATCAAGGGACTGGAGCATCATCCATATGGAGAGAGGCTGAAAGTGTTCAGCCTGAAGAAAAGAAAGCATGGGCGTGATCTTATCAGTGTGTATAAACACCTGATGGAAGGGAATGAAGAAGATAGAGACAGAATCTTTTCAGTGGTTCTCACTGACAGGATAAGATACAATGGGTGCAAATTAAAACACAGGAAAAATTATTTGAATACAGGAAACAATTTTTAACTCTAAGGGTGGTCAAACACTGGAACAAGTTGCCTAGATAGGTTCAAAAGTCTCCATCTGTGGAGATATTCAAAATCTGAGCGGACATGGTCTGGAGTAGCTTGCAGTAGCTGACCCTCCTTTGAATGGATGAGCCGGACTAGGTAACTGTTGGACTAGTTGAACTGTGGTCCCTTCTAAGATCAACCATTCTGTGCTTGCCTTATTGACATTATTGAGGGATGGGATAAGTGAAGCGTGGAAATTTATTCTGAATATGGATGATCTAAAAATAAGTGAAATAATTTTATTATTTCAGAAATTAAATAGAAAAAAATTATTATTAAATAAAATTTCTAATATTTATTTATTAAATGGTTAAATTTTTGCCCTTTCCTACCTTTTGAATGCTTGATTTTTCTAACTAAATGTCCTGTTAGTATTGTGAAGAAATGATACCTTGGTTTTGATTGATGATGTCTTTTTTAAAGCCAATGAATAAAAAGTTTTGCAGAGTATTATTACTCATCAAGAAAATGAAACTTTTGCAAATAAATATTAATGACTTTTTTTGGTTTAGGTGCTGTTTGTTTCCTTTCATTATCATAATGAGGAATAATAGTGTAGAGTTGTTTTTTTTAAGGTGACCTTACAATGTCTCTTACAAAAATATCACAGCAAAATAATTGTCTCTGTAAAATGGGATATTAATTTCTTAAAAGAAATAAGGTGAGAAATTATTGGAATCATCTTGCGTGCTTTAAGTATGTCACGCATATAAATTAATAAATAATAAAATAATAAATAAAAAAAATAAATAGGAAATGAAACATATCTTTTCTCCTAAGAATGGGAAATTACACAAAATTATTATGGCATTTTTTTTTCTAGTCTTTATATCTTCTCCTTTCAAGACCTTTTCTCCCCTTTGTACTCTCACATCATAGTAAGCTTTCACCTTTTCCATGGTGTTCTTTCAAAACAGGGCCATACCTTCAGCAACACAGTGAAGTCATTCAGTAAAACCTGCTATTTTTTGCTTCTGTTTCATAGGAAAAAAGCAAAACGTGGATATATATGGTTTTCATGATGATAGTGGTGGTGGCCTTAAATGTCTTATGGGATATCCCAACACTTCAGGTTTTCTTTCAAGATGTTTTCAGGTAATTACTCTTCTTCAGCTAAAAGACATTTATTTGGTCAGTGATCTTCTACTGGATACCCAAAGTACCAATTCATATGCTGACACACCATAATTCAATCAATTTAACCCACATATGTTTGTCCAGCCAAGTTCTATTTAGATCCTGCCTTTGTACACGCAGATACAGTTGTGCAAACACACAACCCTTCAGTCTTGCTGCAACAGCACATCTGTGAGATCAAGTCGTGTTTCACATTTGGCCCAAAAGTTCAGTTTGAACCCTTGGCAACTATCCTTAATTCTGAGTTTGTCATTGGCTCATAGCTGACAAAAATAAACACAAAATTGAAAGCAAGCCAGATTCTGAATGTTAATGTGACATAATGGAGTTCATTTATGGTTTAGTTTCACAAAAGTTAGTAAGGACCACAGTGTCCAGACAACCTGAGGCTGACATGCAGGACTTTGTTGTGTCATCAGCTACTGCATTTTAGTAGAGTACCATCAGGTGAATTCAAAATCCAATGAAATCAAAGGGAATCGTTCATGGCCACTGCTTTCAATGGTTTGAATACCAAAGCCCATGTTCATAGAGTCAATGGCTCAGTGTTTTCTGTACAGTTATTCATACAAATCCATACCAGTGAAATAAATATGCACAAGCAACTTACACCTGATTTTTGGCAGTCAGATCCATGTAACCAAGAATTTCAAAGAGTAACTGGGAAGAATTTAATATTTAGACATCACATTGATCTGACTTTTTTTTTATCTTTCAAGGGCAAGAAAAAACCCACACTTTCTGTAGTTCCAGTGAAATCTACATATTGTACAGTGCTCTGCCACAATTCATAAGGCTCAAAGTCTCTAAAGCAATAATGCAGTCTAGCTTGAGAAAATTGTATGTATTGTAAGTGTTTACTGATCAATTTACTTTTTATCCTAGTTCCCAATTGGCGTCTAGTTCCTAATACTTCTTATGGTATTTAAGGGTAATTTCACTTCAGTAAGAATAGTTTTAAGTACCAGAGGGTGCTCATAATAGGAACCATATTGTTCAAGATAGATGGCTTAGTGTTTCTGCATGACAGAATGGACTAAAAATAAGAACAAATTTGTGCAGGACAATGTCATGCAACTGAAAGGAAGATGCTTTGAATACCAAGTATTTGGAGCTATGCTGCTCTCCTGTGAAATCACCTCTATGAACACCCTTTCTTACTTCTTCAGAAGCATTTCTTAATAAGTTCCATATTGTCAAATTTATTTCATGTTGTAAAAGTCTTTGACAGATCTTGCAGCTGTGATAAATAGCAATCAGGAGATGTGACTAAAATATGCACCTACAATTTGCAGTGTTTATTCGATAGTATAGTACTTGCATGCTAATAGTAATATAATTAATACAAAAGTAGATAAATCAATGTACTGTACAGCTTTGAAATTCTGTTTCCCCATTTTTTCTTGTCTTATGGGAGGTTTCTAATTTGGTCTAACTAGAGTGAAGCATTGGTATTAACACTTTTCTGGACTGGCATCAAAGGAGTTCTTGCCTATAAACTTACACATATGAAAGCTATTCTTATAAAGCATTTTTAAAACTTTTTTTCAGTAAATTAAAAAAAAAAGTGCTACTGCAAATGTATTTGTTTATAATACGGAAGTACAATATATATACATTATCAAGATTATATATGGCATTACATTTTTTAAATTGTAATAATCATACTGCTTTGTCATTATAGTATTAATTAATTAATTATAACAAAGAAGTTATCTTATTAACAAAAAGACATCCAGTGTAAAGTCAGTATTATTTTGACAGCTGGGTAATCCTTGGGTTTCTTATTTGTTCATGAGTATCCTCTCTGTAATGACAGTCATAACATTAAAATACATATTTTTTTTGTTAATGTGTATTAACAGTTTTAACTCCATTTTACCAATGCACACATCCACCTAGAGTAAAGACATTTGTATTTTTTCTTTCTTTTTTCTTTGGATGTGGTATTATGCTGCTGTGTACCAAAGTGTTAAATATTGCACAAATGTATTTATATTTATGTGCAATCACATGTATCTGTATCTAAAATTACAGGTGTATATGTGTGTATATATATATTTATAAAGAAAACATTTTTTCACATCTGTACTTGTGAACACATATACAAGTTCAAGTGAGGCAAAAAAATTTGAAAAATCATGATGGATTCTTTTTTCTGTTTATTTGCTTTGAGACTCAATTATCACAGGAATTACAGTATAAATGCTGAAGAAAGATAGTTGACTGCTGAGATAGCTTCTTTCCTTTACATTATTCTTTATAAAAACAAATGACATCTAAATTGTATTTGCCCAATTATGTTCCCCAAGAGTGATATAAAGCACAGTTTATATAACACAAAACGTATCTGCACACTTCATTAAATGACCATAGTACAGTTAGTAAGATATAGTAACAAAAACAATGATTTTATGGCACTCCTTTAAAACAAGTAACTGTATATAATTTTTGAGAGTATCCTTCATAAAGGATGAGGCCTGCACTAGCGCATTTCCTTTCAATTATATGATTTGATCTTTATGAAAAGAATGCTACAAGGAACTGATTAAGATTTCTCCCAGTCTTCTCTCTTACATTTTAAGCCTGAGCATATCAGTCTATGAGCATAAAAGGTACTTCATCACAGTACCTGAAGAAGCCAGGAGCAAAATTTACAGGAGACCTTACTACATCATTTAGCAAGGCATTTTCTGTCTCATTTGGTCACTGAAGCAAGCAGGAGTTTGACACTTAAAAACCTCTGGCAGTTTGGGCCACGCTGACTTGGGCTTTCACTATACATAAGACATATTGCAGAACTTTACTAAAGACATATACCTAAACTCTTTTGTGTAGTCGGAGAGCCTCAGAATATCTAGTAATATTTTAAAAACCCACAAAACAACCCAAACCAGAAACCAAAACACTTTCAACTTTCATCTATATAAACTTTTTTGTTAACTTAAAGGTCCTATAGTTTTTCCCTTAAGAATAGGCCAAATTCAGACAAATGGAAGTTCAAAACAGGTCAAGGCTCAAGTCTTGAGCACAAAGAAGGAAAATCAACAATCTTGGTTGTTGATGATCCCATTGTAAGGAATCTCAGTCAACTGATCTGTCACATTTACAGTAAGTAAAATAACACGTCTTGCATACAGGATTACACTTGGACTACACAATTTTTATTACACAAATATGTCTAATTTTACCAAGGTAGAGTCCAGAGTTAAGACTATTTCTTTCTGCAATGAAAATGCTCCCCAATATATATTGGTGCATAGGGTTGTTCTTCCCCAGAAGCAGGACTTGACATTTCTCCTTGGTGAACTTCATGACATTCCTGCCAGCCCATTCCTCCAATCTATCAAGGTCTCTCCAGACGGCAGCATGACCCTCTGGCGTACCACCCACTCCTCCAGTCTAGTGTCATCTGCAAACTTGCTGAGGGAATTTGAAAATTCTTAGATGTTCAGTAAGTTTTGGAAAATTTTGTATACTATTGTTTTTTTTAAATAATACTTTTTTCTTCCCCAGTAACTGATCTTTGTTATTGTTTTTTATCTATGAGACGGTTTTCTACAATATGACTCTGTATGAAATTTCCTGCACAATCTTAAATCACAAGACTTCAAAACATAAAATAAATTCGTAAAATACATAATTTATGTATTTATCATACTTCCTGAATAGTCATCAAGGATGGCTGCTGATTTTAACATCAAGGTTACCTATATTTTGTACAAATTTTCATACCTTCTACTACTACAACATTACTGTTGGAAATTATTCACCTTGCAAAAACAGAATCAAGAAAGCTAAATTATAGGAAGAGGGGGTTTTACCTCCTACATACTTCCTGAAATATCCTTCATTCTTTTTATGCCAGTCATTTCTTGCAGAAGTTGTTTTCTACTGCTGAACTTCCAAGACTGAAGGTATAGTGCTTATCTCAAAGGAGTTTCTAAACCTTTTAAAGCTTGTTTGCAGCAATGTCTAGAATGCTCTGTGAGTTCTAATATATGAACAAGATGTTTCGTAATTATACACTGGGGTGGATGATTGCAGCACATAAACCCATACTCTAACATGTGAAATTGACACATCTGGCATATTTTTCTCCCATTCATTATGTTGTTTTCAAAGCAAATTCGATTTTACCTAGTCCGCCTGAAGCAAATAGGGGTTAATTCCTGTCTATAAAAAATGAAGCTGCATAATGAATAACATCTATTTTTGGATTTCATAATAGTAAAAATTTAAGCTATATGAACAATTCATGTATAATTATGAACTCACTCAAACTGAGGATAGGCATTCTTTCCAGCTTTACTTTCAGACACATACGTGAATATTTATAGCCTTAAAACATTGCATTAAAAGTTTTGAAAAGAATTCTCCATTCTATAACACTATTTCCTGAATTGTGACTTAAATTAATGATTTGGTTCTGGAAAAAATTATTTTAATTAAAAAAAAAATTATGAAGTTTGTTAGAATTTTAAAATATATTTATTCTATTTCCTTTCTTATTTCCTTCATTCGTGAGGGTTAGAACCTGTCAGAAGTGACCAGTTATTCTTTATATGGCAAGTTAGGAGTGGTATATTATTAAGAACTATACTTCCTCACTTTCTGATTAATCAAGCTGAGCTTTGAGAAATTTCTCTGGTTAAAAGTTTGTAGTTATTGCATATGAGTGTTTGCCACTAACCATATTACTTCATCTAATATAAATTTATTAATACAACTTCCTTTGGAAATACTTGTTCAGCTCTATATTTTCTAGAAAACCAACTAATTATTTTTAGAAATTGTCATGGTTAAAGGGATCAATAGAAACTTAGTAAGTCATGGCAGCTGTCAATATATATATCTTATTATGTCTTTCTTCTAGTCAAAATCTGTAGAATAACAAATTCTAAGTTTTTGTTTTTGTCAAAAGTAAAATGAGGGGAAAAGGTTTTGGGTTTTTGTTGGTTTTTGTTTGTTTGTTTGGTTGGTTTTTTTAATCAAGCTTTTGTTTTTTCCATCAGAATCAGAATCAGAATCAGAATCGTAGTGGTTGGAAGGGACCTCAGAGATCATCGAGTCCAACCAACAGTAAAAAAAAAAAAAAACAAAACAAAACAAAAAAAAAAAACCACCACAAACAAAACCACCACCCACCACCTGAACACACAACAACAACAACCAAACCAAAAACCATCACCCACCCACACAGCACCCCACCACAAACCAGTAATCTTGGACACTAGAGCATGCCCTGAAGAACCATGTCTACACGTTTCTTACTAGAAACAAATAACCTGGTAATATCCCTTTTGTTAAACTGAATGGATGGAAATCCTTCAATCTTTCTGCATAAATGAATATTTTAGAGCATTCTGGTGACTTTTTCTGTATCCAGAACATTATCATTCTCCAGAAATAAATGGATCTGGAATTTGTGCATGATATTTGAGTATTAGTCACACAAGTGGCACATCCACATGTACTATAATACCTTTTGTCCTAATAGAGAAATACCTAGTAAAGGGGATATCCAGAGGACAAGCTGCCCTTACAGAAATAGGGTTTGCAATTTACTTGCAATCGGAACCATTAATTATCAGACAAATCTTGGAGATTGTAATTAAATGATCCAGATTAAGTGGCTTTGACAATGGAAGTTCCCTCAAAGTAAAAGTTCTGAAACAAGACAGTTAATGGGTATGCTTTTTGTCCTGCATAAGACTCCTGTGAATCTCATCTTCTGATGTTGGTTTGTTGCTGCTTCTGTCTTAGTCTCTTGTTCCTGAGTTGTTGTTTTTTTCACTTCTTGCACCACACAACCCTTAAACAGGATGTGGAAGAATGTTATGCATCTAGGAAACAAAGAAACAAAACCCCAACAGTTCATTTTCTTTACGGTTTAAAAGAAATAGCAGCAATTACCAAAACCATGGAGGACTCGCCAAACAATCTAACTTTGGCAGTAGAAGTGTTTCAGGGAGAATGACTCATAAATTGAAGAGCTGGCTATTGTTCAATAGAATGTGTATGCAAAAACAGTAGCAGAATGAATTACAAAGAGGCAGATAAAAAGCTGCAGCAAATCAAAAGCTGCCAATGAAACAATGATGTTGCACCCCTAGAAGATAGAATCATAGAATCATAGAGTGGTTAGAGTTGGAAGGGACCTTAAAGATCATTGAGTTCCAACCCCCCTGCCATGGGCAGGGACACTCTCCACTAGACCAGGTTACTGAAAGCCCCATGAAACCTGGCCATGTACACCTCCAGGGATGGGGCATCCACAGCTTCTCTGGGCAACCTGTTCCAGTGTCTCACCACCCTCACAGGAAAGCATTTCTTCCTAGTATCTCATCTAAATCTCCCCTCTTCCAATTTAAAACCATTACCCCTCATCCTATCACTACACTTCCTGACAAAGAGTCCCTCCCCGTCTATCCTGTAGGCCCCCTTCAGGTAGTGGAAGGCCATTATAAGGTGTCCCTGGAGCCTTCTCTTCTCCAGGCTGAACAACCCTAACTCTCTCAGCCTGTCTTCATAGGAGATGTGCTCCTGCCCTCTGATCATTTTCATGGCCCTCCATTGAACCTATTGCAACAGGTCCATGTCCTTCCTGTGTTTAGGACTCCAAAGCTGGACACAGTATTCCAGGTGGGGTCTCACGAGCGCAGAGTAGAGGGGCAGAATCACCTTCCTTGACCTGCTGGCCATGCTTCTTTTGATGCAGCCCAGGATGTGGTTGCCTTTCTGGGCTGCCAGCATGCACTGCCAGCTCATGTTGAGCTTCTCATCCACAAGCACTCCCAAGTCCTTCTCCTGAGGGTTGCTCTCCAGACATTCTCTGCCCAACCTGTATTTGTGCCTGGAATTGTTGTAACCCAGGTTCAGGACCCTGCACTTGTCTTGGTTGAACTTCATGAAGTTTGCATGGGCCCACCTCTCAATCCTGGCCAGAACAAAACTACTTGGGATAAATTCTTCCTGGAACGAAAAACATGAAACATAACAAGGAAACCATGAAACCATGTTATGTTGCATGATCCCACTACATGCAGATCAAGATTTACATACCAGATAAACAGCAGCTTCCAAGAACTACTTGCTAGATCACCTGTTTCTCCTCTTAGCAATAACTGTGCTAGCTAACCACTTTCGGCAACCATAGTAATTTTATTACTGATTTAGAATCACAAAACCATTTAGATTGACAAGAATGGCTATAAGAGAGGAGCTCCTTCTCCAAAGTCATATCAGGTTGCTCAAGTTTAACTCAACTCCAGCTGATACTTGAAGATTGTGCAACTTCTCTGAGCAACTTGTTCCAGTATTTAACCAGTCTCATACAGAATTTTATGCAAAAGGCATATATGGCAGCTGTACTGATATAGAGAACTTATATGCAAGATTTTCTGAGGATCAGATCACTTAGCAGTTGCAAAGACATACCACAAATGACAGAGTTAAAAATCTTCACCAATCTTCATGTGGCATCCCACATAGTTTATAAATTTTCTGTTTTATTCAAACCAGCACAGCTTTTTCAGCCAGCTCTCTAATTCTTCACAATGTAGGGTTTTTGTTTGTTTTAAAAATAAATCTCTTGTTATGTTGTTCAGATCCATTTGACTTACTTTTTTGGATGATTTTTTTAATAATAATGGCTTGGGAAAAAAAGCATTAATGCCCCATTTATCTCCATGTGTGGTAGGTTTTATGCCTGCAGATGATAACATTTATTATTAGCTCTCCAATTCTCATCAAAACAGGTAAGAAAAAAGAAAGCATGATCAACCCATGAAATGCCGATGGACAGCCTGTATTGCTATTGTAAATAAGCTGCATTAGCAGACAACAGTCTTTTTTTCTACCACCCATTCAATACAAAGTATAAGAAAGCCTGGTGGGGCATTTAGGCATTTCAAAGAAATGTTTAACTCCAAGAAACAACAATGAGAAATGTATGACTTAGTCAAAGAAATTCAAAGGGCCAGACAGCAGGTATGATCATAGTTCAAAAAACAAAGCATAAATCACAAAGGCCAAATGCTTTTGAAGCTTTTTTTTTTTTTTTTAAAGTTGAGGTTTTTTTCTACTATTGGTCTTTGAGTGGTCTTAAATTATTACAGAGAATGTGTTGTGTCCTTATGATTATTAAAACTCAGTGCTTCAGTTCTGTGAACAGCTCTGCTGTACGCTGCTGACAGCCAGAGAAGGGGAAATATCTTTTACAGTCCTCAAGAAATATTTTAGAGCCTGCGACAGTAATGGAAAATTTATTGCATTGTTTTCCATTATCTAAGGGTCATGTCTCCAAATTAAAGAGAGAGACAGTGTCACTTTAAAGAAAAGAAAGTCTGCAAAAGATTATTTCCAATATTGAATTTCCAGAGGAAAATTAGTAGTTTTCATGGTTTTGAGTAAGAACTGGCTCAGGCACACTGATCCTCTCCAGACGATTCCTTTTCAGCGTATGTTACAGGGCACTGATGCTGGGTGAATGTAGGATGTTTACAGACTCAGATATCATTTTCCTAACTGCTAATATAAAATTAAAAGAAAATACCTGTATAGGGTCTGGCTGAGATGCAGTTAAACTTCCCATAGCAGCCCTAATAATGCCGTGTTTCATATTTTTAGCTAGAAAGGTATTTATGACACACCAGTGTTTTGGCTACTCCTGAACAGAGTTCCCACAGTGTCAAGGCTGTGTCTCCAACGTTCCCCCCTCACCAGTTGGCTGGGAGTGGGAAAGCTCTTGGGAGGGAACATAGCCAGGACAGCTGACTCAAACTGACCAAAGGGGTATTCCATGCCATATGACACAATAAAAGCTAAGAGAAAGGAGGAGGAGGGGGCATATTCATTATTATGATGTTTGTCTTCCAGCGCAATCACTACATGTACTAAAGTTTGACTTCCCAGGAAGCAGCTGGACATCGCCTGCTGATGGGAAGAGAATAAATCTTTTGTTTTCCTTTGCTTCCACGTGTGGCCTTTGCTTTTGCTTTGTTAAACTGCCTTTACCTAGACTCATGAGGTTTTTTCCATCTCATTTTCTCCACTCCTGGTCCTGCTGAGGAGGGGATTGTTCATAGAATCACAGAATTGTAAAATAGTTTGTGTTGGAAAAGACCATTAAAAGTCAACTAGGGGGGTCAACTAGACCCCCCCTGCAATGAGCAAGGATGTCTTCAACTAGATCAGGTTGCTCAGAGCCCTGTCCAACCTGAGCTTGAATGTTTCCAGGGATGGGGCATTTACCATCTCCTCTGTGATCTGTGACACTGTTTCACTACCCTCATAGTAAAAAATGTCTTCCTTATAACTGAATCTACCTTCTTTTAGTTTAAAACTATTAGCCTTTGTCCTATAGTAACAGGCCCTGCTAGAAAGTTTGTGCCCGTCTTTCTGATGAGCCCCCTTGAAGTACTGGAATGCTGCTAAAAGGTCTCCCCAGAGCCTTCTTTTCTCCAGGCTGAACGACTCCAACTCTCTCAGCCTGTCTTCATGGGAGAGGTGTTTCACCCCCCTGATCATTTTTGTGGCCTTCCTCTGGACCAGGTCCAACAGATTCATACCTTTCCTGTGTGAGGGCTCCAGAGCTGGATGCAGTACTCCAGGTAGGGTCTCACCAGAGTGGAGTAAAGGGGCAGAATCACCTCCCTTGATATGCTGGCCACGCTTCTTTTGATGCAGCCCAGGATGAGGTTGGCCTTCTGGGCTGCAAGTGCACATTGCCTGCTCATGTCCAGCTTTTCATCCACCACTATTCCCTAGTTCTTCTCAGCAGGGCTGCTTTCTATCTCTTCATGCCCCAGCTTGTATTGATACCAGGGATTGCACATAGATAGTGTGGATTGGTGGGCACCTAGCATCCATCCAAGGTCAACCCACCACTCTCTCAAAGAAAAGAAAGCATTTTGTTATAGCTCAACCCCAGTTACCTCCATTGTTTTGTTTTTACAATATCAGGAAAAAAATGTGCTTTTGGAAAATGGAATAAAGCTCAATTTAATGCAGGTGAGACCTCTAGATATGAATGAAAAAGGAAAACACCAAGAAGTTGTGAAATAAGGTTGTTACAGAAATATTCATTCCCTCTTAAATATGTATTTGTCCTCACAAGCTAAAAGGAACAAAACAGTATTTTTTGCATTTTGTTATTTTTACTTTGAATATTCATATTTTTGATAGATCTGTATAGTTTCCTATGAATTATTTTATAAAAAATCTTATGAACTGTTTTGAGAAAGGTTTATTTTTTTTGTTTTCCTACTGACAGCACTTAAAAATCTAGGCAGAAATGGGAAAGTCTATTTATCTACATTGTCAAACACATTTACAAGTACTTAATATCTCTTTCTGAATGTCTGTTTTTATGGGTACTACTGGACATATTTTCAGCTTCATTTTTGCTACTTTTTAAGAAAACCATCATCTTCATGGTCTCAGGAGCTGACTATAACTGTAATATCATCAGCATGGTGCCTGAGGAAGAATTTGCAATCAGCAGTTAATGCTGATGCAGTTAACCCACAAACACTTCTCTCTGAATTGAGCTTCCATTCTGGTGGACAAAGCTTTAACAACCCGCTGTGTGATCTCCCTGCATCAGACTGTGCATACCATGAAACCAGTTAATCAGACTATCCAAGCTCAGATGAAAGAAAGAAAGACAGCTGAAAGAACAGAGGTGTTAATCTGAGGTGTAAACATAGATAGATAGATAGATATTGTCTATCCCTTCTGCATGGTTGCAAGGAATAAAACTAGTTTGTGATATCCTTTTTCCCTAATCTGCAAACAGCCTTATGGGCAGTAGGAAACGTCTCTGACAGACAGACTGCTACTGATGCAAGGTACAGCAGAGTCTGAAACATGTATTTTGAGTTCTATGTGGAGGAATGGCTCGTCTGCAGGAAGTCAGACACCAAATCCCTTCATTCTCCGACCATTAGCATTTCCCCGTGCAGTGTGTGTCTGTCAAATCTTAGACAGTGAGTCAGACTCAGACGACCAGCTCTGCCTCAGACAGTACCGCAGCCAGGCCTCTGACTCATACATTTTCAGCACTCTGCTCTGGGTCTACCTTCTCTCACCATCACTTCTTTTCTTTTGTCAAGCATATACGTGGTTGGCCTGATATGCAACTGACTAATAATTTCTGTTTGCTTAGGACGAGGGGATCATGCAATGGAAAAAAAACCCTAATTTGTAAGACTTCATGTTTGGCTCCACTGTTAAACTGCAGACTTATTTTGCTATATAACCTTCCCATTCTCTCCTCATATGGCCCTTCAGTCATAAGACAAAAGGGTCTTAATACATTCACCAACTAGAAGTGGAAAAATGTCATGCAGGAAAGGTAATGGCCTGCACAGTTCTCACTGTCCAACATCAACCCAAACTTTTTTTTCCCTTCAACTAAGTAAGAATTCCTTTAAGATTCTATATTGGGTTTGTGTGGCAAGGTTTTGCTAGCTGGGGAGTGGGCTACAGGGGTAGCTTCTGTGAGAAGCTGCTAGAAGCTTTCCCTACAGAGGGAATGTCTGATAGAGCCAATGCTAGCCGGCTCCAAGATGGACCTGCTGCTGGCCAAGACTGAGCCCATCAGTGATAGTGGTAGCTCTGTAAAAACATATTTAAAGAGTTGGAAGCTACCGTGCTGCTGGAAAGCTATGATATAGTGGCCATTACTGAAACCTGGTGGGATGAATCCTACAACTGGAGTGTGGCTACTGAGGGCTACAAACTGTTCAGAAGGGACAAGCAAGGAAGGAGGGGCAGAGGTGTTGCCCTCTACATTAAGGAATGGACAGAGGGTGAGGAGATGTCCCTAAAGCCCCCCCTGGGGTCAGATGAAGAGAGAGTCGAGAGCTTGTGGGCGAGGATTAAGGGGCAGGCCAATATGAGGGACACTGTTGTAGGTGCTTGTTACAGGCCACCTGATCAGGATGGGGAAGTTGCTGAGGCCTTTTACAGTCAGCTCAAAGTAGCCTCACAATCACAGGCCTTGGTTCTCATGGGGAATTTCAATTACCCTGATATCTGCTGGGAAGGCTACACAGCCAGGCATGTACAGTCCAGGAGGTTCCTCCAGCGTATTGATGATAACTTCTTGACTCAGGTGGCGGAGGAGCCAACAAGGAGAGGTGTACTACTGGACCTAGTACTGACAAAGAGGGACTGGTGGAGGACATTAAGGTTGGGGGCAGCCTTGGTTGCAGTGACCATGAAAAGATAGAGTTCAGGATCATGGGTAGTATGCACAAAACAACAAGTAGAACTGAAACCTTGTCAGGTTTCAGGAGGGCTAACTTCGGCCTCTTCAAGAAAATGCTTGGAGAAATCCCATGGGTTAGGGGTCTGGAAGGTAGGGGGGCTCAAGAGAGCTGGACGTTATTCAGATATCGCTTTCTCCAAGCTTAGGATCGGTGCACCCCTAAGAGCAAAAAATCAGGCAAGGGAAGCAGGAGACCTGCATGGGTGAGTAGTGAGCTTCTGAAAAACTCAAGTGGAAGAAGGAAATTTACACTGAGTGGAAGAAGGGACTGACCACTTGGGAAGATTACAAGAATGCTGTTAGAGTACGCAGGGACGAAACAAGGAAAGCCAAGGCCTCCTTGGAATTAAAATTAGCAAGGGATGTCGAAGTCAACAAGAAGGGTTTTTTCAAGTACATTGGAGGTAAAAGGAAAACGAGAGACAATGTGGGCCCACTGTTGAATGAGATGGGTGCCATGGTGACAGAAGGAGGATGCAGAGAGGCAGAGTTGCTGAATGCCTTCTTTGCTTCAGTTTTTACTGCTCAGGCCAGCCCTCAGGAGCCACAGACTTTGGAGGAAACAGAGAAAGTCTGGATGAAGGAAGACTTCCCCTTGGTGGAGGAAGATCAGATTAGGGAACAGTTAAGTACACTAGATATCCTCAAGTCCATGGGTCCCGATGGGATACACCTACACCCACGAGTGCTGAGGGAGCTGGCAGAAGTCATTGCTGGGCCACTCTCCATCATCTTTGAAAGGTCCTGGAGAACAGGTGAGGTGCCCGAGGCCTGGAGGAAAGCCAATGTCACTCCAGTCTTCAAAAAGGGCAAGAAGGAGGACCCAGGAAACTACAGGACAGTCAGCCTCACCTCCATTCCTGGAAAGATGATAGAACGGCTCATTCTGGGCATCACCTCAAAGCATCTGGAGGAAAAGAAAGCTATCAGAAGTAGTCAACATGGATTCACCAAAGAGAATTCATGTCTGACTAACCTGATGCCTTCTACCAGGGTATGACTGGATGGATAGATGAGGGGAGGGTGCCCGCTGTTGTCTGACTTCGGCAAGGCTTTTGACACAGTCTCCCACAGCATCCTCACAGATAAGCTTGGGAAGTGTGGATTAGAAGAATGGACAGTGAAGTGGATTGAAAACTGGCTGAGAGACAGAGCTCAGAGGGTCGTGATCAGTGGCACAGAATCTAGTTGGAGGTCCATAACAAGTGGTCTTCCCCAGGGGTCAGTACTGGGTCCAGCCCCCTTCAATATTTTCATTTTCACCTGGATGAGTGTTCCCTCAACAAGTTTGCTGATGATACAAAACCGGGAGGGGTGGTTGACACACCATAAGGCTGTGCTGCCATACAGTGAGACCTGGACAGGCTGGAGAGTTGGGCAGAGAGGAACCTGATGATATTCAACAAGGGCAAGTGTATGGTGCTGCACCTGGGGAGGAATAGTCCCATGCACCAGAGCAGGTTAGGGGCTGACATGATGGAAAGCAGCTCTGAGGAAAAAGACCTGGGAGTCCTGGTGCACAACAGGATGACCATGAATCAGCAATGTGCCCTTGTGGCCAGGAAGGCAAATGGCATCCTGGGCCATCAAGAAGAGTGTGGCCAGCAGGTCAAGGGAGGTCATCCCCCCCTCTACTCTGCCCTGGGGAGGCCCCATCTGGAGTACTGTGTCCAGTTCTGGGCTCCCCAGTTCAAGAAGGACAGGGAACTGCTAGAGAGGGTACAGCAGAGGGCTACAAAGATGACGAGGGGCCTGGAGCATCTCTCTTATGAAGAGAGGCTGAGGGACTTGGGTCTTTTTAGCCTAGAGAAGAGAAGGCTGAGTGCAGATCTGATCAACGCCTATAAATACTTAGAGGGTGGGTGTCAAGAATATGGGGCCAGTCTTTTTTCAGTGGTGCCCAGTGACAGGACAAGAGGAAATGGGCACAAACTTGAACATAAGAAGTTCCATATAAACATGAGGAGGAACTTCTTTCCTTTGAGGGTGACAGAGCACTGGAAGAGGCTGCCCAGGGAGGTGGTGGAGTCTTTGTCTCTGGAGACATTCAAAACCCACCTGGACACGTTCCTGTGCAACCTGCTTGAGGTGGACCTGCTTTGGCAGGGGGGTTGGACTAGATGACCTCCAGAGGTCCCTTCCATCCCTATATCATTCTGAGTGACAGAATGAATTTAGTGGGCACCTGGTGGTCAGCCAGGGTTAACTCACCACAGAGAGCATGGAAAGTGTCTGGAAATACATATATTTTCTTATTTTTCACTATTAGTACTAAAATAATCAAAATATAGCTTTGATGGGGGTGGGGAATATTTATTTATATGTATTTCTATATGAAGGGGTAACTTTCTTAAGAAAAATTTATCTAAAGGGGTTTCTCATTGTTTTCCTTTCTATCTACCTTTCCCCCAACGCATAAATCTTGTGATTTTCATAGAGGTTGCAGATAGCAGGGCCCTTAATACTCCCACATCCCTGAAATTAAGATTGGCTCTTTCAGAGTTTCATTTACCAAGGAGGTAAAAATTACAGCTTGGAAGAAAACACTGCTATCAATTTTTAAATGCTTGCTCTGCTGGAATAAGTAGTGGACTTTTTAATTTTTTCCAAAGATGGTTTGCAGAGGAAGAGCTGAAGCACAGAAAAGTTGCATGAATGTTTAAAGCAGACCTAGCCCCTGTTGCCCCTGGGAAAAACAATCCAAACTATAGATGTCTAAGGAAGGTCAGTGTGGTGGCATATATGACAAAATGCAACATGAAAAGTGTTCTGTATTCATCATGTTCTTTAAAATCTGTGACACCATTCAAAAGAAAACTGTATTGCTTACTTAAGAGAAAATGAAAGGTTATTAACTCCCAAGCTCTTATCATAACTCCAACCCTGAACTGCTGTGTGGCCTTTGATAAATAACTTAATTTTTGCATTCAAAAATGAAGACTGTTCTGGGTTTCCAGTATGCAAAATATTTTTAAGGCATTGCTACAATGCTTTGTTGGTTGGGTTTTTTTTCATCCCATTTTCTGTCTATCCTATAACAGTTTCTATTCTCTAGAGTTTTTTCCAGTTCGCAGTGAGAAGTTTTCATTAGGTACCTGGATTTTCCTCCAGATTTTTCTCCTCATATAGGCCTACTGTTTGAATTCAAAGTATGGTAGATAGAGGGGTGGGTCTATATGTAAGGTCCACAAGATCATTTCCGAACTGCTTCTGTTTCCCCTTCTGGAAATAAGTTTTCCCTTTTGAACAGAACAACCCATACACTGGAGAAAGTGAACTGATCCTTTTTTTTTTTTTTTTTTTATGATGGAAAACTAAAATTACTGGTAACTCTAAAGTATCCCAGAATTAGAAGTTTGCTACTTTTATAAAGAACGCTTTTTGTCTCCAGGTGATTGAACATCAAATTAGCAGATGGCTTTGGATATATGATGGCACAGATGGAGATATAGATTTTAGGATTTCAGTACACCTAACCTTAGGCATCACTCATTTCATAAACATGAAAACTTCCAGAGAATGAAGGTCTTGGCTGCCCATAAAAGTATCATAGATTCTCTTCCAGTGTCTCTCTACGTTGGCTTTGAGATGCAAATGATGGTTGCAGGGAGGGCTCCAGGTCTGGAAACATGTAAAGCATTTTCTGTTTCCAATGAATTCTCGAGGGTGTGCAAGCACAACTGAGGTTTCATGGTTTACCCCTGTTTTTTTTTTTAAACAAGAGTGTTCCTCGACGATCTGAAAAGTGTTTATTGCATGCACTGTAAAACTCATCAACCTGGCAACCTGGCGATTGGTTTATGGAAGGAGGACACACACCAGTATTCCAGTAGTCTATGAATTCAATTTCTACGAGTGAGGTAGCACTGCCTTAAGTGGTCTACACAGGAATCGGAGCCCTTTCCACCCAAATGACCAACAGAGTAGAAAGAGCTGCTGTTTATGGAATGGTGCAAATGTGATGAACTGAAAAAAAACCAACAGATTTCCTCTTCCCTCATTCCATAGTATTTTACGGTAAGCATTCAACATTTTTAAATATTCAGTTATATATATATTCCCTATATATATATTCACATAGTTCTTGAGTAGCAAAGGCATTAAAATTGAATCTCTTTCACTGTCCCAAAAGCATAGCTTTCTTCATCTATAGAAATAGTAGTTTACTAATGAGTTGGGAAATGGTTAAAGAGTCTCCAATTCTCATTAGTGTTTGCTGAAATATTTTTTATTCATACCTGTTACCACAGTAAAGAGTCACTCTCTACACAACTGCAGTTTGGAAGTTCACAGACATGACTGGACAGGGCAGGCAAATTTACTTTTTGATGATGCTTTGGACATGCTTCACTATCAATGCTGATTTTTGTATCCTTTTTATCCTGTCATGTCTGTGCTTATCTTCCATATCAGTGAACCTGAAACAAGCCCTGTGCAGTGGAATGGTGCCTACATAGAATCCTCTATGTACAGAGTTTTCCAAACCACTCATGAGTTCTGTGAGGTGAAGAAGGAAAGATTTACAGCAAAGACATTGATAGACAAAGGCACTGCGTACAATAGGAGCACTCTAGCTTGGTGAAAGATTTGCTTGACAGATAAATTAGAGAATTTTCACTAAACAAGACTTTACTATAAAAGAGTTACAGGAAATAATTGGGTAATCGGGGTTTTTCCCAAACCTTTTGCCTTTTTTTTTTTTAATATCTTTTTTTTTTTTACTTCTTTTAGGGGAAAAATACATTATAAGCAGGAAATTGAAAGTATTTCAGTCAAATCTTCTGAGACAGGTGATTGAGACCAAGGGATCACGTTAAAAAAGCTGGTTAACTGTTAAATATTTTCACCTGAAAAGCATTAGTGCTTAAGAATACACTAAATTCATTTTATCATAAAGAAATAGAATGATTATAGTATCAGATTCATCCATAAATAACAATTTACAAGAAATTGATTTTTTAATTTCTTTTTAAAATGGAATTTCACTGCAGTTTTTCAGCTGACTTTGTTCCTATTTCTGAAACAGAGCTGCTTCCAAGCACACTATTAAAAGTAAATTAATGCTTTAAGCTCTGCATGTTTAGCTGAATCAGCACAAATATTGCCAAGCTGATAATACCTTCTATACCTAGAGGAGCTGAAATCCACCACTTAATGAAGTTTTCCCTGATGTTTGGGCAAGTGAAGGAATAGTTAAAGGTTTTACTAAGTTGCTGTCATAGGAAGTGGAAAGAGGATACATCTATTATCCTAGCAGCACGTTTGTGCCAATACAGTTTAAAATGATCAGTAATACTTTCCATTTCCCAGTGTTTATAAGCCAGCTCAAGACAATTGTGCAGAGATTAAAAATCACCATGGAAGTTTCCAACTGAGCACCAATATCCCTGTGACATTTACAGAGGAAAAAAAATGATATGCTCTTTTTGAATGACAAAGGTGAAGAAAAAAAAATGCCTAGTGTTTTACAGTTTCCTGCATTTATCTTGTCAGGAATTATTCCTGTGAAACATGCTCATCTAGCAGTAATTGGGAATAAGAAATTTATTACTGTCAACTTAGAGGATTCAATAAACTGGGCCAAATTTGTTGGACCTTGTCGTGGTTTAGGCTGAATTGGCCTGTTACGGGCAACAGATGCTCTCCCCCTACTTCTCACTCGGAGGAGAAGAGGAGGAGAGATAAAAAGATTTAGGAATTTAGAAGGAACTAAACTACTTCAATGAAATATTAAGAATAAAATAAAAATAAAATAATGAAAATAGATACAATACAGATACATATACTAAATCGTATCAAGCTCCCAGGACGACATCACCAGCAGGCACTGGGGAAGTCCCAGACTGGACTCAGCGACAGATGGGAACTGGATTCCAGCTCTGGAGTCAGGAACACACAGATCAGGATCAAAGGCAAATGAACAGATGGAGCCCTCCTTGGATGCCAGCCACTGAAGAAAGAGAACTGACCCTTTGATCCCTCAGCTTTTATACAGAGCATGGGGCAGATGGGATGGAATACCCCTGTTGGTCAGCTTTGGGTCGCCTCTCCTGTCCCCTCCTCCCTGCAGGTGGGACCCCTCTACACTTTTCCGTTTCTGACCCTCCTATGGGGCTAATAATGAAATTAGCTGACCTTGGTTGTTATAGCAATAAGTATAAGCAAGAGCCTCTCTGTGTACCGTTCCTTGGCATGAAGTACAAACATTGGTCTTCTCACTCTAAAAGTGAACAGTTTTCTGCACAATATGCTGTTAATTTCAGAGAGTTAGAAGAGGCCTAGCTAAGAAGTTAAATTACTGAACAGAAAGTTGGTTCTATTTTACCTCAAACTAGGACAGACCTGTAAAAATGTCTTCATTCCATTTCTCACATATTACTGCCAATGAAACCCAGTGGCAGTTATCTGTGAGTTTATAGTAAAATCCTAAACTTGTGTATATCCTGAATATGTGTCAGTCAATGATATCAGAGCTTCATCCTGATGATGGTCTCAGTAGCCGCATCTCAGTGCTTAGATCTGGAGACAGTCATTTAAGCACATGAGCATCAAGCCCATTGAGAAGACTAGGATAGCCCAGCAGAGATGCATTTCAAAATTTTGGCTGATTCATTTCATGGACAAATGAGAGTGTGACTGTGGAAAACTTGACCTAATATTCATTGCAAACCAACACTAAAAGTCATCTTTTCCCTACTTGATCCACAATATTAAGTGTAACTTTAAGTATTGCAGGTGATGATTTTTTGCATCTCACCAGAATGAAGAGTTGTCTTTAAAGTAAAGAGAAAAATACACATACACGGAAAATTTGATTAGGAGATTAATTCCTGCTCTTTGGCACAATTCAGCAAGACCATAGACTCCCTAATAGTTTTATTCTACACTGTTTTTTCTCGTTTGTCTCTGAATTCATCTTTACTCCATTGTAGCCCAGTAAGCATGGTATCACCATTGCTACTCACAGAGCGTAGATTTTTCATTAACTCAATGCAAGGTTTGGGGGCTTGTCAGGGATTTCTGGATTTGCCTTTACTGTTCTTTAGCTTCTTACAGTCTGTTTTAGCTAATAGACCAAACTGTCCAATAGTTAGGGGTCTTACATCTAACTTTAGTTTTGTGAAATACTCTGATTTTGCTCTATAAAAATTACATCATATATGATAAAGTTTTAACAACACTAAGTGATCATTGTCTAACTGAATTGGAGGGTCAACAAGCAAAACGAGGGGTCAAACAGACTGAAAACACAAAAATAATTGTAAGTGGAACTACAACCAAAGAGAAAGGAACCCCAACAAAAGACCCTGAAGAACTCAGGGCACTAAGTGCTCACCCTGACATCTTTCCCATTGAGAAAGGCTGATAGTTGATCTCAGGACACAGTGACATACAGGAAGTGTGCTGACTGGCAAAGAAAGCGATAGATACTAGAAAGGCTGTATATGTTAGTTATAAGTACATTATTATTGGGAGTAAGCTGTAATTGGATCATTCAGACCAAAAGTGTTAACATAATTGCAAACATAATAATAAAATTTCTTTGTTTCATTTTGAATTTATTGTTAAAATTGTGATAAGATCTTCAGCAGTTTCTTTGTTCCGTATATAGAGTATTTCTTCACACAAATGACACAGCCACTGCTGCAACTGAAATCAAGAAAATTTATCAAGGAATTAACAGAAACGCTCTAACTAATATCTAAATTCATATTTATGTCTTGCAGAAAACCGAGAAGATCATTACTTGAAAAAAAACTGAAATGACTTTATGAAAAAGGAAAAGAGGACAGAATTACCCTCAAAACCCATTAGTGAAACACTTTGTGAGTCTTCCTATTTGGCAAATGATGCTTTCTATTACTTAAGGCAGATATAATGCAGGCAGGAGGCTAAAGATAATCAGCCATGGGTTGGACATTAGAAAACTCTGACTATAAAAATTTTACTAACAAGATTGGTTCAGTTTGTGAATAATTATGTATCACTATATGGAAGAAAAGTGCAACCATAGGGAAGGTTTGTGTAATGGAGGCTCTGGGAGAAGAAGAAAAAGAACAGCGTTTTTATGGCTCAGATTATCAGTGCTGATTCTTTCCAGCAGACAGAATGAAACCTCTGTAGCCAAAATACAGATGCAGAGAAGTATTTAGGCATCTGCATCTCCAAATTCAATGTCCATTTATGACAGTCGACATGGGGAACAAAAATATTTGTGTGGACTCATCCTCTACTGCTTGAACCTGGTTACAAGCCAAAGCTCAGAGTGGTGAAATGTAAAACATTTTCTTCTGGTTTTGTGGGGGATTCTGTCAAAAAGCATTTACTGAATTAAGGTATATATTGCATAATCTAGTCAAAATGTCAAGTGAGATATTAAAGAAATCATAAGCAAAAAAGGAGGAAAAATCTGGAGCTAATGGATACAAGATCTTCAGTCTTAACCGGAGACTTTTAGATGCCATTAAGACCCAATCCATAGATACTTCTTAGAGAAAAAAAAATTAATTTCCTCAGTGATTTACATTTAATAATATGCAGTTTGGTCGTATAACTGTCATAATTCACATAGACTCCATAAATAAAGATGTTTGAGCTGTTCAACAATGCAGGTGAGGAAATAGGGATTTTTCCAGACTATACATATTGTCCTATGTACTTCTTATCAGAAGCTCTGAATAATGCTGTCTGGGAAGACTTTGTATTTATCTTGCCATTTGACATTACTTGCTCCCACACGTTAATCTGAAACACTACATCCCAGAGTTGCCATGAGCTGTGGATACTCCAAAAGTTTAATGTGAAGATACCATTAAATTTATTGTTTCCCATGACTGCAATTTTCATTTGATACTTAACAATGGAGAAGCCCTGTATGAAAGCAGCATGCTTTATTCTAAAAACCAAAAATGCTTTAGTTTCTGATTACGAAACTGGAAATATAACTGCAATATAGATGTGTAAAACCAGAAAAAAGCAGGCATAAAAATACTTGATGTTAATCTATTTGGACAACAATTTAGGATTTTGGGGAGGGAAGCTATTTCTCATTCACATGAAACTAAGACTCATTGCATTCCTTTCAATCATGACACTCGTGGATTGGGATCTCAGCCCTCTGGAGATTTTTTCAGAACATGGAAATGTTCTGGTTGCAGAGAGGTCTCAAATGACTAAGCTTTCAAGAAACTTAAGGGACCTTTCTTTTGGCAATATGTTATATAGGGAATGTTAGTTTATTTGATTATAAACATGTTTGATGAAGAGAGAGGGACTTTGAAGGGCTGGAAGAACAGAAGGCTATCAGGAGCGGTCAACATGGATTCACCAAGGGGAAATCATGCTTGACCAATCTGATCATCTTCTGTGATGGCATGAGTGGCTGGGTGGATGAGGGGAGAGCAGTGGATGCTATCTACCTCGACTTTAGAAGGCTTTTGTCACTGTTCCCCAAAACATCCCCATAGATAAGCTTAGGAAGTGTGGGTTAGATAAGTGGGTAGTGAAGTGGATTGAGAACTGGCTGAATGGCAGAGCTCAGAGGGTTGTGATCAGCAGTGCAGAGTCTAGTTGGAGGCCTGTAACTAGCAGTGTTCTCATGGAGTCAGTACTGGATCCCGTCTTGTTCAATATACTCATCAATGACCTGGGTGACGTGACAGAGTATACCCTCAGCAAGTTTGCTGATGACACAAAGTGGGAAGAGTGGCTGACACACCAGAAGGCAGGGCTGCCATTCAAAGAGACCTGGACAGGCTCTAGCCTGTTGGCTAGAGTTGGGCAGAGAGGAACCTGATGAAATTCAACAAGGGCAAGTGTAGAGTGCTGCACCTAGGGTAGATAAGTCCCGTGCACCAGAGCAGGTTAGGGGCTGACATGCTGGAAAGCAGCTCTGCAGAGAGAGACTTGGGAGTCCTGGTGGACAGGAAGTTGACCATGAGCCACCCATGTGCCCTTGTGGCCAAGAAGGCCAATGGTCTCCTGGGGTGCATTAAAAAGAGCACGGCCAGCAGGTCAAGGGAGATTATCCTCCCTGTCTACTCTGCCCTGGTGAGGCCACATCTGGAGTACTGTGTCCAGTTCTGGGCTCACCAGTTCAAGAAAGACAAGGAACTACTGGAAAGAGTCCAGTAGAGAGCTACAAAGATGATAAGGGGAATAGAGCATCTCTCTTAGGAGGAAAGGCTGAGACCTGAGTCCGTTTAGCCTGGGGAAGAGTAGACTTAGAAGGGTGGTCATCAATGCTTACAAATATCTAAAGGGAGGATGTCAAGAGGATGGGGCCAGATTCTTTTCAGGGGTTCCCAGCAACAGGACAAGGGGCAATGGGCACAAGCTGGAACATAAACATAGGAAGTTCATCCGAACAGGAGGAGGAACTTCTTTACTGTGAGGGTGGAAGAGCCCTGGAACAAGCTGCCCAGAGAGGCTGTGGAGTCTCCTTCTCTGGAGATATTCAAAACCCACTTGGATGTGCTCCTGTGCAACCTGTTCTAGGTGAACCTGTTTTAGCAGGGGAATTGGACTATATGATCTCCAGAGGTCCCTTCCAACACCTACCATTCTGTGATTCTGTAATTCTGCTACTCATATTTATATTGTGCCCTTAGACACACTGCACTAGAAACTACAGGGTCACATCCTTAATCAGAGCAATTGTTGATCATGGCACGGTAAATCCTCTGACAAAATAACATGCTTGCTTGATGTGGGGCAAGCTGTGGACATTCACAGAATCATACACTCATAGAGTGGTGTGGGTTGGAAGGGACCTTAAAGACCATTTAGTTCCAACCCCCCTGCCATCAGAAGGGACACCTTCCATTAGACCATGAAAGCCCCATGAAACCTGGCCGTGTACACCTCCAGGGATGGGGCATCCACAGCCTCTCTGGGCAACCTGTGCCAATGTCACACCACCCTCACAGTAAAGAATTTCTTCCTAATATCTCATCTAAATCTCCCCTCTTTCAGTTTAGAACTCCTAATCCTATCCTACATCATCCTCCTCATCCTATCACTACACTCCCTGACAAAGAGTCCCTCTCCATCTCTCCTGTAGGCCCCCTAAGGTACTGGAAGGCCATTATAAGGTGTCCCTGGAGCCTTCTCTTCTCCAGGCTGAACAACCCCAACTCTCTCAGCCTGTCTTCATAGCAGACATGTCTCCAGCCTTCTGATCATTTAATACATGTTGTTAGTCTTTCCAGAGACTGTGTGATATTTTATCAGTGCAGATGACAATCTTGGCACTTAGAGTGTTGGCTTTTTTCTAAATTACCTTTCCACTACATTTTGATATTTTGGGGATGGTAGTCATCACAAAGGTTACAAAAAAAAACCCCTGAGAATATCTTACTGAAGTTTTATTGCAGTTCTACAAATTGTCAATGGAATGAGAACTATAAGCCAAGTTCTCCACAGCAGTAAATTTATATCTATATTAATCATCCACCTTCAAGTAATTGTAACTTATTTGAAACTGGAAATCAGAGCTTCTGTTCAAAATTAGTTGGTAGTCATAACTGGTGGCAATTTGTTTCTACATTTAATTTTTGTATCACTGAACATTTTTCTATGAATAAATGTTTATTAAACAGTTGAATTTTCTCCTGTTTTCAATACTACTCATTAAATCTCTGATGCTAAGCCTAAAAGTTGTCATTGTTATCTATACGAAATTTTACTTTACTGTATTTCCAACATGCATATTTTATGTAATACTGTGAATGTGTCCGATTTTGCATTGCGTATCTAAGAACCTTAAAGAACCTTTCCCACTGTTAACAGATATTTTTCACATGCCTGGATAGTACTGCTTTAGCACTATTTCAAATACAGGAAGAAAGGCTGAACACATGGATTGGAATTAACAAGAGCTGTATTATTGAATTTTTAAAAGGAAGGTTGGTCAAAATTTTGTGCTATTGTTCAATAAATTACATAGCAGAACACACACCACAAAGCAAAACAACCAGAGGTACAAAATAATAATACCAGGGTTTCAGATAATATCAATTTAATTATGAAAATGCACTCACAATTATTTGTCAAATTTAGGCCCTGCTTCTGCAAAGAACTTCAGTTTCAGGGACATCTCAAAATAAGTACAAAATTATTTCCTACCCTGGTACGGCCCTCGGATTATTATCCACTATTGATTTTTCAGGTAGGCAGCAATGAAGTTGCAACAAGAAGTCCAAGGACAATCAGGAGAGACTTCATGGCCTTGGGATGACTGGTTAAGGGATCAGGACCACAAGTAGTATTCTCCTCTATCTTTTCAGTTGCAGGGAATGATGAGAGAAGAAACATGAAGAGCCATCAGAGTCACATGGCTCTGAGACTGGTGTCACCGGCAGAATTTGGGTTTTTTGATCATGAGTCTGTCTACACGACACCAGGTCTGCTGGTGACAGATGTGGGTACACCTGCCTCAAAGGGGGAAAAGCATCTTGGCACAGGAGTTAATATGGTTCGTTGAAAGGGCTTTAAAATAGATTTGAAGGGGGAAAGGGATAAAAACAGACTCACTAGATATAAGCCTGGGGCAGTATGCCAATATTTGAGGGACAGTGTGCTAGCAAAGTCCTTCGGTCTGCCATCTCAGTGGAGGTAGGAGATATAGGTCCATGCGACAGCAAAGGCGAAAGGCTTATTGATGTGTTAGAAACCATGGAAGTGCCTGAGAATGGTCACATAGGAATTAGCGCTTCTCCCCCCAGAAAGGTGGTGGGATCAATAGCCCAACTGAAGTGCATCTACACCAATGCAGACAACATGGGCAACAAATAAGAGGAGCTGGAAGCCATTTTGCAGCAGGAAAACTATGATATAGTTGCCATCATGGAAACATAGTGGGATGTCTCACACAACTGGAGTGCTGCAACGGATGGCTATAAACTCTTCAGAAGGAATAGGAAGGAAGGAGAGGCAGTGGGGTAGCCTTGTATGTTAGGGGGAGTTTTGACTGTCTAGAGCTTAATGATGGTGACAATAAGGATGAGCGTTTATGGGTAAGAATCAGGGGGAAAGCCACCAAGGCAGATGTCTTGGTGGGAGTCTGTTATAGGCCACCAAACCAGGGTGAAAAGGCAGACAAAGTATTCTATAAGCATCTGAGAGAAGTCTCACAATTGCTAGCCCTTGTTCTTAGGGGGAGCTTCAACTTACCAGGTATCTGCTGGAGACACAATGCAGCAGAGAGTTCTAGTCTAGGAGGTTCCCAAAGTGTGTGAAAGACAATTTCCTGACACAGATGGTGAGGGAGCCAGCAATGGAAAGCACCCTGATGGACCTGCGGTTTGCAAACAGAGAAGGACTTGTGGGGGAATATGATGGCTGGAGGCTGTATTGACCATAGCGATCACAAAATGATAGAACTTTTGATTCTTAGAGAAGTAAGGAGGAGGGGGGTCAGCTGAACTCTCACCTTGGACTTCCAGAGGGCAGACTTTGGCCTGTGTAGGAGAATGGTTGACAAAGTCCCTTGGAGGGTACTCTTGAATGGCAAATGAGTCCAGGAAGTCTGGACATTCTTCAAGAATGAAACCATAAAGGGGCAGGATCTCCATAGAAAGGGGCCATCTCCATAGGCCAAAGGATGAGCCAGTGGGGAAGAAAACCAGCCTGGCCAAACGGAGAGTTTGAGCTGGAACTCAAGAAAAAAAAGACCTTTGGTAGAATGGGCAGGCAACTCAGGAGGACTGTAAGGCTGTCGTAAGGCCATGCAGGGAGAAAATTAGAAGGGCCAAAGCTCAACTAGAACTGAATCTGGCTACTGCTGTAAAAACAATAAAAATTGTTTCCTTCTCCTCCTGGAATCATTGCTCATAACACTGCCCCTCCTTTCAAAATGTCTCTGGAAACACATGTTCAAAGACTGTCCGTTTCAATTTTCTTTCATCCAATTCTTTTCTTCACTAATAAAATGGGCATTCACCCATTCTTTCTGGTCCCCTCATTAGCTTGAATGATGCCCTGAAGTCCTAGACAAACAGATGCATCTTAAAAGGTCTCTGAAATTTCCTTAGCCTGAACTGTGAATCAAACAATGAAAGAGGGATAAGGATTTAAAACCACCAAGTGCAGATAAACATTTTTGGTGCCAGTTTCTCTGTTAAGTTTCTTTCAGTATATCGTAACAAAAGCACCCAAAAGATAATTTATTTAACTGTTTATTTCCTCAGAACAATACATTTTTTTCAAAAAATATGTATTGTCTGTCTTCATCTTCTTTCTTAAACCATAACTCTACTAAGGAGATTCCGCTGTCTAAACTGTTTTTGCAGAGTCACCAGCGGAGTTCCAACACATTGAGGTAATATGGTTACACCAGTTCACCCAAAGGTGGAACCAAAGTCAAGGTAGCTGCCTACAAAGCAGAATTTTTCTGAGATTGCATTGCCACATTTTCAGTATCCATTTTTCATACATTAAGATACTGCAAAAGGTGGCAGTATAGACCTTATCTTAAAAAGGATTTTTTTTTTGTGATGGATGATGTATCTTCATCATAATAGGGTACATTGTACACAAATTAAAGATAAAAATAAGTGGGATTCTTTTATTACTCTTATTATGGGCTGATTTAAAAAAATCAAAGAAATAAAAAAAATAATTAAAAAATCAAAGAAGTCAAAGCTTATAATGAAGAAAATACTTGTTCTGCAACATTCTTTCTAAGATAAAAATTCCTCCCTAGTATTTAACTCCATTCCCATATTTTCTGGAAATCTCAAAGCTTGTTTCATATTGTATTTCAATAGTATATATTTCATAGATTTATAGAGTAGTTTGGGTTGGAAGGGACTATTAAAGGTCATCTAGTTGATTCCCCCCTGTAATGAGCAGGGAAATCTTCAACTAAATCAGGTTGCTCAGAGCCCTGTCCAACCTGACCTTAAATGTTTCCAGGGATGGGGCATCTACCATCTCTCTGAGAAACCTGTTCCAGTCTTTCATCACTCTCATAGTAAAAAATATCTTCCTTATATCCCATCTGAATCTACCCTCTTTTAGTTTAAAAATATTACCCCTTGTCCTATAGCAACACGCCCTGCTAGAAAGTTTGTGCCCGTCTTTCTTATGAGCCCCCTTGAAGTACTGAAAGGCCACAACAAGATCTCCCCAGCGCCTTTTCTTCTCCAGGCTGAACAACCCCAACTCTCTCAGCCTGTCTTCATGGGAGAGGTGTTTCACCCTCCTGATCTTGTGGCCTTCCTCTGGACCAGATCTAACAGATCCATATCTTTCTTATGTGAGGGCTCCAGAGCTGGATGCAGTACTCCAGGTGGGGTCTCACCAGAGTGGAGTAAAGGGGCAGAATCACCTCCCTCGATCTGCTGGCCTTGCTTCTCTTGATGCAGCCCAGGGTATGATTTGCCTTCTGGGCTGTAAGTGTACGTTGTTGGCTCATTTCCAGCTTTTCATCCACCAGTACCCCCAAGTCCTTCTCAGCAGGGCTGCTCTTAGTCCTTTCATCTCCCAGCCTGTATTGATACTGGAGGTTGCCCTGGCCCACGTGGAGGACCTTGCACTTGGCCTTGTTGAACTTCATGAGATTCACACAGGCCCACTTCTCAAGCTTGTCCAGATCCTTTTGGATGGCGTCCCATGCCTCAAACCCGTCAACAGCACTCAGCAAGCTGTTGTCTGCAAAATTCCTGAGAGTGCACTCAATGATTCCCTGTCTTGCCTTTCCCTCTCCCCCTTCCCCTTTCCTTTCTTCCTCCCATTCCTGGAAAAAGGTGCTCCAGCTGAACTGCCTTGAGGATTTGTTTTGCTATCCAGGATATGTTTTTCTTTCTCTCTCTTTTAACTGTCAGTCTCTCACTCTTTCAAATTCAGGCTTCTGAACATCAAAGTTTTGTCAATCTGCCAAGTCATGGGGATGAAATTGTCATATGGTGAGCTTTTTTGTTGTATTTCTATTCATTTCCTCTTAAAAGGGAGCTGACAGTAGGTGTTCAGAACAACTTCAATCTTTTCTTTTTTCTCCTGATTCTTCTAGAAGTCCCACCTACTTAAAATCATCTCTCTATGATTTCTTCCTAAAAGTCTCGCTTTCATGAGGAAGAATACTTATTTCTTTTTTATTAACTGTTTTATGTTATGAATGTGATCTGTATCTTCCTATTTATATTAATTTTCTGTGCTGCCATACCTAGGTCTAGTCATGACAATGCTAACAAAAATAATAATTGATTTTCTTCTCACTATCTCTTTGTGCTAAGCATCTTGTTTCTCTCTAGGATACCTAATTACACATTCAGCTTGATTCTTTTTTTAATAAGATTAATAGAAGTTGCAATCTAATTTCATAGTAGTAGTATTGTGTCAAGATTAACTTCAGAAAATCATGTCCCTTTTTGTGTTTTAATATATCTGTCTCTATAAACTTATGCATGCAAAGTACACTCATCCCTTTTGAAAATCTCAACTAGATTTTAAAAGGGCTGACAAAGATCTAGACTCATCCTGAATTCCCAAAGCTATTAAAACCTAGATTTTTTCATCACATTTAGGACTAGTATAGATAATTATTTTTCCTTCTACTTTTCCCAAAATCATAATTTGATGATATTGCCTGAACGTCAATTTGAGTTCAAACAAAACTTTAGATGGAAAAGAAAACATACATTTCAAAACCATATCAATTGGTTTAGAGGAATCCTTGTGATTCAAAATGCGGAAGTCTCAGAGACTGATTCTTTTCTGTCTCTGTGAAGGTAGACAGAAGGAACAAACAACAAACAGGAAAAATAAACAAACAAACCCACCCATCACCCCTCAAGACAAGACAACTTAATGCTGTAATGTTGTAATGAATGTTATAAGGTTGTCTGCTGGCAGAATTTTTAACTAATTTCCAGCAGAATGTGTATTTTTTCCACTGAATTTTTATATTGCTAATTCCAAACAGTAAACATGAACACATGATAAAACACTTGTTTTTTTGACTTGGACTTCTATATTCATACACTTATTCAAAATGTTTAAATATGTTGTCAATTATGTCATACCCACACTAACTAGCTAGTAGCGAAAATTAAACCAGACTCAGGCAAAAATGACTTACAAAGACAACACTGATAAACAGAGGAATATGGAAAGAGAATATGTGCACTTGAGGAATCTAAATCAGTGCAATCAGATTTCTTAAATGTAGGTCAGACATCCCAGTATTGCCATAATAATACAAATTGGTCAATTTTAAGCTATTCGGTAAATAGGACTCTCTGCATGACAAAGCTAATATTATCCCGAAGGGAGACCAGCATTACTTATTCTCAGCATGGGTTGAAAATGAAATGTATCTAAAACTTAGGAAAAAAATGCATGTGTTCAGTGTCAATAATTGAATAAATAGCTTTGTTTTGGTTTTCTTTCATTCTGTAGTACTATTCAAATCTCAGGTATGAAGCTGGACTTGCCAAATTATGGAAAAATTAATGGAAATGTGGGCTAGTAAAAAAATTGAAGTTATTTGGCTGTGTAAATCAAAAAGGTAGTAGGAAATTGCCATACAAGCAGTTGTGTGTTATGAATTAAAAGAGAAAGAGGAGCGGATTTAAAAAAAAGGATTAATAGAATTATTGGATGTCTCTTTGTTGGTTGCACTTGTAAGAAAGTTTGAGTTGCCTACGCATTGTTAGTCTACAAGTTATGAATAGAATGGGAAAAAAGGTTCAGTTTATGGTGGTGACATTCATATAAGGTAAGCCTGATACCAATTCTGCTAGAATTTTCTTGTAGGAGCAGAGTATAGCAATTAAGTTTGCTGTCCTTCAGTTTCCTCTGCGTAAACTGGCGAGCACAGCACTGCCTAGCTTTTAATTTTTTTTGTCTTTCTAGTTAGATTGTAGATTCCTACATAGAATCATAGAATTGTCTAGGTTGGAAGGGACCTTTAAGATCATCTAGTCCAACCGTCAAGCTAACTCTGATAAAAACCATAACTACACTTGTCACTAAGCACTATGTCTACCCGTCTTTTGAATACCTCCAGGGATGGTGACTCTACTGCTTCCCTGGGCAGCCCATTCCAATGTGCAATAACCGTTTCAGCGAAAAAAATTTTCCTGGTATCCAATCTGAACCTCCCCTGGTGCAACTTGAGGCCTCTTCTTCTTGTCCTATTGCCTGTGACTCGGCAGAAGAGACTGACCCCCGCCTCTCTACGACCTCCTTTCAGGGAGTTGTAGAGAGCGATAAGGTCTCCCCTCAGCCTCCTTTTCTCCAGGCTGAACAACCCCAGCTCCCTCAGCCTCTCCTCATAAGACTTACTCTCCAGGCCCCTCACCAGCTCTGTTGCTCTTCTCTGGACCCACTCTGATGTCACTATATTTTAGTAAAGGCTTTGATTATTAAGGTTAGTAGGTGTTTTACAACTAATTATACTACTAATAAAGATGAACAAACAAATACTGTTTAAACAACACATTACCAATGTCATGTTCTACTATGGGCAAAGATTTTAAAAATTTTGGAAAACAAAAAAAGGCTGATTGAACTTTTATTACCTGATATCAAGTATTTGTTGTTTCATGGCATCTATCAGTGATAAAGAAATAGCAAAGCTAATGTAAACTGGGTCATTTTCAGCCTGCAGTGCCAGGACTTCCAGAGCTCCTGAACCAAGGCACCTGGGAGCTAAGAACCTTGGGAGACCCACTCATCAGTTTCCAGGGCTCCAAGGTTGCTATCAACTTGCACACTAAGAAGGAAACATGACGGTACAATGAAAATAGCTTGAGATCTGGAAAGAAGGTTGTCACACATCCTGTGTAATAGCACAGTTTTGATCAGCTGATTCCAGTGATGATGAAAACAAAAGCGATAAAGGAAAAAAACACAAAAATGTTTTAACACCATATTTCTGACCATCTCTAAAAACAGATCCTTTGGGGAATCTTGTGTCTGCTGCACTTAACTTCTCAGTTTTCTAAGCAAAAAAATATGAAAACCTGAAAGTCTGAACAAATACTGGATTGATTTGACTGGATTCAGAAAACTATTCATGGTTACATAAAATCAGATATTTATACAGTACTGCTAATCCAGGAAATTTTTTATTTTTAGCCCTGTCAACTTCCTATTGTTTTCTAGCTTCAGCAAATCAGCCTGGGCCAACCCATGCAAAGGCGTGGAAGAAATAAGCACATGAACTGGGCTTTGTGGAAGAGCTGTAAAGATGCCAGTTAGAAGGCAGTTTTCCATGTAAGTAAATTGTGATGTGTATATTTTATTGAAGGATGTCTTTTGTAAATAGTTGATTTGAAATTGCATCTAAGGGCAACCATTTTACTGCTACTTTCACAGTAGCAATCAAACAGATTGGGGGTGGGGGGTAGGAAGGGGAATGAAAACCTAATTTTCTGTCAAATCATGGCTTTAACTCTCTAAAAAACATGAGAACACTCAAGGTCTGACAATTATAATCTCCTAGGGGAGATTATGATCTTCTGCAGCCTATATACAAAGTACCTGAATGCATATTGCATTTCAAATTGATAACTCCAAGCAGCTGTCAAGGCTTTTACACTTAAAGCTAAGCTATACTTAAGTTGCATATATTAAACATTTCAGACCTGTGTTTGCATGTTTATGGAAGCAAGCATCACCTGCCAGTGACTGGATATGTGAAAAAACAAGAGTGATCCTAAACTAACCAGATGAGCATAAATAGAATAAACGGAGATGAAGACTTTAGTCCTTTAGTATGTAGTCTAAAGCCTGTAAAATGAAAGCCGAGAGCCACCATTGTGAATGGCAGATGGTGTTTTTGGCTCTTTTTCTCACCAGATGTATCTTTTCAGATAAACAAAGGCTGAGGTCTTAATTCACACCTGCATTCAAAAGTAAAGGAGCTTCTTTGCTCTCAGATTCCAATGACTTTCTCTTACCTTTAAAAAAAATTTAGAATGAAGTACACAATAAATTATATCACCTAAGGAAGAAATAAAATGCATGTTGTATGTTTGCAGTTCATTGTCACACTGCACAGCTTTGTGAAAGATAAATAGAGATGACACTTCCATAAATTTTTGCTTTGTCTGTTCTCTGGCTTGAACTCCCCTTAAAAGAACCAACATGGTAAAATAAAGCATTCACTGTATTTGATGTAAATGAAAGGATTTGATTTTTTTTTAACTTCTAACTGATGAACATGAGATGGTAAACAAAATCTCTCTTGGTTTCCTCATTGACGGAATTAGAAATAGCTCTTTGTGTTTAATATTAAAGGTTGTTAAAGTTATTTTGGAGCTAAGAGATCCTTAGAGACTGAAGACAAAAGGTACCTGGACATGCAGCTAGTTACAAAATCATGTATGGACTATATGCGCCAACATCGTCTGCACAATAGGGTCTTTAAGGACACACTTATACAGGTAAATAAAATAGGCCATGACCTATGTTTTAGTCCTAAGTGTAAACAATATTGCTTGACACCATAACGCTAAATTCTCTGCCTTTGCCCAACAAAATATACTCACCTTTATTGTTCATTGAGAATAGTCTGTGGTTCACTCTGTCCTCTTGCTTCTAAACTATTAGAACTGTAAAACCAGAGCAAGAAAATACCTTTTCAGAGATTCAACACATGCAAAGAACGGGAGGTTAAGGACTAGCAAAAAGCAGGACAAATTTAATCTGGCTTAGTATAAGCCAAAATCATAGAACAATATCAGTTTTGTCAAAGAAACAGAAAAGTTTGAATTCCATTCACCACAATTTTACAAAGAAGTCTTCAGATATTATTTATGCAAATATATGTGTAAGTAGCTGTCTATTTCAGGCTTCAAAAATGTTCTCGTGTAACTACTAGTCATTTAGATATTCAATGCCTTTAAAAATCTGAAAAAACGCATATAATCTGGAAATGTATTCAGAGGTAGAAAATGAAGGACCAACAATTGTGAAACTTTTCATTGAAAACGAAATGTTACTGTTAGAGTTATATATCCATTTAGGAATGTCTAATGCACAGTATGCACTGTTAGTATTGATACAGCGGAACACGACACTGGCAGACTGTAAAGGTTGAAACATTTAATTTCTGATTTGTTTTGGTTTTAATCTATTTTATATCTTTATTTTATTTTGTTGGGTTTTTGTTTGGTTTGGGTTTTTTTTGGAAAGTCTACTACTACAATGTGCTAATTTTGGAAAGGATTTATCAATACTTCATAAGGCTGATAAAGCTTGATCCATTGCTTATTGTGATCAGTCTCCTCCCTGTGACCATAATACACCTTTACTGACATTTGAAAACCCATGGGTACATGACTGGCAATAGTAACTACAACCATAGTACATTTTGCATGCCGGAAAGCATTGCGCAAATATTCTTCCTGTACAGAAGGTATTTTGCCTTGTGAGTTATTTAAATTTCCTCTTTCTTTTTGCTGAAGGAGGAAATCATGTTTTATAGAATGAATTGCAAAAAAAAAAAAAAAAAAAAAAAGTACAAGTATTATAGTTTAACAATTGGTTTTTCAGAGTGAGATTACCGTGGGAGTCCTGTTTTAGTGTGATGTCAACTCATTGACAGAGCATCAGTTGTTATAATAGTTAATAACTGTTTCACTATACTTCCTTATCACAGCCCCTTTAAACTTACTCCCTCTATTCTGCTTTAAATAATGGGTGAATATACTTCATGTTATAATTTAGGGGTTGTACAAAAATAGAATCATAGAATGGAATTGGAAGGGACTTAACGAGGATCACTGAGTCCAGCTCCTGACTCCACGAAGTTAAATCATATATCTAAGAGCACTGTCCCAACACTTCCTGAACAGGCTTGAGACCATGATCGCTTCCCTGGGGAGCATGCTCCAGTGCTTGACCACTCTCTTAGTGAAGAATCTTTAAATCTTCAGTGTTGTTCATCCTAAATTTCTAAACAAAAGCTGAATTTCAAATGTACAGCAACATCAAATTCAGGTATATTGCAATAAACTTAAGCGGCTTTTTGATTCCCCTGTTCAGAATGTATGAAACAAACTAAAAACATCCATTATGAATACAACTGTATACTATGTAAGAGTTTGAAAATGAGAAACACCAGCATACAGGAAATCATAGAATTTCACACAGAATGTCCTTCCTTCTTGTCTTCTTTATGTCTACAATATTCTACACCAATTATAGTGGTATTTTTCAAACCAAGTATGATTTTTTCCTAATTGAAAGATATTTTCAAAAATCTAAAAATTATTTAGACACTAAATTTTATATTAGCACAACTAAATTTCTGTATATCTGGTCCAAGCCACATTACAAATGAGCAGCCTGTAAAGTTCTAAAGGCTAATGCACCTTGTTCTCTTCATAAAATTATGCTGAAATATCACAAAATTGTGTGACAGAAATCTCTACCTTACCTCTTACTGTTATAATTGAATGACCAATATTTGAGTGCCCAAGTTTAGTTCCCCACTTTGTTATCCAGGTTATATATCCTTTTTCATAAAATAACGTTTCCCAAAGAATGAGGTTACCATGATTTATGTCTTAGTAAGTTAGTATTTTTGGTACATATTCTGATTAATATGAGTTGAATACATTAAGCTAAAGCTTGGTAAATGTTCTTATATGGAGATCTTCTATCATTCAGCACTGTATACTCTGCAAATCATTCTTCAGACTTGAAATCTTTATTCCTAAAAGGAACACACTGTGGGAGTATAATAACATCAAAATATCATCAATTATTATTACAATCTAATTCAGCAATATGTTACTGGACTGGGCTCAAAGCACTTTGAGAAAATTTTCAGAAATTTCAACAATCTGGGATGTACGACAAGAAAAGGGTAATGATTGAGAAACCCATAGAGACATCAAAGAAGAAAACAAGTAATTCTGAGCAAAATATTTCCTTTAGTACTAATTTTGCATATTCTCAAAAATTCTGGTGCTGGTTTAAACATCTTAAACAAATATGTGTCATAACATCTGAAAAATGACCCCCATACAATATGCCTGGGACAGAGTTTTGTAAGCTGTCAGCTTGCAACTATGCTGACAACACAAACTATGTTTGTGAACTGAACTATGGCTGAACTGGGCAACCTTTCCTTTTGTTAATATAAATGCCAAAAATCTTTGTTACTAGGCTACACTTGTGATAAGATATCTTAGATTGATACAGCTACTGACAGTTTCCCCATAGAGCTCTCTCATTAGTTCCAGGGTTTTGGTGCATACTGACCTGTTGCTGGACTGATGTCCATTGGAGTCCAAAAGAAGATGAGCACAAAGAAAGATAATAGAACTGTGGTTTTATTAGAAATCCAAATTCAGTTTAAAATCCAGCATAATTAGGTTTGTTTCAAAATTGTCTTTGCTATATACAAGTCCCATTGTGGATTTGGGCCTAAGGGCCTTCTACGAACTAGCAAGGTTGATTAGCTACAAATGAGAGAATAATTCACAAATCAAATATTAAATCCTTTTTATAATTGCTGTGAGATTTTGGACCAGCTATACAATTTATTATCAGGGAATGCACAGAAAATAATTTCCGGTTCATCCCTGTGAAAGTTGAATTTCTGACGTAGTATTGTTAAGATTAAAAATACTGTATTCCAATGACTACTATTACCTATGTTCCTCATAGTTATTTAGTTTGTTAAATGTTTTGTGTTAACTGAGAAACAATTTGCCATTCAGTGCTGTCATTTTTACTTTTTATATGACTAGCCTTACTGCCACAACTCTAAATAGCTCCAACCTATCAACCACTTTTGAGATTAATTGTATTCCATGTAGCACCATGTAGGGTTAGGATGATGACTGTAGGACTTGAGCATAATACTCAGTCCCTTCAAGAAAACACTTATTCAAGAAAGTAAAAAAGAACATGTACATAGAATTCATTGATGACTTCAGGTGTTTTTCATGACAGGTTTTCCATAACCAATGGAAATACCGAAAGTATGAATCTGAATTTCAGGGGCATTTCATTCACAGCAGATTCACCCACGTATCAACTGGTGACAGTGAAAAGGGTAAGAAATCTGGCCTACATTTCATTGGCCCAGGAAACAGAAAAAAAGAAGGCATCAGTGCAATGTCCTGACATACAAGTGAACATTTTCTTCATTACTGTCAGAACTTCTGTAATCTGAACTCTGCTGCCCTACAGAAATGCTAATAGCTTCAGGAGCTCTCTTCAGACACTACTTGTCAACATCACAAGATGGCACTGCAAATAATATTTGGAAATACAACTGTGTTTTAATTCGACGTTGCCAAGATAGGCTCTCTATTCCTGCACTGCTCAGATCAACATCCCTCATAAATCATGTTTGCAGTCAAGCATGATTTTCAAGGAGACATTGACTGAGTGAACAATGCCTTCCAACAAAACATCAAAACAAACTATCCCTTCACGAAGTTCAACAGATACAAGGCATCAAAAGTCAGAAATTGGGGTGAAAACTTTGGAGTTAAGCTCAACAACACAGTGTAAGAAAGCTGTCATATTGCAGAAATCATAAAGAATTGGTACGTGTCTCAAAAAACCCCAACTGTCTAAATTCTACTATTGAAGAAAAATACCATCCCATCCCCATAGCTGCCTATTGTAAAGCCTTTGCTTCTTGGTCATTCAGCCAACCATTTGGGTGCCATTTTTTACACACATGGGGCATATCTGCTGGGCACAGCTGACCCTCTCTTGCATGTGAAGTAGAGACAACGAAATGCGTGCCAACAGTGCAGGCTAGGCATCTTTCCCCTTAGAGCTGTGGCTGCCCTGAAAGAGGAAAAATATTGAGTACCTATCTCAGTTATGGCAGAAATAGTTGGAAAAAGCTAATGGTAGAGAAAGATCTCAGAGAAACGGAGAGATGCTAAAGCAAGTCTCCCAGGAATTTTTATTTCCAGTGCCTGAGGTAAATAAGGACACAGTTGCTGCACAGGTATCATTTTGCAAAGATAATCTTGTTTCCCTACTAAGGTAGTCATTCTTTCAGCTTCTAAAGAGTCTTGTTGGTTTGTGTCTGTTTGTGGGTGGGTGAGGTGTGTGGTGTTTTTTTGGTGGTTTTTGTTGTTTGTTTGGTTTTGGTTTTTGTTTTGTTTTGTTTTGGTTTTTTTTGTGGTTGGACTTGATGATCTCAAAGGTCCCTTCCAACCATGAAGATTCTGTGATTCTGTGATTGTGAGCTACAACTTCCATGCTGCTTCCCTGTGGCATTTGTTGTTCTTTTCACAGCTGATATAGCATGTGTGTAAGAGATGCCCCATTATTGTCATGTGAGTGAGTGTTATTGCTGTAAGAATCTATGGAGAGAACAAAGAGCCAGAAAAAGCAATGTACCTGCAACCTGACCTTTTGCTACCACATAAAAGAAATTTAATACGTTGTTCCTTTCATCAGAATAGGATTTCATCAGAACTCTTGCTGTTTATCAGTTTGTTTAACATTGGTATTATGTGTCACTTAATTTAGAAGAACCATAGCTTGGTATGGTAAATTAACTTAAATTGAATTAAAAAGAAGATCAGCTTGAGTATCAGCAAGACAAAGATGGATTAATATAACATTTTAATTCAGAAATATTCAATCTTGTTGGCAATGTTTTTTTCAGATGAAATTTTATCATCTTCTAATATATATGTGTGCACATTCACACACATATGCATCTGCATGAAAAAATATTAAATTTTCCATGAAATTACGTGTTAAAGCTTTTGTATTTTTTCTTCTATTTGAAGAAAAGCATGAGGTTATTTCTTTTAAAGAAACTTGCAAGAATACTTCTTTGATCTGGTAACTATTTCTTAAATTTATTTTTTTTTTTTATTTTTCAGCTGAACTCAACAATTTTCCAAAAGGAACTCCAAAAAAAAAAAGTGAACTATAATACTAGATTACATGGTTTGGCCCCTGTATTTCTTTCAAATTATGGTTTAGGTGCTGTTTCAGCAAGTTTCTCCTGACTTTGTCAAGACACTTTCAGCAAGTGAATGAAAGAACTCAGGATAGCTTACGGCACCATCCATCATCTTTACTAGCCAAGTACCAGTGACAAAAAAATGTCACAGAAACTGATTTAATATCTGGACAAACAAAATGAGGTAAACAACTGTCTTATACAACAGAGAATTCACACTGTATAAAACATTCTCTTTTCCACTGCAGGTCCACAGACCTACAACTAGCATTGCTTGAAGCTGTGTTCCTTATGTCTTGCCTAAAAAGTGATTGTCATGCTGCTACATTGTGAAGAAACAACCAAATACTAAAAAGATAAAATATAGATTACATCATTAATAGCAAAAAAATGAGGCTATCCATTTTACCCCCACATATCTTCATGAATGTCTGGAGAATTAGATTGACTGTTCCATACGGTAAATCTCTGGCGACCAGGATAAGAGATCTACAGGGACAGATAGATCCTCATGAGCTTCTGGATAGGCTACAGGGCTAGGGTTCTGTTTCAGTGTTGGATTAAAGTTTGGGACAGATATGCATAATTTATTACCACATCCTGCCAGATACAGAGAGCTAGGATGCATATTCTATATACGGAAGTCTAGAGCTTTCAGCTGTTTATTCAGCTGAGGTCTGGGTCTCTGTTACGATTGCAGTTAGGTTTGTGATAAGACTTAAGAAAGGTTATGATGCTTAGGATTAGGTTTTGGAATCAAGAAGTGACATACACACTTTTCTAGTTTGGCAGGATCCATTAATAACAGCAGCTGAGTGTTGGTTGAATGGTTCCTAATTAGCTGGGGGCAGAAAGGTCTGTCATCGTTATGGTTAGGAGCAGGGTTATGACTTGGGAGACAGTGCTGAAATGCATAATTTACTGTTAGATTCTCCTTGATCCATGCTGTGAAAATAAGAATAGCGCAGTAGACTTGTGATTCAGTACCCTGAACCTGCAAATGATCTTTCTTAATTAGTCCATTAGGTAAAACTCTGTTTTTGAATGTATGCCATATAGTCACAAGCAAGATTATTTTGCTTAATTGCGAAAAAATATCTGAGGAAAGTCTTATGAATTCAGCAAATGTAAACAGATAAACAGCAGGCAAAAATATATAGTCAAACTAAAAATAAAAAACAAAGAAAAATATTAATTTTTTTTAGTGTTCCTTGGTAACACTTTACAATGTCAGAATACACTTTGTGGAAGAATTTTGGTGTCCATTTTCACAATCATATATTTATTTGTAAACAAAATTGCATACCAGATTTTGGCATTTAATTTTAACCAAATATATTGATTCAAAACAGTCTAAGTAAAGTGTCCGTGCAATGCAACATGTATCAATGTTAAAATCCTCAAAATGGTGGACTAATAAATATAGTTATACTCTAGTTTCTTACTTCTGTTGCATTTCTGAGCAAGCCATTTGTATTTTCACAATATGAGGAATTGTGAAAAGTTGGATTTGGTGATAACAGGTTATAATTTTGTTTTAGCAAGACACACATCGTTGTACTGACTAGAATTTAAAATAACCTGGTGAAATAGTTTAATTTCTAGTTTTAAAATGGAACTATTTAATTCCCTGTCTTTATATTATTCTACATTATTATGAAATTTCACTTATGTGTCTTTAATACCTTTTCAGAGAGAGTTGTAGAAAAAACTGTCAAGAAGCTGAAGTGGTCTTATGCCCAAAATGCCAATTTGTCAATATGATTAGATGAAAAGATCTTTATATTGTCCCACAACACTGGTCAATGTTTCAAAAGTTTTCTTCTGAGAAATTTGAGTTAATCATCTGGAGAAAACCAACATGTGGCAGTTCTAGGATAAACTGGATTGAAACGAGTGATTATACTGCAGTTGACTTTTGTGGGGGCAGTAGTCATGGACTGAATGAAAAATCTTAGACATGGACAGAAGTATCAGGATGAGGTTGGAAGCATGAACCTAAAAGACAGGACAAGAGGAGAGACTGGAGAGACCCCCATCCAAATGCCAAGGTATGTGATCTGAGTGGGCTTTTCTGGCCAAAAGTTAACTTGAATTTATTTCAGGAGGACTTTGCTAGAGATTTTTGTGCTAAAAAGGACAGGTTCGATTACTATGTTTGGTGGGAGAGGACTGTATGAAAATATGGGACCTGGGGCTCACAGGTTTTAAAGATAGTACTCATTGGAGAGTCAAGGCAAGGAACTAGACTGGACAAGGAAACAAAAGTCTCATTTTTACAAGTTACAATTAACTATTGAATCTATTTATACTACTACATATGAATTCTGCCGTGCTGCAGAAGACAGCAAATGGCGGTCAGTATGTCAGAAGCTCTCGTGTTTCAGAACAGACAGAAGAAAGCTGTTGTCCCTTTGCACAAGAGTAAGTTAATGTTGTTAACTCCAGTCTCATCATCTGTTTTTATTGTTATAGTTATTTTTAACTGTATGGTATCAAGAGTGAGCAGTGAATACTAAAAAGAGGGAGCAGGGGTGCATCTGACTGCAAAAAACCCCCATAACTTAGATAACGAAAGGCTTCTGATTTTAGTCATCTGGAGTCTTTTTGCCCAGAACAAGAGATAAAAAATTATCTCTTCAGTTATATTATTTAAGTTCTTTTTGGAGATAAGATGTTAATAAAATGTTTCCATTATTGTTTTATAAACATTTTCATCATCTTCACTTTGGAAAAGGAATTTAACATATTTTTATTCCTCACATTGAGAGAAAACAATGATGACAATACCCCCTCAAACAGACAAACAAAAAAGAAAAACCAAAGCAGTTTCCAAGAAAAATAATCAGTTTGGAGGCAAAAATTTGTGAAGACAGGCTGACCTATGTGTTCTCCGATCACTAGAGTATTAGCTAATCAGGACTGGAATTTTTCTTGATCACACAACATAAGTTTATTCATTCCACCACTACTGTCAGCAAAGAAGGGAGGTGAGCATTCATAAACAGGCTGTAGTATCAGGAGGTAGTGCAGACCAGGCAGTCAAATCCTGATGCTTTGAAGTCATAGAGTGCTGCACATCAAAATCATACCCTGATGATAAGTACACTTAACAAATTAATATATTAACAAATATTCAAATGCTACTTTTGCTGGAAGGAAAAGCAATAATATTCCTAAATATTAAAGGAAAAGAAACTATGGGCCTAGAAAATGAGAATGTACCATTCACCCTAGACTGAGTTGCTTACCCAGTTAATTCTATTGAGGGACCTACTAATGTTAATTTGTAATTGTACTACAATTATTATGTGAAATACATATTTACTCAACCTCCCTTAGTTAACTGCAGAGAATCTAGCAAGGAATCTTATCTTTAAAAGTGACTTCTCAATTAGGTATGTTTAGAAAAACCTGTAATTTTTGCATTTTTGCTTTATATGCACACAGACACACATATATGATTTCTTCTTGTTTAGGACAAGAGGAAATGGCCTCAAGTTCTGCCAGAGGAGGTTCAGATTGGATATTAGGAAAAATTTCTACACTGAAAGGGTTATCAAGCATTGGAACAGGCTGCCCAGGGAAGTGGTGGAATAGCCATCCCTGGAAGTATTTAAAAGATGGGTAGACATAGTGCTTAGTGACATGGTTTAGTGAGGGGTTTTGTCAGTGTTAGGTTGATGGTTGGACTAGATGATCTTAAAGGTCCCTTCCAACCTAGGCAATTCCATGATTCTTTGACACACAGAGGAGGTTTGATGAAGCTGCGGTTTAGGTGTAGCTGTGAGGTTGGTTTGATCTGTGCTAGTCTGTGAGGACAAATATGTCATTGGGAACATAATACAGGTGCTGCTTACTGGGATATCAAGCTCAGCTTTTTTCTGTCTTAGGCAGCCGTAGCATGGAGCTACATCTAAATGTGTTAAACTCTATTTTATAATAATTTAGATTTCTTGCCTTGCTAATGAAAGCCCACCTTTCTCCTCTGATGGTCATAGCTCTCCTAATAGTCAGGAGATATGATATGATATGTCCATATCACTATGGACAGTTAAACTAAAGTTTAGCACATATTTAACTTTAAATAAAAAAACATTTGACCTTTGCAGATACCAATGTAAATTCCTAAGGATGTATCTGGCTCCTGGACTGGTAAGCACCCTCCCCACAGAGGTAAGGTGTTGGCTGTGAGTTAGTATACCTGACAAGGAGCAGGGTAAATTAGTTCCATATTGCTCTGCTTATAGAGCTATATGTCTTCAAGCTGTCTGGGTATCTCTACACTGTCCTGAAGCCATCTACGCCTTTTATCAAAGCAGCTGAATATTTTTCATCAAGCTGCTAGTGTTAAGTATATATTTTTCATAGACAGCCATATTTTCTGTCTACATAACATTTGCTATATCAAAAAACCCAACCCAAACCAACCCAAACCAAAAACAGTCAAAAAGAGAGCAAAAGAAAGAAAAGTGCTAAAAGGTATGCAAAAATAGAAGCAAAAGATATTTAAAAGATATCATTGAAGAAGTTCATGCAGTATGTGCCTGCTGGTGCTTGAAACATGAAATTCAAAAATGTAGCTATGTAATTGTAACAAAACAAAGCAATAAAACAAGTTTTCTATTTATTTTGATGATGCAAACCCACCAGCAGAAACGGAAAACTGGATAAAACCCAAGGAAATCGCTACATATGTTACTTTATTTCTTGCAGCTTTGAATTTGTATTGCATTGATGGACCAGTTAATGGATTCTGTAATATTGGTCTAGATTCAGAATTGTCTGTATTTGGTTGTTAATGATTAAATTATGAATAATTCATAAAAACATGAAAATTAATCAACTAACTATGATTTTAAAGGCCCTGTTGAGGGAAAACAAATTCTTCACATGGCTGAGTTCTGTTAAGTCTCTGACTTTTTATGTATAACCTGGTCCTAGAATTCTATGTATGATACAAGATAAACAAAGTACTGTTTAAGAAGAAATGTTTCCTTGACTAGCCAGAGTATAAATGCATGTTAAATTATATATGAATATTAAATATGGTTATGAAGAAAAAAAAAATCTTTTTTGTCATTTTGATCTAGTTTCTAATGGCAATAAATTCTAAATGGTATCAATTGATAACTGCTAAAAGGAAAAAATTAAAAATGAAACTAATGTTATTCATGTATTTCCTATAAAGCTAATTTACAGTGTTAGTTAAATATTTCTTCAGTGGTTATGGCCTAAAATTGAAGATTTATTGATCTATTTTTAATGCTGCATGTTTCTATTTTTCAATTAAAAAATATAATTGTCTGACTGTGAAAGGACTAACAGTTATTGCAGCAGGGACACTGGATCTGCATTCACTGGGGATATCTCTTAGATTTGCACTACAGATTAATGTTCTAATCTTGCCGCTTTAGGTTTGTACTGTCTCTTTTGGAGAAAAATTCACAGAATCACTGACTACATATCGTAGACCTGACAGACACTTAAAAGCAAATTTATATATGAGTTAAGAAGAAAAAGGATAGATTTTTAGGTTTTGGTGTCAATTTTATCCATAGCCACACCTCCTTGTTTGCAGTCTTCTCAGATCTCTCTAATGAATACACGATACAACCAGGTCACTAAAATACCGTCTCTTAGACCATTGACTGATTTGAATGGACGGAAATGGTGTGGATCATAAAGTGGTACTATAAAGTATTGGTCATGGGAATATAATGTATGGATAGACCATATTCCATGCTCTGCTCTGATTTAAGTTGTTTTCGTCAGTGCAGCTGAAGTTTGAATAGTGTCACATTTCAAAAGACTGTCCAGCCATAAGGTCATCTTCAGTTGGATGTATTCACATGTATTTTCTGAGATACAACTTTCATACTGTCTTACCTAATATTTATTCCCATGTGTAGACTTTCTTACAATGCCTCAATATATACAAACAGATTTACATATCAGAGTAGCTATTGACTAAGGTAGCTACGTAGGTATTTTGGTCTAAGAATAAATGGGACTAAAACCAGACAGATGGAGTCTATCACTAATGGAATGCATAGAAACTAACTTTCACAGCAGTTGTTTGAAATCTTGTCCTTTGATTTTTATTTATGAATTTACCTGAAAATTAAAATAAATCCATTTAGCTAAGAACTTATTCTCAGTATTCTAAACAATTTCCCAGTGGAAAAGGAAAACATTTTTAAAGGTTTGAAAATAGCAAGCAGATATTTCTTGATTTAAATTGCTTCCATTTAAAACTCTAAATGACTTCATTTTTTTTTTCTGTTAATGCCAATTATAACAAAGTACTTCTCCTTATATTCATCATAATCACAGATCACTCTATTTAATACATTCCATTTTTAAAGATGTATCTAGTTTCCATCATTTTAGCTTTTTCTATATTTTAACTTCTAAAATACAATTAAGTTTAACTCATAAAACTTCTGTCAATCTTCAACATTATTTAAATTTTGCTATCATGTTACAGAGATAAAAGAATTTTTCTATATTTTCACCTTTCATTGTAAAGATATATTGACTTCAGTTCAGGCCTCAGAGAATGTTATAAATTTGTTGCATCTTCTGTGATACCTTAATTAATATCCAAACTTGATTTATTATTCTGTCCTTGTTTGAGGTAAAACTGAACTAATTTTCTTTTCAGTAGTTTTACTTTTTGGCTAAGACTCTTCAAATTCTCTGAAATTAACAACATATTGCACAGAAACTGAAACTGTTCCCTCTCGGAGTGATAAGACCTATGCTAATGCCAAAGAAATGCATTATGAAAATAATAGAAATTTATTGTCAAAATTTTGTCTTTTTTTTTGAGAGGAAAATAGTCAGCCTCAGTTGATTCTTATGTGAAAATCAGATGAAGGAAATATATAGTTCTAACAAGACATCGTTCAGTAGTGAATACAGTAGGGTCTGGCATCTTGTTTCCTTTTCTTGTAATTCTGTTCATTAATTCATTTCTGTATTCAACAAGCTACTCACTGAAATCACCAAACACTTATGACCAGCAGAGATTTCAGCAGCACAGAACTGCTAAGGTTTTCTGAAGTTTCCTTGTTCAGGACTCTAGGAAGGCATTTAACCGCTCAAGACAATCTCCAATTTCTTTTCAGTTCCATGTAACTATGACCAGAGAAATTTCTTGTCGCTTACCCACTGGCACAAACTTAAAGGCAGCGGCAATAGCAGTGAGATCAGTCCAGCTGCTCTGGCAACCTTTGTTCTTGCACAGAGTTGTTCATGCTCAACCAGCACTGGGCTTCCTCCAGGATGATGGCCTGCCTTGACAAAGGTGGAATGAGAGTGCAACGGGATGCAGAGAACAGAAAGCTTACGGCACAAGAGGAAATTAAAGACATTGTCTTGTTGAGACAGGGGAAATAAAAAGGTTAAGAATAGGTATGATTTTTGTCATTACATACAGGGCAGAGGTGACAAACAGTGCAGAGCTATTGCAACTAAGAGCCAGTATCAGGTATGAACTGGTCACGAATGAGTTCAGAGGTTGAAAAAAAAATGTTGCTGTGGCACTCCTAAATCTTACTCTTTTACTACAGTGATGACAGAGTGTAGATTGGTTTGTTATCTGTGCCCTGCACCAGTAACAACTCTTAATTCGCAGTTGGAAGAAGTCTATACGAAACAACAGTCAAATTAACAACTTGTACTCATTAGTGCCATCTCTTGCTATGGTTAGTGAAGAGGCGTCTGCGTTGTGCAAGAAAAGTATATTTTTAAAAAAAAAATAATTCATGGATGTGGCTGGAAGTGATTATAAAGCAAAGTTCATCCCAGATAATGACACTCTCATATGGTAAAAGCAGCAGAATGGAATGGATTTCCACATCTCTGCAGTATTCACTCTCATTTGAGCACCCTGATTAGCACCAAGCCTGCCCTCGAGTCACAGGTTTCTCTTTTTCACTCTATCACATAAATCAAGACCAGTGTTCAGGACCCTAAGACTCTAATAAGCTATTTCTTAATTATTTCGAAAAGTAACATCTTGTCTATTTCATGCCTCTATTGGGCATTGAAAAGATCTTTCAACGGCAAAATTTCTGCCTTGTGGGCCTAGACAAAGATTTAGAGTTGCAAAGCTAAGGTTTGACAAGACAAAGATGTATGAACTTACGAGGTTTCTAAATTATAAAGATGGTAAAGACAGTTCTGAATAGTGAGTCAATCATAATGATTCTTTTTATTATATACATGATGTTTATGCGTGTGTACATATATATATACACAACTTATACATGGCACATTGTACTGATATATATATGTATACACACATGGTATATTATACTATATGCTATGTATTATACTACAACAGTGATATTAATTATTATCAGATAAATAAAATTGCAAAAAGCAATCCATTTATAGTCTAAACCTTTTGGTTTAGACTCAGACCTAATTCAGTCATAAAATGTCCCTAACAGAGAGTTATTTTTAAGTTTTCAGATTGTCCACTCTGAATTACTTCACTTTTCAAACTACGTTGAACCATTTTAAACACAACACAGACTAGTGATTTCATGACAGCTCTTAGTGAGAAAATAATGACATCAACCATCCACTTTAGCAGCCTGAATGAAGTATTGTACAGCCTTCAAGGCAAGGCACATGAAGTTCCCTGCTCCCTTTATCTCTGTGCTTAAACTTTCTGCTTTAAAGGGTTTTGTCCTAATTTGTTTCATTTGCAAACAGGTTTTAAAGCTCCTAGTGTAAAGTTTATTACTGAAATATTGGGATCTTCTTCTTCTGTTAGGTCTTAAAATGGATGTGTTAACAGTGAACACAATTACAATGAGGGTTTGAAGGAAAAAGATCTCTTGGTTCAGACCTTGCATAGATCAACTCTCACAACAGTCTATTTCTGTTAACTTCCACAGAGACATTCCAGATTAACAGATACAGAAGTGAGGCAGCAGGTAAGAAATATCTCCTATCAGATTCAAAGGCAACCTTGTTGTCTTTGGTTAAAATGCCTTGTTGTCTTTGGTTAAAATGATGTTAATGAAGGCATTTAATTGGGCCTCTCCTTTCCCTTTCTCCTTTCAAACCTGTGTTGGGTTAATATAAAAATAATAGTAGTTTATTATTCTTTCACATACCACAGTTTTTGCCCCCAGTACTGCTTTTATTGGAACATACCTAAACATTTTGACTAAGAGGTTTAAAGAGTGTTTGGGGTGTTATGGTCTGTTTGTATTACCAAAGAACAAATGAAAGAGGACTCTATTGCTCTAGATGAAATCTTGTTTGTTCATAAAGGACTTGTGCCGTCCACCTGGCTGGTGACATCAGGAGGCCGCTGTGATGGCAGCCAACACGCGTGGGCAACTATAGCTCTTTCTGGCATGGGGCTCCTCTGGCCTGGAAGAGGCCCTAACTGTGAAGAGCAGAGCTCCAGGTGCAGAGGGCACCCCTCGTTGCTTCCCCCTGCCCTGCCCTGAGCTTTGTCTTCAGAGCTGTTCCTCCAGCCTGGCCCCAGCCCCATGGTGGGACCTCACCCCGCAGTGTTGTAGGGTGTTGTGTGTCCTTCTGCCTTAGGGAGTCTTCTCCAGCTTGTGGTCACTCCCCTGAAGGGCCACCCTCCTCCCCCTCTGTACTGGCTGCCTTCGTCTGAGCTGGAGTGACCCCCAGCTTGGTGGAGGGGCACTTTTTACAAGCCGCAAGTCCTGTCCAAAAGCCATGGCAATGTGACAGTGTTCAGGATTTAGCCCAATCCCTCTATTCACAGGGCTCAGGCTAATGAGCAGACCACGTTTGGTTGATTGCCTGATTGCCTGCTCAAGGAAGGACTGGGAAGAAGGGAGCATTATTTATCCTGATTTTAAAAGGACTCCTACATCCAGCAGCTCCAAGAGGAATGCAACCATCTTCCAATCTTACATTTCATTCATACAGAAAAAGGATGCTAGTTTCTCTGGTTGTGGGGTTTTTTTGGGTTTTTTTTGTTTGTTTGTTTTTTTCACAGTGACTTAAGCTCTCAGTTTTCTCAGATAAAAGAGAGGCTTTAAACAAAGCAGTGGCATGCACATGATATTGCCCCAGCCATGCAGATGACACGTTGAAGATGAGCAATGGATGCACGTAGAGTAACCTCTCTGGAAGTGTGGGCCCCAGTGCCATTGTAGTAACAGAACACGTAGAAGTAGCAGCTTGTTTTCCCAGAGAATGCACAGGTGAAAAATGCTGTTCTCTGTCTTCAGCGGTTCTTAAACACGGTTCTTAAGTGCTGTCTCAAACCTCAGTCCAGTGAAACTGGATTGTCCCACTTCTGGATTTACGCTACATTCAGCAAATGAATGTTTTATTCTAACAAAAACTATAGTGAACTAATTTGTCAGTATAACGACAATAAAGCATTGCAGTTTACAGAAAATGGGCTGCCTGAGCGACCAAACAGAATAAATGGATGCATTGCTAAATCAGGTTTTAGGATTTTAGTTTTAAATGTTCTGTTAGTGTTTCAGATTAAAAGAGTATTCCCACTATCCCTTCCTTTCCTGTACAGGAGATGGATCTCACTGTGCTTCCAGCAGCTGACAAAATGGCTATGAGCAGATGTTAATACAACAGGCTAGACTGACAATTCTTTAAAAGGAATGCCTTCAGGAATCACTAACCTTCTGGAATTAGCAGTCATCTTCTATTATATCCCATATATCATGGCTCCAATGTATTTATTGTTCATCTAAGTTTAATTTATCACATCTTCTGTTATATTCTGAAATGCAGCTACCTTTTTATTTTATTTTATTTTATTTTATTTTATTCAGCAAATTCCCTAATCTACTGCAGAATTCTCACTGCTTCAGTATGTCACGTATTGTTGAATTTTCTGTCTGCTATTTTGCATACAATTCATCTTACTGTAGCTCCATTCATGATCTATGAGGCAAATGATTTCACCTGTCAGCTTGCGGTGCCTCACAGATCCACTGAAAATGAACACATGGGAAGCTGAGCTCAAGGAGCACTCTGTGATTTGGTTGTTTCTGGGCTGGATCTAAGCTATGCATCATTCCTCTCCATTTATATTGAATGCTGCTGTTTCATCATCTGGCCCAATAAAACAAAATGCCTGCATGAAGTGTTAGTTTGCTGCTGTGTGGCATGCAGTGCTGAAAATAAGCAAGAGAAAAACAGATTTCTTTCCTATATATGAAGCTTACAGGAGTGGTGATGTGTTAAATATAGCTGATACACAGAGCTCTAGATGTGACAGTTTTAATATGATCACCCTGTTGTTAGGGGCTACATCTGAGAGGTGTCTGTGTTTATTTAGGGATCATATGAGCTGATATTTCAGATGTTACCAGTGACATGACTGTGTGTATTTATATATATAGAACTAAATGAAGATGTTTCTTTCTATCCCACAAAATATTTTGAAATTATTTCCTGGGTGAGCCTGGAACTATTCTCTGAGGAAAGAGAGACTCTTCTCTCAGGATAAACAAAAGCATGGTTTATGGGGGCATTAATTTGGGATGCGGAACATGTGTATTCAGATCTCTTCCTTGCCATTGGAATAACCAATTCATCAAGCTTTTTCTGTGGTAGGTAGACATTCAGAGCAAAATTCCCTTAATCTTCACACAGAGCTATTCTATTTCATAAAAATAATTGAGTGTTCATTGAAGCAAGGGTACAAACTTTGTCTTCCCAAATCCTGTCAGAGTGTCTTACATCTCCCTCCAGCTCTGTACTGCAGAGTTTCCTTGTCTCTCATCTGATGAATGTTTTACTGATGGCACAAAAGCCAACAGAGTGTTCTTTTGGGCTTCTTACTACATACCAGGCACCCTGCTTCAAGTACACATTATGAAACCCACTGGTTGTCCTGACCACAAGCCACTGATTTTTTGTTTACTTCCCCCCTGTCCTGGTTTCAGGTAAAACAGAACTAATTTTCTGTTCAGTATTTTTTCCTTTTTAGCTGGGCCTCTTCTAACGAACTAAACTCTGAAATTAACGGCATATTGTTCAGAAACTGCTCACTCTCATAGTGATAAGACCTGATAATACCAAGGAATGGTGTGCAGAGAGGCCCTTGCTTATACTTATTGCTATAACAACCAAGGTCAGGTAAATTTGTTATTGGCCCCGTTGGAGGGTCGGAAGCGGAAAAACGTAGAGGGGTCACACCTGTGGGGAGGAGGGGACAGGAGAGGTGACCCAAAACTGACCAACAGGGTATTCCATCCCATCTGCATCATGCTCAGTATAAAAGCTGAGGGATCAAAGGGTCATCTCTCTTCCTTCAATGGCCGACATGTGAGGAGGACCCTGTCTGTTCGTCTGCCTTTGATCCCGATCCGAGCAATCCTGACTCCAGATCCGGAATCCAGCTCCTGTCCATCACCAAGTCCAGCCTGGGACTTTCCCCTGTGCCTGCTGGTGACGTGATCATCACCCTGGGAGCTTGATATGGTTTTGTATATACTGTATATTTTTTTCTTTTTTCCTTTTTTTTTATTATTTATTATTTCATTATTTATTAATATTTTCATTAAAGTAGTTTAGTTTTTTCTAAACTCATAAATCTCTTTTATCTCTTCCTCTCCTCTCTTTTCCTTGGGGGGGAGGGGCCATCTGTCGCTCTGATTGGTTAATCTGGTCAAAACCACGACAGCCCCCCCCCCCCATTTCAGTTTTGAAAAGCAAGTTTGCTGAGGAGCTAAGAAAAATGCCAAATATAAGTTTTTCTACAGCAGGAGTGGCTTTTATGACTAGGTAATAAAAACTCCATTGCAGAAATGTTGATTAGCCACAGTTATAAATTAAACACACTCAGGGACATTTTTGTGTTTTTACATAATTTAAGCAATGTATATGTGCAGTATATGCCATTCCGGTGTGACATAGATTTGACTGAGATGTTAAGCCATAATTCTGATACCATCTGGTACCTGGTGTTTAAAGAGATGATCAGCCGCTGATAGGAAGGACCCCATCAGATAGGACCAGCTATATAGATATGTCTGTGCTTATGGTACTTCAGTGCTTTCTTCAGGGAGACAGATCTTGTCCTCAAAATACAAAGAGATGTCAATGCATTGAGCAGTACAAAAATAGAAATACCTTTCCAATAACTGTACTGGGAGTGATGTTTATAACACCTGCTTACTCCCAAGCAAAATCCAGAAGTCATCATTTTGAGTATTTTTCCATTAGTACTTTAATATTTAAAATTAAATTATAAAATACTTGCATGAAATTATTTTCTTTGTACATGATGCTAAGGTGTAATAATGGATTTATTAATGATGAAATAAGAATATTATTCACAAATCTTTTTTCCCCTAATTTACCTTTTTGTGTGATTATTCTGTCTATCACTCACAATAAGTTTTCACCAGTCTTAACCAACTACCAAAAAGAAAAAAAAATCTCAAAGATAAGTCCTTCTTTGTTCCCTTGCTCTACTTCCCTAAATAGGCTGTTGAAGAGAGAGTCAATTCATTGTTCCTGGAAATAAAAATTTGAGATCTCTGTGATTATCCATTTCTTCTGGTAGCAGCGAGTTAGCCAATCACATGCGCAGATCCTTAGGAAAGAAAATTATCATGAACCAACAAAATGTTCTGTCTCTTAATAAGGATGTCACACTCATTATGGTGGGGTGACTTAGAGGGAGTTTAAAGGCAAAGAACCACAAATCTCTAGGGCACCAGGGTACACTATTTTGGCTACATGTGGAACAATCACTTTTGACCTAGATGTTTTGCTGAAGCCAAAATACTTTTCAAAAACATTCCAGAGGCATTTATTTTGACAGAATTTTCAGTGTAAAGGTTTTGTTCGAGAACGAACACTCAGGAGACAAAGGCTTGCATCAAAAAGTTGACCTTTTCAACATGAAGCAGATATTTTGACACGCTTCCATTTTGCAGTAGCATTTAAAAGTCTTTGTTTTCATGCCAAAGCAGAATAACAAAGATCTGGAACTTGAAAACTGTCAGAAAACTAAATAATTATTTTCTAGCAAGCTCTACTTATTGCCTTTAACTAGAATATCTTAATTAACTCAGTGCGGGCTTCACCAAGCAATAATTTACCGTCACCCAAAATGCATTGCCATTAATCTCTCCCTACGATACCACCTTTTCACTGCATGGTCTTAGCTTGCTGGTATGTTTTGTGGTTTTTTCCATGCAAAGATGTTCTGCTCTTCATTATATCAGTGAATCTAAAAGCAACATTTCCCTTCATTTGAAATCTGCCCTTCCAAGGACATTAACGTCATGCCTTAGTTACTTTCTCAAGGTACAACAAGAAACTCATTTGCCTAACTGCACGTAGTGACGATTACCACAATAGGAATTGTCAGAGAAATAAAAAAATTGGTCCTAGCTTTACTAAAATAATATTCAATGATATTTAAGTGTAATAGCAAACATTTTGAATATTAATGTAATATTTTTGTATAAAATCTGCAATTCATTATGAATATCAAGCATTTCTTAGATTCTATCAAGTCACTGATCAATTTCACCCCATCATATTTGTTATTTTAAAAAAGCAACATCTGTTGCTTAGATTGATGTAACACTGAGAATACGTAAGCAGGTTTATTTTTTTAGAACACCGAGTGACGACTCAAGTCATGGACAAATACATAACCTAAATAATCGTTGCTCAAATCCAAAAATATTTGTAGGAAAAAAGGCTTTGATTATTCTTTTGTAGTTCTACAGCAGTAGCTGAAATCCATTTACTGAAGTGGATAGTACTAAGCCTTTGAAAAATACATCAGGGTAGTCCTGGCTGAATGTAGCATTTAGTCATTGTTGATTTCTATGCAGGGATTATCAAAATGTATGCAAGTTCTCCACTGAAAAGCTCAGACTTTGAAAATCTTACCTGGAGCATGCAGGTGCACAGTTGTTGCTAATAAAATGAAAAATACATTTCAAAAGGTTTCCATAGGATATGTAAAAGTTTATGCTTGATGTAAAACTGGAGTCTTTGAACAATTAATAGCAGAGATTCAATATAGTAGTGATTTTTAAATTTTATTTTAAATCAGTAAGAAGATAGATTTCAGCAATTTTTGCAGGTAGTTTCTTTATAAGTGTATTTTCAGAATAAGAAAACTTTTAATTTGTCTATAAAGGGTTTGACAGAAAATAGGTTCACTGAGAAGCAAAAGCTGATACACAATTTATATCATTTGTGGGAAAGGTTTGGAAAAATTCCTGTCTTGCAATTTTTGCATTTTTTTTTAATGAAGACAGAAAGAGAAGAAGTAACACAGACAATATGGTTAATATAATACAGAGATAGTTCTCTGTTTCAGAGTCTAAAATTTCTATGGCATTTGAGTGAACCTTGAGCCTTCACAGTAATTTTGTAAAAGGTAAGCAGCTGAATTCAATACTTAAATCATCCAACTCATCAGCAGCAAATAATCAGCATTGTTGTTTATTGTTAAAAAGAAGAGGACAACTAATGTCTCTCTAATACATCATTTTGAAGTGGTCCTTGTTCTTGAAAGATTCAGAAAATTGAAAATAAATTTTTTGAATAACAAAGGGATGTGCATATGCAGCAAGTTGTGTGTCACAGAACATGTTCCTCCCCTTCTTGTCTTCTGCTCACTTCCCAGTTTCACCCAAATGCCTAGATATACTCATGCAGAAAGCGAGAGGGACAAGGAAAAGGATAGTGTTAGGCTGAATATTAGACCTGATTCTCTAAGGATAGCTGCAATGTAGAACATCTGTTTTGTGAGCACATCTGGTTGAAAGGAGAAGACAAGAAACAGGAAAAGCAAAGAAACCTGAAGACACAGAACCAGAGACCCTGCTCCTTAGCAACAGACAACAAAGTCCATACCAAAGACCTGAGCTGCTGGATGGGCTGTTAAAGGCACCAGGCAGATGTGACCTTGGAAAGAATCAACCACACCTTTGTAATAGGTCCTAAGGGAAATCCGAGTATCCTGGATCTAGTGTGAAAGAGCAAACTTACTTCAGGACATTTAAGGGCAATCATGCGAGTGTGTAAAACATCTTATGGGATGCTTGAGGGGATTATGGGAATGTGCAAAACTCATTATAGGCTCATTAGGAGAATGATAAAATGTTAGAAAAGGGAGGAAAAAACAGAGAAGAGAGGCAACTATAGAGGGCAGTCTCATGTAAACAAGCTGCAGGTCAATACAGTTGTCTGAGTCTGGTCCATGATCACAGCACAGTCTGCCTCGCTTCTTGGTAAAGTCTAGTCCTGTTTCTACTCATAGAGAGAACTGTGTGAGTGCTCAATCTATTTTGTGTTTGTCAGAGATGCTATTCAAACTTGTCAGACTAGCTGGCAGGTAGTCTGGCTGGCTGGTCTTGGAGCTGGGTAGCGGAGTGACCAGGTCTGGGCCAGCCTGCAGAAGATCAGGCCATTTGTGTCATTCAGATGAATGCTGTTTGTGTGTATCTGGTGTGTCTAAAGGTGCTGTTCTTCTGCCTTTTTTTATCGGCTGGTGGTCCATTATGTCTACCAACACGTGTGTGCTGGGAAAATACGCTCAGCCTTATTACTGGCTGAATCTTGATTGAGGAACCGCAGCAGCTCCAGATCTCCCTGCGGTCCTGAGGTTCACCAGGTTCAGTTTCTTTCAACAGGCATCATTTATGCTATTCTTGGAATGGTTCAAATTTTGCTTACCTTCAGTTTTCTTGCTTTTGGGGGTTGTTTTTTGTTTGGTTTTTTTTTTTTGAGAAGTACTATACCTATATATGCTTACACTGATTATGTGTTTCCAATAGAGTGATGCATTTCTACAAATATTGCAATATTATATATATCGTGATGCAAAAGAGTTTTTTTGGCTTGCTCTTTTTTCTGTGCTCTTTTTTCCAGGCTTGTAAATATGGCCTGTGTTTCTCTCGTCGCCACTTGTCATTTTCTTGTTATTTCGGGGCTGACATTTCTTTTAAGTATAATCTAATTCTTTCCCTTTCCCATTACATTATTACTAATTTAAGAACTAAATAGAGCCTTCCTGAGTGCAGGTGTTGGGAGAGTTGCTCTAATTTTTCTTGTGTAAATGTGGTTTTGTACAAACGGAATAGCAGAATTCTTTTTCAGAACATAATGGATTGGGTGTTTTTCAAAATGCACATCATGTTAAAGGTTTCATATAAGTTTTTATATTTATATGTTCAATATTTTGCACATGTGAATAATACCAGAAAATTATGTTTGTGGTGACCTATTTTCCTGTTCCCATTTTCCACAGGATGTTGGCCCCATTTCTCTCATTTTATTAGTGATTATTAGAGTACAGAGGGATTATTTTCTGCTGGCAATCACTCCCAGATGGAAAGGAGGTGATGGTGTGTGCAGAGTAGGAGACACCTGCCCAGGTATCTCATCATCTCATCGTCTCAACATATCTCATCAGAAATTGTGTTTCTTTTTCCTTTTTCTTTTTTTTTTTTCTTTTTTTTTCTAATGTTCTGTGGCTTACCTATTTTTTTACTAGTTAGCACTGCATAGATACTAGTAATTCACCTTTTAACTCTACCTATTTTCTTGGAGTCTTTGCAATTTTTTTTTTCACACTTGAACATGAATTGCTGTATTTTTGTCAAAATTGATGATATTTATGAAAACCTCATCTCTGAAGGTTGTATTGTTGGGTGAGCTGTTCAAATGATTTCATGTAATAAATCTGTGAGAGTTTATCTATGTATGCAAGTCTACTTTTTTTCCACTTAACTCTAGCCTTGCAGAGAAAGAAACCCAAGGTGAAAAAGTGTTGGAATTCAAAAATATTTAGCAGCTCAGCTCGAATACTCCTTTTTTAAAGTGTTTTTGACTGAATGTACATTACTTTAACCAGCAGCTAGTCTGAATTTGTGGATGGATATGCAGAGATAGAAAGCTAACAATTCACAACAACATAGTGCATTAGGATTTAGTTTCTCAGAGCCTGGATTTGTGTGTCTACAGAGATGGCTACGAATTGACCCACCTTCTCTGCCCACATTCCGAGTTCACTAAACAGATCCAGCTTCAAAGTATACTAGTGTGTCCATGCAAATATATTCTGCTAAGGACAATACACTGAAATATTGCAGATTGGCATGGTCATAACAGTTGCCCAGCTCTAGATAAAGGCAGGAGTCCAGACCTAACTGCACAGACACAGGTAGAAACATCATTTGGCAATATGTCATTTAAAGTGTTTAAAATACCTCAGGTGCTTCACTATAAAAGTTTACACGCTGTCTTTCATTTGTTTATTCTTTAGCCATTTTCTCTTTGCCTTGTCTAGGGTTCCTTTTATGATTTGGACTGGATTGGCCAACGACAAGATGAGTCCAAGGAGAGGAGAGAGAGATATTAAGAGATTCATGAGTTTAGAAGGAACTAAACTACTTTAATGAAATATTAATAATGAAATAAAACTAAAATAATGAAATAGATACAATATATACAAAACCATACCAAGCTCCCAGGATGACATCATCGGCAGGCACTGGGGAAGTCCCAGACACTCAGCAATGGATGGGAAACAGATTCCAGATCTGGATTCAGGAACGCACAGATCGAGATCAAAGGCAGATGAACAGATAGGGCCCTCCTTGGACACCAGCCATTGAAGAAAGAGAACTGACCCTTTAATCCCTCAGCTTTTATACAGAGCATGGGGAAAATGGGATGGAATACCTCTGTTGGTCAGCTTTGGGTCACCTCTCCTGTCCCCTCCTCCCTGCAGGTGGGACCCCTCTATGCTTTTCTGTTTCCATCCCTCCAATGGGGCTAATAATGAAGTTACCTGTCCTTGGTTGTTATATCAATAAATATAAGCAAGAGCCTCTCTGCATACCATTCCTTGGCATGAAGTGTAAACATTGGTCTTATCACTCTGAGAACGAATAGTTTTCTGCACAATATGCTGTTAATTTCAGAGAGTTAGAAGAGGCTTAGCTAAAAAGTAAAATTGCTGAACAGAAAGTTGGTTCTGCTTTACCTGAAGCCAGGACAGTTACATGTTTTTTCCTTGTGAACAAGTAGTGTGAAGCCCGATGAAGTCCCAATATCATAGAAAACCTCTACGAACTGCTGAAATATGATCAAACTAATTGTTCTGGGAGTTGATTTTCCTATTTTAATTGAAGTACGTAGGGTAGTGCCATGAATACAAATTCTTAACGAGTGCTTAAAAATCAGTAAAGCCAAAAGCATTCAAAATATTCACTGCAGAACATTTTGATATTTCAGTTCTTGCTTTCTTCTAGCAAAGGAGCAAAATATGGACAATCTACAACTTCTCAGAAGAGAGAGAAAAAAAAGATTTTTTAATATATTTTCAGAACTTAGCATTGAAAACACATTCCCAAATAAAAACATCTTTTTTGGAATTACTGAATCATAGAATACAAGGTTGGAAGGGACCCAAAGGATCATCTGGTTGAACTGTTCTTGTCAAAAGCATGGTCTAGACAATATGGTCCAGCACCCTGGCCAGCCAAATCTTATAAATGTCCGATTTTGGGGAATCATCCACTTCCCTGGGGAGAATATTCCAATGGCTTATTGTTCTCATTGTGAAAAATTTTCCTCTTGTGTCTAATCGGAATCTCCCCAGGAGTAACCAGTAAAGACAAAGCATCAAGATTTAAACATAAGAGAAGTTATATTCTAACATAACGTGGTTGAACACCACACATCATTAACATTCAGAAGTCAGTTACAAATTATAATTATTTTTGCTACCATTCTAAATTACAGTCCTTACCTACAAGAGCCAATCTGAATACAATTCCTTTTCCATGTTGAGAATTGTTACCTAGACAAGTTGGTCATCTCAGAGGATTTATATCTGAGTGGTCATAGGCAACATTTTCAAAAGCATGTAAGTGCTTTAGGAGCTTCAGTTTTTTAATTTTCAACTTGATTAGAGTCTTAAATCATATAGATGTGTTTATGTAAAGTAGCTTTACCATTCAAGACAAGCATCCTGGCATATATTTTTGATTTATTTATTTTCTCATTTTGTTTGAATATATTTAAATAAAGAATCCATGGGGCAGGGAAGTGGAGTTTAGATCCAAGAAAAAAACAGTCAGGTATTTCTTAGCAATCTCAAAACAGTAGTATATGTTGAGTCAATTGAGACGAGTCAGGCATATTTTGCTACAGCATAATAATCCAATCTCAAAAAGTCTTCCCTGAAAGCAGAGGTTGGACTCACAAACCCTAATGTGTTTTTTCATATAGAAATCTGATTTATGTCTGGAATTGTACTAATGTACACATTTTACCAATGACTAATGAGAGTTCCTTCAATAAATTAACCTTTTGATATCTCCTCTCTGCAGTAAATCTTTTATAAACAGGATTAGTAAAAGTTAGTTTAATAATATCACAGGAGTTTACATTTAATATCTTCAGTATGGGCAAGCAAACCAGTTTAAAACCACAGAATTCCTTGCCTAAATCACAACATTTTGGAGTAACTAGTTATAACAGAAGTATATTTTATGTATTTTTAAACTACCAGCACTACTGGATCAATTCAATTCTTTTTGGGTCATATAACCTATAAACCTCTCTTGACATATTTAAAGCTGTTTGCCTGAACTGAATGATAGGAGAATACCAAAGCCAGCCATCCTGTAGCATTTAACCCTGCAGGAGAGAACACAGCATGTCCACCGAAGTGCAGAAAGGTCTTCAATAGGTTTTCATAAGAGTGAAAGAAGGGCATCCCTGGACTCTGCTATGAAAGTGTTATGAAAATAAAGCGTTGACTTGTTTGTGAAAGGCTGAAGACAAATGAGTTCTCCAGGTAATGCATAGCTTTGCAGCAAGAGAAACACAAACAAAAATAAAACAGGCATGCAAACCTATGTTTATTTAGATCTGTTTAATTTGCAAGCAGTATCCCAAAGTGACTATTGAAAACAAACACACGAACAAACAACCCACAAAAAGAAAAATGTTCTAATGCAGAACAGATCCTTCTTGCATTGAAGCAGAGACTTCAAGATTACTCAGTGTTTTTTTCTGCAATGGAACAGAACAGACAGTGGGTCAACCTGGATGCCTAATGCAGGACTCACCCAAGCAGCTCTATTCTAACCCTTTTGTCTATAGCAACCAATTATTTTAATAGAATAAAACCGGTAAAATCAAGTGAGATAGGACAGAATTAAAACAAAAAAATAAAATAAAAATCATATACTCATTTCACCTCCAGTGCATAGCTGGGCTTAGAAAATCATTTTGAAGGTGTTATTCAGTTTATTCTGGTAGATCCCAAGATTCGTGGCTATCACAGCCTCTACTTTTGCATAGCTCTTCCTGATATTTTTCCATAACCAAAGTTGCCAAATACATGCAGTAACTCCTGGGAATAAATGCAGGTCACTACCCGGGAACAAAACCAGAAGATGATCCAACAAACCCACAAATATCAGAAGATTTCCAGTCCATCCCTGAAACACAGCTTTAAAATAAAAAAAATGCGAAATGTTAGTCTCTAGTTCCAGATCTGACTAAGAAGCAGGCACTGATCCCCTGTGTGTTCTGACCTTAGTTTTCTTAGGGTATTTCCTCAGGACTTTTGAGAGATTCTCCCCTGAAATGAAGGTAAGCATAATAACTGGAAGTTTTTAAGAGGATAAATGTGTTCTTTGCCACACATACACAACATAAGCTTTCTAATGCCCCCTTCCTTCATGTTTGTTACGAAACTTCATTCAGTTATTAGAAAGAATGTTCTTCAGTATAAGATCAAATATTGATTTGTTTTGAACTTATTTTAAACTTATATTTTAAACTGAAATAAAGATAAGTAACCACCAAAATGGAACGGTTAAAAGTAATTATAGACTTATTTTATTGCGTGCTGTAATTTCTGTATTTATGCACAAGGAGAGACGAGAAAAAATTGATATATCTAAATATTTTCATTTATATTTAAATATAAATGAATATTTTATTTTACTGTGTTCTGTGAAGATTGATTATGTTTACCGTAAAGTAGTAGCTGTAAATTCTTCCATCTGTTAATCCGTTATACTAGCATACTGAATCCCTGCAAATACTAAGTTTAAATATTTAAATTTGAACACTTCTGTCACGTGACTGAATCATATCTGGATGTTTCCTTTACTTAAAAATATTTGCATGTCATTGTTAGCTTACTGCCAGCAAATGTGTTCCTGCAGAAATTTACCAAGCAGTATCTTATTTAGCAGAATAACTCATATTAAAATAAACTGTATGTGAAAGGTTAATTAAATCACAACTACTTAAAGTTATGTACCCCACTTCCCAAATCTGCACTGACCATATAAGATAATTAAAACTAGAAAGTTAAGACTTTGTCCCAGCAGCTCATTTCTATACAGCTTAACACCTTAAGCATCTCTAATGTAAAATATGTGCATGATTCAATGGTGCACTTAATGATACGATGAAGTTAGGTTAATGTTAACGTTTCTGAAAACAAATGGAGTCCTGCATATGATTAAATGCTTTTCTGGAATTTGGAAGGATTATGGGCATAGGCTGCCACTTCAGAGTAACTCAAAAATTTTTCATAACATGAAAGGACTTTTTTCCTAACTAATAAGAGAAGGAATAGGGCTGGCAGATTTGGTACTATGGTATGATAATATTTTAGCTATGTTTTCACTCCACACTGTCATCAATTAACAAGAAAAATATAATTTTGCCTTCATTAAAAGTCCAAAATCTAACTCCTGTAAAACATAACTATATATACAATGAACTTAAGAGCAGTGCATTTTTTAAAATCCTGTCATAAGTTTGCCAAAAAATCGAGACACGTTTACAATTCTAAACAAAACTTGGCAAGATTTACTTGTTTTCCCAATGAATAAATGATTCCATGAAAGAGGCAATTCCACAGCAGCAGAACCTTCAAAATCTTCATGAATTCATGTTAAATTTATGAAATTTGTTTGGCTGAAAAATAAATGAGATAAAAAAATGATGGAAATGAATAAACACAATTGCTGACTGTTCCAGAGTTTTCTAGCACCAGACTATCCGAGGAGAAAAAAACCCAACCAACCTACCAAAAAAAGAAACAAACAAAAACTTCTCACAAAACAAACAAATAAACAAACAGAAGGCCCGTATTTAGAAAGGAAGTTTGAACATTTCAGAAATTAGGCTCAAATTCCCAAAGACAGGAACGGACGCCAATTGCCCTACATCTGGCAAAGGAGGAAGGTTACTTGAGTCAAAGGAAGTTATTGTTAGGCGCTGTGATAAAAGCTTATCTGCACACGCACACAAAGGAGCGCAGAGCGACAACGGAAGGCAGGGAGTAGCCCAAACAATACCATACTCTCAGGCCCATTACAGGGCACAATGGCAAGCAGAAATCCAAATTTAGGACTCTGGAGAAGCAAACACCTTGTCTGGGCCCCTCCCAGGGATGCACTAGGGGACCCTCAAGCCCCAGTGTCCAGGTATGAAACCCATCACCATGAGCCATCAGGAGCAGCTCTCTAAGACCACCTTTGGCACTGAGCAGGATTTGGAGCCTGGGGGTGAGACACATGATGGGATGCAGGGGAGGAGTATTTCGAGATCGCACAGGATTTATTACGGGGCATTTTCAGCCTGGAGAGGAGAAGGCTCCGGGGAGACCTCATAGCAGCCTTCCAATATCTGAAGGGAGCCTACAGGAGAGCCGGAGAGGGACTCTTTGTCAGGAGGTGTAGTGACAGGACAAGGGGTAATGGTTTTAAATTGGAAGAGGGGAGATTTAGATTAGATATTAGGAGGAAATTCTTTCCTGTGAGGGTGGTGAGGCACTGGAACAGGTTGCCCAGGGAAGTTGTGGCTGCCCCATCCCTGGAAGTGTTTAAGGCCAGGCTGGATGGGGCTTTGAGCAACCTGCTCTAGTGGAGGTGTCCCTGCCCAGGGCAGGGGGGTTGGAACTTGATGATCTTTAAGGTCCCTTCCAACCCAAACTATTTTGTGATCCTGTGATTCTGTGATTCTGTGATTTAGGAGAGGAACCAAAGGTGGGAAAAAGGAGGCATTTCGGTGATTCGGGGAGGAGTAAGTATGGGAAATAGAAGGGTAAAGGCATAAAAAGACCCAGCCATACATAAATAGCTGTCTGGGCAATACACTTCTCTGGCTATGCCCTGTGCCTGTCTTGTTAAATTCCTCTCTGAAATTCCTTTTCTGGGTGAGGACTATCTCTTCAGTCTGCCTTTGTGTACAGGAAACTGGAGCCAGCCCATGTGCAGTTGTGCGAGTGCAGGTGTGATCACCGGCAAAGATGGAACCAGTGAATAGGTCAAGTAACCTCAGGAGCCAAGGGAATAAGCAAGTCCATGAGGGTGTAAGAGTGCCTGTACATTGCTGAGGGTGAGCTCACAGGGACACCGACTGAGGGACTGAGGGAGTTTGGACCAGCTGTGTGTGTGTTTGTGTGTGTGCGTGCTTGTACATGTGAGGTGCCAGCAACTGCTCTGGGAAATCCACGTGACAGAGTGTCCGAGCCCGGCTACTGATCCTGTTTTTCTGTCAGTCTCTTACACTTGTACATAGGTATATATATTCCCACTAATGGATCTCCATCCTGCTCAGCCAGAGAGGAGAGCAGGATGAGGGCATTGGTGCTGTCTGCATTTGTGTGAGTGATCTGAGGGTCTGTCTGTGATCTGTGTGGCCAACCATGTATATATGTATATATGTGGTGTCTATGCATTCTCTGCGTACATGTGCCTGCTGGGAATACGTCTTCAGCCTTGCTACTACTTCAGTGTGGGGACATGGAGCTGCAGCAGCTTCACCTCTCCTGGGCTGATGCATATATCTTCCCCAACAAATATCTTCATTGCTTATATATACACATATTCCAAACAAAAAAGTTTTATTTGGTTGAATGTGACATTCAGATGAGGGGTGGGCAGAAGTTTTATATTGGGGAAAGAAAAAAGGTCAATCAAACACATTTTTGGGTCTTCTGCCTAAGCAAATCAATGACTGTTGTGAATCCCACTATTTATTTCTAAGACTCTTTTGAACCATAGAACTGTGGTCTAAGACAAGTTCTGGAAATCCCACCTGTGGTTTCTAGTGTGTCAATTTTTTTCTTCCATCAAGAGACAAATCAATTCATAAAATATAATTTATCAACTGTATGCAAAATTATCTTAGTTTAGCAAATGAGTAAGCTCACTGAAGCACTGAAGGCAAACATTACAGGTAAGCACTACAGGTAAACCAATCTATTCTCTACATAATCGCCTATCACAATGGCTTTACTCCCTGACAGCTGCATGTCCACACTCTAGTGGACAGAATCACAGAATCTTCATGATTAGAAGGGACCTTTGAGATCATTGAGTCCAACCACAAAAAAAAACAAAACAAAAAAACAAAAAAAACACCCCAAACAAACAGACATAAACCAACAAACTCAGGCACTAGAGCACGCCCTGAAGTGCCACATCTACACATTCCTTAAATACGTCCAGGGATGGTGACTCCACCACCTCCCTGGGCAGGCTGTTCCAGTGCCTGACCACCCTCTCAGGAAAGTAATTCTTCCTAATATCTAATCTAAACCTCCCCTGCCCCAACTTCAGACCATTTCCTCTGCTCCTGTCATTATTCCCTTGGGAGAAGAGGCCAACAGCCACCTCTCTACACCCTCCTTTCAGGGAGTTGTAGAGGGCAATGAGGTCTCCCCTCAGCCTCCTCTTCTCCAAACTAAACATGCCCAGTTCCCTCAGCCTCTCCTCATATGACTTGTTCTCTAGACCCCTCACCAGCTTGGTGGCTCTCCTCTGGACATGCTCCAGCAGCTCAATGTCCTTCCTGTGGTGAGGGGCCCAGAACTGAACACAGCACTCGAGGTGAGGCCTCACCAGTGCCCAGTACAGAGGCACCATCACTGCCCTGCTCCTGCTGGCCACGCTGTTCCTGATACAGGCCAGGATGCCGTTGGCCTTCTTGGCCACCTGGGCACGCTGCTGGCTCATGTTAAGCCGGCTGTCCACCAATACCCCCAGGTCCTTTTCTGCTGGGCAGCTTTCCAGACATTCTGCCCCAAGCCAAAATAATATTAGGGTAAGGGAGGGAAAGGGGATTTCTTTAGCAGTTCAAATGGATGTTGTTCCCAAACTAACACAGGCCATCATGAGGCTATTTCTCCAACATAAAATTTAAAATCTTCAACAAAATTCTTGTCATCAAGAAACTGTTTTGTTGGGATGTGGGGTTTTTTTGGTGTAGATATTGTCTTCCCAAAATATTGGATGTAGTTTATCTAGTAAATCTCATTATGCTCCCATGTGAGTTCTTGTTTAGGAGTCTAGCACTGTAACTACAGCTGAATGTGCTTTTCCATTATAAGCCCATGTTTTGAAGCACACATAATTTTACTGAGAAATTATTTATCAAAAAAAATTTTGAGAGAAAATTTGTTTTTCAAGAAAGAAAGGCAAAATGACGTTGTGTGTGTGTGTGTGTCTAGAATATGACAAAACTCTGCTTTGTCATATTTGATCTGCATCAGCATGAAATGTATCATATCAAATGCTGCAGCTTTTGGATTCCCAGGGTAAAGCACTGTTTCTTTTATGATGCAAACCTTAACCTTGCTTCTGCTTAGTAGAGATATTGATGTGCACATTTAACTATCTAGGCAGGTATTCAAACTTCAAATGTCCTTTTATGGGAATTGTTTCAAGTTCTGAGGAGGTTCAAATGTCTCCAAGTGTTGTGAAACGTTCCCTTTTTAGTTCCGTAGCTTACCTCTGGGTTACCATGTAGGGAGGAGGTGGCAGTGTGTGACCAAATGTGGGTGTAATAGGACATCTGTGTTAACTGCTGATACTGAAATTTACACACTCAGTCTGTTGATCAAAGAATACTACAGGAAGATGGAAGCAAATATGAAGTTCTTTCAGGCTGCAAATTAATAACTGAGGTTAGTTTCTCAAGTTATCTCACTGAAGCCTTTACCAAAGATGCAATGAAAACACATAGTTAGAGGCAGTAACTGTATACTTCAAGGAATGGTGAATTTAAAGTCTAAAATTAATATGAAATCCATGAACACAGAGACAAGAAGGTAAGCAGGGTGCTGTGAAAACACCACCAAACTTAAAAAAATGGTTGAACTTGAGAAGGATGAAGCAGCTTGGATTTCCAGACTGAAAGCTTTTCAGACACGTTTGCTGTCAAAACAAAATCAGTAGGGCATAAGGGCTTTGCGTTTCAGATCACTTTTGAGAAGGTGCCAGTTATATTTCACAATCTGACCTCCTTTACAGTAAAAAGAGTTCACTTTGCTTCTGACAACACGCACAAGTGCTCTGTGCCTGATGTTGCTGCATACACTGCTCTTCTTTCTGCCTATGTAGTCTGCAGTGAAATGCATTTCACCTTGGTGAAGGGATTGTGCCAACCACAGTCCTTCATGGCCACAATCCCTTATGTAACTGCTTTGCAAAATAATGGCAAAGATGATTTTCGCATAGCACTTAAAGTATAATAAGGTGAACCGCTAGAGGATAGAGAACTGTATATTCCTGCAGCTCTGAGATGATTATCGTGATGAAGACATTACTTTCAAAACTCTTAAAAATGAGAATTTGTAAAAAGACAAAATAACATGTCTTCTCACCCTGTCTACAGTATGTACTGTATAAGCAAATTGCACATCTGGCAGCTGACAAATAAATTTTTTCTCTAATTATATGTATTTTCATGAACAGGAAATATCTGATTGTAGCCTCTAATGACATGAATTTTAAAATGTGTGTCAGAAAAGCTTGCCTGACTGATTTGGGCTGGACAACACCCCCAAAATACAAGGCCTATTGAAATTTGATCTTACGTATCTAAATCTGATGGCTATGCAGAGCTGGATTTGCAAATCTTAGAGAAACTGTTTGTTTTATATGAATTTATTTTTAACTCTTTCATCTGCATTTAGAGTCTAGTAAAAAAAAAGGCACTTTTTTCCCCCAAGTTTCTTGGTCAACAAAAATAAAATATTAAAGTTTGATACCTAGTGCACTTTATAGGTTAGGCCACATATTCAAACCTCATTGTCTCAATTATATAGCAGTACTTGAATTATTGGTACATACTAGCTAATCTTGACTTCATAAAAAACTAATTGATCACATAATACAAAAATTAATAAACAACAGTGTATTTATTCACTCATTCTGAATTCTTGGAAAAAAAAAAAACTTATTAAAGCATTGACTAGCTTATATGTTTAGACAGTTTCTGGTAGTCAAGATGAATGATTTAGAAATATCTCATCTCTCCACACTGCATTGTGCAGCATAGTTCTATTCTTACGTGATGGAAAATTTTAAATACATGGACATGAGGAAAGTTGAGTGAGGACCAAACTGTCAGATGATGTGCAGAGATGCTTAATGTGCCAGTTTTTACTTTGTATTCGACAAAAATAACAAGGGGCAGGGAAGCAGTTCCTGTTTGTCTGTTGAGGGATAAGTCACTTCCAATTAAGTCACCATCACTTTGAAGACCTTCTTCATGTGATTTGTGCTACTGAAGTCTATGTAAAAGCATTTTATTAATAACAATGAAACTATTCCTTTAAAAACAGAAGCAATCTTTTCTGAAATGTAAAAATCTAAAGTGAAAGGTCCTTAATCTGTGTTAGTCACTTCAAGAAGTCACTGAACTCTGACTAGGAGGTGAACCCTAGGATCCCTGGGTAAATTCCCTGCTGATGTCAGTGTTACTGATGTCAACTATTACAAGCTTTCCAGTAGCCGGGAATATTTTACTACAAGACAACCGACCTTTTCTTGAAAAAGCAAGACCATCATATTTCTCTCTAGTTTTTTAACACATGAAGGACTGAGCAGTATAATTATTATTTATAATGTTGATGCAATGATAGTAATAACTTCCAAGGTCTGGTTATGTGCCATAAAGTGTTACTTATTTCTAAAAATGCAATTTTTTTTCAATTACTAGTAGACGTCCCAGTTCTGATTGATGTTCCAGTATTACAACAAATGCCAATGTCAATGGAAGATCTTATTTCTCAAACTACTTCAGAATCAGGGACATTAAAGGCATTAGATCCACCAGCTGAGTTATTAATATGGTCACATGAAACAATCAAATTAAGGCATCATATTCCAGGGCTAGTGTTGGCCTTGACCTCATACTTTGTTTTTTGTATGGAGCAAAGTAACTTCATTGTTGAATTTGCCCCAGGAAACAATTATAGGTGAACCTGAGGTGAACAGGTACATATTCCTTTGACCTGTTACTGTAATACACCTGTATCTATGTTTTACATGTTCAATTTTAGGACATGGTAAGGCACCAGGCACTTCTACTTCCTCATGGTTTTCAAGATAATTCACCATAATTTTCTCTCTTCTCCATTTTGGTCATCTGGTTTTTATTATTCTTGGCAGTCTTCCCCAATATATTATTCATTGTCTGCAGGTGATCCACTTTTGAGAAATATCTTATGAATCCTGCCATCTCTAAAGGCTAATTAAAATCCATGTCTCCCTGCAGCACTTGGTCAGCAGCGTTTTTGTGAAATCCTTGTGTTACACTGAGTAGCAGATCTGAAATAATTTATCCTTCTTTCTCTTCAACTAATACTAAAGGAATTCAGGGAAGAGAAGGGGAAAGGTAATTGGGAGAGGGAAGAGGAAAAGAAAAGAGAAAGTCAGGGACTATCCTTTATGTAGGCCCTGTGAGGCCATTTATAGAGTAATCAGTTATTCTTATTACAAACAATTTCAGGAGTTCTTTAGTAATCTAAATTCCAGACTCAAATGCAGAAAATAAACTGGGAACATAAAATCCTATCTTTTAGTGAGAAATAGTCCATAGCTTGTGTCACAGAAGTTCCACTGCAAATCAAACCAAAGCTCCATCAAGCTCAGTGTTCTGCATCTGGCTTAACGTTGTATCGTATGTTTAAGGCAAGCATAAAAGCAAGGCCAGGTGTATGTTAAGACTGCTCTTGGTATACTGTCTGTTCACTAGCCAAGTTTCCTGACTTGGCACTCAGCCAGTCGCGCATTGTAGTGATCAATAAATCCTGAATACATCTAAAACTATTTTGATTGTCTAAAACTATTTTGAATCAATTTATACTGCAGGTTTCAAACAGATCCTTTGGCAAATAGCTTCAGTTTCATTAAGAATTGTATCAAAATGAGGTCTATTTTCCTTTGGCTTACATCTGCTACTTAATTATTACATTGAGTGTCCCTTAGTTCTTGCATTCTGAAGAAAAATACAAAATCATTCCCCATACCACTTTGCTATATCACAAGTTATTTCATAGATCTCTGTTGAACTTTCCAAGCTAAAAAAAAAATATCTTATTTAGCCTTGCATGCATGTGATTATTCAGCTCGATGTTAGACTTCTTATTCAGAATGTTTGAACAACAGGGTATGAAATGGCCTGTGCCACATTTCCACCTTGTGTCCCAAGTGCTGGATTATTTCTGTGTTTAAGAAAGTTTCATAACTATTTTTATCAAAATTTCATTCTGGAATTTCTCAAGCAACATTGTATGAAAAATAATGTTTCTATGTAAAATACAGTTTAAACAGAAATAAAATATAAAGTAAAAAATGTTTTGCTAAAACTTGCTTCTGAGCAAACAATAACAACTTCAATGAATGCCTAAGAAAAAACATTTACTCCTGTTTCATTTTATTCCAACCACGTTCTTTTTGGAATCATAATTTGATTTTTTGGCTGCCTAATTTTCTGTTCCCCAACAACTCAAGAATGTAAAAGAGCAGAAAAATAACTTAACGTTAACCTGTGCTCATGCTAGTCCTCTACCTTGTGCCCAGAGCATATGGCTAGGAGTTCGATCTCTGTACACTAATCCAAAATCTTGTAGCAGTTAATGAAATCTAATAGCTACATGTTATTTTAATGTTTTAGTGTGTGTGACATGCAATTCATATAATTGGTATTTGTATCAAATAAATCCTGTCACGGAATAGTCCAAATGATTTAGCTTTGACAAATGTGCCACTTGTGTTCTCAACTTGTCTTCTGTACTGAAGAAAATTTTGTTATTTGAAGCAGTATGTTTTGACTAGAGATACAGGGCTGTGTTAGTCTGACTGTACTCATCACCTACAGAATAGCAATATGGTCTGAAGTGTTTACTAATGTGATTGTAAACTGGTGTCGGATCCTCCTTCTACAGAGAGGTAAATCCAGTTGCAGGGGGTGTGACTAGGTGATCTTTAAAGGTCCCTTCCAAACCAAACCATTCTATGATTTGATGATCCGTTGGTAAACACTGGTACCGTAGACATATTGAGACAACTAAATCATGCTTCACCTGCCTGGTTAGTCAAACCGGTCTCTAGACTCCATAAACTCTGTTGATCAGGACCTCAATTCAGTTGCCTAAACAATGATTGTAGTGAGGAATTAAATATCAAGCAGACATTTGTATGCACGTATACACCTACATAGAATGATAGAATCGTCTGGGTTGGAAGGGACCTTTAAGATCATCTACATGTACAGTTTTAATCTATGTGTCTGTGTTTTGAAACAAATCCCTACACAATTATTTGGGCAGGAGTAGCCTACCTGCAAGTGTGACTCAGACATTGGAAAGAAGCTATCATTTTGAAGGCAGAACTAAAAAGTATTTTTTCTAAGGCCTTCTAAAGGTAGGCACGTATGATTGAATATTTTTCCTCTTATTTGAGTTATCATTTGGAATTTACTTGCATTAAGCAAGCCAATGTACTTTTAATGACAATGTTTGTTTTAAAATTGAACAGTAGCTGTAATTTTGAATGATCTAAATATGAACTAAAATAAAACACACAGTTTTAGACAAAGTCATATGATAAATGTCAAATAATAACAGCTTAGCAACTTATGTCAACAGGTTACCCAATGCTGGGTAAAAGACATTCTTTTGAACTTCATTGTAGGTAATTTAAAAATCTCATTCTGGTTAAAAAGTTTATGTAATGTTTCTAACTTTTAATGGTAGTTTTGGCTAACTTATAACCAAAGCTTGCTACACATGCTGTGTAAACATGAGAGCTTAAAATCTGCTTTTACTGAGGATGTTGTGTAGCCTGCAGGGAAAGTGCTGGGGTTTTTTTGTTTGATTATTTGTTTTGGGTTGGTTTTGGTTTTTGTTTTTGTTTGGGGGGGGAGCGGTCTTTTTGTTTTGGTTTGGGTTGGGTTTTTTTTGAATACACATAGACAATGTCTGGGAGCTGTCAGAGGGAAATGGAATACTGAGCAAGGACCAAGAACCTTCTCAGACCTGTCTCTTTTCCTCCTAGTGATGGTGAAGTCCCAAGCACAAAATGGAAATAAACTCTGAAATTTCATAGGCCAACGAATGTTTGTTTCTCCAAGCACTAGAAGAACTGAACTAAGTATGTTTACACTGCTAAAGACAAAAAGACATTGAATAACTTGAGCTTTTGATGATTCATGCTGCTGAACTGTTAGCTCTGTTTTAGACCACTTCAGCTTGCCCTCTCTGTGATGAAACATGAATATTTCTTGGGAGATTTTCAGCATGAATCATTCCCAAAGAGCAGACTGAGCCAGGTTTTGCTCCCTTCAGCTCACACAGCAGAGTTTACACATTCATATGCTCCACCTGTTTTCCTGCCATTCCACAGAGCACGCTACAAGCTCTATAATTTCATGCTACAAAACCTGCAAAATAGAGTGCATTGCTTCAAATAATCTGAGCAGAGGAAAACATGTCTAAACCATCTAAATTATATGTGGGGGTCATAGGGGAGGCTCCAGAACAATTTCTATGTTGTAGATGCAACCAGTCCACTAAAGGGAACCAGACCTAATCAGTGTGGCTGTAAGCCAGTCCACACCATTTGCTCGAGGACGAAGCTCACCCTATACCCCTCTCCTGTTTAGCACACAAATTTTAGTACTAAATTTAGGCTTATGTTTTCTGTGCTTGCTTATGCAATTTTTAATCAAGCTTTTACTCACAAAAGCCTTTTTTCAGTATCCAATTTAATTAAAAGAAATGTTCAGAGAAGTTAGCATGAGGGAATCCCTTGTCACTGAGCTACTTTTGTGCATATGAGGAAGATTGTATTTCCAATTGCACAAACAAGACAACTTTCTTCTTGAGGTTTATCTTACAGAGCAGGGATGTCTTTACTGCAGTGAACAATTTGGAGTCAATAAATTTGCATATGTTGATAACTTTTTCTTACCGTAATAACATTTGCAATGTTGATATGATATTTACTATCATCCCACCTGCTGGAGTCAAACTTTCATGTAGGAAAGTCAAGAGATTGTTAAATAATTTACTTATGGGAGGAATAATATTCAAAACTGCAGGTGTTATATGTGCTATAAAATTATAAAAAAAAATTGTAGCAGTTTATTTATGTTTGTTATCCATTTTATTAGAAATGAACTGCTTAAGCTAACACAAAGGAAGTACAAAATAGTCCTGATATCAAATAATTTAAAACTATAGAGACTATTCATGTATCAATGCATATCTGTTAATATTCTCACTCAGAGGTTTTATCTCACTGCCTGGCTATCTGAAATTTGGTTTAATTTAAGTTAGTAGCTTAGTCTCTCTTTATAGACAAGAGAGAAAATAGGCAATTCCAGAGGATAAGTCATTCCATCCCAGGACAGCATATATATATCTTTTGGAAGTGCCTAGAGGTTCTCTTCATGAGTTTGACATGTAAAATAAACCAATTGAGACTCTTTGCCTAAGTTTGAGACAGCTGAAGTTGGCTGAGATTAACCATGGTCTTTAAAATATACTTGCTTTCTTTCTTACTCTTAAGTTTTATTTTTCTTCTTAAACAAAGGAACGTTCTTCATACCCAGGCAAATTGCGAACATTCACTACTATTCACTTCAGTCCATAATGAGAGACTGGCAAAATTCATCATCATTTAACAATGAAATAACTCCCCTTTTCACTGAAAAATCAAAGTATGAAAAAAATAAACCCATATCAACCATGTATTGCAGTTCAGACTTAGCAAATACCAAGACAATCCATTCATTTAAAGAATAAAACCTCAAGGATGACAGCCAATTTAAAGATAAGTTTCTTATTTGTCATGGTTTAACCCCAGAGAGCAGCTAGGACCATGCAGCTGCTCGTGCACATCTCCCCCTCCCTCTAGAAGAGCAGGGAGAAGAGGGAGAAAAGAAGGGGAAAGGGAAAGGAAAAAAACCCTCATGGGCTGAGATAAAGACAGTTTAATAGAACAGTAACAGAAAAGGAAAAATAAAAATAATAATAATAATAATAGTAAAAGAATATGCAAAACACAAGTTACTCTCACCCATTCACAATGGGTGAATTGGCACCGTCCTGAGCAGTGATTGTGAGTAGCCCCCTCCTCCTGGCTAACCCCATTTATATACTGAGCATGACATCTATGGTTTGGAATATTCCATTGGCCATTCCATCGTTCTGTCTATGCTCCTTATCAGCTTCAATGGGAAACTGAAAAAAGTCCTTGAAAAATATAAACCTGGGAACAATTTAAACAATATGTGTTATTGGTATTCCTTTCATACCAAACCTGAAACACAGCAGCACTACGAAAAAGAATATTAACTCTCTCCCAGCTGAAACCAGGACATTATTGAACATGGATAGTCAGCTGTGTTCAGGGAGGACAGACGTGAGCTGAAAAGACAGTTGTTGGAAACAAGATTGATCTTAGAACATAGATTTCCTAGAGATGGTAGTGTTCGGCTCGGTTACGGCTAAGACTGTCCAGCTCCTTGGTAGAACAATAATGTTTCAAATAACCAGCATCAAGGTCTGCTGCAGCAGCTGCTGGAGCTTGCAGTGACTGGTTCCCTCTGTCCACACCAGACAGCACCGCCGAATACTCCTCACCACAGTTTGGCGATTGCCATGGGCGCCAGTGCCAGCAGCTCCCCTCCACTAGTGCAGTGGAACAGATAGAGAGAAAAATAACCTTCATCTTTGAATAAAAAGTCTGTGTAAACGACAGTCATTTTAATTATTTTTCTACTGTTACTGACTCTATTGTTTTGGCTTCCAACGGAGTTCTTACAATCAAAATAATTCATCTTGTTTAAAGGAATTTGTTTTAGCCACTGAAGTTACTCTGTTCTGATGCATCTTTTATGACAAGATTGCAGCTTTTTCTCCACAGAGTATGCACAGAGAGTAAAAATTGTGTTGTTTTGGAGGTTTTGGGATGGTTTTTTTTCTGGTTTTCTTTTCTTTGTTTTTTGGTTTTTGTTTTTTGTTTGTTTAGGGGTTTTTTGTTTGTTTGGGTTTTTTTACTGAGGGTATAAAAGATTCTGGTTTCAACACAAAGCATGTAAAAAGGAAAATATATATTCGAGTACCACTTGTACTACTACTACTACTACCAGTACTGTACTAGCACAGTAGACTTTACAATGCACATTTTCATGTCGCTGCCTTATTTTTATTATCTATACCATGTTCATCAGGACAAATCAGTTCGTACTGATGAAAAAATCTGCATGTGACAATTTACTACCTACTTCATCTTTTGCTTAAAATGAGTTGCAGTGTGGGGGGGAAAGACACTTCTTACTCCTTCAAAAAAAAATAAATTATTCTTGTCCTTAGCATTAGTCTATGGAAGTATTTGTCATATGTGGGTCATATTCTAAAATGGAGGACAAAACATTATTAATATTTTATGGAAATACACTCATTTTTGGAGTAGAAGATAATTTCAGATAGCCCTATAGTTATTTATCCTATTTATACCATTTTTTCACATAGATTAGGGTGGTTTATTGGTAGCAGATAACTGCTCACTGTGCGTGTTAAGAACTGCGCCGCCTGCTGCACCAGTGTACTATAATGCCCTGTGCCACTGCCAAAAGCCACAAATATAAATATGAATCGGGTCATCAGCTGGAATTAATCTCTGCACCTTAATTTAAGATCTTGCATTTATGTCACGTTAAGAGCCGCGCCCTCAGATTATGTGCAAAACAGAAATAATATGTTGGGTTTTTTTCTGTAATGGCTATACCATTTGCTTTTGACCATAGCAATTTGCTCTAGAAACTACCCCTGAAGTGTAACTATTATAATACCATTGAATGCCTACAAAAGAAATGTGACCTTCCACTAAAAACAGTTTTTAGCCAGCCTTACAATGCAGTTTATAGAGCTAACTTAAAACTCTGACCACCACTTGAAATTGAGGAAATGGCAGCATTTGGAGGGTTTTGAAATAAGTGAGCTAAAACAAATCTCTTGTTAATGGTCATTGCCTTACATCCAGACAAATTTTTCTTGAACTATGAGATGCCAGAGGAGAAGGGAAGGGAAGGGATATGAAAAGCTAAAGCTTTGGTAAATGCAGACTCTGATTTACTAATATTAAGTACTAGGGAGTAGATGGAGATTGGGTTTGTTTTGTTTTCTATTACTTAGATGCTATAAAGCACTAGGCTAAGTAACATCATACTTTGTATACATTTTAAAATCCATCTAGATAGGAGGTTTCATTGTGTATGAACTATTTATTAGATATTTTTTAAAGTGTTATAATAAAATTGCTTTTTGTCCAGTGACTTTATATTAGAATATTTGCAAATTTTGCCACCACCTTTGACAATTTTTGTAAATTCATCACAATTTCTCTAAATTCAAAAGTTAATTATACCAGTTGTATAGTAAAAATTTTTTAAAAGATAGATTAAAATGAGATGAAAAAATAATATTAGCATCTTCTCTAACAGTGATATGAAAATAATTATATTCAGGAACACCCTTTCAATGATTAAGTTATAAATTTCACTAATCTTTGGAAAGTTAAATACTTAAAACCATTATTTCAAATTATTCTTGCCCAAGGTGATGAGAAAGTCACATCAATACATTTGTCATCATCAGGAATGTTGTGATTACTATGAAACAAACTGCTATCAAAGATTGTCACATAAAACAACAGAAGAATAAGCGCAGTGGAGCGTATGGGTGAGGAGAGAAAGAAGGATAGAGAAGGTACACAAAGGTGAAGAGAGAAAGTAAAGCTCAGCCCAGGTCTATGCGGCTGATAAAGGAAGGAATCAGGCAGGTAACCTATTCATACTGAAATATTTGCATACCCAGGCAACTGCCTGACCATCATCCTTCAGGCTGTACTGGGAAATACATACATGTGCTGATATCACCTTTCTTTATTTTATTTTTTGTGGCGTTTGCAGTGATTTCACAAATTGGCACTTTAAAAAAACACAATTTGGAAAAAAAATCCAGCCAGTTCCAGTGGATATCACTTGACATCCTGTACAAAAGACCACTAAAAATAATTTAAAAAAAATAGAGCATTGACAACTATTGTTTTTTTCCTTGATTAATCTGATTCCTTTATATGTAGGGTGAGGGAAAGGTGACAAGGGCGAGCTGCTGCATAGGCTGGGTGCTATTACTGGAACAAAGAAAAGGAAATCAGAAAGAGAAGGAGAAGATGACTGTGTCTCCCATTTCCCTGAAAGGTGTTATGACCGCCGTACCTGTGAGATTTCTTTCAGAAGTTGCAACACTTCCTCATCAATTTATTATTGACTGCACCTTTAGAATTCAACATTTCAAACAAGAAAAACGAGTTTTTTTCATAGCTCATTTCCTCAATAGTCTTGTTAACAATGTTTTTGTCACTGATTAGTTCCTTTGAAATGTCATTATCTTCATCCACATTATGCTGTGACCTTGAGGTTGGGAGAGTACAAGATGCTATAGGAGGTGAGAGGAGCCCAGCTCGGAGCAGAGCAGAAGAAAAAGCCATCATGTTTTACTGCCTCCTTTGAAATTCACTGCAGTATTTACAGCACCCTACTAATGTAGTTCGGTTTGGAACATGACCAAAACCTAAGTTTTTATTTAAAACATACAGTTTCATTTTGATCACGTTCCAAGCTAAATTACATTAGTAGAGTATTGTAAATAATGCAGTGTGTTTTAACAGAGGCATGAAAACATGACAGCTTTTGCTTCTCCCACTCTCTTTCCATTACATCATTGGCTCTTCTGTAGTATCCACAAGCTGGAGGGAAACTGCATTCAGTCTGACCTCGGTACCAGGAAAGATCATGGAGAGGATCATCCTGAGTGAGCTCTCATGGCAAGTGCAGGGCAGCCGAGGGATCAGGGCCAGCCAGCATGGGTTTATGAAAGGGAGGTCCTGCTTAACCAACTTGATCTCTTTCTATGACCATGTGACCCGCCTTCTCGATGCGGGGATGGCTGTGGACGTTGTCTACGTGGACTTTGGTAAGGCCTTTGACACCGTCCTCCACAGCGTTCTCCTGGAGAAGCTGGCGAATCATGGCATAGACAAGTGTCCTCTTCACTGGGTAAAAATCTGGCTGGATGGCCGTGCCCAGAGAGTTGTGATTAATGGGGTGAAATCCAGTTGGCAGCCGGTCACCAGTGGTGTCCCTCAGGGCTCAGTTTTGGGGCCAGTCTTGTTTAATATCTTTATTGATGGTCTAGATAAGGGGATTGCGTGCACCCTCACTAAGTTTGCAGATGACACCAAGCTAGGTGGGAGTGTTGATCTGCTTGAGGGTCGGAAGGCTCTACAGAGGGATCTGGACAGGTTGGATCAATGGGCCAAGGCCAATGGGATGAGGTTCAACAAGGCCAAGTGCCGGGTCCTGCATTTCGGTCACAACAACCCCAGGCAACGCTACAGGCTTAGGGCAGAGTGGCTGGAAAGCTGCTCAGCAGAAAAGGACCTGGGGGTATTGGTGGACAGCCGGCTGAACATGAGCCAGCAGTGTGCCCAGGTGGCCAAGAAGGCCAACGGCATCCTGGCCTGTATCAGGAATAGCGTGGCCAGCAGGAGCAGGGCAGTGATGGTGCCTCTATACTGGGCACTGGTGAGGCCTCACCTCGAGTGCTGTATTCGGTTCTGGGCCCCTCACCACAGGAAGGACATTGAGCTGCTGGAGCGTGTCCAGAGGAGAGCCACCAAGCTGGTGAGGGGTCTGGAGAACAAGTCATATGAGGAGAGGCTGAGGGAACTGGGCATGTTTAGTTTGGAGAAGAGGATGCTGAGGGGAGACCTCATTGCCCTCTACAACTCCCTGAAAGGAGGGTGTAGAGAGGTGGCTGTTGGCCTCTTCTCCCAAGGGAATAATGACAGGAGCAGAGGAAATGGTCTGAAGTTGGGGCAGGGGAGGTTTAGATTAGATATTAGGAAGAATTACTTTCCTGAGAGAGTGGTCAGGCACTGGAACAGCCTGCCCAGGGAGGTAGTGGCGTCGCAATCCCTGGAGGTATTTAAGAAATGTGTAGACATGGCACTTCTGGGCATGCTCTAGTGCCCGAGATTGTTGGTTTGTGTCTGTTTGTGGGTGGGTGTGGGGTGTGGTTGTGGGTGTTTGTTTTGTGTGGTTTTTTTTTTTTTTTTTGTGGTTGGACTCAATGATCTCAAGGGTCCCTTCCAACCAAGAGGAAGATTCTGTGATTCTCCAGGATGCCATCTTCAGGATCCCTTCAACTTAAAGTTCAAAAGAACATTCTGGCAAGTGGACAAGTGTTAACATGTCATAAAAATGTTAAAATCAGCAACAATACGAGAGTAGAGAAGAGCAGCGTGACAAAGTGACAACTGCCAGTCTTCATTAGGCTGAATCGGCAGTAGTTTTCAAGGGCTGAACTGCAGGAGATGCATTAATTTAGCCATCTGCTTTGAATTTCCCATTGCATGTTTTCCTAAAAGCAGTCCTTTAGCACAGTGAATGCATTTTTGTAATTTTTTTTAAACTTAAGGAGGTATAAATGCACAAGTCTGTTAGACTGAATTGGATTTCTGCACTGGTAATTCTTAACTGTCTTCGAAATACCAATCCCATTGAGGGGAGGTGCGTCTGCTTGTGTGCCGTATAGGGCTATACAATATAACTATGGGATATTTATATTTCTTTGTGTCTGAAGAAACAAAAAAAAAATTACCAATGTCATCTAGGATAAATACTAATATACTCTCTCTATAGTACATATCCCTACACTTCAGTCTCTATATGCCATATTTTATATAAATTAATATAACTATAACATGCAAATATTTGTTCTATTTTAATTTTGGTGACATTGTAGTTCTAGTCCCTCCAACTAGAAATATCTGCAATGAAGTTAAGATAATTCTACAACTAGGATGATTCATACGAGCTAGTCTTAAACCAGATACAGTTTGAACATTGTCACTGGGAATAAATATCCAATACGCACAGATCCAAAGATCAAAGTGGTTTACTGATTCGTTATCAACACATAATTAATCAACAATCAGTGAACTATAAATTTAGGATGAATATCAGCAATGCAACAAATATACCACATTACCAGACAGCTGCAAAATGTTACACACGTAAATTTCTAGCACCTCTTGTATTACTAATCCCAAGCAAGTGCTCCCCCCAACCATAGCCTATAGGGGTTGTGGGTTCCCCCTTGTCTGGGCATGGGGGACCCTCTTCCTGCACACACCTGCTCTAGGAGACCTGAGTACTCCGGCTGCCTGGCCGGGGGCGGGCGACAGCTCCTGGAAGGTGGCCCCACATCCTGAGGGTGCAGGTTTCAGGGTGGCCCTGTGCTGGATGGGGGACAATTGGAGGCAGCGGCTGGGGGTGCCTGTGGGAGGTCCATGCTGCCAGGCCAAGGCAGAACCCACAGTGCTGTGGGACCACATCTCGCAGGGTCACACCAGCCTTCTTGCTTCCCTGCTCCTCTCTTCTCCCACCCATTACAAACCCTTGTCCTTTGCTTGTTTTAGCCGATTCCTCTGTTTCAGAAGTCTCTGTGGCTCCTTGGACAGTTTTTAATCCAGTTGATTGTCATCTTCCTCTTCAGCATTACCAGGGGTGAAATGCTCCCTCAGGCAGTTTGGTGTCCTACCCACCTTACACATTTTCATGTCCTGCCAGCTGCTTTTTCCCAGGTGGACTGTGCAGACACCAGCAGTGGTGAAATGACCCCAGCATGAAGCTCAGCATGAAACCACTCCAAGAAGCAGAGTAAGTGCTAGACTGAGTACCTTATTTAAGGTGGTGTATCAGACACATTTTCATACCAGAGATTTTAATCTCACTGGCCCTTGATTCAATTTACCTGAAATAATTTGGGTTGCAATTGCATATGAACCTTTAGGCACCAGTGTAACATAGACAACTAATATTCATTTGGAGGCAAAGCTTATGCAGGGAATTTACTGTGGGTGTAACAGATAAATGCATGTGTATGCAATCACTGGGGTCAGGTGAAGATTTTGCTTTTAAAAAAAATTTTTGAGTGGTTGTTCCTTTTTTGTATCTTTTAGAACTTACCTGCAGGCCTATAGTACACTACTGACTTCTTCACCAAGCTTACATTGCTTGCATATGCAAATAATACCATACATACCTACAACTTTGTTAACATTCACATGCCTGACTTTATAAGCCCCTCAAAAAACATAAATGTGCAAAGAAAGAATTAAAGTAACATAGGAAAATAAAGAAGAAAGTATTAAATATGGACTATTAAACCTAAGATCTACTCATGTGTTCTCTTCGATACCAAGAAAAGGATGATGTTAAGAACACCTATCTGAACCTAAACCTAGGTGAACATGCTAGAAAGCAGAGAACACAGACTGTTCCCGCATCGATTGAAAACCCTGACTAGTGAGAAATGGGATTACTTTCCCATTCCTATTGAAAAAAAGAAACCCTTTTAAATATATCAACACAATGAACTATTAGGGATGTCTGCTGTGCTTGGGTTACACAGTAACCTCTCCCTCTGCATCCATCAATAGAAAATAGGACAAATTCAGCCTCAGTATAGGTCATCGTGTCTTATTTCACATTGGACTTTGTTACAACAAAGTCTAATTGTGTACTCAGCCAGCATGTTATTGGTAGGGTATATGCTACAGCCAGCATAGGAATGCTAGAAACTATCTGCATAAATAAAACGATATACTTGAGTGATCATTTGCAATTAGCAAAATACTCATCGCGTATAAAAGAAAAAAGTGTCCTCTTAAGCTTTAATACCTACACCACCAGTAGGAGTAGGTAATGGCAACTGGAATAAATCTTTGAACAAAACCAACAATCGCATGCAGGTGAAAAGTATTGCATATACCTGACGTTGGTTCTATTTATTGCCTGGAATTCACCTTTGCTTCATGGCCCACTTTCAAAGTAGATGAAAGATGTACTTTATTTATAGCTTATATTAAATGCTGGTAAAATACAACCCTTAGCTATTGTAGAGTCATTAGAATTGATGAGGTCATCCCATCATTAAATGTAGCTGCAAAACCAGGCCGCGAGTAGCAAGTCTCTTGTAATGAATCTCAGCTATTATCATATTTTCACACATAAGGGTGTTTTACAAGTGTAATTGCTTAGATGCATGTCATATTCACTTATTTTCTCATAAAGTGACAAGGATATAGGGCTTCATTTGCACATTTAAGCAAGGTAAAATAAAAAGCACAGTGCTCCACTGTGTGATCATTTAAAAAGGTCACAGAATTACAGAATCACAGAATCTTCATGGTTGGAAAGAACCTTTGAGATCATCGAGTCCAACCACAAAAAAAACCCCAACAAAACCCAAAAAAAACCAAAAACCAAAACAAAGCAAAAAAAAACCAACACCAAAACAAAACAATCACCCACAACCACACCCCACCCCACCCACAAACAGACACAAACCAACAATCTCAGGCACTAGAGCATGCCCAGAAGTGCCATGTCTACACGTTTCTTAAATACCTCCAGGGATGGTGACTCCACCACCTCCCTGGGCAGGCTGTTCCAGTGCCTGACCACCCTCTCAGTAAAGTAATTCTTCCTAATATCTAATCTAAACCTCCCCTGCCCCAACTTCAGACCATTTCCTCTGCTCCTGTCATTATTCCCTTGGGAGAAGAGGCCAACAGCCACCTCTCTACACCCTCCTTTCAGGGAGTTATAGAGGGCAATGAGGTCCCCCCTCAGCCTCCTCTGCTCCAAACTAAACATGCCCAGTATGTGATGTGCACATAGAGAGTTTTTCTTTTAAAAAAATCTTTAATTTGCTCAAAAAGTCTTTTAATTTGCTCAAATTCTCCATATATTCACTACTGTTTACAGTTCTAGCATAAATAAATATAAAAATAACTTTTAATCAAGTAAAATTTCATATTAGTGTTCGTAAGTTTCACTTAGGAGCTCTTCTGTCAGAAAGAGGAAATTCCTTGGGTTAATGAACCCAGGTTTAATTCCTAGATCTGATATAGGCAGCCAGTAGGATTCTGAATTTTTAAACACTTTGAGAGTGATTGGAGGCCTACTCAAATCATTACAATCTATACATTGACCTGAAATAATTCAAATCAAGTTATCAGTTCTTCAGCTGCCTGTCTGTAAAAAAAGGAGAAAATTATCTTTTTCTATTTTATGGTGCTGATGTGAGTAGCCTTGTGAAATGCACAGATAACAAAGTAAATTCCAGTTAAAAGTGATTCAGAACATGACGTAGACTTGTACATGTACCACATAACCCACAGAGCCAATGGAGAGATGAAATCATGACACCTTGATTAGACTCACATACAAGATGTCGCTTGATTTAGATATTGCTACTGCTTCTTGTATGTAGCAAATTGGGATTTGAACCTTGGATAGTAGAGCCACCATTGCTACTCTCACTGTTAACATTGTGGCATTTGTAATACCTGTTCTGAAGACTGACTGGAAGCAGTCTTAATGTAATCATTTACAACATTACAGAAATGTAGAGCATCCTGAGTGCAAATGAAGCATGTCCATAAAATTTCAGTTCTTTTAAAAAGAAATAGATTCTCTTTTGTAGATAAAAGTTGCAGACAAATGAAAAACCTTTCACTGGACGAAAATAGAGTTAAATAAACATAAATAATATTTTATTTATATATATAAATGGTATATTTAAATATATATTCATTTATACATATTTTTATACATATAAATTTTTTCATCCTAAGCAAGGGAAAGAGATTAAAAGAATGCAGTGATATATTGGGGGTATAAGCAGATTAACAAAAAATCGTTTCAAGATAAGGGAAATGTAATCTTTCAATCTCGCTCACTATCAGTGCAGTAACAGGTGGTCTGCCTGCTGTCCTTCTCCATAGCATCATTACCAGACAGGAGAAAAATCTCAAGATAGCATGGTCCCACGCAGTGTGGGGAAATGGTCAGTCAGTTCACCATGTGGTAAATAACCTTTATGAAAGCCAACCTTTTACTTGGTGAATGACCATCTACCAAGTGTTTGTAAAATTAAGAGCTTTACAACTGAGCAAAATTTTCTGTGGAAATTCTCGTAATTCCTTATTTCATCTTCAAAATTGTTTCAGCCTTCAAAACATGAAGACGGAATCGAGTAGGTGTTTATTTCTTCTTTTAGGGCTAGGAATGAGTACTGTTTCCCTTTTACGGTGCTGTGCTCTTTCATCAGGATAAGATTTCCAGGTCCAGCTCCTGATTCAACCACTGCATTTATTGAATGAGATTTTTTTCTGGCTCCTATGAAGTGTGATGACAAGATATTCCCAAAAGAGGCCTAAAACATTACTTGGGAACAATTATTTCTCTCAAATGAAACTGATCTAATGGTCTAAGATGCTGCTTTTGGCCTTGTCCCAAATTCAGTTCTGTAATACTTTTCCTGTGCTAATAAAATACCTAGAAAGTGATTACAAACTTAAAAGAAAAAAAAAAAAAAAAAAAGAAAAAGGACGAAAACTCTAAGAGAAGGAAAAAGAAAAAAAAATAAAGAAAACAGAACATCTTTGAATGAATTTTATAAGCAGGAAACCTTTTTTACCAGTGTTCATAGACAGGAAGTAATCCTGCCCAAGTCTTACTTTTCTATAGTTAGACCAGATCTTAGTCCTACCACAATCAGTAGCAAATGTCCTAATAACTTATGCAAATTCATGGTATAGATAGACTGACAATACAATGTTGATCCAACCAGCTAAGCAACCAGATTTCACAATTGCTGGGGAACAGATAAGGAAGTATTCACTCTGTGCCTGTTTTTTTTTCTAACCTCAGTTACTCTGCAGAAATGCTATGCATCATTATGTAAGCACCATGTTTCACTAGAGAGTATTTCAGGTTTTGCATTAATCAATTGTTATGGTACAAATTTATTAGGTTTTTTACTCTTTGTAAAGCATTTGGGGAGTCTTTCAGAAACGGGCATTGTTGAGCTGATATATCTGATGATCTGAAGGCAGATCTCTGATCAAAATCTATGTTGTAAATAAAAAACATCTATCTTTAAGGCAGGCTAAGCAAAATACTGATTTTACAGATGAAATGAGCCTGTTTTACAAATAACGAGATGTTAAATGAATTCAATCAAGCCATGTAATTAATCAGAAGTAGAGCTAAGAATAGAATAATCTGAATTTCCTCTTGTGTATGCTATGGCCCCTTCCTTGGTTATTTACAAAGGATACAAGCTTAGCACTAGGTCCTAGCTCCCAACAGCAAACTGTTCTGATTTCAGCTCTGAAAGTTTTCTCATTCACTTCCTGCTATTGGTCAGAATGTCAGTTGCCATATAGTCACCTAACTCCAGAAAAATTAAAGATCATACAGTTCTCTTAAAATCTAATACTGATGAACATCTCTCAAATGTTCAAGACTTGCAACTGGGTGTATCTACAGGAATATGCAGGGAATTAGAGACCATTGTGGTGGGTGTTAGAAATACTTAGAACGCCAAATTTCCGGATTGACATTCACTAACAGCACACTTTGCCAATGGATAGTTCTTGCTCGTTATCAGTCATTATCACTGGATATTCACAGTTATTCATTAACAATCTTATCCTACATTATCTGTGAGTGTAGGATAATAGTATATTGCAATACATAACACCACCATGGAGTTGATGCCACATAGCGCAGATGTCTATAGTCTTTGATGTTTATAGCCAGGGTGAAGGTGATTTGGTTTGAGACCTCTTCCATGAAGGAAGCTAACATCCACTTGGGTGTGTCCTTACTTTCTCATCACTGATGGGTTTACACTCCTCATCTCCCTTCCCAGAAGGAAATGATCTCATATACTCCTCATATAATTCATATTGTTTCAGGAACTGGGATTTCTTCCGTTTCTACAAGTCACTGTATTGCTTGTTCTGTGGATTTCTTTGCTTTCTTTTGGGCATATTTCCTGCTTGCTTTACACCCTTTGTTGTTATTTTACATGTTCTTTTTCTACTTGCATGTTTTCCAGTACTCTAGTTGTGCAACCGTGCCACAAATGTCTGTTTGCCCCTTTCTGATTACATATCATATTACATTACATTGCATTAAATATATTTATAAATTTCAAAAGAGGAAAAAGACCATCAAGAGAAAAAGAACAAACTTCTGGCTTTCCCACACTGACAAACAGTTCCTATTAGCCTCAAAAATAATCCCTGAAATTCTCAGAACCAATGAGGAGAGCAAGAAAAAATACAGAGATTATTGTCTGGGGCTGCAGGACTGCACTCTGCAGCTATTGGAGGAAGAAGAATCTAGTCCTTCTAGGCCCAGACAAATCCAACATGAGCAGAAACTGGAGAACTTTGCTGAGAAGAGAGTCTGGACAACTCAACAGCAAAAGGAGAGAAGCACCTCAGTGCTGTCTTGGGAGGACCTGGAATCTTCTACCAAACTCTCTCCTACAATTTTCCTCAATGCCTTTGAGGCACCTTGGTGACAGAAAGAGTATGAGGGATTGCCTCTTCTTAATAAGGCATACTAGATATCGCTTATAACCTTAATACATTTTTGGTTTATACCTCCATAGGCAATTTGAGGTTGGTTTATAGGTAAACATTGCATAGAGAAACTACAGGGAAGTGACTGATTTATTGTAATACCTCCCATATGTTTACAGTAGGTCTGTATGTGAATATAGGAAGGTCCATTCCCGGTGCCTGAATTACCACTATTTCAAAACAGTACCAACTCCAGAGCGCTGACAGTGTTCCTCAATTGCAGGGGGCAGTAGGGAGACAGAACAAGATGAGCTTGTTGCAGAGAAGATGTTTTACCTGTGGTAAAATTTCCTAAGAAGACAAGCGCATAATCATAGAACCATAGAACCATAGAAATCAGGAAGACTAGAGTGCAAGTGAAAAGTTTCCAGTGTGTGATGAAGTGTATGAATATGGCATGTATCAGTATCTCAGGGAACACCCACTTGGCAGTGATGCCTGAGAAAGGTAAGCTGCAGTTAAATGGAAGAAGGTATTTCAAAAACAAAGCTGCCAGCTGGGTTTTTTTTTTTTCATTGTCCATGTGGCACTGGAAAAAACTGGGATTATGTCAGGATTACACAGCAGGAAAGGCAGAGGAACGCTGGTGATTCTGTTTTCTCATAATTAATTGAAAAAGGCACTATACTCTTCTGGGCACAGGAGGAAGAATATTTTTCTGGCAGGTTGCCCCTCTCCTTAACCCACGGCTGCCTGAGGTTTTGCCCATTTCCACTCTTTACAGAAAAAGCTGCTGGTTCCAGCAGTTGATGCCCAGAGTCTTGGCTGCCGGCTAGGGACAATCAGAGCATCAATCATAGCCAGTTAATCTCTTTTGGACATTTCTGAGCTTGGAGACTATTTTAACAGAGGAGGAGGTTTGTTTACTACCTTCAGGCTCTTCTAGTTCTGGGAAACAAGCTATGTGCCACAGCCTTTAAAAATCACAACCATATATTTATGAAATAAGAGAGCGTCTAACTAAATCTTAATCAGAAAGTTTTGGGTTCCACCTTAGCTTGCAGATTTTATGATGGATGATGACTACTGTCTTTATTAAAAGCCATGCCTCCTTTCACTAAATCAGTTAACTCTGCTTGTTGAGGGACAGTTGCAGCGGTATGGGCAGTGCAACAATTTTGCATCTGATGTTGGACATTCATCTTTTACATAGACTCTTGTCACTGGTTCTGCCAAAATATGTAGCAGAATATATTTTCCAAGAGCATCGTGTTATAAAACCTTGAGCCATAAGAGCATCTTTTCAAATTTCCAGCTGACGAGCAAAAGAGAAAGTGGCTGGGGAATGAAAGTATTGGATTGAAATAGATATTAGGAAAGCTTTAGCTTGCAACCTTTTGATTGATTAGGAGACTATCAATTTATGATCCTTTTTTCCTGAATATATTTGATGCCTGTTGCTGGAAACAGGATGATTTTTTTTTGGTCAATTAAGAAATATAAATCTATCCTTTTCAAAAGGAAACCATCTTTTCTTCAACTGATTTTTGAAACACATTTCCAACAACTGGCTCTGACAAAAAATACAGTCTCACCAGAGGACTATTAATTTTTCGTCTCTGGCAGGGTCTGTCCAAACATCATTTTCCTTTTGACACCAGCTGCAATACTGTTAATTTAAAGGACCATAATCAAGACAGAGGCATATATTTCAGTAAGTCCTTACTCGCATTACTCATAGCAAACCAGTAAAACAAAGATTTTTACACACATAACTTAGTTTTCATTATTTAAACTATTGATTCACTTTTAGCATTTCATCCATCTTGGACAATGAAATCACTGACCAATTTTGCATTGCTTCATGATGATCTTCCTCTCGCCCAACATTTATGACGCTTTGTCTTGTCGTGTCAGACAAGAACGGAGAGAGACACACAATGTTTTATTTATGTTATATGATTTTCAAAGATGACAGACAAGCATTTATTATAAAGGTTATGACACATTTATCTAAGGGCACAGCAAAACTTTAAAGGTAAGCTCTTGACACTTTGAGACTGTTCTTCCAGCACCTAAGAAATCAAAATATCAGCCCTGTACTAAAGGTGCCCCATGTTAATTACACTATTCTGTATTAAATCCTCATCTTGTTGGCTTAGCTATCATAAAGTTCAGAATCAGCTTAACCTTCTCGTTAGCGCACTTGAAAACCAGTATCCCATTTTGCTATAAACATCTCCATGGTATTAACAATCTCCTAGCAAAAAAAACAATATCTATATTTTTATACGTACATATGCATATGTTTGTATCTATGTGTGAATGTTGGGAATTAACTGAATGAAAGCGTGTCCTTCCAAATGCTTTTTTTTTTTCCACCAGCAGAAATGGTATGAAAGGATGAGATAGAATAAGAAAGTAGTGAACTACTGCAGTCAATTTCCTTTTTTACCACTGTCAAAATTTCCATGAGAATGAAAACATTGTAACTGCATTAATTCCAGTACTAACTTTTAAAAAAAGTAAAATGTGTGTAGTTCTTTAGGATTGTGCAACGGAAATAAAGTTAAAACTGTGGGATCTCAGAAGCTGACCAGGTAATCTGGTGAAAAATACTATTATAAATATATTCCCTGATAATTTATTCTGAAGCTGAAGAGAACATATATGTAAATCAAGATTATCAGATTGGGTTGTTATTTTGATAAATTTAGAAGACAGTATGAGGCCTGCTTGTGACCATCCTTCAGTGTGCTCTCTGATTTACCATATAACCTGATGTTATCGGATATAAGAATCTATCCCAAGATGGCACACTCTCACAGCAGGTTTAATGAAGGAGTTTGCAATAAAGTGAAACACAAGACATTCAGTTACCTTAAACTGATCTTTGTATTTGCAAGTGATTTGTCTTCAAAATGATTTATAGCATTTTATGAAGCTTCTGGAAGATACACCAGTAGAATTTCTTTTCTTTACTTATGCTACTTCACCCAATAAAGAAGGGGCTTCTCCTTCCTCCATCTCCTTTCCATAATTCTACCTACTGTCTAACTTCCAAAATCAGGCAAATTAAAAAGATCTACACAAGTCCTAGAACGATCTCTAATTATGTTTTTCTTTTGATTAAATTAAATCAAGTGCATCTGAGGTTCCACAAATAAATTACATTATTACTGTAATCTCTGAAATGTTTTGCACTGTGCCAAACTTAATGGGACAGGAATATTTTCAACACATTATGGGCAGGAGAATTTTCAGTAAATTTAATTTTTTGTTACTGATGAGTCACAAATTATTATTGAATCAAAGTATTATATTTTTTGATTAAAAGTTTGAATGCAAATCATCATAAACAAATGCATGCTTTATTACTTGTTGTCCTGAACATGAATAACTTGGGGGAAAATAGAATTCTTTATTGTATAGATACTAATTCATTCCATCTTCATGAAAAAAAATTAGTATATGAGCTTAATATACCCAGTTATGGGAAACATTTACACCTTCTTACATTGTACAGCTTTAATATAACTGAAAAAAATTATTTTATTTATGTGATGTAACATTGATTGTTTTTATTATTAACATTGTGCCCTATAATAGGTCTGTATTAAGATAGAGATTTTTTTCTCCCCCCTCTCTCCTTCCCTCAATATATCCATACATACATAATCAGGAGATTGTACTAGTAGAAAATTTATCAGATTCTACAAAGGAATTCCAGGCAGATAAATATACTTTTAAGGAAAATGGGATATTTAGTATGTTTAGTTTGATTTCTAATCTAGGCCAAAGATCTCACTCCAGCAAATTCTATACCAAATACATAATTTCTGCATCTGTTTCAATACAATTTTTTCAATAATACAAAATGAACTCCATTGCTAGGTAAATTCTTCCATTAATTTATTTTTACTATCTCAGTTTACTGGCTTCAGCTTTAAACAAGATATCCTTGCACTTTTTCTTTACGGATTGTGAGAAAAAAAATTACGGTGAAGGAATTGCTGTCAAGGATCAAGTTACTGTTTCTCTTTCCTTGACAACTAAACTCCCACATCTGTGCCCTGTACCTTTAGGATTGAACTACTGGTATTCCTAATAACTGAGCAAAAGAAGCATCAAGACTGAAGGCTTTGCTGGCATGCTTGTGTCTGCCATGGGACTTTTGCTGTAGCAAGTCAAGCTCAGGCAGCTACCAAAGCTAAAAATCTCTCTTCTTTCCACACCTGCTGAGCGCAAATGGAGCAGCAGGTAGTAATAATATCAATTCTACAGCACGTTTGATAGCTGTGGATAACTATGGATAACTATAACCCGTGGACTTTTGTAGAGGTGGGGGATACTGTTACCTCTTCGTTTTGTAGTGATTCTGCTTAAACCAGTACAAGCTGACCCATCCCGTTCACTCTCACTTCTACTCTGGTACACGTGTCAGCATGCTAAATATGTCAGTATAACTCTTTCTAGGGTCACGTCATGAACCAGATCCAAGAACAGATCTGGCTAAAAAATATCTTCTTGGGCACCCAGTACTACACTGTGGGTCCTGCAAAAATGCCAGAAGGCTTCAGAAATGAGCACCACAATGTTGGTCATAAAGCCTCTTTGCTGTTCCTACTACTGGTTTACATTCTGAAAGGCTTCACCTCCTGAGTGCATCGCTGCAGTGTCACTTCACGTAAACATTTCCACTCTGTTGATGTTGGCTGATTTTAGCATATGCCAGTAGAAACCACATTTGAATACAAGGTGCCGTTGCACCTCCGAAGCTTGCACAGCGTTGTGCTGTGTTTCCTGCTTTATACCATGCAGTGGATGCTGACGGTAACTGCAGTTGTGGCTGGATTTCCCACGCAGCTTGGTGTGACAGAGCCTGCTGATCCATCACAGCCTGTCAGCACTCTCACAGCATGCCTAATGAGGGGGTCTGTGATAATGTGGAAGATAAGCTATTCCCTTCCCATCAATTGATCCTTGCACTTCTAGGTGATTTGTCTTTGATGCTTCTTGCAGCATCTTACAAAGCTGCGGGCTAAAAAGCCTACAAATTTTTCTTTCTTAACTTAGAGGATGCCTGGAGTCAAATACAAAGACAAATACAACGACAGATGATGTGTACTCAGAAATCGTACATTAGACGCTAAGCAAAGGAAACAAAGCTTCATGCATTTCTGCTGGGGTTTGCCTTTCTTTTCTTTTCCAATAATAAAGGATTTTAGGAGAAATAGCTATGAAATGTAAATAAAATAATAATTTTGCAGATGTCAAAATCATAAGCAAAAGAAACATCAATATTTGAAAGGGATTCAGCAGAAAGTTAGAAACTAGATCTCACCAGAAGATGTAATTTGTACACAGGCTTTCTGTTAGAGTTGTGAATTTTACTCTTTACATACCCACGCTTGGAACTGTCACTACAGGTTCCAAGTAAAAATCAAAAAACAGTTTGACTGTTTTTTCAAAACCCACCTTTTTCTGTTTCTCAAAACCCAACCATTCCCAGGCAATAGCAACCTTCAACTTAACCTCAATGTGATCATCCATATAATATTTTCCTTCCTCCTTTAAAACTGTTACAGCTGTGAGAATACAAAATTTTTGGTAGGAGGAACATTGGTTTCAATAATAAACTGAACTGGGAAAATCTAAAGAGTGGGGAATGGAAAAATATGAGTGACTAGTCTTAGGCAGCTGTTTTGCCCAAAACTCCCTCTAGCCCTTAAACTGCCTCTGGAATACAGTCAAGGAGTACGAAAAATGGCTCCCCAGGCTTTTACCATATATTCTGAAATTAATGCTTCTTACTCCCAGGAAGAGACATCACTGCTATTTTCACAAAGTCATCTCCACCATCTCAGCTGCTGCCAGCCCTGGGAAACAGAAATGGTCTCTCTGCCATGTTTTTTCTGTGACAGGGTAGATTCTACACAACCACTAATACAGCCTGTTCCAGTGATATCAGACCCTACTTCTCAAAGAAAATTTTGTCATCTTAAATGCTCCTAGGTTCACTTCTGGAGTGGCGTATCTCGGCAGAGGTCAGAAGTCTCGTTAGGAAACTCAGAACAGAGCAAAGCATCTGGATACAGACTTTAGTGTTTCCTAACAAAAATCTTTGTTGCTTTAAGTACTGTGCAATTTTCATTGGGAGTTCAATAGCCATTAGTTCTATATGATCTGTTTTAATAAGCTATAAAAGGGTAAGATTTTAATTGCTAAATAGCAATAAACATTGATTTTTTTATATTTTTTTTTTTGCCTTGCTGCTCTCCCCAGGATGAGCCACAATGGCTCTTTAGCCTGGACTGTGAGGTTTTAATTTCTAGTTATTTCAGCTGTTATCTCCTTCCCTGCTTTCACCTTTTTTTTTCATCACCCAACTCTTGTCAGAGCCTCCAGTTATAAACTGGAAACCTTCCAACATCAAAATTCATATGGAGATAAAAAGCTGCAATGGGTACAGGAAGACTGGGAGACAGAAGCTGGAATAAAAGACAAATGAAGTATAAGCATCAACAATCAAAATTCAACCTTGATTTCAATAATGACTTTTCAATTTCAAAAAATGTTGAATTTTAGTTGCATATTCACACCAACTTTCAGAAATATACTATACACATCATGTATCATTTCACCACATTCCTTTCTAGAACAGACTTACAAAATCTTTACAATGCAATACAATACTAAAAGATTATATTTTCTGTTACATAAATGATAATTTACCTATATTGGATCTACAAGAGCTAGTCTTTACCTGATCTTTGGGGGAGCAACGAATTCATAACCCTGGGACTCACATTTCTTTGCTTTTTTTGACAGGCAGCCATTTTCACACTATTTGAGCAACACTGCATAAAATTGCAAAGTCTCAAGTGTATTTTGTGGCAATTAGAGGCTTTGTTCTAGAATACTATGCACAACCTGGAATACTATAAACAGTTAATTACAGTCCGACAATTGCTTGTGTATAAAAGGGGATATGGGTTGGCAGAAGCAATAATGATTAGCCAGCTGAGCTGAGAAATGTACAGTAATATGAATGGTACAAAAAGCCCATTTGTCCAACAGCTACAGAGGAATTCTCAGGATAGAAATAGCATGGCAGTTTGATTGAAACGGTTCCCATCATGCCAGTTTTTGAAATATAGGGGTCTGTAGTCTCTAAACTGTGTGCAGAACATATGTATTTAAAAAAAAAAGCAAAAGAAAAAAAAACCTGTCAAGATAACTTTTTTTTTTTTTCATATATATAACAGTATCTTGAACTTGCTTGTCCCTAAATTTCCTTAAATGCTAACTTTTCTGACTGACATCAAGACACTGTGGACTTGCAATGGAACTTTACTGGTAAAGTGCTTTTTTAAGTAAACAAAAAAAATGTTGCTTTTCTGCAACTTTTTAAAATCACGTTATTTTCAACCAAGTGTTCCATGGCATCTTTCTCCAGAGTGCATAAATGAAACTCTTTGGGTACAGAAAATAAATCCTTTCTGTAGCAGCTTCCTTTCTTTCTTTTAAATAAAACCAAAATTATTTAATAGTTTTATTACTATCATATGTTCTATTGCAATTTGACAGAATATTTTAAAGCTACAGATATGTCATGAAGAATAGCATAAAAGAACCAGCTTTACAATAGACATGTTAAAAAGATGAAAATTTAAATTAATTTAAATCTTTATAATTTAAATTAACATATATATATATTTAAGATTTAAATCAAATCTTTTTTTTTAATTCTATTTTTATTCTACTTTCAGAAACCAAACCATGATTTAGTTCAAATCTGGAAATAATACATGTTTCAAATTATCAACATTTCCAGCAAAATGCAAATATTGACTTTCAACATAGCTTCTCCTGCATTCTGTTTGAGGAACCTTCTCTCATCTCACTCCCTGATCTTGGACAAATCATTTTGTGTCTCTCAGATTCCCCTTTTATAAAGTGAGTAAAATATTTGCTTACTGTTCTTAGCTCCCAAGGGGCTTTCTGTGGGTTAATTAGTTAATGTTTATATAGCACTTTGAAAATCTAAAGTGTTATATTAGTGCCAAGCATTATTATTATGAAACCTATTAAAAACACAATGCATGATCAATTAGCTCAGATCAAAGGACATGTAGCTGCACAGGATCTAATTAAAAGTTGATAAAATAGAATTATTGAAAGCAGATGAACTTTTGTACTACCTCTCACTTAAAGTGCACAGAGACCTATTAGTCACCACCATGCCCTGTATTCTTCATGTCACAGACCAAGCAGCTAGAGGTTTGAAAAAAGCCAATATTTTCCTTATTTGTTTAAGAGCTCATTAAGTAGACTTAAAAGCCCTGTTCTACAATATCTAAAGGCCTTTATTTAAAGTGCTGTCTGAATGTGGCTAAACAAATAGGAAGAAATCCATCCGAAATACATTAATATCAGTTTTAATTGATATTCTAACTAATCGGCAAGCCATGCCATTTTATCTCAGTCTAAAACGTAAAGGTGGTGACTTGGTAATTTAGTGACAGAGCTTTTTAGCAACAATAGAAGGTCATGTGATAATGTAGCATTTAGGATAATATTGTCAGAAAATTTTCATTGTCTAAATCAGGCCTTTCATTTGCTTCAGAAATAATAGCATGGCATATTTGGCTGTGGTTTAGCAGTTGAGAAGAGATATCACTATCTTCTAGCGTTTTTTATCACACTGATTTTTTGATACAAAATAAAGGGAGGGAGGATTCTATCCATAAATGTGTATCTATATCCTTGATATTTTGAACTGCATCTGTATATCTATCCAGCTCTTGGCACTTTCTTCATCTGCCAGGATATCTATTAGTCAGTGTGAATACTAGTAAAATATACTTATTTTAAACAAGTTAAAAATTACAGCTAAAGCCAAAATATGTTACTCAGGTTCACTTTTTTCTTTTTCATGTCATGTTCATTCTTCTATGAGTGTCTTTCTTTATGTTCTTTGATTAGGAATTTATCTACCTTATTTTCTTTTCTTTCTCACTACTTTATGAATATACCTTTCAGCTCTGGACCTCTGAGCACTGCGTGTCATATAACATTGTATTTTAAAACCAATTTCTTTGAAGAAAACTTCTTTCATACTTTTTAGTCTACTTCCTCACCTCCTTTTTGACATTATAACATTTAAAATGATTCAGAGGCTTCAATTCAGCAAATGCACTACTACTTACAATATTCAAAGTATATTTGTGTGTCTACAGCCATTTGTTTACCTACATCTATTTGTATACTTAAAGGGCTTTAGCTTTGCAGTCATCTTTAATCCTGGATTTTCAGGAAAAGGCCAACAGTCTTATAAATTTTTAGTTTTCTTTAAATTCAAAGTAATCCTAGAAATGCTAGTTGGAAGGAAATTAGGAGATTACCTAATACAATCTCCTGCTTGAAATGGGACTATTGCCACTGTCAGATTAGCAATAATTTTATCTAGGCAACAGAGAAAGCTACTTAAAATATAGGCATCTGTAATTTTGTATAAACACATTACAGGGTCATATAATCTTTCCAAAATAAATCACCACAAACTGAAAAAGTAAAATATTTTAAAAGTGATAATCTAAATGAAAATACTGATGAGACATTAAAGCAGCTTTTTTGACAAGAATGATGCCTCAGACTGATTGAAAATGGATAGTGAGGACTTACCTTTCATCCTCCCCATTCATTTGTGACCAGATCATATGCTTTGGGACTTTTTACCTACAAAAATCCTTCAAACGCAACAGAGATCAAAACCAAACATTTTTTTTAAAACAAGATTATTGAGTCACTTCCATCCTATCACTGGGCTGGATTGCTCATCCCTTTCATTTTTTTAAAAGCGTCCACCTCAAATACTGTGTCCAGTTTTGAGCTCCTCACTACAAGAAAGACACTGAGGTGCTGGAGCAGGTCCAGAGAAGGGCAATAAAGTTGGTGAGAGGTCTGGAGAACAAGTCTTACAAGGTGTGGCTGAGGGAGCTGGGATTGTTTAGCCTGGAGAAAAGGAGGCTGAGGGGAGACCTTGGCACTCTCTATAACTACCTGAAAGGAGGGTGTAGAGAGGTGGGGGCTGGTCTCTTCTCCCAAATAAGAAGCTCTAAGACGAGAGGAAATGACCTCAAGTTGCACCAGGGGAGGTTTAGATTGGATATTAGGAAAAAATTCTACACTGAAAGTGTTATCAAGCATTGGAACAGGCTGCCCGGGGAAGTGATGGAATCATCATCCCTGGAGGTATTTAAGAGATGGGTGTAGTGGTGGACTTGGTAGTGTTAGGCTGATGGTTGGACTCAGTGATCTGAAAGGTCCTTTCCAACCTAAACGATTCTATGATGAAGCCTTGTGTGATGAGGAAAAATAGGATGAATCCTTATAGGTATCAAGTCATTATGAACTCTGTACCACTTCTCTGGTCATTAGGAACTCTGCACTCAGAATCAGTTTTCCCAGCACTTCTCTGTTCCTTACACCCTTGAAACTGGATACCCCTTAAGCTACCGTGCACTGCACTTTATCTTTCATGAAGGACTTGGAACTATGATGTTTTACATGGTATTTGACATAAAATATAAGCATTGGGTTACTATCTACTTCCTTGATTTATACCATATTCTTCTTCCAATAAAAGTTAATGTCCTGTTTGCCCTCTTCATTGCAGCAACATATTAGGTTGAAAGATTTATGGTTTGGGTTTTGTTTTCTTTTTTAATGATAACTCCCTAATCTCTTTCCTGCTAAGTACCTCACAGCTTAAAAGATAATTTTTTCATTCCATTTTTAGTTAAAATTCTATTGCACTTATAGTTTACTTGAAGAGAATTTATCATTTGTTAGTCAATGCACTAGAGCAGTCCAAAACTTTCAGTGCACGTATACTTTTTTTGCCTTTTGGTATCTATATTGAATAAGCATATTGTGTTTAGTATCAAAAAAGGAACGCAAAGCAAAAGCTCAATGACCCCTTATTCTTTATGAGTATTATCACCCCAAAACACTATCATAATTTTGTAATGAACGTTCAATAACCTCCTTGGTTAACATTTTTAATATTATTCTCTCTCATATGATATCTTGTCACCAATTTTGTCTTTTGGGTTTTTATAGACTTGCCCTGAGCATCTTAAATCACAAAGCTTCTCAAAAGGCCTGGGAGATTAATAAGGAATTTCTTATGGGTTTCAAATTTTTCTTCTTTGTACATATCTGCCTTTGCTTTAAAAACATCAGATTACAGCAGAATTAGAGATTACTTTACTCATTTATTAAGACATTTTGCCAGTGATATTATTTGAATGTTTTCAGTCCTAGGTCTTCAGAGATCTGAAATATTGGTTGTTGGAGGACTGGTCATCTTTGGGTTGTTTGTAGGAGTACAGCATATCACTGTTAAACACTAAGGAAGATAGCAATGGTAACCCTGGTAGCCCATGCTCTCCTAATCATTTTACCTATAGGTTAATGTATTTTTCTCATTAAATGGCATTCTTAAGAATAAGAGAAGGCATCTTTTTCTCTAACTAGATGAAAGCATTGAGCAGATACATTACACAGAATGTTGAGATAAAATACTCTGATCGGTAGAACCACGAATACACACATAGTTTTTGTGATGTTCATGAATTGTTAAGACAGTGACTTTTCACAGCTTCACTGGAGGTCACCTACTATTTTTAAAATGTTGCAAATATTTGCCAAGAATATCCACAATTATGTAATATATATTTTGTTCAATATATTCATCAATGACCTGGATGAGGGGACAGAGTGTACCCTCAGCAAGTGTGCTGATACAAAACTGGGACGAGTGGCTGACACGCCAGAAGGCTCTGTTGCCATTCAACAAGACCTAGACAGGCTATAAAGTTGGGTGGTGAGGAACCTGATGAAATTCAACAAGGGCAAATGTAGGGTGCTGCACCTCACCTCATGTAATCCCATACATCAGTACAGGTTAGGGGCTGACCTGCTGGAAAGCAGCTCTGCAGAGAGAGACCATGGAGTCCTGCTGGACAACAAGTTGACCGTGAGCCAGCAACGTGCCTTTGTGGCCAAGAAGGCCAATGGTCTCCTGTGGTGCATTAAAAAGACCAGATAGAGGGAGGTCGTCCTCCCCCTCTACTCTGCCCTGGTGAGGCCCCATCTGGAGCACTGTGTCCAGTTCTGGGCCCCCCAGTTCAAGAAGGACAGGGAACTACTGGAGAGAGTCCAGTGGAGGGCTACAAAGATGATCAAGGGAATGGAGCACCTCTCTTATGCGGAAAGACTGAGAGACCTGAGCCTGTTTAGCCTGGAGAAGAGTGAGAGGGGATCTTATCAACACTTATAAATATCTAAAAGGTGGGTGTCAAGAGGATGGAGTCAGGGTCTTCTCAGTGATGCCTGGTGAAAGGACAAGGGGCTACAGACACAAGCTGGAACACAGGAAGTTCCATCTCAACATGCGGAAAAAATTCTTTACTTTGAGGGTGCCAGAGCACTGGAACAGGCTGCCCAGAGAGATTGTGGACTCTCCTTCTCTGGATACATTCAAAACCCACATGGATGTGTTCCTGTCCAGCTTGCTCTAGGTGAACCTGCTTTGGCAGTGGGGTTGAACTAGATGATCTCCAAAGGTCCCTTTTAATGCCTACAAGTCTGTGATTTTGTGACTCTGATTCTGTAATATCTGTGGCATGTCATGATTTTGTATTTCATTTATCAGAATGAAAGATATCATATTTAAATTAAATTATACGGATACTGGAATCAAGAAAGCACTATGTAAAATCCAGAGTGTGTTCACAGAAAGACTGAAGTCACAAGGATTACCAGCAGAAATAAGCCTGGTTAAACCACCTAATAAGTTATGCTACCAATGCAGATTATTTTGTCTCTTAGTCAGTCATAAATAGTTCAGGTAAATGCTCTGCAATGAATCTGTTTCAAAGTCTGCTTTTAAAAGTCGTTTAAGGACTTTTTCTGCTTCTCTACCCCAATATTTTCCAATAATGTTCAGGATGTACTTGTTTGCTTCTCCTAAATCTGCAAAACAAAATGTCATTGTTTGCTTGGCATGTGTGATCATCTCAGAAACCTCTGTAAGAAGCTTTTGCTAGCAAGCTTTTTTCTTCTAAAGGAATAGTATTAATAACCATAACGCTGCAAAAACTAGTAGGTTGTTTACTTTGTCAATAAAGACAAAGATTTCTTCAGGCCAAATATATGGGTTTCCATGTGTAGAGTTTCTCTGTGAGCCTTGGCTGCTAAAAATCTCAGAGAAATCTCAAGCAGAATAGGTAAATCTTTTCTGGCTCCCAGCAACAACAAAATACCAGCCCAAGATGATTCCATTCATCATCAGCCAACTGAAAATTCTGCAAATCTTAGTCAGACCTCCAGAAAAAAAAAAAGCATTTCAAGGTTTCTAAGAGGGTTTTCTTTTTATTTTTCTTTTCTCTTTTCCCACCCTTGCAAGAAATTTTGCAAGACCTTTAACTTCCATCTGTTTTTCATGTGGAAATTGTGTGCAACCAGCTACTGATTGAAGAAACTGTACAAAATTTAAGCCAGTGGATGATGTTTCCTTGAAGCATCATATATTAATGGTTCAATTAAATTTTGTGAGGGTTTCCACAACACATTTGTTGTCTGGTGGTTTTTTTTAGATCCTCCCACGTCCCAGTCTTAATCACTGTTTTTGCACAACTGAACAAAATGAATCATGTTTTGAGTTGGAAAATAGTGTAAAATCTGCACAGGGGCCTGGATAATTCATCAGACACAGTCATACAGTATGACCAAGGGAATTCATTCAATTAATGTATTCACTGACATTCAATTTAAATTGTAACCCAAAGAAACCGGGATATTAAAACATTTGGACAGCCAGATTGTGATGTGTTCAGTACCTGTACCTCGGATCAATGTTCAAAAACGGCTCCATTCTTAATTAAATGCAAGGTAAAGGAACATTCTTAAATATTTGCTGCTTAGATTAGTGCTAAATCACATACAGCTACATTTTTTAAACATTTACAATGGTGAGCTATTGACCAGCTTTCAAAATCTTGATTTTACTTTTAAATATTACATAGGATAACTGAACTCTCTTGAGTATTCAGTTGTGTTAAGTGTGGATGAAGGTCTCTCTCGTAAAATCTGCTCTAAATGCTCACAATAGGTTCAGAGATTGATAGTTTTCAGTAACACTATGGATCACCCCTGCGACTGAAAGCATTTTGCTTTCTTTTTATTAAAAACATTTTAACAGCTGCCAAAAAACCAAAGAAGAAAGAAAAATAAATGCAGACATATGTACCCTGAAACTTAGATGTGAGAATGAAAAATTGGTAATAGCAGATGGAGTATTCTTTGACTATAAAGGAAAATAATAATTCTTTGATATTTGCTTTAATCATGACATCTCATTTGTTCACACCATTTTGCTATGGCTGGTTATTTATTTATTCCATAAAAGCAGATGGCAAAAACTATGGAGAAATATCTTAGACCTTTGTTTGAATTCTCTACCTTCTTCCTTATCTAAATTTCAGCTTCCTTCTACATTTCAGCTTATGTACTAAATTTTCCAAAAATAGAGTACCAAGCCTGTAAGTGCAAAGTGTGAAAAAAATTGCCAATGAAATTTTGAAATGTCTGAATCTGCATTTCTAGTTTATAGTCAGAAATCCCCACTTAGTTTTATTTCAAATGGCAGCAGTTCTAGAGGAAATACTCTTCTAAGCAGTGCTAAATTTCTCCATTCGCACAACTAGTAGAAGTCTATTCAAACCAAGCGGTAATAGCCATTCTACAGTGTATGTCTGGAGCCACATTAAAATGCAAAATCAGGGTTTTAGTCAAGCTGCTGTCGTCACACTGCTGTCTCTGTTCCAGTTTAATGGAATCTCATGACAGGCTTTGAGCAATAGATGAAAATGACTCAGATAATTTATTCTTCTATCATTTTAGCATCTATTTAAAACTTTAAAACTATTCCTCTTAATACACTTTGATATTCTAATTGAAAGCTAGTCTGTATTTTGTCCCACTCAAAGTACTGATTATCACTTTTGGGGCTATTAGCCAGAGATACAAAGGAAAAAAATCTAGGCCTTTCTTTTTTTTCTCTATTCCAATTTTTACCATAAATATAACACTAGATTTCCAAGTTCAGGTTGAATTTAGATAACAGCAGATCTACATTTAAAATTCTTTTGTATATTAGTATTTCCTTAGGTTTCAGCCATCTCCAGGAAAGCAGGGCTCCATCAAGCATAGCCGTTACTTGGGAAGACAAATGCCATAACGCTAAATGTCCCCTCTTCCTCCTTCTTCTCTGCAGATTTTATTGCTGAGCATGAAGTCATATGGTACGGAATATCCCTTTGGTCAGTTGGGGTCAGCTGTTCCTGCTGTGTCCCCTCCCAGCTTCTTGTGCACCCACAGCCTACTCACTGACAGGGCAGTTTGAGAAGCAGAAAATGCCTTGATGCTGTGTTATCAACAGTGTTTTCATCACATATACAAAGCATAGCACCATGCAAGATACTGTGAAGAAAATTAACTTTATCCCAGCCAAAGCCAGTACAGGAAGACAAAGAAAATAGAGTTTAAGAAGTGGTCCTTTCTTTTTTCTTCCTTGGACTCAATTTTATAGAATCATAGAATCATAGAATTTTCCAGGTTGGGAAGGACCTTTCAGATCATCTAGTCCAACCATCAACCTA